>NW_027507786.1:17142731-17742731 GCF_037356315.1 Lithobates pipiens | reverse complement strand
AGCCTGCATATGATACTATACTGCTAGTTATTGTAAGCATATGTAAACTGTGCCTGGCATAGGCATCGCTTATCTATGTAGGCCCAGCTCTTTTTGGCTCCTGGGAGGAAACTACAGTTTTGCCATACGGTGGCCTTTCAATTTCAATCTCCGTCTATGCGCCAACTGTTACAGCACTCTGACCTCATAAGCCTTAAGGAGTGTCCCAAACTTAACTGTGCCCTTTTTCCCTGTTTTAGCACCTTTTTTTTTTCGGGACACCCTCTCACCGCACTGAGATCGAGAACATTCACCACCACAAACTGAGGATGACTGGGGGACTTGGTCGTTTTCACTATATGCCTCTTTCATTGCATACAGACGATAAGTATACCTAACATGAGGACAAAATCTAAGCTTGTTATGCAGATGACTAATGATGACGTTAATATGGGTGTTATTCTTGAATAAATGTTTGATGCTACGTATATCTTAGCCAAATATTCTATAGGGAATTTAGCAGCTCAATGACCCCTAGAGGGGCCTGCAAGTCTAACCTGTTGACGGGCAGTGCTCCATGAGTATCTCAGGTCGGGTACCAGGGTTTTTCTTCTGGGCTGATTTCAGCCTGGTGCTCATGGGAGATGACCTGGGGCCTCGGCATCACTGATTAGGACCCCGTAGGGGGTCTAGGTGGATGAACCCTGCAACTTGAACTAGAAACCTTTCCATGGGACCTGAGGGTTCTTCCCTCTTTGTTTAAATCTTCTTGACTGCACCCAAAGGGGCAAACTGAGAATATAGCATCTCAGAAGATTATGGTTAAATCTTATATGTCACTGTTTTATGTTTCTGTGTGTATTAGTTTGGATTGCTGTGGACATGTTTTTGTACTATAATAGGCCCTTCGGCCCTTAAACCGTAACTGCATGGCTCTCCCCAGAGAACAAGCACCCCAGTAACCCAGGTGGTTTGGTCTTCTTTACAAGCAGCTACTTTTATTGCATTACAGCATAAGGAGAAGAACAAGACCAAACCCTCCTCTTTTAGGAGGGGGTTCTTCCCTGTTCCTTCCTGACCCAGACTGCTGAAGTCTTACCACAAATTTTTGTTTTACTGTTTGCATGCCTTACCTTGATCGATGTTAATTGGTTTCCTAGTGTTAGACCTCTCTCCCACCTCAGAGTTTTAGGTTCCCCTTTGAACTTATCCAGCACACTTTCCCCTTCCCGTACATTGCCCTACTCCCTCCCAACTAGGTGGGTCAGCAGGTCTGCTCGCACCTCTGGTAATTGATTTGTGTGTCTCTGTTTTTGTAAGTGAACCTCCTATTGCGAGTTTTCCCCTCTTCTCGCAGACAAGGCCAAGGATAACTCTTATGCCGCGTACACACGATCGAATTGTCCGGCGTACTTAGTCCGGCAAACAATCCGGCGGATAGTCCGTTGGACTTTATACTAAACGGACTTGGCCACACGCGGACACACAGAAAGTCCGGCGTTTGCTAGCGTGATGACGTACAGCACGTACGACGGGACTAGAAAAGGAAGTTCAATAGGCAGTAGCCAATAGCTTCCTTTTCGTACTTGCTTCTGAGCATGCGTCATTCTTAGTCCGCTGGACCAGCATACTGACGAACGTATTGTCCGCTGAAACCCAAGTCCGGCGGAAAGATTGGACTGCAAAAATACTTTCTAAGTCCGCCGGACTTTACGATGAGAAAGTCCGCTGAAGCCCACACACGATCGAATTGTCCAGTGAAATTCCTTTTAGGCGGACTAAGTACGCCGGACAATTCGATCGTGTGTACGTGGCATTATAGTCAATCATGGCACACAACTCACCACACTCAGCTCCTCTCTCTCTTAAAGTCTAATCACTTAATGCATACATGTGAGGGATCATGAATTCAAGATTGCAGCTTTTGCTGACAATGTTCTCCTCTTCTTTTCCTCACGGGTAACATCTTTACCTAATGTCCTGCAAGTCCTTGAATGTTTCAAACCCTCTCCAACCTGAAAATGGATTATTCTAAATCTTTTGCCCTAAACGTCTGTTTACCACTAGAGGTGGCGAAACTATGCCAACAGCATTTTCCCTTTCAGTGGAAAGCTGATGCTATCACATACTTAGGAATCCAGCTCCCTGACACAATATCAGAGCTTTACAGTAGAAACTTCCTGGCTGAGTTGCAGAGTATACATCAGGATCTCCAGAGGTGGGACAAGTCCACCAGCTCCTGGTTTGGGCACTCGTTTATCATTAAGATGACGATCCTCCCACGTTTGCTATATAGGATCCAAACATTACCGATCCGCCTACCGCCTTCCTTCTTTGGGCTATACAGACCTATCTGTAGGACATTTCTTTGGTGCAATAAACCTGCTCAAAAATGCTTGACTAAGTTGGTACTGCCGAAAGCATGTGGAGGTACTGGCCTTCCTGACCTTCAGCGCTATTATTGGGCGGTTCATCTTACATGGATTGTTGACTGGAAATTTCATGCCCGATGCAAAGATCGTTAAAAACCTGATCTCAAACTCTGACTTGTGCTTTGTCCCATGGCTGTCCACTGAACATGTATCCCTAAATGCATTGACCCATCCTCTTATTGGTGCCACTCTTCACGCATTTGATAGGGCCGTACATTCAGTTTCGGGTAAAATCTGCTCTATCACCCCGATTAGAAGGGGTAACCTGGACTTTCCCCAAGGCCTTTCTAGGGCCTTTGCGAAACCAAAATGGCCGTATACTGAGATGTTAGCCAAACATTTTTTTTTGCAGAGGCCGTTTTATGTGGCAAACCGAACTTGCAGAACTCTCAAACATGGGCTCCTTCCTGTTTTGGTCTTACATGCAAATTAAGCACTTCCTAGATGTCCCGTCCCATAGGAAAGATTTCACCGCACCCACTACAATGCTGGAATCACTCTGCACCTGCAGATCCATGTCATATTGACTATTGGGAATCCGTTGTGGGAACAGAGATAGACAAAGAAGGCTGGGACCGTATCAATCTTTATATTCACAAGGGATCCTTGAATGGCTCCATACAGGAAAATGGCTATAAACTGAAAACACGTTGGTATAGAATCCCTGACCTGATCCACAAGTTCTCCTCCTCAGTTTCTGATCGGTGCTGCTGATGTGGAGGAGAGGCGGGCACATTCCTCCATATCTGGTGGAGCTGCCCATTCCTCAAGCCATTCTTGCATAAAGTTCATGATGTGATTACGAAGGTGTCTTCTCTCCCGCTAGAGTACTCCTCAGTGCAATTTCTGCTAATCGCTAATACAAATCGCTAATACAAATCGGTTGAGATGCATATGGTCAACGCTGCAAGGATGTGTGTACCAGTTCATTGGCGGTCCACATCCCCGCCCTCCATTGCCAAATGGTTTCAGCGAATCAACCTGGTGGTGGAGACGGAGGAGCTGATCCACATTACTTTAGATAAGATCTCAAAGTTCACTGCCATATAGGAACTATGGACAACCTTCAAAAGCTCTCAGCTCTAGAAGGAGCTTACACGAGACGCAACGTGATTTAAAATAGGACTATTTAACCACACTTCGGGTGTGACACACCTTACTGTATGATCTGCTAGACACTGGAGAGGGTAGCTGGTGATGTCCTCACCCCCTCCCCCTTATCTGCCCATGTCTTCTTACTCACCCCTCCCGCTGCCCCCCAACCTCCCCTTCATCTTCTCCCCCCGTTTTTGTATGTGGCCGGGCTGTGTAAAATTCTCACATATGTGGTATCGCCCATACTCAGGAGGAGCAACAGAATATATTTTGGGGTGAAATTGCAAGTAGGCCTATGTCATGTGTGAGAAATAACTTGTTAATATAAAAATATTTTTCTTATTAAATACCTTAGACTGTCTTCTTTCCAAAAATGGGTCATTTGGGGGTCATTTGGACTGTCCTGACATTTCAGAGCCTCAAAGAAATAAGATAGGCCATTAGTACATCAGGATTGATGAATTATCAATGATACATAGGCGTAGCATAGCTTGGAGACACTCTAATTTTCACACAAACCAATCATCATGCACTTTTTCATGGATTTTTACCAAGACATGCAGCAGAATGCATTCTGGCCTAAATTTATAATGAAATGTCAATTTATTGGATTATTTTAAAACAGAAAGTAGAAAATATTGTTTTTTTTTTTCCAAAAAATTTCGCTTTTTTCCCACTTGGATCTCCAAAAAAATAAAAAATTCAGTGGTGAATAAATACTATCAGAATAAATTTCTATTTGTGTAAAAAAAAAATAGTAAAAATGTAATTCATTTGGGTACAATGTAACATGACTGAGTAATTGTCATTCAAAGTGTGAGAGCACTGAAAGCTGAACATTGATCTGGGCGGGAAAGGGGTAAAAGTGCCCAGCATTAAGGTGGTTAAAGTGGATCTAAACTCAAATGTGAAGGTTTTGTATCTTTAAAAAGCATCTAGAAATTTTGATTACACCTTCATAGCACCCTGTTTTTCTATCTTCAGAACTGTATATCTGCAGTGTGATATCATCTAAGGCGCTGCTGCCTCTGACTGATGGTCTCACTAGATGATTTGGAGTGGGATTTGGTTATGTCACTACTGTGCTGATCACTGTCCTCCTTGCTGGAAAGAAAGCTGTACCTGAGGACCTGCAGTGCAGGGATCCCCCTGCTTCTTCTTTGTCTATTCTGTGGATCTTTGCTTCCTTCACATCTACTACTTCTTTCTAAATATTTCCCAACATTCATCAAGGGGGTAACTCTAACATTAGGAAGCAAAACCATGCTCCTCTACCAAAATGGCCACCTTTACAGAGACCCGACAAAGCGGGATAGGCCAGTGGTAGGGAAAAGATCAACTTCAAGGAGACCACAGCCATCTTACACAATACAGGTCCTTGTCAATCTTACCTCTTTTTGGTGATTCTTCCATTTTATTAAACTTGCATTGATAAAAATGCTCTGCTCTCTGGAAATAGATTGCTTAATTAATCCAACATCATTAGTGAGAATAGTTTTGTTGACTAATAAATGATTTTGGATAACGTATTGTGTAACAAATTCTCCGTCTTCATTAAAGTATTGATCTGAAGTGTTTTCGGAAAAGTAGTATGAAGCTTGTATATATCGGTGCAACTTCTGCAGGAGGACAAAAAAGTTTGATTGACTCTATAATGCAGTTTTAATGGACCCTTGTTGAGCCATGGACCTCGTATTTTGGGAGGGCTGGACTTATTCCACACGGTTACTAACTGTGCTGTTAATGCCTCAAGTGCTACCTTATGTACGAAGGTTGCCAAGCTATTCTACAATCCACCCAACCTAATATTCCAATTTTTTGTCAACAGAAATAGGTTTGGTAGCGTTCTTCATGATATTCTACCACTGGACCATATATGCTTATTACCCACTTAAAGCAGAGCTCCAGTAATTTATTTTTTTAACCACTTCCGGACCACCCACTGCACATATACTGCGGCAGGGTGGCCTGGCTATGTGAACCGACGTACCTGTATGCTGGTCCCTGCATGAGATACAACAGGAGCTCGCACGCAGATCCAATGCACTCAATGTCCGTCGGCCACCAAGGATCGCGTTAAAGAGAGGCAGAATGGGGATCTGCCTATGTAAAAAAGGCAGATCCCCATTCTGACAGGGGACAAAACTGAGATCGGCTGTTTCTGGTGACCAGGAACAGCACTCTCTGTGTTGTACCAGTAAGCCCATCCCCCACACAGTTAGAGCACACCCAGTGAACACAGTTAACTCCTTGATCGCCGCCTAGTGTTAACCCCTTCCCTGTTAGCCCTTGTACACACGATTGGAGATTCCGACGGAATGTGTCCGATCGGAGCGTTTTGTCGGATATTCCAACTGTGTGTGGTCTGCATTGGACTGTTTCCGTCTGAATATCCGTCGGACCAAATTTTCCAACTTGCCGGAAGTATTTTCCGACAAAATGCTCCGATCGGACATACTCCGATCATGTGTAGAGAATTACGATCGGACAAAATGCCACGCATGCTCAGATCAAATTCCTACATCAAAGCTATTGGCTACTAGCCTGAACGTAGTCCCGTCGTAACGAAATAACGTCATCACGTTCTGAACGATCGGATTTTCCGACAACTTCGTCCGACCGTGTGTATGCAACAGTTTTGGACAAAATCCGACGGAAAAAATCTGACGGATTTGGTTGTCGGGATCTAATACAATGATCAGTGCATTTTTTTTAGCACTGATCAATGTAATATGTAATGTGTAATATGTCACTGATCACCAAAATGTGTCACTTAGGGTCAGATTTGTCCACCGCAATATTGCATTCCCACTAAAAATCGCAGATCGCCGTCATTACTAGTAAAAACAATAATAATAAAAAAAAGTCCATAAATCTATCCCGTAGTTTGTAGATGCAATAACTTTTGCGCAAACCATGATGTCAAAGTGTCTTGCAGCCATTTTTCTTTCTCCTAAAGTCCTTAGAAAAACGTCTCCAGACGTTTTCCATTTTGCCTGTGGGCATGTGAAGCCCACAGGCATTGCCTTCCGGGACACAGTCCTCGTAATCTCCCAGCATGCACCGCCCATAAGAGCTGTGATCTCGCGCATGCGCAGATCAATCCGCTCGAGCGCTGACAACAACTCAGGTTGCCATCACAACGGGCGGCGTCTTAGGCCGCGTACACACGCGCGGACTGTTCGCCCAACCTTGTCCGCTGAACAGTGTTTGGGCGGACAGTCCGCTCGTGTGTGGGGCTTCAGCGGACAGTTTCAGCGGACAGTTGGCCGAACAAGGTCTTACGGAAATTCCGAAAAACTGTCCGCTGAAACAAGGTTTCAGCGGACTGTTCGCTCGTGTGTAGGCTTGTTCGGCCAACTAAGTCTCGCGCATGCTCAGAAAGGATTTCCACGTCGGAAGGTTGCATTGCAGTGTATAGGACGTCGTATTTTTCGTCCCGTCGTACGTGCCGTTCACGTCATCGCGCACGGTTTCAGCAAACTGTTCGTCCGTCGTGTGTGGCCATGTCCGTCCATGCTAAGTTTGAGCGGACTGTTCGCTCAAACTGTTGGACGGACAAAGTTGGGCCAACAGTCCGCGCGTGTGTACGCGGCCTTAGGATGTCCTGCCCCGTTGTGATGGCAAACGATCCCAGGAGCCCCTGCGGCCGAAAAAAGGAAGAACTGACCAGCCGCTGAAGCCCCGCCCATTTCCGCAGCAGCACCGCCCCTTTCCGGAATCTCCAGAGGCAGGAAATTTGAAAGAAGAAGGAAACAGAAGAAGACATCAGAAAGGTAAGGGGGATATCTAGCGATTAGGGAAGGGGGGGGGATCACATAGACGTAGGACTAGTAATTCGGGTGGAGCTCCGCTTTAAGGACATTAAAATATATCAATAAATAAAATAAATTGCAGTTTACCAGTCCTTGGATGTGGTGGCTGCATTCATTTTCATTTTCATTTTCAGCAAGAACAAAAAAAACCTGCTGATCTTGCCAGAAATGTGATGCTGTTGTCAATTCCCACGAACCAAGCTGGAAGCAAAACGGTGTTATCTTTCTTATGTAAACTGCTAATCCCTTTACCCCCAACAGAGGCAGATGTGTTTGAAGTCCAGCCTGGCCGGGAAGCATGAATTCCTCCATAGATACAGTGGAGTTATTTGCTGGGTTACAAAGATAAACTAAAAGGAAAAAGTGAATTCAGTCAGTACATCTAAGCCCTTGTACACACGGTCGGACATTCCGACAACCAAATCCGTCGGATTTTGTCGACGGATCGTGTCCGAAACTGTTGCATACACACGGTCAGACAAAGTTGTCGGAAAATCCGATCTTTCAGAACGTGATGATGTAATTTCGTTATGACGGGACTACGTTCAGGCTAGTAGCCAATAGCTTTGATGTAGGAATTTGATCTGAGCATGCGTGGCACTTTTCCGATCGGAATTCTCTACACATGATCGGAGTATGTCCGATCGGAGCAGTTTGTCGGAAAATATTTCCGGCAAGTTGGAAAATTTGGTCTGACGGATATTCCGACGGAAACAGTCCGATGCAGACCACACACAGTCGGAATATCCGACAAAACGCTCCGATCGGACACATTTAGACAGATTCACCGACCGTGTGTAGCCCTTGTACACACGGTCGGACATTCCGATGGACAATGTCCGATAGGACCGGGTTGTCAGATAATCCGACCGTGTGTGGGCTCCATCGGACTGTTTCCATCGGAGTATCCGACGGACCAAGTTTTCCAGCTGGACTATAAAATTTTCCGACAACATGATCCGATCGGACTTTGTCTGATCATGTGTAGAGAATTCCGATCAGAAAAAGTGCCACGCATGCTCAGATCAAATTCCTACACCAAAGCTATTGGCTACTAGCTTGAATGTAGTCCCGTTGTAAGGAAATAACGTCATCACGTTCTGAACGATCGGATTTTCTGACAACTTTGTCAGACCGTGTGTATGCAACAGTTTCGGACAAAATCCGTCGGACAAAATCCAACGGATTTGGTTGTCAGGATGTCAAACCGTGTGTACAGGGGCTAAGATTCAGATATGGTTAACTCTATGCGGGCTGCACTCACCTGGTGATTAAAGTCAGATAAATGGCTTCCAGATGTCTTCATGAATCCAAGCATATCATGTAAGGCGGCGGCCATAGAGTAAACCGCGAGATACACTTGGTGGGCATTACCGCCATGGAAGAAGTGTTGGATATCACTAATACGTTCTGTGCCATTGCACTCATGACGTGACCTTTTATATACATGTTCAAGGATAAAACTTTTGAGTTTATCTACAGAAGAACAACCAAATTCAATCATCCACAGATCTTCAAGTAATTTGTCGTCTGGCTTTTTTTGAGGTTGGAATTCATCAACAAAATTCTGAAATTCTGCAATACTTGTGGACTTGGCCCCAAGGGACAAACTACAATTAAACATTTCTGGGTGTTTACCAATGAGGACAACGTTTGCCGCCCAGACAGGACTAAGGACGATCGTTCTGTCTTCTACATAATCTCTTATAAAATGTACAAAGTCAGTCTCAAAATCAAACAACGCCCCACAGATTACAATGACATTGACAGATGCTTTATTAATATCATGTGCATGTTTATTTAAACTTTTACGCAAGGATCTGCAGCCAGAAATTTCTATTGTAAAACAAATGCAAATTTTATAGTGAGTCATGACTTCCCTCAAAACCATATACTCTTCGCTCCCGCTGTCACCTTCAGATCTAATAATTCCTATCCAGGTCCACCCAAAGTACTTCAGCATTTGAGCAAGTTTAGAATAAATGACAAAATCATTTTGAAGCATCCGGAACAAGGTTGGGAAAACCCTCCTGTCTTTCAGTGATGGACTGGTTGCACCATAACTGATCTATAAAACATGGATGGACAATGCTACAAAGCTGCATGATATATAAAAACATGGTGGACCACCTGGCTGGCTAAACATTATTATTATTATTATTATTATTATTATAATATTACACGTTTTTTATAGCGCCAACAGTTTACGCAGCGTTTTACAATGTAGAGGGGGGACAGAACAATTTTCATTTTCCTTCCACTTCACAATTATTCACATAAAATACATTTACATTTTTAGTTGTAACATGACAAAATGTGGAAAATTTCAAGGGGGAATAAATTTTTTTTTTGAGGCACTGTATCTGAAAATAAATTTAATCCTAATGTACTGACGGCCAATCTCATTTCTTGAAGTTCGAAAATGCCAGGACAGTACAAATACCCCCCCAAATGACCCGTTTGTAGAAAGTAGACAGTCCAAGGTATTTAGTAAGAGGCATTGTGAGTTATTTTAAGTTGTTTAACTTTTAGGACAATTTTAGGGTCCAGTTTATTGAGGCCCCAACTAGGAATGAAGCTCTGTTGGACATGGTAACCTCAAACCATGCAGAGCATATTACTAATGTCCAGATAAAGGAACACCTGGGTAGCAGTGATCATAACATGATTTCTTTCGATGTTAGCGCTAAACAAGAAATACATACGGGAAAGATAAAAACACTTAACTTCAAGAGAGCAAATTTTCCAAGGATGAGGGCTGCTCTCCAGGACTTAGAGTGGGAGAGAATATTCGCTTCAATGGGCACAGAACAGAAATGGGAATTCTTCAAAAAGACTGTTTGTGATCTCACTGCAAAATATATTCCCATGGGCAATAAGTTTAAAAGGCTAAAAACAAAACCTATGTGGCTCACGGCCAAAGACAAAAAAAAGCTATAAACTATAAGAGAAGAGCTTTTAAAAAATATAAAAATGAAGGAACACTAGTGTCATTTAAATGTTACAAAGAATTTAACAGAATATGTAAAAGGGAAATCAAGGATGCAAAAATTCAAAACGAACGACAGATTGCAAACGATAGTAGGACAAACCCCAAAAAATTATTCAGATATATTAATAGTAAAAAGTCTGAGCATGTAGGCCCTTTACAAAATAATCTAGAGTGACAAAGAGAAGGCTAATTTATGAAATACTTTCTTCAGCTCTGTGTATACAAAGGAGCATGGGGGAACTCATGTCCATAATGGGGGTGGTAGTGACACAGCCCCAAATGATCCATATTGGCTCAAAAGTGATATGGTCCAGAAATATTTAGACAGAATAAAAGGTGGATAAAGCACCTGGCCCTGATGGCATCCACCCACGGATCCTAAAAGAATTGAGCTCTGTAATTTCAGGGCCATTGTATCTCATTTTTAGGGACTCATTAATGATGGGAATAGTACCACTGGATTGGCGCAGGGCCAATGTGGTGCCTATATTTAAAAAGGGATCAAAGTCTTTACCAAGTAACAATAGACTTTTTAGTTTAACTTCTATAGCCGGTAAGATACTGGAGCGTTTAAAAGACCGCATTGATTAGTTCTTGCTGGAAAAAAACACTTTAAGCAACAGACAACATGGATTCATGAAAGACAGAAGTTGTCAGACAAATCTGATTTCCTTTTATGAAGAGGTAAGTAAAACCTTGCACAGAGGGGTGGTGGTGGACGTGGTATACTTGGATTTCGCAAAAGCGTTCGACACAGTTCCCCATACACAGCTCATGTGTAAGGTAAAGTCTACAGGTTTGGAAATATCAGTTTGTAAATGGATAGAAAACTGGCTAAAAGACAGAATTCAGAGAGTTGTGGTTAATGATTCTTACTCTGAATGGTCTGAGGTTATCAGTGGTGTACCCCAAGGTTCAGTGCTGGGACCCTTACTTTTTAATAACTTTATAAATGATTTTGGGTCTGGGATTAAAAGTAACATTTCCGTCTTTGCAGATGACACCAAGATATGCAGTGGAATAACGTCCTTACAGGATGTCTCCAATATACAAGCCAACCTCAATGTTTTGTCTAATTGGGCGACTATGTGGCAGATGAGGTTTAATGTTGATAAATGTAAAGTTCTGCACTTGGGGGCTAAGAATATGCATCATACATACTAGGGGGAGTACAACTGGGGGAATCCATAGTGGAGAAGGATCTGGGGGGGATCCATGGTGGAGAAGGATCTGGGGGGATCCATAGTGGAGAAGGATCTGGGGGGATCCATAGTGGAGAAGGATCTGGGGGGATCCATAGTGGAGAAGGATCTGGGGGGATCCATAGTGGAGAAGGATCTGGGGGTTTTGGTAGATCATGCAATGCCAAGCTGCGGTTTCCAAAGCGAGCAAAGTCCTTTCCTGTATTAAGAGAGGTATGGACTGCAGAGAGAGAGATATCATTTTGCCCCTGTTCCAATCATTAGTAAGACCTCATCTGGAATATGCCGTTCAGTTTTGGGCACCAGTTCTCAAAAAGGATATCGGGGAACTGGAGAAAGTGCAGAGAAGGGCAACCAAACTGATAAGAGGCATGGAGGAGCTCAGCTATGAGGAAAGATTAGAGGAACTGAATTTATTCACTCTTGAGAAGAGGAGAATAAGGGGGGATATGATCACCATGTACAAATATATAAGGGGTCCGTATAGTGAACTTGGTGTTGAGTTATTCTCTGTACGGTCAACCCAGAGGACACGCGGGCACTCTTTACGTCTAGAGGAAAAAAAGATTTCATCTTCAAATACGGAAAGGTTTCTTCACAGTAAGCCCTTGGACACACCGTCGGAGATTCCGACGGAATGTGTCCGATCGGACCATTTTGTCGGATATTCCGACTGGGTGTGGTCTCCATCGGACTATTTCCGTCGGAGTATCCGACGGACCAAGCTTTCCAACTTGTTGGTAAAATTTTCAGACAAAATGCTCCGATCGGACATACTCCGATCATGTGTAGAGAATTCCGATCGGACAAAGTGCCACGCATGCTCAGATCAAATTCCTACATCAAAGCTATTGGCTACTAGCCTGATGGTAGTCCCGTTAACGTCATCACGTTCTGAACAATCAAATTTTCCGACAACTTTGTCCGACCGTGTGTATGCAACAGTTTCGGACAAAATCCGGCGGACATAATCCGACGGACAAAATCCGACGGATTTGGTTGTCGGAATCTCCGACCGTGTGTATAAGGGCTAAGAGCTGTGAAAATGTGGAATAGACTCCCGCCAGAGGTGGTTATGGCCAACTCAGTAGATTGCTTTAAGAAAGGCCTGGATACTTTCCTTAATGTACATAATATAACTGGGTACTAACATGTATAGGTAAAGTTGATCCGGGTAAAATACGATTGCCTCTTGGGGGATCAGGAATAAAAAAAAATTCCCCTGCTGTAGCAAATTGGAGCATGCTCTGCTGTTTTTTTTTTTTTTTTTGCCGTCCTCTGGATCAATTGTGGGCATAAAATTGGGTATATTAGATTGTACGATATTTTTTATTTTATTTATTTATTGTTTTTAACGTTGAACTGGATGGACTTGTGTCTTTTTTCAACCTGACTAACTATGTAACTATATGTAACTATGTAACTATGTAACCTTCTGTGTGCAGCGGCCCCCCCCCTAATACTTACCTGAGCCCCATCTCCATCTAGCGATGTTGCACGACAGACTCGACTGACTGGGACTCCCATTGGCTGTTGTCAATCAAAGTCAGTGAGCCTATCAGAGAAGAGAGCCACGGATCTGTGTCTGAATGGACACACATAGCAGTGGCTCAGCTCAGGTGCCTCCATAGCAAGCTGCTTCCTGTGGGGGGCACTCAGCAGGAGGGAGTGGCCAGGAGCTCTGACGAGGGACCAGAGAAGAGGAGGATCTGGGCTGCTCTGTGCAAAACCATTACATTGAGAAGGTAAGTGGAACATAGTTATTATTTTTAAATAAAAATAAAACAATATTTTAGCATAACTTCAAGAAATTTAAAGAAATGATAACACAAACATATACCTAGTATTGAAAATCTGCTATTTTCAAGCTTTTTTCTCACTTTATCTAAAATAACTCCGACAACAAAATACATTATAAAGCAGAAAAAACACAAAGGATAAGGATACAATTGTTTATTTATCTTTTATTTTTTTAAACTCGCATATGCATATGATGAGTGATCAGGGTTACAGATGATGTGAAAAAAAAAAAAAAAAAAAAATGACAAAAAAAAATAAGCTCATTTATATACTTTGTATTTTTTTTTAACAATAGATAAAAAAGGCAATTATGACTGACGATTTGCTATTTTAGCTAATTTTGAGACTTCAGATCCACACTTGTGTTGTAAACTCTATTGCTATTGTGCTCTTATATAAATTATTATTTATATATTATTTATATTATTATTATATATGAATGAATAAATAATATTTTATTTTTATTTTTTCTCTGTGCTCAGAGTGCTATTTACTGGATATATACAACGTGAATGTATTCTTGTTTTTCATTCTCTTTTGATTAAAAAAATCAATAAAAAATCAATAAAAACTGTTATTTTTTTTTAAAAAAGGGCAAAAATAAAAATGATAAGAATTTCCAAAAATCCATTCTTTTTTTTTTTTTTTTAGGTAGTACACAGTTACATAGTTAATCTGGTTGAAAAAAGACCCTAGTCCAGGTTAACCATCCTAAAAAAAAAAACACACACAAATAGAAAACCTCCATATTTAGTATTCTGTACCCACAGTTGAGGAAGGAAGAAAAAAAAACAATCATAAAGCACGATACAATTTGCTCCAGTGGGGTAAAAAATCCTTCCTCATCCACCAAGAGACCACTGGATATTCCCTGGATAAACTTTATAAATATTAGCATCCAATTATATTATGTGAATTTAGGAAATAATCCTGTTTTTTTTTATTTATTTTTTTAATAATCTACTGAGCGGGCCAGAACCAACTCTTGAGGAAGTCTATTCCACATTTTTACAGCTTTTACTGTGAAGAAGCCTTTCTGTATTAGAAGATTATATCTCTTTTCCTCTAGCGTGCCCCCATGTCCTCTGAGATGACCCTAAAGTGAATAACTCACCAATAAGTTCACTACATGGACCACTTACATAGTAGTGTAGCACCCTGGAGTTTAGTCGCAGACAAATTAACTTGCCAAGAGTAGCTATCTTGGTCGATTGATAGGGATCTATTGATTTCTCCCTAAGCTTGGTTTTGTTGCACTTTTCTCTTCTACCACTAGGTGGCCGGGTACTTGGTGGTACTAGATATGGGAAGGGCAACCCAAGGTCAGGTTATGGGTATGTGGGTGTCTCAGCCAATGGACAGGGGTTTCTTGAATCCCTTGGCCTGCTGGGAGAGCCTATATATTCGGGTGAGTTCAGGTGTTCTGTGCCACCCGGACTGCCGTCTGGCTGGACGTTTGTCACCTGCCCTGGGCTGCTAGGCCAGAGATTGGGCCTATCCCTGGGGAATCTGGCTGCCAGGCTGTGCGAGGGCCTATCCAGCAGTAAGAGGGCAGCGCAGGGTTGGGACTGCGGCCTGCAGTCCAACCAAAAATGACGGTTCTGCTGACCGGAGAACCTGCCAGTGGTCGGAGGTAGAAGGGAAGCTGTTGCCACAAAAGGACCAATCGCCTTTACCAGGGACCCCGGTGAGTAACTGAAGCAAGTCCCAGAACCATATTCTCACCGAAGGGCATGGTGGTGATGAAGTCAGGGACCCAACCAGTGGAGGAGGCGCTTGCAGAGCAGGCTTGTGTGTCAAGCCAGGGACCAAGCCGGTAAGCAGGGGTGAAGCTTAAGGAGTATCTGGAATGCTAAGCTAGGGACCCAGCAGAAAAGCGGGGGTGAGACCCCAAAAAGAAATGTCCCCTCCTAGCACAATCCCCTCCTCCATATCACATCTTCCTGCACAAAACCCCCTGATCCTCTCTCCTAGCACAAATCCTCTTTTCCCATCTTCCCTCCAAAACATAGACCCCTCTCTCCCCCAAATCACCACTTCTAGCACGGACGCACACATTTCCTCTCCTAAAACAATTCTTAGCACATGCAGCTCCCCAAATTCCCCTTTCCAACACAAATCCCCCCCATCCAATCTCCTTACAGCATCCTCCAACCTCACATGATACCACAGTGTCCAGGGCAGCAGCCCCTTTCCTGCCCACCCCTTGTCACGGCCCTGGTAGTAGTGGATCACATTGAGCTGGACTTGTTCTGTAACTCTAAAAATGTTTTGACACTTATCTAAGTAGCTTCCTCTATTCTCACTCCTCGTCTCATTCTCTGGGACGTGTTTGTGTTCTAATTACATAATCCAAGCCTGATGGTGCCATGGCATCTGGAACAGATAATAATTACTCGGGTCAAATACTTATAATGCCCCGTACACACCATCAAATTTTTAGTTGTGACAGGCTGTTGGCGGTAAGTCCGTCCGTGTGTACGCTCCATCGGACTTTTGTTGTCGGACTTTCCACAAAAAAATGTTGGGCTCTCAAATTTTCCTCCAACAAATGTGTGTTGTCAGACTTTTCGATCACGGCTACACAAGTCCGTTGGACAAAAGTCCAAAGTACAAACACGCATGCTCGGAAGCAGAAACGGTCGGTCTTGTAAACTAGCAGTTGAAATGGAGAATTAACATTCGTGACGCGGCAAATCATGAAATGTCCAAATGCAGCGCACAATTCTCTTCTTCTTTAACCACTTACAGACCGGACCATTTTGCTGGTCAAAGACCAGACCACTTTTTGCGATTCGGGACTGCGTCGCTTTAACTGACAATTGCGCGGTCGTGCGACGTGGCTCCCAAACAAAATTGACGTCCTTTTTTTCCTACAAATAGAGCTTTCTTTTGGTGGTATTTGATCACCTCTGCCGGTTTTTATTTTTTGCGCTATAAACAAAAATAGAGCAACAATTTTGAAAAAAAAAACACATTATTTTTTACTTTTTGTTATAATAAATATCCCCCAAAAATATATAAAAAAAACATTTTTTTCCCTCAGTTTAGGCCGATACATATTCTTCTACATATTTTTGGTAAAAAAAAAATCGCAATAAGCGATTGACTGGTTTGCGCAAAAGTTATAGCGTTTACAAAATAGGGATAGTTTGATGGCATTTTTATTAATAATGTTTTATTATTTTTTTTTTACTAATAATGGCAGCGATTAGCGATTTTTATTGTGGCTGTGACATTGCGGCAGACACATCGGACACTTTTGACACATTTTTGGGACCATTGTCAGTTATACAGCAATCACTGCTATATAAATGCAGTGATTCCTGTGTAAATGACACTGGCAGTGAAGAGGTTAACCAGTGGGTGGCAGTGTAGGGGTTAAGTATTCCTAGGGGTGTGTTACTAACTGTGGGGGGTGTTGGGCTTTCATTTAGTGAACACTGATCTCTGCTCCAATCACATGGAGCAGAGATCAGCGTCACTAGTTGCTAGGCAGAATGGGAAAATGCTGTTTACACAGCATTTCCTCCATTCAGCCATCCCGTGAGACAATCGCGGGTATGCCGCGGGACCAGCGACCGGACTCACGGGGGTCCCGACCGGCACACCGGCGTGCCGGCGGCGGCGAGCTCGCGATGGCAGGGCGGCATTGAAGATTGGACGTACTCGTACGCCAATATGCCTGCCCGTGCCATTCTGCCGACGTACATCGTCGTGCGCCGGTTGGGAACTGGTTAATGGGATAATAATGAAGATGCTTTGCTGGTGATACTGATGGAGTTATTGCAAACAATTTTTCAAAGGCTTTTTTTTCTAGTGATATCAAGAATAATATATTTTTTTATTATTATTTGGGCAAGTTACCACAACACCATTATCCCGTCGTTTTTAAGATCAAAGATACAACTATGTTGGTGTCCCTTGTCAATTTTACATTGTATTTTTTTTTAAATGTGCCTACTGCCAAACTGTCATTTGAAGTAAAAACACACAACCAAGTATTATTCTACACAATTTTTTTATTGTGCATTAAAAAAAAGAAAAAAAAAAAGAAAATTAGACATGCTATCTGCTAACAGAACTTAACCAAAAAGTGCATTCTATGCATCCAAAAATATAGAAAATATACCAAATCAAATCTTTATTCAACCAACAAAAATAATGTCAAAGCAATACATTCGTAATTGTTGGCCAACATTAGTGTCACCGTGTGTAGACAAGACAAGTTTGAGCCAACGCCCTTCGAACAAAATGCCACAGTTTTGTTGTCAGAAAGTCCGATTGTGTGCACGAGGCATAAGTTGGAAGGCTTTAAGGATTAAATCTGTAATGGCGTCGGCGGCCTATTGCCACAGTGAGTTGACTTTGTCCGCCGGTACCATTAAGTCATATCTCGCAAGCGTACAGCACTTCAGGACCCTACAAGAACTTGCTAGTCCGTCCATTTTTTGCTGCTCACCCTCTCAAGGCCTTGCTGAGGGGTATTCTGAAATCTTAAGGTCAAGCTCAGGCTTCCAGACTTCCCATATCTGGTCAGATGGTCTGGGATTTGTCGGATTTGCTGTCATCATCCCCTTTTGGTGCAGGTCCAAGTCTGGTGCTCAAGGCAGCGATATATTTAAGTTTGTTTGGGTTCCTCAGACCAGGGGAGGCTTCCACGGGTAAATAATCATGCACCATTCCTGTCCAAGAGCAGTCTCAGCAGGTTGCCTGATCATTTGCCCTGCAGCTCAACAACAATAAAACTAGACAGGTGGGTCAGGGTTACGTGGTCAAGTTTTACGGTACAAATAATAGGTGGTGTCCACTCCAGGTTCCTGATTCACTTGCCATGTTTTTGGCTTCATCGCCCCCAGACAGCTCTTTTGTTACCATTTCCCTCAGATCCTCTGACGTCCAAACAGTTCATGGCACAGGTTAGGATCCTAATCGCAAAAGTTAGGCTTAAACCCAAAACTATTCACTGGCCATTCTTTCAGAATTGGAGCGGCATCTGCCGCTTCTAAACAGGGGGTGCCACCGTTCATCGTTAAGCATATGGGGCGATGGAGATCCTCCTGTTTTAGCAGGTACATCCCCGATCCGCATGCAGAGGTCAGCAGGGCGTTCGCCTCTTTGTTGGATTAATCTTTGTTATCTCAGTTCTATTAAACATTCTGTTTTCCTCACCTACTCATGTGTCTTTTGCCCTCTTTTCAGGTGTACCGACCTATCAGGCCAAGGCACAATGCAGGTCTTGGTAAGGTAGTACTTATGTGTCTAGGAGGGCTCTGACTACAAGTTGGAAGGCTGGCCATAGGCCAGCCTGAATTTGTGGGAGGAGCCCGACTCTATTTAGCCCTCCTTCCCAGCCGGGGGCAGCATCTGCTCGAATTTCGGGTTCCCACCCTCCCGGTTCCCATAATTTTTCATTCATACTCTTATCAGTTCATCCATACAGGGTATGCCCTCTTTTCAGGTTTACCGACCTATCAGGCCAAGGCACAATGCAGGTCTTGGTAAGGTAGTACTCATGTGTCTAGGAGGGCTCTGACTACAAGTTGGAAGCTGGCTGAATTTGGGGGAGGAGCCCAACTCTCTTTAGCCCTCCTTCCCAGCCGGGGGCAGCGTCGGCTCGAATTCCGGGTTCCCACCCTACCGGTTCCCATAATCTTTCATTCATACTCTTATCAGTTCATCCATACAGGGTATGCCCTCTTTTCAGGTTTACTGACCTATCAGGCCAAGGCACAATGCAGGTCTTGGTAAGGTGGTACTCATGTGTCTAGGAGGGCTCTGACTACAAGTGTTATTCATTATGAAATTGCCAGTGTTGAATTGGTAAAATAATATTCTATGTAGGTGACAGATGGTATTGAAGACCATCAACAATGATCCTGGTGGTAAAGCCATTTGCTGTATGATCAGATCTGAACATTTAAAAATAAAATTTAGACCTCACAATTTAAACTGTGTTCCCAGAGTCAGCATAAATTCTAAAAGAAAAAAGGCTTTACTGACCTGTACATAACGATATAAAGCCAATATCTGTGCTATAGATGTGGTGGTTGCAGAGCTCTGGTCTCCAATGAAGCCCAGTATTTTTTTACGTTCTCTGCAGGAGTAATTTGGGACCATCTTTCCCGGTCCGGATAAAATCTGCAATGTGTTTTTTATCGCCTTCCTGTTGTCCCGACAGGAGTCATATATGTGATATCCAAGAGTAATATTTGGTAACATTGTAGGATTCTTGTTAATTTCATCAATGGCAAAAAAGAAAGTCAACAGATCCTTATAAAAGTGTGGCTGAGGACTGCAAAACAAAAAAATTGGAGGTATATCAGTTTTTATTTTATGTTGAGAAAGGACCTTCATTTTAGAGTACACTTTTTTTAAATGTTATGTTGATAGGGCCTTTATTTAAAATGATTGTAAAGTCTCAGTTTTTGTTAGGTGAAAATAACAAACATGTTATACTTACCTGCTCTGTGTAGTGTTTTTTCACAGAGCAGCCCCAATCCTCCTTTTCTCGGGTCTCCCTTTGGCGCTCCTGGCCCCTCCCTCCTGTTGAGTGCCCCCACAGCAAGCAGTTTGCTATGGGGGCACCTGAGCAGAATCACAGCTCCCTGTGTCCATTCAGACACAGAGCTGAGGCCCGACCCAGCCCCCTTTCTCTTCCCATTGGCTGACTGACTTTGTTTGACAGCAGCGAGAGCCAATGGCGCTGCGCTGCTGTCTCAGCCAATAAGGAGGGGAATCCAGGGCAGCCAAGATATTCCTACAACATTGCTGAATCTAGAGGGGCGCAGGTAAGTATTAAGGGGACTGAGAGGGTAATGTAGGGAGTTCCTTTTGTCTTTGGTGGCTCTTTCAGGTCCCAAATGTTACCCAAAGGAATTCTACAGCAGGATGGGTGCCCACCTTCCAGGCTGTCCCATGCCTGTGGCCAAAGCTGGAGCGACTTTCCTTGTGAGACTTTGATGTTCCACTGTAGTTCACAATACCCACCTGTACTTTGTCAACTTTGTGAGTGCAGTTTTCTTACATAGTTACATAGTTAGTAAGGTTGAAAAAAAGACATGAGTCCATCCAGTGTGAGAGTGAGTGTCTACAATTATCCCTATCCCTGTACATTGCACACTCAAATCTGTCCCTGCCCTCAAGGAGCCCACAATCCAAGGTCCCCACTCATATACTAGGGACAATTTTGGACAGAAGCCAATTAACCTACCTACATGTCTTTGGAGTGTAGGAGGAAGCCCACACAGGCACAGGGAGAACATGTAAACTTGAGGCAGGTAGTGTCAGGCTTGGGATTTGAACCAGCAACCCCTTTTACTGCTAGGTGAGAGTGGTAACCACTACACCACTGTGCCAGCCTGTGTTTAATAAATGTATATGCTTTTATTACTTACTACACTATGGTGTATTTGCATGGTGATTTTCTCTCCTTATTTGCATGCACCCTCTAATGTATAACCAGCTTTACGGATGAGCCGAACACCCCCCCCCCCCCAGTTCGGTTCGCACCAGGACTTTCGAACGGACCGAAAATTTGTGCGAACTTTAGAACCCCATTGAAGTCTATAGGACTTGAACATTCCAAATAATAAATGCTAATTTTAATGGCTAATATGCAAGATATTGTCCTAAAAGGGCTTAGGGACCCCGCTCCTGCACCAGGGGAAATGGGTCAATGCCCAATTTTTTAAAATGGCCGTTTTTTTAGAAGCAGTGATTTTAATGACGATTAAAGTGAAAAAAGGTGAAATATTCCTTTAAATATCGTGCCTGGGGGTGTCTATAGTATGCCTGTGAAGTGGCACGTGTTAACCGTGTTTAGAACAGTCCCTGCACAAAATGACATTTAACGGAAAAAAAAGTCATTTAAAACTGCTTGCGGTTTTAATGTAATATCTGGTTCCAGCAATACGAATGAAAATCATTGAGAAAATGGCATGGGTAGCCCCTCTGCCCATTACCACCCCCTTTGGGTCTTTTACGGATAATAAGGGGAACCCCGTACCCAAATTAAAAAAAGGAAAGGCGTGGGGCCCCCAGGTCCTATATACTCAGAACAGCAAAATACAGGCGGTGAAAAAAGACAGGGACTGTGTAGGTTTGTTGTGTTAAGTAGAATATGTTTGTAATTTTGAGCTGGTACATTTTTAAAGTGTAGTTCCAGTCAAAAAAATCTATTTTTAAGCTTTTTGGTAAACATAGGGAAGGGTTTCCCCCACCGTATAATTTTTGGGGCCTTCCGTCTTTGTTCATCTCACTTCCTGTTGTCCCCTTCCGTTTGCAAGTAGGAGATGTTTGTAAGTTGGATGTTTGAAAGTAGGGGCCTGCCCTATATGCTCTGCAGAAATGGGGACCTAAGGTGTTGGTGTTGCCACAACACTTTAAGCCCTCAAAGTGACTCTTGGTGGGCGCTGATGCGCCCTGCTGTGAACAATTTGATCAAGAATTGTAATTACATGCCATTGTTGAACAGTTGTACAAAAATTGGACCTTTGGTGGTGGTGGTGGTGGTGATGGTGCCACAACACTAAGTCCTCACAGTTACTATTGGTGGGAGCAGGAACGGGCCCTGCTGTGAAATATTATATCAAGAATTGTAATTACATTGTAATTGCATGCCCCTGGGGCTGAAAAATTGGGCCTTAGGCACTGCTACCTCTCCCAGATACTCTAGTTGGAGTGCAGGAATGAGCCCTGCTGCAAAGCATTGCGTCAAAAAATTGTATTACACACCCCTGTAAAACAGGGGCTGAAAAATTGGGCCTTAGGCACTGGTGCTGGTGCCACGACACTGTAACCTCTCCCATATACTCTAGTTGGAATGCAGGAATGAGCCCTGCTGCAAAGCATTGCACCAAAAATTGTAATTACAGGCCCCTGTTAAACAGGAGCTGAAAAATTGGGCTGGTGGCATCACCCAGAACCAAAAATGTTCTTCCAAGATATCAGAAGGATCATTGAGGAGGAAGAGGATAGTCAGTCAACATAACAGGACAGATACTCAGCATCAGCATTGGCAGTCTTGAAGGGATGTGACATTTAAAAAAAAAATATTCGGTTACATCAGCTTCAGGTGCTTGGTAGCTGGTGGTGATCCAAGACTGATTCATCTTTATGAAGGTCAGTTGATCAACCGAGTCGGTGGACAGGCGCACCCAGTGATTGGTTACAAAGCCACCAGCAACACTGAAGGTGCGTTCCGAAAGAACGCTGGATTCAGGACAGGTCAGTAGCTCAATTGCATACTGTGCAAGCTCTGGCCAGTGATCCATCCTCAAGACCCAGTAAGCCAGAGGATTTTCGGTGGGAAAGGTGTCCAAGTCTGACCTTGCCCCTAGGTATTCCTGCACCATGTAAATCAGACGCTGGCGATGGTTGCTGGAACTGACCATACCTTGGGGCTGCGGACTAAAAAATTGTCTGAACTCATCGGTCAGACAGCCACCTTCTCCACTGCTTCTTCTGTGACTGACCAAAGCCTCAGCGTTGCCACACATTGTCCAGGACTAGGAGTTTGTAACCTCCCAGTCTCTGGGAACGCATTGCACAGACCTTTCTGCAAGGCCTCCCGGAGATGTCTCATCCTCTGCTCCCTCTGTTATGGCAAAATAAGGTCCACAACCTTACCCTTGTACCGTGGCTCAAGGAGCGTGGCCAGCCAGTAGTGGACCCTCTCCTTAATCCGAAGAATATGAGGATCCTTCCGCAGGCTTTGCAGGATCAGGGAGGCCATGCAACGTAGGTTAGCTGAGGCATTCGGTCCGGAGTCCTCTGGGTCACTAAGGACAACATGATCCGCAGCCACCTCTTCCCAGCCACGTAGAAGTCCACAGGTTTCTTGGGACTGTAAATCATCCCTAAATGACTGCTGCTGCTTATGCTGAGTGCCAGGCTCCACCTCCATGCTGACACAATCCTCCTCCTCCTCGCCCTCTTCCTGTGTGATGGGTGAGACAGCAGGAACACTGTCTGTATAAAGGGGGCCTTGAGAGGCAAGGAAGTCCTCCTCTTTCTGCCCCTGTTCTGCCTGAAGTGCCCTGTCCATTATTCCATGCAGCGTATGCTCCAACAGGTGGACAAGAGGTACAGTGTCACTGATGCATGCACTGTCACTGCTCACCATCCTCGTGGCCTCCTCAAATGGTGACAGGACACTGCATTCATCCCTGATCATGCAACACTGGTGTGGTGAAAAAATCCCGAGCTCCCCTGACCCTGTCCTGGTGCTGTAGTCGCACAGGTACTTATTGATGGCCCTCTGCTGCGTGTGCAGCCGCTGCAGCATGGCAAACGTTGAATTCCACCTGGTGTGTATGTCAGATATAAGGCGGTTCTTGGGCAGGTTCAACTCCTTTTGAAGCTCAGCCAGCCAAGCACTGGCATTAAATGATCGGTGGAAATGCACACAGACTTTCCTGGCCTGCTTCAGGACATCCTGTAAGCCTGGGTACCTGCCCAAAAACCGCTGCACCACCAGGTTAAGGATGTGAGCCACACAGGACACATGGGTCAGTTGTCCCTGTCAGAGGGCGGAGAGGAGGTTGGTGCCATTGTCGCAAACCACCATTCCTGGCTTAAGCTGGCATGGCATCAACCACCTCTCGGCCTGCCCCTGCAGAGCTGACAAAATATCTGTCCCAGTGTGGCTCCTGTCCCCCAAACAAACCAGCGCAAGCATGGCATGGCATCTTTTTGCCTGCGTACTTGCGTAGCCCCTTGAACGCCTACGGAGCACCGCTGGTTCAGAGAACAGAGCACTGGAAGAGGCCATGGAGGAAGAAGAAGAGGAGGGGTGGAGGAGAGAGGTGTGTCACAACCAGTAGTAGCATTTTGGAGGCGTGGTGGTGGAACAACCTCCAACAATACTGCACCTTGTCCTGCATCCTTCCCAGCTGCTAGAAGAGTGACCCAATGGGCCGTGAAAGATAGGTAACGTCCCTGTCAATGCCTGCTGGACCATGAGTCAGCGGTAATATGCACCTTACCACTGACCGCCCTGTCCAGCGAGGCATGGACATCACCTTCCACATGCCGGTAGAGCGCCGGAATCGCCTTCCATGAGAAAAAGTGGCTTTTGGGGACCTGTCACTGAGGAACCGCACATTGCACAAACTCACAGAAGGGGGCCAAGTCTACCAACTGAAAAGGCAGCAGTTGAAGTGCTAGCAATTTAGCCAAGCTAGCATTCAATCACTGGGCATGTGGATGGCTGGGAGTGAACTTCTTTCGATGGTCCAGCAGCTGGGGCAGGGAAATTTGCTTGCTACAATCGGACATGGGTGTACTGCTAGCAGAGTGCCTGCAAGTACTTGGCTGTGACACACATAATTCTACACCTTCATTCCTCTCAGTGCAGGTTTCAGAGAGGACTGAAGGTCTAGTGGGGTTGGAGATCCCAGCTGATGAGGAGCAAGGAGAGGTCCATTTTGTTCTTTGGTGTGGGTCTTTAAGGTACGCTTGCCAATGAGCTACATAGCGGGTCAACATATGTCTGGTCAAGCATGTGGTGCCCAAGCGGCTGATGTTTTGGCCACGCGAGATACGCTTGAGACATATGTTGCAAATAGCAGTGGTGCGATCTGATCCACTGGTCTCAAAAAAGGCCCACACCAAAGAATTTTTGGAATAACACGCACAGGCAGCACCCTGCACAGGCGGAGCTCTGCAGTGTGATTCAGTCGGTATGCTGCCCCTAAGCTGGCACCCGGAGGGCATCTTGTCTCATTGGAAACGTGCCTCTTCCTCTCTCCTATCAGGCACCCACGTGGAGTCAGTGACCTCATTATCGCCTCCCTCTTCATCACTGGAGCAAACCTGGCAGTATTCTGCAGCTAGTGGTGCAGATGCCTGTATTAGAGAACACCAGCAGTAAAGGGTAGATACAGGTGTATACTGTGCTGGAGGCACACAACACCCACCAACTCCTGCAGATGCCTGTATTAGAGAACACCAGCAATAAAGGGTAAATAAAGGTCTATATTGTGCTGGCGGCACACAACACCCACTAACTCCTGCAGATGCCTGTATTAGAGAACACCAGCAATAAAGTGTAGATACAGGCATATACTGTGCTGGAGGCAAACAACACCCACTAACTCCTGCAGATGCTTTTATTAGAGAACACCAGCAAAAAAGGGTAGATACAGGTGTATACTGTGCTGGAGGCACACGACACCCACTAACTCCTGCAGATGCCTGTATTACAGAACACCAGCAATAAAGGGTAGATACAGGTGTATATTGTGCTGGAGGCACACAACACCCACTTACTCCTGCAGATGCCTGTATTACAGAACACCAGCAATAAAGGGTACGTACAGGTATATACTGTCCTAGAGGCACACAACACCCACTAACTCCTGCAGATGCCTGTATTACAGAACACCAGCAATAAAGGGTAGGTACAGGTGTATACTGTCCTGGAGGCACACAACACCCACTAACTGCTGCAGATGCCTGTATTAGAGAACACCAGCAAAAAAGGGTAGATACAGGTGTATACTGTGCTGGAGGCAAATAACACCCACTTTAACTCCTGCAGATTCCTGAGAAAGAACACACTGTCCCTGCTTATCTAGCTCTTTCCCTGCACGCCGGAACACACTACACAAGGCCGCCAAGCTGGCGGCCTTATATAGTGTGGGGCGTGAACTAAACCCCCATTCTGCCTGTGGCCAATTATGGCTCTCCTCGCTGCCGGCGCTGTGATTGGCCAAGCATGTGGGGTCACAGTGCATGCTTGGCCAATCATGAGCCAGCAATGTACTGCAATGGCAGTATGGCGAGTTTCCTTAAACAGTAAGTAATATGTGCTTTGGGCTGGATTACAGTGGCTGTAGTTTGATAATTACTTATTATAATGGACTAAATGAAAATAAGCATCAGAGTGGGAGAGTTTACTTCCTCTTTAAGCGAGATTTATTTACAGTGAAACAAAATCCATACAAACACCAGCACACAGCAAACATAAAAATATGAAGTAAACCAAAAACCCAGTGACAGAATATCTAACTAATCAACCTAACAAACAGAAAGCAACTATACTATACTAACTAAATACAATATATGCAAAATAGGGAACACAGAAAAGTAGGGGAAAACCAGAGCAGAAAGAAAGGGGAAACCAAAAGTGTAATCAGGAACAGGGGGGAGCAGGTACAAGGCAGTAGGTTACAGGGCAGGAGCAAGATCAGGATCAATGACAAACTGAATCTGTTAGCAGCAAAACACTGGAGATGCACTAAGACGGAGGACCTAAATACCCTAGCAGCAGCCAGCATTAGGTGGAAACTGCTTACTAGTGTGCAGGACGCCGTGGCTGGGTCATGGAAGGACGCTATGTTTCCCCTTTGTTTGGATTGTGGTCCCTTTAAGGGAACAAATATGGTTAGCTCACCTGTCAGAGGAAGTGGGTTTAAAACAAGACAGGAAGTTGTAGATGGGTGTGGAGGAGTGTAGAGGAGAAAGGAAACCCTTGTTTGTCATGAAACAATATACTGCATATATTACTTTGTTATCTTAACCACTTTAGGCATTTTACAGGCACAGCGACATAACTCTACGATGCTGCCGCCCCCCCCCCCCCCCCACTGAAGAGCTAGCTGCCAAAACCCGGGTACTGCGGGCGATTCTGCATCTCATAAAAGTGGTGCTGGTGGCGGATTCACCACGGGATCACTTTTATAGGAGACAGGAGAAGCGCCCCCCTTCCCGCCACTTCCCGTTCATCTTTGGACTTACAGGACCTGTCGTTAAGCACAGAGCTGATTCTTCCTGATCCATCGCTGGGCCCTTAGATGACCAAAGCAATGTCCGATGTCCAGGTCACCAGCAACACCACTACCAGTGCAAGCCAGCACCAGTGTCCTGTTCACCAGCCACACCACTATCAGTGCAAGCCAGCACCACTGTCCTGGTCACCAGCAACACCACTGTCAATGCAAGCCAGCACCAGTGTCCCTATCACCAGCCTCTCCACTACCAGTGCAAGCCAGCACCAGTGTTCTGATTACCAGCAACACCACTACCAGTGCAAGCCAGCACCAGTGTCCTTATCACCAGCCACTCCACTACAGCACCAGTGTCCTGATCACCAGCCACAGCACTACCAGTGCAAGCCAGACCCACTGTCCCCATCACCAGCCACTCCACTACCAGTGCAAGCCAGCACCAGTGTCCTGATCACCAGCAACACCACTACCAGTGCAAGCCAGCACCATTGTCCTGGTTACTATGGATGAGCCGTACACCCCCCAGTTCGGTTCGCATCAGAACATGCGAACAGACAATAAATTTGTTCAAACATCCGAACACTGTTAAAGTCTATGAGACACAAACATGAAAAATCGCCCCAAATTAAATTATTAAAATCACTGCTCCCGAAAAAACGTCAGTTTAAAAAAAAAAAAATTTGCATTGATCCATGTCCCCTGGGGCAGGACCCGGGTCCCTAAACACTTTTTATGACAATAACTTGCATATTAGCCTTTAAAATTAGCACTTTAGATTTCTCCCATAGACTTGCACAGGGTGTTCCGTGGCTTTTCGAATTTGCCGTGAACAGCCCAAATTGTTCACTGTTCGAACAACCCCACTACCAGTGCAAGCCAGCACCAGTGGACCAATCACCAGCCACACCACTACCAGTGCAATCCAGCACCACTGTCCTGGTCACCAGCAACACCAGTACCAGTGTTCTCTAGTGGCTGCATAAGCCAGCACCAGTGCTTTATACCACAATCCTAATTTTTGTGTCACTTGCAATGGAGGGGAAAAAATATGATTTTTAGTTACAGTAACAATAATTGTTATTTAAAATAACAAAAAATAAAAAAAAATAAAGTACAATTTTTGTCTATGGATTGCGTAACACATGAAAAAAAAATTTGCAAGATGATACCATAAAGGGAATCCTTGTTTCAAGGAACAATATACTGTATGTATTACTTTGTTATCTTAAGTAATGACAAAGTGATCACTGAATCAATAGGATTGCAGCAAAAATAATAAAAGTGAGCAAACATTTTCTTTAAAGGGACAGTGTAAAAATAAAAAGTAAAATAAATAAGAAAAAAAAAGCAAAGCTCCCTGTCCCTCCGAGCTTGCGCACAGAAGTGAACGCATATATAAGTCACGCCCACATACGTAAATGGTGTTCAAAACACACATGTGAGGTTTCACCATGAGAGTTAGAGCGAGAGCAATATTTTTAGTGCCAAACCCTCCTCTGTAACTCTAAACAGGTAACCTGTAAAAACTCTTGAAACTTTGCCTATTGAGATTGAACTAGTTGCTGACTGCTGGCCGTAAAATGATGGCCAGGCGGCGCACCTATTGTGGCGGGAGGCCGTCATATGACGTCTTCCCGTTTAAACAGGGAATGCGTGCGATCGTGCTCGCGCATCCCTGTTCCTTCAGTGGCAGCGTGTCACGGAGAGCGGCGAACAGCCATTGGGCATGACTGTTTACCGCATGATGAAATCACGGCAGATCACAGATGGTTCCACCCCCACTGTGCATGGTGCGTGTGCGTGATCGCGAGCAAGCTGAGCATGCACGTTGGTGGCGGCGTGTTCCCAGGAACACTGCTCGTCACCAACGCTGGTAAACAGCCATTGGCTGACTGTTTACCCACGTGATCGGCTGTGATCCTTTCACAGCCGATCACTAAATGTAAACAAACCGCGGTAACGAGATGTTACCGGGTTCTCCTCCTCACACATCGATCGTGTGTGAGGAGGAGATTGTGGTAACATCTCGTTACCGCTTACAGTACACATCAAGCACACTAATTGCCCACCCAATAAAGAGGACCTGTCACCACCCATCATAGTACCTGTCACTCACAGTCCATCAGTACTGTAACTTGGGGGACAGGTAGCAGGTACAAAGCTCCCTGGGATGAGCAGTTGCTCAGGCACAGATACCAAATCCAGTGATGTAGTCACAAACAGTGCTGTGTTTATTTGTGTTATATACAAGTCCATACACAGGTGCTCTACAGTGTTCCAGAAAACAAATAAAGGACAAAAAATAGCAAAACACAAATCCTAGCCGTGTCTCGGCTCTAACTATACAATATGCTGCAACAAATCAAATAAATGGTGTTGCGCTCCCTTAAACTAAATAATATTAATCCATGAAATGCTAACCAATAAAAACATAAATTATCTGTGCATAAATTCTGATTCCCGTGATAAATCGTGATCAGTGATCAAAGTGACTAATGCAACAAAGCATTCCAAACGAATATATATGTAAAGAAATAGAAACCACATATATAAAATCGCATAGACCAAAGTAAAAATCGCATAAAATCACACAGTGATAGTGATAAATACCAATAAATAGATTTTCTTACTCGGTGTAAATAGAAACACATAAAATCGCAAAAATAGAAAAGAAATCGCATATACCCATAAAGTGATAAATGCAAATAAATAAAGTATAAAATCACACAGTGATAGTGATAAATACCAATAAATAGATTTTCTTACTCGGTGTAAATAGAAACACATAAAATCGCATAAATAGAAAAGAAATCGCATATACCCATAAAGTGATAAATGCTAATAAAGTATAAAATCACACAGTGATAGTGATGAATACCAATAAATAGATTTTCTTACTCGGTGTAAATAGAAACACATAAAATCGCATATATAGAAAAGAAATCGCATATACCCATAGAGTGATAAATGCAAATAAATAAAGTATCACACAAAGTGTGTATAAAGCAAAATTAAATAGTGAAACATTCAGTGCAAACAAATGTAGAAGTCTCTCAAACTGCAAACAAAAATAAAAAAGTGGAAAAAAAAATCCGTAAAGTGCTTCTCGTAGTAGCAGGTGCAATACAACGTAAACTGTGCACACTCTGGTGTCTCTTCAGTGTCCCGCAGTTAACATATAGGGTGGCCCCTTACCTTACTGCTGTAAGGCAAACAGCATAAAGAGACCAAGGTCTCAGATGGTGACAGCGGTGTACCCTTAGTTCCAAGCTAGGAGGACTTCTCCCCACATTAAGGCAGGATCTCACAGAGAAGGAAACAGGAGGGCTCCAAATGGTGAAGTATGTATACACTTTTATTACAAAGCTCAAACAAATGGAAAGGTACTCACAAACAAATCAGTTTAAAAACGCCAGATAGCAGTTTAAAATGTTCCTTTTCGTCTCTCAGACGTGGCTTCCTGTATCCACAAGCACTTCCTTCCTAAGTGGAAAACTTTTTCCACTTTTTTATTTTTGTTTGCAGTTTGAGAGACTTCTACATTTGTTTGCACTGAATGTTTCACTATTTAATTTTGCTTTATACACACTTTGTGTGATACTTTATTTATTTGCATTTATCACTCTATGGGTATATGCGATTTCTTTTCTATTTATGCGATTTTATGTGTTTCTATTTACACCGAGTAAGAAAATCTATTTATTGGTATTCATCACTATCACTGTGTGATTTTATACTTTATTTATTTGCATTTATCACTTTATGGGTATATGCGATTTCTTTTCTATTTTTGCGATTTTATGTGTTTCTATTTACACCGAGTAAGAAAATCTATTTATTGGTATTTATCACTATCACTGTGTGATTTTATGCGATTTTTACTTTGGTCTATGCGATTTTATATATGTGGTTTCTATTTCTTTACATATATATTCGTTTGGAATGCTTTGTTGCATTAGTCACTTTGATCACTGATCACGATTTATCACGGGAATCAGAATTTATGCACAGATAATTTATGTTTTTATTGGTTAGCATTTCATGGATTAATATTATTTAGTTTAAGGGAGCGCAACACCATTTATTTGATTTGTTGCTATATGTTTCAGTGGTAGGGCTTATACCTCTGTCGGTGTTTGGCTGCAACCCTAATTGAGGCTTTATAGATTTTTGATAGCGCAGGGATACTTTTGTCTATTACTTATACAATATGCTGCCCTCACTACCATGCTGAACAAGCCTACCGCTTGTCAGTCTTTACATAAACTGCTTAACAGCTTTTACCAACCTTTTCCTCTTCACAGACCAACTTTGTCTGTATGTCCCAGGCAGAGAGCAAAGGTTGTCTGCTCAGGTGAGCTTAAATTAGCCCGGGGAAGAGGACCAAGACCCGAACTGGACCATGGATCAGAGATTTCTGAATGTGTACGAGAGGAGCCTGGGAGACGTATAAACCCTGAACAGGACTTTTCCTGGCTCTCTCTGGGATGCTCTGCTACAGTACCTATCACCGCCCTTCAGAGTACCCAAATACCAGTCACCAGGCCATCAGAGAACCTGTCACCAGGCCATCAGAGTACCCAAGTACCTGTCACCAGGCCATCAGAGTACTCAAGTACTTGTCACCAGGCCATCAGAGTACCCGAGTACCTGTCACCAGGCCATCAGAGTACTCAAGTACTTGTCACCAGGCCATAAGAGTACTCAAGTACCTGTCATCAGCCCATCAGAGAACTTGTCACCAGGCCATCAGAGTTCCCGAGTACCTGTCACCAGGAGATCAGAGTATCCAAGTACCAGTCACCAGGCCATCAGAGTACTCAAGTACCTGTCACCAGGCCATCAGAGTATCCGAGTACCTGTCACTAGGCCATCAGAGTATCCGAGTACCTGTCACCAGGCCATCAGAGTATCCGAGTACCTGTCACTAGGCCATCAGAGTATCCGAATACCTGTCACCAGGCCATCAGAGTACTCAAGTACCTGTCACCAGGCCATCAGAGTATCCAAGTACCTGTCACCAGGCTATCAGAGTATCCGAGTACCTGTCACCAGCCCATTAGAGTACCAGAGTAGTGTGATGGGTAGGAATGAAATGAGGTGTGTCATTTATGCTCCTAGAACGCCTGAAGGTACTACTTCAATGTTCGGCCTCTGTTTGTGACCAGGCTGTGTAAAAGTCCTACACATGTGGTATCGCCATACTCGGGGGGAGTAGCAGAATGTGTTTTGGGGTGTAATTTTTGCTATATACATGCTATGTGTTAGAAATATCTTATAAATTGACAACTTTTTGTAAAAAAAAAAAGTGTTTTCATTTTTTTCCTCATTTTCCAAAAACTTCTGGAAAAAAATGAAAGGTTCAAAAAACTCATTATGCCTCACAGATTATACGTTGGGGTGTTTGCGTTCCAAAATGGGGTCATTTTATGGCCAATTCCATTGTCCTGGTACTCCAGGGTCTTCAAAAGTGTAATAGGTGGTTGAGAAATGAGATGCGTCATTTTTGCTCGTAGAACTCCTGAAGGTGCTACTTCAATGTTGGTCCTCTGTATGTGGCCAGGCTGTGTAAAAGTCTCACACATGTGGTATCACCATACTTAGGATTACAGGGCCCTAGATGTGTCACTCCCAATCAACTGTGGTGCTCTGTGGTCATTGAGAATTTTGCCTCAGCTCCGGTGGAGATTTGTTTTTCACAGCGCCTCTATTTGTCAACAGTTTCTTTCCTGAGAAATAATCTTATTGTAAGTAAGAGTGTTTGAGGGAGCTGAGTCTCCCTCCCTCTCTCTGTTCCTTTGCCCTTTGTGCTGATTTTGTCTGATCTTCATGCATTCACTTATCTCTTTGTAGATAATTTTAACCTTGGAACTGCTCCTGATGAGTGGATGAACTCCACGAAACGCGTAGAGCGCCTTTATGCTACCATTTGCAAGCATGTGTCTGAAATTTTCCCTGACTTTATTTATAATGTCTCATGCTTCAATCCATTCAAGATTATTTCTGTCTTTTTTAATCATGTAATTTTTGTGATGTTGATTATCATGGTAAACCTTGTTATAATATGTACTTATGTATACACATATATGAAATATAATCAATTCATATTATTGTTACCTATGTTATTATCGTTTCTTATACCTAGCCAATGGATTTCAGATATGTCCTTGCATACCTACCTTGCAGCTATGCTTCATTCAAAGTCCCACCCTATTTTTCCTACAATACTTGATTAGGGATGGAGGTAGATGAATTTACACATTCTTTGCCTCATATAAAGTCCCAATTTCCCCTCTCCCCCTCTCTATGTCTAGATATTAGGGATGGAAGCATAATACTGCGGTAGCATTCAATTATTACCTTTAGTATTTCTGACTGCATTTGTGATCGGGTCAGCATCTTGGGCTTTTTATTGTATACATTATATACTTTTTTTTTTTTTTGTTTTGGCTGCTGATGTACATCTCTAGTTCCAGAGCTGTGATGCGCTCTGGGGCCCTCCCCCTTCCCTCCGCCCTTTTGGACGCAGCGTCGGGGGCGGGTCCTCCATCGCATCGACGCCACGCCTCGTGCGCCGTGCGCATGACGTCACTTGTTGACGCCATGCGGCGGGTTGCCGAGTGTCCATCTGCGTTTATTAGGAGGTGGTTTGGGAGCCGGCTGCCGAGGGCTATCAGCTATTCGGACGCTGACACCGCCACCCCCTGGATCTCGCAGCGTGACGTAGGCGGTCTCTGTGGCTATACCGTACCACTAGTTGACATGTGCCGGTTGAATTATGTTGCTCACTATCTTATTGTATCCTGTTTGACACTCACTCACCTCAGCTATGGTAATTATAGATTTTTTGGATTATCTTTTGCGTTTCACTGTTCACACTATATATCTTTTTATTCATCATTCACACCAATTATATCCAACCTACTTGGCTTAGCTATATACCTCCTTTCATTTTAATGATTTTACTCACTGGTTTCACTACCTCTTGGCACTGTAACTTCGTTTCACTTGTTCCTGTACAGATATAATTATACACTTACTTATTCTATTCCTTTACAAAGGTTCTTTGGAAAAACTTTTTATATATGGTTATTCTGGGATTACAGGGCCCTAGATGTGTCACTCCCAATCAACTGTGGTGCTCTGTGGTCATTGAGAATTTTGCCTCAGCTCCGGTGGAGATTTGTTTTTCACAGCGCCTCTATTTGTCAACAGTTTCTTTCCTGAGAAATAATCTTATTGTAAGTAAGAGTGTTTGAGGGAGCTGAGTCTCCCTCCCTCTCTCTGTTCCTTTGCCCTTTGTGCTGATTTTGTCTGATCTTCATGCATTCACTTATCTCTTTGTAGATAATTTTAACCTTGGAACTGCTCCTGATGAGTGGATGAACTCCACGAAACGCGTAGAGCGCCTTTATGCTACCATTTGCAAGCATGTGTCTGAAATTTTCCCTGACTTTATTTATAATGTCTCATGCTTCAATCCATTCAAGATTATTTCTGTCTTTTTTAATCATGTAATTTTTGTGATGTTGATTATCATGGTAAACCTTGTTATAATATGTACTTATGTATACACATATATGAAATATAATCAATTCATATTATTGTTACCTATGTTATTATCGTTTCTTATACCTAGCCAATGGATTTCAGATATGTCCTTGCATACCTACCTTGCAGCTATGCTTCATTCAAAGTCCCACCCTATTTTTCCTACAATACTTGATTAGGGATGGAGGTAGATGAATTTACACATTCTTTGCCTCATATAAAGTCCCAATTTCCCCTCTCCCCCTCTCTATGTCTATACTTGGGAAGAGTAGCAGAATGTATTTTGGGGTGTAATTTGTTGAATGCATATGCTGTGTGTGAGAAATAACCTGATAATATGACATTTTTGTAAAAAAAAAAAATAATAATAATAATAAAAAAATAATTTTGCAAAGAATTGTGGGAAAAAAATTACAACTTAAAAAAACTCACCATGCTACTTACTTAATACCTTGGAATGTCCACTTTGTAAAAAGGGGTAATTTGGGGGGTATTTGTACTTTCCTGACTTGTTAGTGTCTCAAGAAATGAGATACACCTGATGTACTGAAGGCCTGATCAGATGTGATCAATTTTCAGCAATTGGCACCATAGATTGTAGACTCTATAACTTTCACAAAGACCAAATAATATACATTAATGTGGGTTATTTTTAGCAAAGATATGTAGCAGTATAAATTTTGGCCAAAATTTATGAAGAAAAACTACTAATTAGCAACATTTTATGACAGAAACAAAGAAAAAGGCATTTTTTTTCACAAAATTTAAGTTTTTTTTTTATTTATAGCACAAAAAATAAAAAACCCACTAGTGATTAAATACCACTAAAAGAAAGCTCTATTTGTGTGGAAAAAAGGACACAAGTTTCATATGGGTACAGTGTTGGATGACTGAGTAATTGTCATTCAAACTGTGAGAGCGCTGAAAGCTGAATATTGGTCTGGTCAGGAAAGGGGTGTAAGTGCACTGTATTGAGGTGGTTAAAGTACTGTAGTTTGTCGAGGACAACATTTTTAAGCATGAATGACATGTTAGGTATCTATTTACTCGGCATAACATCATCTTTCACTTTATACAAGAAATTAGCTAACTGTTTTTGTTTTTTTTTATTAAAAAAAAGTGTAATTTTTCCAAGAAAATTGCATTTGTAGGACGGTTTAGCATAAGATATTGCAGCGATCGCAGTTTTATTCTCTAGGGTCCCTGTTAAGAAAAAAAAAATATAATATTTTTAAGTAATTTTATAGCAAAAAATACTAATTTAAACTTGTACAGAAAAAGAGTTTCAGAAAAGGCCGGGTCCTAAAGTGTATATTATTAGCACTGATCACTGTATTAGGGTCACTGGTGATGTCAGTGTCAATAGACAATTCCCACCCAGTGTTAGTTATGCCCCATACACACGATGAGATTATCGGACGAATGATCGTCCGTTTTTTATTGCCTGCTAATCTCAGATCGAATCTGATGAGTTTACTAAAGTCACGAAAATTCCCGCACGACAGAAAAAAAATTCGGAAGTGATGTCATGTGTTGTAATGCATTTGTATTGCATTTTCGAACGATAGCTGTACTGATTAAACGAAAATCGTACGATCTGGCATCGTACGAAAAAAATTTCCGTGCATGTCCGATAGAATAATATCGGATGAACTGTCCTAATCGGCTCTCGAAATCTCTGTACTAACGATCCGATTATCGTACGATCGCTTCGAAAGCAGTATTTTCCGTACGATTTTCGGATCGTGTGTACGGGGCATTAGTGTAAGATTTCCCGCTGCACTATCACAGTCCCACTATAAGTCACTGATTGCTGCCATTACTAGTATACAGAATAAAATAAATGGAAATTCCAGTATACAGTATCTCACAAAAGTGAGTACACCCCTCGCATTTTTGTAAATCTTTTCTTCTATCTTATATGTGACAACACTGAAGAAATGACACTTGTCTACAATGTAAAGTAGTGAGTGTACAGCTTGTATAACAGTGTAAATTTGCCGTCCCCTCAAAAAATAACTCAACACACAGCCATTAATGTCTAAACCGCTGGCAACAAAAGTGAGTACACCCCTAAGTGAAAATGTCCAAATTGAGCCCAAAGTGTCAATATTTTGTGTGGCCGCCATTATTTTCCAGCACTGCCTTCACCCTCTTGGGCATGGAGATCACCAGAGCTTCACAGGTCACCACTGGAGTCCTCTTCCCCTCCCCCATGACGAGTGGTTTCTGAGTGGAACCCGTCCTGTTATACCGCTGTATGGTCTTGCCCACCGTGCTGCAGCTCAGTTTCAGGGCCTTGCCAATCTTCTTATAGCCTAGGCCATCTTTATGTAGAACAACAATTCTTTTTTTCAGATCCTCAGAGAGTTCTTTGCCATGAGGTACCATGCTGAACTTCCAGTGACCAGTATGAGAGAGTGAGAGCGATAACACTAAATTTAACACACCCGCTCCCCATTCACACCTGAGACCTTGTAACACTAACGAGTCGCATGGGAGGGAAAATGGCTAATTGGACCCAATTTGGGGTGTACTGACTTTTGTTGCCAGCGGTTTAGACATTAATGGCTGTGTGTTGCTATTTTGTGGGAACAGGAAATTTACACTGTTATCCAAGCTGTACACTCACTACTTTACATTGTAGACAAGCGTCATTTCTTCAGTTCTGTCACATGAAAAGATATAATAAAATATTTACAAAAATGTGAGGGGTGCACTTACTTGTGTGAGATACTGTATATACCATAGTTTGTAGATGCTATAACTTTCACAAAAAGCAATCAATATACACTTACTGGGATTTATTTTTAACAAAGGCTTGTAGTAGAATTGTTGGCCTAATTTTTTTTAAGAAATTTGACTTTTAAAATGTTTTTATTGGATATGTTTTATAGCAGAAAGTAAAAAGTATTTTTTATTTTTTTATTTTTTTCAAAATTGTTGCTCTTTTTACGTTTATATAATCAAAAATAAGATCCAATAAATCCAATGGTGATCAAATACCACCAAAAGAAAGTTCTATTTGTGTGAACAAAATTATATAAATTATTATTTTTATTATTATTATTTTTATTATTATACAGGATTTATATAAAGCCAACAGTTTACGCAGCCCTTTCCAACATGAGGGCAGTACATTTACAATACATAAGAAAAAGGAAAGAAACCGCGCAATCCCTAATGTCTCATATTAGGATATAAACATCTCACCCAAATGAAATGGGGACTTAAAAGTGCACAATATTATATGAAAATACCATAAACACCAAACCTAATGCATGGCATATACTTAACCACATATGGTAATAAATGTATAACAGTGTCACTAATTTACATAACCATGTCACTAATTACATAAACAGTGAATCTCAGTGATATTAGTGCCCAAAATTGACACAAAAGATGTGCAAATATATGAGAGGAGAGAACAGAATTGGGACTTTAAATGAAGCACACATCAGTAAGAGAATAAGTCAAGTGACTGCAATGAATATTTATTTTGTATAGTCCATGATATGTCATACAAACATTTTGGGCATCAACCTCTAAAATGCTCTGGGCATACAGCCTCCATACAATGAGTCATGGACTAATATTTCACAATAATTTACAGTTCAGAAAGCATTCTCATAAAACACAAAAAACAGTATGCATGTATGTACGTTATTTTGCTATGGTTGAACCCAAAATGGCCAAGATAACCATGGTAACTAAATAATGAAAAAAAAAAAAAAAAAAAAAATCGGTTAAAAATGCCTGAATAATAGTTAATGAATCAAAAAAGATCATATAAATCTTGATTATTCCATGATTGAGGTAGATGATAATGGCTAAAAGCTCTACGCGTTTCGCGGTATTCCAACCGCTCATCAGGAGCATACATCATGGCATAATTCTACAAAATGGCCCGCTGATGCAGACGTGAGTTGGATGCCTAGCCTTCAAATTAATTATAATTATTAAATTATTCTGCTAATTTTTACCTAAATTATATATTAAATTAATTTTTTTTCTTTTCATACATTTTGTAGAATTATGCCATGATGTATGCTCCTGATGAGCGGTTGGAATACCGCGAAACGCGTAGAGATTTTAGCCATTATCATCTACCTCAATCATGGAATAACCAAGATTTATATGATCTTTTTTGATTCATTAACTATTATTCAGGCATTTTTAACCGATTTTTTTTTTTTTTTTTTATTATTTAGTTACCATGGTTATCTTGGCCATTTTGGGTTCAACCATAGCAAAATAACATACATACATGCATACTGTTTTTTTGTGTTTTATGAGAATGCTTTCTGAACTGTAAATTATTGTGAAATATTAGTCCATGACTCATTGTATGGAGGCTGTATGCCCAGAGCATTTTAGAGGTTGATGCCCAAAATGTTTGTATGACATATCATGGACTATACAAAATAAATATTCATTGCAGTCACTTGACTTATTCTCTTACTGATGTGTGCTTCATTTAAAGTCCCAATTCTGTTCTCTCCTCTCATATAACATTGATAGGGATGGAGGCAGGCATTCCTTTAGTGCCAGCCTCATTCAAAGTCCCGAAAATCCTTCTATTTTCCTTCTAATGATGTGCAAATATATAAATCACATAAATGATTGATGTGTCCTCATTAAAATAGTTCTTGTGAAAATACAAAAAAAAACAAAATTTGAGTGCAAATGCACTATAAACGGAAAACACCACGTGTCCAAAATGGCTGCCAAGTCTCTGAATCATGTGTCAACGTGGAACAGATTGAAGTGCACCGCCACCAAACGAATAAAATTGGCTCCTTACCAGATGCCCTAGTAAGGTGCGCTTTTTGAAAGATCAGGTCAGAATATGCATCAAACTTGAATCGTCCAAACCAGGATCCGCTTTGGGGCAAGACTCGGGTGTATTCCAACAGGAAGGCAAATGGTCCACCATAGGAAGGAAATAGGAAAGAATTCTGCTGCTGTTCTAGTGAGGCAAAAACGTAGCGTGTCACACCGCCCAATGTTGTAACACGCTACGTTTTTGCCTCACTAGAACAGCAGCAGAATTCTTTCCTATTTCCTTCCTATGGTGGACCATTTGCCTTCCTGTTGGAATACACCCGAGTCTTGCCCCAAAGCGGATCCTGGTTTGGACGATTCAAGTTTGATGCATATTCTGACCTGATCTTTCAAAAAGCGCACCTTACTAGGGCATCTGGTAAGGAGCCAATTTTATTCGTTTGGTGGTGGTGCACTTCAATCTGTTCCACGTTGACACATGATTCAGAGACTTGGCAGCCATTTTGGACACGTGGTGTTTTCCGTTTATAGTGCATTTGCACTCAAATTTCGTTTTTTTGTATTTTCACAAGAACTATTTTAACCACTTTCAGACCGGACCAATTTGCTGGTCAAAGACCAGACCACTTTTTGCGATTCGGCACTGCGTCGCTTTAACTGACAATTGCGCGGTCGTGCGACGTGGCTCCCAAACAAAATTGACATCCTTTTTTTCCCACAAATAGAGCTTTCTTTTGGTGGTATTTGATCACCCCTGCGGTTTTTATTTTTTTGCGCTATAAACAAAAATAGAGCGACAATTTTGAAAAAAAACGCATTATTTTTTACTTTTTGTTATAATAAATATCCCCCAAAAATATATAAAAAAACTTTTTTTTCCCTCAATTTAGGCCGATACGTATTCTTCTACATATTTTTGGTAAAAAAAATCGCAATAAGCGATTATTGATTGGTTTGCGCAAAAGTTATAGCGTTTACAAAATAGGGATAGTTTTATAGCATTTTTATTAATAATTTTTTATTATTTATTTTTTTACTAGTAATGGCGGCGATCTGCGATTTTTATTGTGACTGCGACATTGTCGGGGACCCATCGGACATTTTTGACACATTTTTGGGACCATTGTCATTTATACAGTAATTACTGCTATATAAATGCAGTGATTCCTGTGTAAATGACACTGGCAGTGAAAGGGTTAACCAGTGGGTGGCAGTGTAGGGGTTAAGTGTTCCTAGGGGTGTGTTACTAACTGTGGGGGGGTTGGGCTTTCATTTAGTGTACACTGATCTCTGCTCCAATCACATGGAGCAGAGATCAGCGTCACTAGTTGCTAGGCAGAATGGGAAAATGTTGTTTATACAGCATTTCCTCCATTCGGCCGCTCCGTGAGACGATCGCGGGGATGCCCGCGGCGATCGAGTCCGCGGGTCCCGCGACCGGACTCACGGGGGTCCCGACCAGCGCGGGAGCGCGCCGCCGGCGGCGCGCTCCCGATGGCACGGCGGCAACGAATATTGGACGTACATGTACGCCAATATGCCTGCCCGTGCCATGCTGTCGACGTACATCGTCGTGCGCTGGTCGGGAAGTGGTTAATGAGGACACATCAATCATTTATGTGATTTATATATTTGCACATCTTTTGTGTCAATTTTGGGCACTAATATCACTGAGATTCACTGTTTATGTAATTAGTGACATGGTTATGTAAATTAGTGACACTGTTATACATTTATTACCATATGTGGTTAAGTATATGTCATGCATTAGGTTTGGTGTTTATGGTATTTTCATATAATATTGTGCACTTTTAAGTCCCCATTTCATTTGGGTGAGATGTTTATATCCTAATATGAGACATTAGGGATTGCGCGGTTTCTTTCCTTTTTCTTATTTACATACATATATAACTTTTTGGTATATATTTGAACTGCAGCATCATACAATTTTTTTTGGTTTTGTTTATTCTGTAGCGCAAATTTTTCTCTTTTTTCACATTTACAATACATATCAATACAGGAGGAATCAGAGGGCCCTGCTCATTAGAGCTTACAATCTATAAAGGAATCTAGAATTCCATTTGGGTACAGCGTTGGCCTGGTCACGAAGGGGGTATATCCCATAGAAGCTTTAACATGTTAATGTCAGAAGTCACCCCAATCACTAAAATCTCATGTAAAACAAAATTGAGACTCAGCAAATCTGTATTTGCATCTGCAAAAAGGGATGAAAAGTGAAAACATGGGTTTTGATTTGCTCTAACACGGCATTGCTCGAGTTTCAGCTCTTACATTGTATCGTCAGCACTGATCCCGGCTTTGTCTTCTTTGTCTCCGATCTCACCAGGTGCGGGATTCCCGGGTCTCAGGTTTTTTTTTTTTTTTTTCTAGGTGTGCTGCTTGACAGAAAGGCTTACGATCTAAATCAGATTTTGACACTCTGCCACCTAAAACCCCTAGGTGTCTGCGCATGTTTGGGACGACACGGGTCTGCTGCCGGCGCGGTCTTGAGGAATCCCGGCACACGGTGAGATCAGAGACAGAGCAGACAAAGCCGGGATCAATGCTGAGGATACAATGTAAGAGCTGAAACTCGAGCAATGCCGTGTTAGACTTCACACACAGGAAAGCAATCAGACGTAACCTGATATTAGAATAGACGTGATCCCAATCACTACAATCTCATAGAAGCTTTAACATGTTAATGTCAAAAGTCATTTTCAGTCTTTGTAGATCTGCAGCTTTCATTAAAATAAAGTCTGGTGATGGAGGTCCTTGCTCAGGGTGTTATGGGGTGGAAAGATCTGTCAGTGTCTCCTAATTCTTCTCCTGCTTTGTCACAAATTTTAACTTTTTTTTGAGCTAGGTTCACTATTAAATATGAGGTAGGATACTCACTTCAAGCATATCATTTTAAAAATAAAATTGGATACAATAGGAAGGTCATTGTATAATCCTCCTAAAAAATTATTGACAGTGAAGACCCCTCCGATTATAACGTCTCCATCCTGATAATACTCATAGTCTTCATGTGCGGCGCCTGCCTCCGGCACGTAGGTTGATGCCGGTCTTGGGTCTTCAGTGTCAGCGGTACAAGGTGTCACACACAGAAGGAGCACACACAATTCTCCAATCTGTGTATGAGATGTCGGTATAAATCTACACAATACAACAGCAAGGAGATGAATGGAGGTCACTATAACCCGGTATAACATTATCTGGGAATACACAAGGCTACAGATCACGTCTATGGAATAAAACTGCATCCTCTTATATAGAGTGCTGTGCAGCTGCAATACAGTTATTTTCTTTTAATATCAGACTTTATCTTTGAATAGAAGAAAGAGAAAAAGACAAACATTTGTGTGCAAGTTTTTTTTTTTTTAATGTTATCAGCAGACATTAAAATGAGCTGTTCCTAAACAGTGTTATCCGAAAATACATGTCCCTCCTCACTACTAGTGATGAAATGAAGGTACCCCCGTGCAGTTTGGGGAATGTTACTGAAGTTCAGGTGTCGGTTCTGAACCCCTCCGAATTCAACGGAAAACATATATTAAAAGACAGTAAAAAGGCCATTTTTTGGCTAATAGGCAATGGGTGGTCAAACAATTGGCATGGGGGGGGGTCTGGGTATTGCCCTGGGGGACATTCAAATTAACAGAACCCCTCCTCACTACTAGTGATAAAATGTAGGTACCCCCCATTCAGTTTGGGGAACATCACTGAAGTTCAGTGTCAGGGCAGGGCTCAGCCCTTCCTTCTCTTTGCTGGCCGCTAGGGTGAGCTCGGTGTTCGACTCGAACACCGGCCGTTCGCCCGTTAGGAGAATTCAGAACTTTATGGACCATTCGCACCATATTCGTGTGGCGTGAATGGCCCACAATGCACTACGCCATCGCAGTGCATTGCTGGCTTATGATTGGCCAAGCATGCACTGTGACCTCGCATGCTTGGCCAATCACAGCACTGGCAGTGAGGAGAGCCATAATTGGCCACAGGATGCCTGTGGCCAATTATAGCTCAGGGGGGTTAAGTACATGCCCCACACTATATAAGGCCACCAGCGTGGCGGCCTTGTGTAGTGTGTTGCGGCGGTCAGGGAAAGATCAGGATAGGCAGGGAAAGTGTCTTTGTGGCTTGAAAACCTAGCACTGTTGCAGTGGGTGTTGTGTGCCTCCAGCACAGTATACACCTCAAGATACCCTTTATTACTGGTGTTCTGTAATACAGGCATCTGCAGCAGTTAAAGTGGGTGTTGTGTGCCTCCAGCACAGTATACACCTGAAGATACCCCTTATTGCTGGTGTTCTGTAATACAGGCATCTGCAGCAGTTAAAGTGGGTGGTGTGTGCCTCCAGCACAGTATACACCTGAAGATACCCCTTATTGCTGGTGTTCTGTAATACAGGCATCTACAGCAGTTAAAGTGGGTGTTGTGTGCCTACAGCACAGTATACACCTGAAGCTACCCCTTATTGCTGGTGTTTTGTAATACAGGCCTTGCAGCATTTACAGTGGGTGTTGTGTGCCTCCAGCACAGTATACACCTGAAGATACCCCTTATTGCTGGTGTTCTGTAATACAGGCATCTGCAGCAGTTAAAGTGGGTGGTGTGTGCCTCCAGCACAGTATACACCTGAAGATACCCTTTATTGCTGGTGTTCTGTAATACAGGCATCTACAGCAGTTCAAGTGGGTGTTGTGTGCCTACAGCACAGTATACACCTGAAGCTACCCCTTATTGCTGGTGTTTTGTAATACAGGCCTCTGCAGCATTTACAGTGGGTGTTGTGGGCCTCCTGCACAGTATACACCTGAAGCCACCCCTTATTGCTGGTGTTTTTCTGTTTCTGTAACACAGGCAGGCAGCTGCAGTAATTACAGTCGGTGTACTGTGTCATCTGATCAGTGTTCACCTAAAGCTACCCAATTGCTGGTTTTCCCATCTCCCTTCAGGCCTTTACTATGTCTGGAAGGCCAACAAGGAGAGGCAGACAGTCACAAGCCAACAAAAGAGGGCAAGCAAGCTCTGTGTCTAGAGACAACAGTGCTGGTCGTGAACGTGGTGCATCGTCATCATCAGCACGTGACCATGGGACCCATTGTTGCTGTTCTCTAATTGAGCCATCTGCTATCTGCAGGAGTTAGTGGGTGACTAGGTGCTGTCTGTGTGCCTGCACCGCAGAATGCACCTGTATCTACCCTTTGTTGTTGTTCTCTAATTGAGTCATCTGCAGGAGTTAGTGGGTGACTGGGTGTTGTCTGTGTGCCTGCACCGCAAAATACACCTGTATCTACCCATTGTTGCTGTTCTCTATTTGAGCCATCTGCCATCTGTAGGAGTTAGTGGGCGACTGGGTGTTGTCTGTGTGCCTGCACCGCAGAATACACCTTTATCTACCCATTGTTGCTGTTCTCTAATTGAGCCATCTGCCATCTGCAGGAGTTAGGGAGTGACTAGGTGCTGTCTGTGTGCCTGCATCGCAGAATACACCTGTATCTACCCTTCATTGCTGTTCTCTAATTGAGCCATCTGCCATCTGCATGAGTTAGTGTTCTGTGTGCCTCCAGCGCAGTATACACCTTTAGCTACCTATATGGCTCTTCTCTAATTGAGCTATCTGTAGGAGTTAGTTGGTGTTGTGTGCCTCCAGCAAAGCACAGTATACACCTATATCTACCCTTTATTGCTGGTGTTCTATAATAAAGGCATCTGCGGGAGTTAGTGGGTGTTGTGTGCCTCCAGCACAATATACACTACCCAAACGCTAAATTTCCCATCTCCCTGCAGGCCATTACTATATCTGAAAGGCCAACAAGGATAGGCAGACAGGCACGAGCCAATAAAAGAGGGAAAGAATGCTCTGTGTCTAGAGACAACAGTGCTGGTCGTGGATGCGGTGCATCGTGATCAGCACGTGACCATGGGACACGCTTGTCCTTATTTTCGGCAGCTGGACGTGTTGAGCCGCATCAGGCCGAAGACTTGGTAGAGTGGATGACCAAGCCCTCTTCATCCTCCTCATCCTCTCTCACCCAGGCTCAGTGTACTAGCAAAGCAGTTGCCAACGCATCCTCTTCCCTCGTCTCAATGTCATCATCAGTGATTCCTTCCCTAGACCCACCTCGTTCTCCTGAGGAGTCCCCTGAACTCTTTGAGCACAGTGTTGGGTGCATGCTCCAGGAGGATGCCCGGTGTTTTGTAGGCTCTGATGATGATACTCAGCTAGAGGAAGGCAGTAGCATGAGCGCAGAGAGAGAGGATGCTCAAGAAGGACAGCAATCTGGCAGTCATGTTCCACAAGCTGCAGCATACTGCCAGGTTTGCTCCAAGGATGAAGAGGGAGGGGATGATGAGGGCACTGACTCCACGTGGGTGCCTCATAGGAGAGAGGAGGAGGCACATCTCCAACTAGGCAGGATGCCCTCCGGGGGCCAGCTTAGGGGCAGCACACCAACTGAATCACACCGCAGAGCTCCGCCTGTGCAGGGTGCTGCCTTTTTGATCGTTATTCTAAAAGCACTTCAACTGCTGCCTTTTCAGTTGGTAGACTCGGCCCCTTTCTGTGAGTTTGTACAATGTGCGGTTCCTCAGTGGAAAGTCCCCAAACACCACTTTTTCTCACGGGGAAGGCGATTCCGGCTCTCTACCGGCATGTGGAAGGCAATGTGTCAGCGGTAAGGTGCATATTACCGCTGACTCATGGTCCAGCAGGCATGGACAGGGATGTAACCTGTCTTTCATGGCACATTGGGTCACTCTTCTGGCAGCTGGGAAAGATGCAAGACAAGGTGCATTAGTATTGGAGGTTGTTCCACCACCACACCTCCAAAATGCTACTACTGGTTGTGACACACCTCTCTCCTCCCCCCCTCCTATTCTTCTAACTCTATGACCTCTTCCAGTGCTCTGTCCTCGGAACCAGCGGTGCTTCGTAGGCATTCAAGGGGCTACGCAAGTACGCAGGCAAAACTATGTCATTCCATGCTTGCGCTGGTTTGTTTGGGGGACATTAGCCACACTGGGGCAGATATTTTGTCAGCTCTGCAGGGGCAGGCCAAGAGGTGGTTGACACCACTCCAGCTTAAGCCAGGATTGGTTGTTTGCGACAATGGCACCAACCTACTCTCCGCCCTCCGACAGGGACAACTGACCCATGTGCCCTGTATGGCTCACGTCCTTAACCTGGTGGTGCAGCGGTTCTTGGGCAGGTACCCGGACTTACAGGATGTCCTGAAGCAGGCCAGGAAAGTCTGTGTGCATTTCTGCCGATCATTTAATGCCTGTGCTCGGCTGGCTGAGCTCCAAAAGGAGTTGAACCTGCCCAAGAAAAGCCTTATATGTGACATGCCCACCAGGTGGAACTCAACGTTGGCCATGCTGCAGTGGCTGCACACACAGCAGAGGGCCATCAATGAGCACCTGTGCGACTACGGCACCAGGACAGGGTCAGGGGAGCTTGGTTTTTTCTCACCACGCCAGTGGGGCATGATCAGGGATGCATGCACTGTCCTCTCACGGTTTGAGGAGGCCACAAGGATGGTGAGCAGTGACAGTGCATGCATCAGTGACACTGTACCTCTTGTCCACCTCTTGGAGCATACGCTGCGTGGAATAATGGACAGTGTTCCTGCTTTCCCACCCATCACACAGGAAGAGGACGAGGAGGAGGAGGAGGGGGATGATTGTGTCAGCATGGAGGTGGAGGCTGGCACTCAGCATCAACAGCAGCAGCAGTAGCCTTGTAGGGATGATTTACAGTCCCAAGAAACCCGTGGACTTGTACATGGCTGGGAGGAGGTAGCTGCGGATCATGTTGTCCTTAGTGACCCAGAGGACTCCGGACCGAATGCCTCAGCTAACCTACGCTGCATGGCCTCCCTGATCCTGCAAAGCCTGCGGAAGGATCCTGAGAGGGACCATTACTGGTTGGCCACTCTCCTTGATCCACGGTACAAGGGTAAGGTTGCCGACCTTATCTTGCCATCGCAGAGGGAGCAGAGGATGAGACATCTCCGGGAGGCCTTGCAGAATGATCTGTGCAACGTGTTCCCAGAGACTGGGAGGTTACAAACTCCTGGTCCTGGACAACGTGTTGCTGAGGCATCGGTCAGATGGAGTGGTGGAGAAGGTGGCCGTCTGACCGATGCGTTGAGACAATTTTTTAGTCCGCAGCCCCAAGGTATGATCGGTTCCAGGAACCATCGCCAGCGTCTGATTTACATGGTGCAGAAATACCTAGGGGCAAGGTCAGTCTTGGACACCTTTCCCACCGAAAATCCTCTGGTTTACTGGGTCTTGAGGATGGATCACTGGCCAGAGCTTGCACAGTATGCAATTGAGCTACTGGCCTGTCCTGCATCCAGTGTTCTTTCGGAATGCACCTTCAGTGCTGCTGGTGGCTTTGTTACCGATCACAGGGTGTGCTTGTCCACCGACTCGGTTGATCGGCTGACCTTCATAAAGATGAATCAGTCTTGGATCACCACCAGCTACCAAGCACCTGAAGCTGATGTATAATCAATGGTTCTCATTTTAAAGGCTTGTATGCATGTTATTATCATAAAAAGTTTTTGGGGACTTGGGTCCTGCCCCAGGGGACATGTATCAATGCAAAAAAGTTTTAAAAACAGCCATTTTTTTTAGGAGCAGGGATTTTAATAATGCTTAAAGTGAATCAATAAAAGTGAAATATCCCTTTAAATTTCTTACCTAGGGGTGTCTATAATATGCCTGTAAAGTGGCGCATGTTTCCCATGTTTAGAACATTCCCTGCACAAAATGACATTTCTAAAGAAAAAAAATCATTTAAAGCTACTCGCAGCTATAATGAATTGTCGGTCCTGGCAATACAGATATAATAAGTCATTGAAAAAAATGGCATGGGATCCCCCAGTCCATTACCATGGTGTGAGGTCCCCCCAAAAATCCATACTAGACCCTTATCTGAGCATGCAACCTGGCAGGCTGCAGGAAAATAAGGGGGTGAGAGAGCGCCCTTACTCCTGAACCGTACCAGCCCACATACCCTCAACATGGGAAGGGTGCTTTGGGGTAGCCCCCCAAAGCACCTTGTCCCCATGTTCATGGGGACAAGGGCCTCATCCCGACAACCCTTATCCTTAGGGGCTTATCGGAATTGGGAAGCCCCCTTTAACAAGGGGACCCCCAGATCCCATCCACCCATGTGAAATGGTAACGGGGTACAAATGTACCCCGTTACCATTTCACAAAAAAAGTCAAAATGGTACAAAAGACAAGACACAGCTTGGGAAAAGTCCTTTATTAAAAAATAAAAATGTACCTCAAAGTCCATTCATCTTCTCTTGCTCCAGCGACGGACCAATAAAGAAAAAACAACAAAGCCGCGACCCGCCTCCATGGGAGGCACCCATCATATGACGCATCTTCACTTTGACAGTTCTTATAGAACTGAAGGCGGGGCCACACAGTGATGTTCCCAGGTGACCCCACCCCCTCTGACACACAGGGACTTCCCCATGGTTTTCCTGGGGTGTCAGAAAAGGTGGGCTATCCGTTTACGTAAGGGTCTGGTATGGATTTTGAGGGAGACTCCCACACCATTTATTTTACAATTTTGGCAGGGGGTTCCCCTTAATATCCATACCAGACCTGAAGGGCCTGGTATGGAATATGGGGGGCCCCTACACAATTTTTAAAAAAAAATTTGGTCCGGGGTTCCCCTTAATATTCATACCAGACCCAAAGGGCCTGGTAATGGACTGGGGGATAACATGCCATATTTTTCAATGACTTCTTTTATCTGTATTGCCAGGACTGACAATTCATTATAGCCGCGAGTACTTTTAAATGACTTTTTTCCTTTAGAAATTTCATTTTGTGCAGGGACTGTTCTAAACACGGGAAAAATGCACCACTTTACAGGCATACTATAGACCCCCCCCCCCAGGTACGACATTTAAAGGAATATTACACTTTTATTGTTTCAATTTAAGCATCACCAAAATCAATGCTCCCAAAAAAAATGAAATTTTAAAACTTTTTTTGCATTGATACATGTCCCTTGGGGCAGGACCCGGCTCCCCAAACCCTTTTTTAGGACAATACCTTGCATTTAAGCCTTTAAAATGAACACTTTTGATTTTTCATGTTAATGTCCCATAGACTTTAATGGTGTTCTAGCGGCTTTCGAATTTGCCCCAAACACCGCATATTGTTTGGTGTTCTGCAGGACATCTGAACAACCAAATTTCGGCTTGAACTTATGCTCAGGCCGAACCGTTCGCCCATCCCTAGTGCCAATGTGTCTTCAAAATTCATGCCATCTCTCTCCTGTACCAAATTATGTAACACACATGCTGCCTTTAATACTTTACATGCATTTTCAACTTTTAGGTTTATCGGTTTAAGGAAAATTTGCCATTTGTTGGCAAGTATGCCAAAAGAACATTCAACTAGTCTACGTGCCCGACAGAGACGGTAATGGAACATTCTCTTCTGGGTGTCAAGATTTCTCTGTGAGTAGGGCTTCATTAGTAGTTCATGGATAGCAAATGCATCATCGGCCACAAAGACAAATGGCTTATCTGGACCCTTTTTCCCAGGCAATGGTCGGTTATCTGGCAACTCGAGTTGATTTGAAGCAAGACACTTTCCAAATTTTGAATTTTGGAAAGCAGTGGAGCCTGCACAGCTCACAAATGCTCCAATATCAACCAAAAAGGAATTTATAGTCTGCATCTACCACAGCCATCAAAACAACTGAAAAATATTTCTTGTAGTTATAGTGATGACTTACACTATGAAAGGATTTTATTCACCTAATATGTTTGCCATCTATTGCTCCTAGACAGATTGCATCACATGTTTGCTTTATAATATCACCAATGGTTGATATGGCAATGCGAAATTCATACTGTAGTGATGTGTAAGTATTTCCTGTGGAAAGATATCTGTAACTAAAAAGAATAATGGATTTTATCTTTCAGTATGAATTCTAAAGATAAGATGGAAAACAATGAGAGATAATTGCAGCATGGCTCGGCTGCACGTATCTCTTTTATGCTATGTCTGTAGCATAAACGGCCACTAGGGGGCGCTTGTGTGCCGCTGGTGGCGCATGCCCCCCACACACTCCCCGAGCCAATGTGAGTGCCCGGCAGTCTCGATCACCGCGGGGATCCCGCGATCACTAGGGGCACACAGAGAACCGGCAGCTGTGTGTGTAAACACACAGTTTCCGGTTCTCTGAGCAGTAAACTGACAGATTGTCTGTTCATAAAGAGTATGAACAGCGATCTGTTAGTTTTCCTGCACAGTCCCATCCCCCTTCAGTTAGAACACTCCCTAGGAAATATATTAACCCCTTCACTGCCCCCTAGTGTTAACCCCTTCACTGCCAGTGACATTTTTACAGTAATCAATGCAATTTTAATTGCACTGATCGCTGTATTAATGCCAATTGTCCCAAAAATGTGTCAAAAATGTCCGACGTGTCCGCCATAATGTCGCAGTCATGATAAAAATCACTGATCGCTGCCATTACTAGTAAAAAAAAATATTAATAAAAATGCCATAAAACTATCCCCTATTTTGTAGATGCTATAACTTTTGCACAAAACCAATCAATATACCCTTATTGCGTTTTTTTAACCAAAAATATGTAGAAGAATACGTATCAGCCTAAACTGAGGAAAAATTTATTTTTTATTTTTTGGGGGATATTTATTTAGGCAAAAAGTTGAAAATAATGCGTTTTTTTCAAAATTGTCGCTCTTTTTTTGTTTATAGTGCAAAAAATAAAAACTGCAGGGGTGATCAAATACCACCAAAAGAAAGCTCTATTTGTGGGAAAAAAAGGACGTCAATTTTGTTTGGGAGCCAAGTTGCACGACCGCACAATTGTCAGTTAAAGCTACGCAGTGCCAAATCGCAAAAAGTAGTCTTGTCTTTGGCCAGCCAAATGGTCCGGGCTTAAGCGGCTAAGCAACTGAATACAAGAAGTAGTTCCAATGGCAATTCTAGCCGCCTTTATTATCATTATGCTGAGCTCCAATTTTTTAAGAGCATGATGCAGCAGAGACAGTAAGTATACTCAAATGTACATGCTTTAATAATGTTCATGACAGAAATGTTTAAGAATAATAGCAATAATTATGTAGCATTGTCTAATTATTATTTTTTTTCCAGAACAGAAAGCAATATGAGCTTGGATACTGATGAGGACGCTGATCCGACACAAGAAGATGTTGAACATATTGACGAGACTCGATTGCTCTTTGATGAAGAAGATTCTGAAAATGCACTGGAGCCAACAGAGACACAGATGAACAAGGACAAATCAAGATCCAGACCCAAGAACAAAGTGCAACAAACCCAAGAGTTCATTGACGTTGTTAATACAGGGCACTTATACCCCCTTCCTTCCCAGACCAGTGGCGTAACTAGAACCTTCAGGGCCCCGATGCAAGAAACCATAAAGGGCCCCCCTGAACCCCAGCCAGGGCCCTTCCCTCCGAGTCCGATGGTGGAACTCCAGGGCGTGGTACCAGGTATGACCTTTGTGAGCCCTGTAGTTCCACCACTGGTATCAGTAGTTTTTTGGCCTATTATTTTTAAAATTTGTAGGTGCCCCATTGGGGGACAGTCCTTAGGCAGGATGGGGTCCCCGTCCCCAGAAGAGATGAGGTCCTTTTCTCCAGGGCAGATGAAGTTACTGACCCCAGGTGAGAAGGGGTCCCTGTCCCCAGGGGAGGAGGGGGTCCCTGTCCCCACATGAGAAGGGGTCCCTGTACCCAGGGGGAGATGGAGGGGGTATGTAATAGTGTGTGGGGGATGAGGTCTTCTCACTCACCATGACCAAGCTGTAGCTCACACACTCATCCATGTTGGCCTGGGCTCCATCCAGTGTGCTGGACGGGTGATCAGCATATCTCCCAGAAAGACCTTTCATCATCTGTGTATGACGGGGTAGGAGGGGGGCTGGCAGACAAGCCTGCAGTGTCCTCTGGGGGGCTCTCATAGGGCTGCACTGCATCTGTGTGCTTAAAGTTTGTTTACCCGGGAGAAGTATGCAGTGCAGTGTGGGCCGGACTCAGGGGGGGCGGGACTCTGGCTGGGGATAACAGACATCAGACTGAGCGGCAATGCATGGAGCAGGAGAGGGGTACTCTGAGGAGCCGGCCGAGGACACAGGTCATGCGGGGAATGCACAACTAAAGAGCAGCCAGTGCGATAGTCGAGCATGGAGCTCTGCTAGTCACCCTCCACCTCCACCACCTGTGTGCATGGTGCACTGGTACCCCTAGCTGCCTATGCTGCTGCTGGCCATATGTAGAGGGGGCTGCATGGGCCCCCTGCATCACAGGGCCCGGTTGCGGTCGCGACTGCTGCACCCCCTATAGTTACGCCCCTGTCCCAGACCAATTTTCATCTTTCAGCGCTCTCACACTTTGAATGACAATTCATGAGTCATGCAACACTGTACCCATATTAAAACAAAAAAGTGTGGCGCTTAGGTGGCAACAAACCACATGAACCAGTAAGGCACTAATTCAAGCAAAGAAAATTACATACACTTAAAAAAAAAGGAAATTATGTGTAAATTCCGTTGTATATTAAGAGATCTTACTCCCAGGTGGAAGAGTGCATGAACCTCATGCACACAAAAGGTTAAGGTAAATAAAATTAATTTAACATAAACAGTCCATCAAGTGAACGTCTAACAGTCCTTGAAATGTGTAATATCAATCACAATTCCAAACTTGAGGTGACGTGAAAAAAAGGTGAAATTCAACTTCTGATGTGTAGAATAATACCACAACCACCGTGATAAAGAAGGGGGGAGGAGGCTTACCAAATGACGTGGACTCAGAGGAAGGCTTACGCCTCTCGAGTCATATGGGCCTGTAGGTTAGCAAACCAGATAATCATACATCTAGTATGTAATCTCCTGCAAGTCTTCAGGTCATGAAATCATCCGTAGCGATCCTCCTATAGTGCTCATCCCACGAAAATAGGGGGGCTCAGGTATCAAAGACCATGGAAGTAGAAAAATTTGGTTCAATCGTAATAACAGTCAGAAAGTAGCGATGTCTGTAAGGGGGTCCACCCGACACGTTTCAACTAAACAGCCGTCCTCTGGGGACGGCTGTTTAGTTGAAACGCGTCGGGTGGACCCCCTTACAGACATCGCTACTTTCTGACTGTTATTACGATTGAACCAAATTTTTCATGACCTGAAGACTTGCGGGAGATTACATACTAGATGTATGATTATCTGGTTTGCTAACCTACAGGCCCATATGACTCGAGAGGCGTAAGCCTTCCTCTGAGTCCACGTCATTTGGTAAGCCTCCTCTCCCCTTCTTTATCACGGTGGTTGTGGTATTAATCTACACATCAGAAGTTGAATTTCATCTTTTTTCACGTCATCTCAAGTTTGGAATTGTGATTGATATTACACATTTCAAGGACTGTTAGACGTTCACTTGATGGACTGTATATGTTAAATTAATTTTATTTACCTTAACCTTTTGTGTGCATGAGGTTCATGCACTCTTCCACCTAGGAGTAAGATCTCTTAAAGCGGAGGTCCACCCTAAAATGGACCTCCGCTCATCGGATTCCCCCCCCCTCCGGCGCCACAATCGGCACCTTTCAGGGGGGAGGGGGGTGCAGTTACCTGGATAATCCAGGTAACTGCACCCACTTCCGGGCTAGCTCTCTGCGGAAAGGGGCGTACGTTACGCCCCTTTCCGCAAGCATCTTTTCACAGCGCAGTATTTTTTTACACCTTTATTCCTTTGAACACTGTACCCATATGAAATTTGAGTCCTTTTTTTCACACAAATTTAGTTTTCTTTTGGTGATATTTAATCACTAGTGGGTTTTTTATTTTTTGTGCAATAAATAAATAAAGACTGTAAATTTTGTGAAAAAATGCCCTTTTCTTTGTTTCTGTCATACAATTTTGCAAATTAGTAACTTTTCTTCATACATTTTGCCAAAATGTATACTGCTACATAGCTTTGGTAAAAATAACCCAAATTAGTGGATATTATTTGGTCTTTGTGAAAGTTATAGAATCTACATCTACTATGGTGCCAATCACTGAATATTGATCACATCTGATCAGGCTTTCAGTACATTAGGTGTATCTCATTTCTTGAGACACTAACAAGTCAGGAAAGTACAAATACCCCCCAACGACCCATTTTTAGAAAGTAGACATTCCAAGGTATTAAGTAGCATGGTGAGTTTTTTTAAGTTGTAATTTTTCCCACAATTCTTTGCAATATGAAGATTTTTTTTACAAAATTGTCACATTATCAGGTTCTCACACACAGCATATGCATACAACAAATTACACCCCAAAATACATTCTGCTACTCTTCCCAAGTATGGTGATACCACATGTGTGAGACTTTTACACAGCCTGGCCACATACAGAGGGCCAACATTGAAGTAGCACCTTCAGGCGTTCTACAAGCATAAATGACACATCTCATTTCTCAACCACTTATTACAATTTTGAAGGCCGTGGAGCACCAGGACAATGGAATTACCCACAAAATGATCCTGTTTTGGAAAGCAAATACCCCAACGTATAATCTATGAGGCATAATGAGTCTTTTGAATGGTTCTTTTTTTCCAGAAGTTTTTGGAAAATGTGGAAAAAAGGTACTCTGATGGGCTGGAGACAGGTACTCGGATAACTTGATGAGCAGACAGGCACTTGGGTACTCTGATGGGCTGGTGACAGGTACTTGGGTACTCTGATGGGTTGGTGACAGGTACTCGAGTACTCTGATGGCCTGGTAACAGGTACTCAGGTACTTTGATGGGCTACAGATAGGTACTTGGGTACTCTGATGGACTGGTATTCAGGTACTCTGAAGGGTGGTGACAGGTACTCAGATGAACTGTGACAGGTACTCAGGTACTCGGTACTCAGATGAACTGTGACAGGTACTCAGGTACTCAGGTACTCAGATGGACTGTGACAGGTACTCAGATGGACTGTGACAGGTACTTTGATGGGTGGTGATGGGACCTCTTTATTGGGGCAATCAGTGTGATTGGTGTACACTGTAAGGGGTAATGAGATGTTGCCCCAATATCCTTCTCACACACGATTGGTGTGTGAGGAGGAGAACCCATTAACATCTCATTACCACTCTGTGTTTACATTTAGTGATCGGCTATGAAAGGATCGCAGCCGATCACATGGTAAAAAGCTGCCGGCCAATGGCTGTTTACCAGCTTCGATGACGAGCAGTGTTCCTAGGAACACGTTACACGCACAGAGCGTGAGCGGGGAGGTACCATCTGTGATCAACCATGACTTAATCACAAACGATCACATGCCCAATGGCTGTTCACCCCCCTCAGTGACGAACGGTGTCTCTGTGACACGGCGCCACTGATAGTACAGGGCTACGCGCACACAATCGCATGCATGCCCTGTTTAAATGTATGGACATCAGATGATGCCATCCCAGAACAAAAGCCACACCTCCTGGCCATCAGATGATGGCCGACAGACTGCAAGCGGTTAAAAACCTTATTACACTCTTAATAATGTTATAGACATGCTAGGAGTGATTGATGGGTCCTTATTGTGGTTGATAGAGAAAGCTTCCACCCACTTCACCACTTGTGGCTTAGGGTTCCCCTTTGGGGATGCACTCACCAAAACACCAGAAATAATAGACCTTCAGAAAAACATCAACCTCTTGTTGATTCCTTCTTATCCACTAGATGCCACTATTAGAGGGTGGGGGCTCCGATGTACCATGCGAAAGGAATAAAACATAGAACCATAGTGTAATCCTTTTTTACCCTTTTATTTATACAATGGCCCCCCAATAATCATTAAGCGTACCAGAAATTATCAGTTAAACAGCAATTAAAAATAGAGTGCACTGTGCCTTAATCCCGATCCTGATTGCCGGAAGAGTTTAAAGCGTTCGCTGTGTACATCAGTGATTCACTTCCCGCTACTCTGGCTCGTGGAGCGCGGGGATGAGGCGCATGTGTCACTTCTGGTTGGTTACATCTCTGGCGCATTTCGTCATATCCAACTTCGTCTTAGGGCGTATTAGGCGAAGTCAGATATGACGAAACGCGTCAGATAATAACCAACCGGAAGTGATGCATGCACCTCATCCCCGCGTTCCACGAGCCTGAGTAGCAGGAAGTTACTCGCTTTGGGACTACTACTGTAATTTCAGAATTTATTAGGGAGCAATCTCAGGTCCTGATAGAGCAACACAAATTGTCCTCTGTCAGAGTGCATTTGTTGGATGGGATGAACCCAAAAGCGTCGTTGTGGTCTCTGTTTGAGGATATGATCGCAAACAAGTAACATAAACATATGTTGCAAATAGCAGCGGTGCGATCTGATGCACTCGTCTCAAAAAAGGCTCACTTCAAAGAACTTTTGGAATAACATGCAGAGGCAGCACCCTGCACATGCGGAGCTCTGCGGTGTGATGCAGTCGGTGTGATGCCCTTAAGCTGGCCCCGCGAGGGCATCTTGCCTTGTTGGAGATGTGCCTCCTCCTCTCTCCTATCAGGCACCCATGTGGAGTCAGTGACCTCATCACCCCCTCCCTCCTCATCACTGGAGCAAACCTGGCAGTATGCTGCAGCTGGGGGAACATGAATTACCAGATTGCTGTCCTTCTTTGGCATCCCCTCTCTCTGGGCTCACATTACTGCCTTCCTCTAGCTGCGTATCATCATCAGAGCCTTCAAAACGCTGGGCATCCTCATGGAGCATGTACCCAACACTGTGCTCAAACAGTTCGGGGGACTCCTTAGGAAGACATGGTGCGGCTAGGGAAGGAGTGACTGATGCCATTGAGACAAGGGAAGAGGCCACGTTGGCAGCTGCTTTGCCAGTATCCTGAGCCTGGGTGAGAAAGGATGAGGATGGTTTGGTCATCCACTCTACCGAGTCTTCGGCATGTTGCGGCTCAACACGTCCAGCTGCCGAAAATAAGGACAAGCGTGTCCCATGGCCACGTGCTGATTAGGATGCACCGCGTCCACGACCAGCACTGTTACCTCTGGACACAGAGCCTGCTTGCCTTCTTTATTGGCTTGTGACTATCTGCCTCTTCTCGTTGGCCTTCAGACATACTAATGGCCTGCAGAGAGTGAGTGGGTGACTTGTATAGTGCTACCTATGCAAACTGAATCGCCTCAGGGAGCTTTATTGCCACAAGAGTCCATCTGTGGCTTTGTGTGGTCCTTTTTTACCCCGTAAGGTCCTGACACGCTTACAAACACATACAACATTGACATACACATACACATATTAAGGCCAACTTTTTAGACAAGGTCTAATTAACCTACCAGCATGTCTTTGGAGTGTGGGAGGAAACCGGAGTACCCGGAGGAAACCCACACAGGCACAGGGAGAACATGCAAACTCCAGGCAGATGGTGTCATGGTCAGGATTTGAACCAGCAACCCTATTGCTGCTAGGTGAAAGCGCTAACCACTACACCACTGTGCTGCCTGCAGGGAGATGTAGCTGCACAAAGCTGAGACATATATACTGATTATACTGCAGCTAGCAATATCAACTGCCTCCCTGTAGTATTATTACTATGAGAACACCAGCAATTGGGGTATCTTTCAGTGCACACTGTGCAAATGACACAGTACACCGACTGTAATTACTGCAGTTGCCTGTGGTATAGGATCAGCAGAACACCAGCAATAGGGGTAGCTTTAAGTGCACACTGTGCAGATGACACAGTACACCGACTGTAATTACTGCAACTGCCTGCAGATAGGATCAGCAGAAAACCAGCAATTGGGGTAGCTTTAGGCGTACACTGTGCAGATGACACAATGCACTGACTGTAATTACTGCAGCTGCCTGCCTGTGGTATAGGATCTGAAGAACACCAGCAATTGGGGTAGCTTTAAGTGCACACTGTGCAGATGACACAATACATTGACTGTAATTACTGCAGTTGCCTGCCTGTGGTATAGGATATGATGAACACCAGCAATTGGGGTAGCTTTAAGTGCACACTGTGCAGATGACACAGTATACTGACTGTAATTACTGCAGCTGCCTGCGGTATAGGATCAGCAGAACACCAGCAATAGGGGTAGCTTTAAGTGGACACTGTGCAGATGACACAGTACACAGACTGTAATTACTGCAGATGCCTGCGGACAGGATCAGCAGAACACCAGCAATTGGGGTAGCTTTAGGCGTACACTGTGCAGATGACACAATACACATACTGTAATAACTGCAGCTTCCTGCCTGTGGTATAGGATCTGAAGAACACCAGCAATTGGGGTAGCTTTAGGTGCACACTGTACAGATGACACAATACACCGACTGTAATTATTGCAGCTTCCTGCCTTTGGTATATGATCTGAAGAACACCAGCAATTGGGATAGCTTTAGGTGCACACTGCAGATGACACAATACATTGACTGTAATTACTGCAGCTGCCTGCCTGTGGTATAGGATCTGATGAACACCAGCAATTGGGGTAGCTTTAAGTGAACACTATGCAGATGACACAGTACACCGACTGTAATTACTGCATCTGCCTGCGGTATAGGATCAGCAGAACCCCAGCAATAGGGGTAGCTTTAAGTGCACACTGTGCAGGTAACACAGTACACCAACTGTAATTACTACAGCTGCCTGCGGTATAGGATTAGCAGAACACCAGCAACAGGGGTAGCTTTAAGTGCACACTGTGCAGATGATACAGTACACCAACTGTAATTACTGCAGCTGCCTGCGGTATAGGATCAGCACAATACCAGCAATAGGGGTAGCTTTAAGTGCACACTATGCAGATGACACAGTACACTGACTGTAATTACTGCAGCTGTCTGCGGATAGGATCAGCAGAACACCAGCAATTGGGGTAGCTTTAGGTGTACACTGTGCAGGTGGCACAATACACTGTCTGTAATTGCTACAACTGCCTGTGGTATAGGACCAGCAGAACACCAGCAATTGGGGTAGCTTTAGGTGTACACTGTGGAGGTGGCACAATACACTGACTGTAATTGCTACAACTGCCTGTGGTATAGGACCAGCAGAACACCAGCAATTGGGGTAGCTTTAGGTGCACACTGTACAGGTAGCACAATACACCGACTGTAATTGAAACAGCTTCAGATGAAATTCAAAGACACTGTCTATCCGTCTATCTATCCGCTGATGCAACACACTACACAAGGCCGCCGCATAGGCGGCCTTATATGGTGTGGGGCGTGTACTAAACCCCCTGAGCCATAATTAGCCAAAGCCACCCTGGCTTTGGCCAATTACAGCTCGCTGTATAGACGGCGCTGTGATTGGCCAAGCATGCGGGTCATAGTGCATGCTTGGCCAATCATCAGCCAGCAATGCACTGCGATGCTGCAGTGAATTATGGGCCGTGACGCACCACTCGAATTTGGCGTGAACGGCCCATAATGTTCGGAATTCTCTGAACAGGCGAACTTGGGTTTGACTCGAACACGAAGCTCATCTCTGGCGACCCCACAATAGGGATAACATTTTTCCATGGAAGGGAGTTTAATAAGACACGTGGCCACTCATTAAAATGAGAAGAAATGAGATGTAACCTTAAACTACGTAGAGGGTTCTTTACTGTAAGAGCGACAAGGATGTGGAATTCCCTTCCACAGGCGGTGGTCTCAGCGAAGGGCATTGATAGTTTCAAAAAACTATTAGATAAACACCTGAACGACCACAACACACAGGGATATACAATGTTATACTGACATTTTTCAACCTCACCTACTATAGAACTATGTAACTATGTAAGGAGCTACCGGAGGTTACCTATAGCAGGTGATTGGTTGCTAGGACGCCGGGTGGTCCTAGCAACTAACCACCAGCTTGATAATATGCAGTGGTAACTCCAGCAGCTTGCTCTCTCTCTCTCACCCTCTGTCCAGTACTGTGCTGCCTTCTGGTCTCCTCTTTGCTGTACAGCCTTTATAGAGTAGGAGAGAGCTGTGTGCTTGTGACAGGGGGTAATGTAAGGGGTGAAAGGACACTCATTTTGAGGGACAGAGGACCTACTGTGGGGGGCCGGGTTTGGGGCAGAGGAAACTGCTATGGGGGCCAGAGGACACTTATTTGTGGGTAGTGATGAAAAGGGGAAGAAGACACTGCAATGGAGGGGCAGAGGACACGATTGCATGTGGAGGGCAGAGTACATTACTGTGGGGGAGGGAAAGGGGGGGGACAAAGAGGGACAAAGGATACTACTTGTCAGGGACAGAGGGCACTACTGTGGGGGGGGGGGAGACAGCTATGAGGGCCAGAGAACACTGCTTTGGGGGGGCACAGGTCATAACTGTATGTGGGGCAGAGTAAATTACTGTTGGGGAGGGATGAAGTGAAAGGGACAGGACATAGGACACTACATGTGGAGGACAGAGGACACTATGCGGGGCAGATTACACTGGTATGGGGGGCAGAGGACACTACACAGGAGTAGAGGGAGATGTAAAGGGGCAGATGACACTGCTATGGAGGGGGGAGAGTACACTACAGTGAGGAGTGATGTGAAGGGGAGAGGGACACTACTGTGGGGGGGGGGGGGGGGGCAGGGGATACTAATGTGGGGGGTGATGTGAAGGGAGGCAGAGGATACTACTGTGGGGGGGGGGTGATGGGAAGTCATGTGAAGGGGCAGAGGACATTGTTGTGACACACTATGTGTTCTTCATGCCATCTTTTTATTGAGGGGCTTTTCTTTTGTTGTCTTTAAAAAGGGCACTGCCCCCCTGGGGTCCTTTGATTTCCACCATGTATCCAGGTAGATCTCAACCTCTGAAAGGTTGCCTACTCCTGTCTCATAGTAACAATGAAACAAATGACCCTTTGAGTCTGATGTGGATTTTAAGAGGGTACCTTACAAAAAATGCATGAGGTCCCCTAAAAATCTAGACAGGAGATGAGTGGGCACCCTCCTCCTGAAACATACCAGGCCACATGCTCTAAAAATGGAGGGAACCTCTTGGCAAAGCACCTTGTCTCAACATTGATGAATTGTGGCTGCCTCTGCTCCACATCACTGCATACTGCAGAGCCACTGATCAAATATAACCCTTTAAAGTCTAACCATTCTCCAAAAAATACACCCCTGAAGAAGGAGGGAGGCAATTCCTCTGAAACAAGTTGGCTCTACTTTTTTATCTTCAATAAACAACTGTAAAATTCATCAATTGAGACTTTTTTTGGACACTGGGCACTCCTCTTCAATCACCCAAGTGTAAACCGTGCTAATGCCTCCATTGTCCTTATCCGACATATAGCAGCCCTAGACCCCAACAAAGTCTATCACCTACCACCTACAATTGTGATACAACCCATTGGAAGCAATTCCTTCTCTACCCTCCACACAGTAACTTGCCGCCATCAGCCTTGAGCGGCAGCAGTCCAGCACTGTCTTCCACTCAATCTTGATACTCAACATCACAGGATACCTTGCCTTCTCCACAACCTTGGCACGATGGTTGTAAGGGTCTGAGGATCCTTTATTAGGTTCCACACCAAAATCATGAAGCCTGGCAGAGCAGGAAAGGGGGAGTATGAGCTTATGCCTCTCCCTCCAGAACCATAATCAGGCCGCATGCCCTCAGCATGACACGGATACTCTTCCCGGGGGTAACCCTCCTAGCAAAGAACCTTGTCTCCATTTTTTTGAGTACACATGCCTCATGGGGGTCTGCAGGATGTGACATTGACCAGAATTTGACACAGTTTTTGACAAGTCCTTAATTAAAAAAACAAAAAAAATCAAATACCTCATGAGGTATATCAATTGAAAATCATGTCCAGCAATGCAGATCCACACGATGAATGACATTCACCATCGTCTCATCCAATCCTATCACTCACTCATTGTGAATGACAACTCCTGGGCCCTGCTACAGAATGTAAACAAAGGGGCGTGTTCCCCGAGGTGATGTCATTGACTAAATATGGGCATGACCCCACAGCTTTGTTTGCACATGGCGCATGCTGTGACCAGCCCAAGAGTCTCACTTGATGAATTTTATAGTTGTTTATTGAAGATAAAAGTAAACAAGTAGAGTCAATGTGTTTTTTGGGGAAATTGCCTCCCTCTTCCTCAGGGCTGTATTTTTTGGAGAATGGTAAGACTTTGAGCAGATTATATTCGATCAGGGGCTCTGCAGTATGCCGGTGTTGTAGAGAAGAGGCAGACTAGGCACTTTCTCAGCAGGTTCCCCCCATGTTTAGGGCATTTGGCCTGGTATGTTTCAGGTGGGGGGTGCCAATTCATCACCTGGACTTCATGCATTTTCTTTGTGAGGACTCAAAAGGTAATTTTCTTAATTGTTGCTGTGAGACAGGGGTCAGCAACCTTTTAGATGTTGAGATCTACCTCGACAACATGGAGGAAATCAAAGGTCCTGGGGGGCGGTGCCCTTTTTAAAGACATCAAAAGAAAAGTCCCCAATCACATAGTGTGTCACAATAGTATCCTCTGCCCTGCTTCACACCACTCCCCTCCAGTAGTATCCTCTGCCCCCCTTCACTTCACTTCCCTTTACCTCCCACAGTAGTATCTTCTGCCTCCCTTCAGATCCACCCCATAGTAGTATCGTATGCCCCTCCCATAGCAGTGTCCTCAGCCTCGGTTCACATCACTCCCCCACTGTAGTGTACTCTGCCCCCCATTGCATTGGTCTCTGCTCTCTTCACATCACCTACCACTCAAGTGTAGTGTCCTCTGCCCACTATAGAAGTGTCCTCTGCCCTGGTTCACATCACTACCCCACTTTAGTGTCCTCTGCCCCTTCACATCACCCCCCACGTAAGTGTAGTGCCCTCTGCCCCTCCTGTAGCAGTGTCCTCAGCCCCGGTTCACATCACTTCTCCACTGTAGTGTCTTCTGCCTCCCATAGCATTGGCCAATACCCTCTTCACATACCCCACCCACTCAAGTGTAATGTTCTCTGCCCCCCTATAGCAGTGTCCTCTGCCCTGGTTCACATCACCCTCCCGCTTTAGTTTCCTCCATCACTTAACATCACCCCCCACTCAAGTGTAGTGTTCTCTACCCTGGTTCACAGTGTCCTCTGCCTTCCCCATAGCAGTGTCTTCAGCCCTGGGTTCACATCACTCCCCCACTGTAGTGTCCTCTGCCTCCCCATTGCATCAGCCTCTGCTCACTTCATATCACCCCCCACTCAAGTGTAGTGTCATCTGTTCCCCTGTAGCAGTGTCCTCTGCCCTGGTTCACATCACTCCCCCACTTTAGTGTTCTCTACTCCCCATAGCATTGGCCTCTGCCCTCTTCACATCAGCCCCTACTCAAGTGTAGTGTCCTCAGCTTGGGTTCACATAACTCCTCCACTGTAGTGCCCTCTGCCCCCCCAAAGCATTGGCCACTGCCCTCTTCATGTCACCCCCACTCAAGTTTAGTTTCCTCTGCCCCCAATAGCATTGGCCTCTACCCCCGTTCACATCACCCCCCAGTAGAGTTCTCTAATGCCCCATAGCAGTGTCCTCTGCCCTGGTTCACATTAATCCCCCGCTGTAGTGTGCTCTGCCTCCTATACCATTGGTCATGCCCTCTTCACATCACCCCCCACTCTAGTGTAGTGTCCTCTGCCCCCTCTCCCACAGTTGTGTCCTGTGCCATGCCAAGGCAGACTCCTATAGCTGTCTTCTCCCCCTCCCCCCTCAGTAGTGTCCTCTATCCTCCGTAAGTAGTGTCCTTTGCCCCTTTCACTTTTTCTCTCCCTAACAGTAATGTACTCTGCCTCCACATACAGTAGTGTCCTCAGTCCCCGATACAGTAGTGTCCTCTACCCCCTATTGCAATTTCTTCTCCCTCCTTTACATCACCACCCCAAAGCAGTTTCCTCAGGCCCCCATAGCAGTTTCCTATGCCCTCCTCCCAGTAGTGTCCCTTCCTCCCCTCACACCACCCCCCGACACAAACACACAGCAGTGTGTGGGTAGCACTCTCCAACCTTATAAAGGATATACAGCAGAGCGGAGAGTGGGAGGCAGCACAATACTGGACAGAGGGTGAGAGTGCGAGCGGCTGGAATTACCACTGCATATTATCGAGCTGGTGGTTGGTTGCTAGGACCACCCGGCGTACTAGCAACCAATCACCTGCTATATGTAATTTTCTTTTGTAAATGTGAATGCTAAAAAAAAAAATCACTGCTCCAAAAAATTGACATTGGTATATGATCCACAAGGCAGTGCTTTCTCTATGTTATTTTTTGACACCCCTTGCAAATTAGCCCAACATAATTTGACAGATTTGGCTTCCATTGATTTCAGTGAAGTTCAGGGTTTGTATATTAACTTCTTCACAGTTCGATGAACCCTCTGCTGAACTGAAGCCAGGGCTGTTTGGCTGATGCCTCTTGCACCAAAAAAGGTTTTGCTTTGGTCCATGTCCACCCAGGGCAATGCCCAGCCCCCCATATAATTTGTTTGACCATCCATTGCCTATTAACCCGAAAATTGGCCATTACTGTTTCCTAACATTTGTTTCCCATTGAGTTTGGAGGGGTTTAGAACCAGCACCTGAACTTCAGTAATGTTCCCCAAACTGAACGTGGGGGGGGGGGGGGTACCTTCATTTCATCACTCATAGTGAGGAGGGGTTCCGTTAATTTGAATGTCCCATAGGGCAATGCCCAGACCCCCATGCCAATTGTTTGACCATCCATTGCCTATTAACCGAAAATTATCCATTTACTGTTTTTATTAACATTTATTTCCCATTGAGTTCGGATAACACTGGTTTAGGAACAACTAATTTTAATGTCTGCTGATAACTTTAAAAAAAAGACTAACCTACAAATGTTTGTCTTTTATTTTCTTCTCTTTCTTCTATTCAAAGAAAAAGTCTGATATTAACAGAAAATTAAATTATTATATGTAACCGTATTGCAGTTGCACAGCACTCTATATAAGAGGACGCAGTTTTATTCCATAGACGTGATCTGTAGCCTTGTGTATTCCCAGATAATGTTATACCGGGTTATAGTGACCTCCATTCATCTCCTTGCTGTTGTGTTGTGTAGAGTTATACTGACATCTCATACACTGATTGGAAAATTGTGTGTGCTCCTTCTGTGTGTGACACCTTGTACCGCTGACACCGAAAACCCAAGACCGGCATCAACCTACGTGCCGGAGGCAGCCGCCGTATATGAAGACTATGAGTATTATCAGGATGGAGACGTTATAATCGGAGGGGTCTTCACTGTCAATAGTCTTTTGAGAGGAGCATACTACGACTCTCTAACTATATCCAGATTTTTTTTAATGATGTGGTGTTTGAAGTGAGTATCCTGCCTCGTATGTGAAAGAGAACCTCTCAAAAAAAATAAAAATGTGTGACAATGCAGGAGAAGAATTAGGAGACGGGGACAGATCTTTACATCCTATAACACCCTGAGCAAGGACCTCCATGGCAGGATCACCAGGCTTTATTTTAATGAAAGCTGCAGATCTACAAAGACTGAAAATGACTTTTGACATTAACATGTTAAAGCTTCTATGAGATTGTAGTGATTGGGATCACGTCTATTCTAATATCAGGTTACGTCTGATTGCTTTCCTGTGTGTGAAGTCTAACACGGCATTGCTCGAGTTTCAGCTCTTACATTGTATCCTCAGCATTGATCCCGGCTTTGTCTGCTCTGTCTCTGATCTCGCGGTGTGCGGGATCCCCGGGTATGGTGAAGACCGCGCCCCGGCAGCAGACCGGTGTCGTCCCAAACATACGCAGACACCTTTGCTTCCTAAGTAGGGGTTTAGGGTTGCAGAAGGTCAGAATTTAATTTAGATCGTAAGCCTTTCTGTCAAACAGCGCACCCAATAACAACGTTTGGACACAGGAATTCCGCACACTGTGACAAAGCAGACAAAGCCGGGATCAATGCTGAGGATACAATGTAAGAGCTGAAACTCGAGCAATGCCGTGTTAGACTTCACACACAGGAAGCAATCAGACGTAACCTGATATTAGAATAGACGTGATCCCAATCACTACAATCTCATAGAAGCTTTAACATGTTAATGTCAAAAGTCATTTTTAATCTCTATAAATCTGTGGCTTTCATTAACCACTTAAGGACCGCCCCATGAACATTTACTGCGGCAAGGCAGCCATTAATAATGTACCTGTATGAATGAATGACTTGTATAGCACTACCTATACAAACTGAATCGCCTCAGGGTGCTTTTTCTTGCCACCGGTGTTCATCTGCAGCTATTTGTGTGGTCCTTTAATCTGTAGAGTCCCAACACACTTACAACATTGACATACACATATTATGGCCAATTTTTTGGATAGGGTCTAATTAACCTACCAGCACGTCTTTGGAGTGTGGGAGGAAACAGGAGTACCTGGAGGAAACCCACGCAGGCACAGGGAGAACATGCAAACTCCAGGCAGATAGTGTCGTGGTTGGGATTTGAACCAGCAACCCTATTGCTGCTAGGTGAAAGTGCTAACCACTACACCACTGTGCTCACCTGTATGTGATTCCTGTATATAAAGTGACTGGCGCTGTGCTGCTACTAATAGAATAAATATATAATCATTAAAATCTTACTGCAACAAATAGTAAGGATCAGTGAAATAAAAAAAACTTAAAATCTTCAGTAATAGTAGTGATATCTTATAAACGTGAAAGGTCTCTTGTGCAAAATACAAATATCGAGGTGACATAAAGGTGGGTATCTTTTCTTTCTTGTGCCATGACACCTAGGTGCATGGTGGCCTCTTACCTAACAGCTGTAAGGTAACAGCGTGTAGAAAACAACAGAAGCCCTGGACGATCTTGCTACAAACCTTTATGAATAGATACAAAAAGTTTCCTCTAGGTGGTGTATAATTAAAAATCCCCGCAGAGATAGGGTGTAAAGGTGTACTTCCTAAATCATGTGTTTGTTTTGGGTACCCCTCTCAGGTTCACCCATGAAGATATGTGGAAGAAAAAGGGGGTTCCAAATCGTGTGATAACGTAAAAAACAAAATGTACTATTTTCAGCTTCCAGCTGTGGTACTTACATGAACAAAGCAGGTTAAAAGCATGTAAACTACGAGCGGTGAGCTTGTGCACAAAGAACATCACTTCCAGTGTGCCTGTCTGTCCCAACGCGTAGCGTTACACCCATGTGACTTCATCAGGGTAACGTGATCCCAGTTGTGACTGGACACAGTGGGAGCAAATCAGCGAGTCTGGTGGCCACAATCCCCGCCATGCCACCCGTGGTAATTTGTAGGAGAGGTAGAACGGTGGTATGCCGATATGAACAAGGCAGACCATCATTCTGTCAGACAGGAAGCGAGAGATCTTGCGTTCCTGCTAATCAGGAAAAAATATGTTTTGCTTCCTCCAGTCAGTCCATCCCCCACACAGTTAGAAACCCTAGGAGCACATTTAAACCATTGATCGTCCCTGCCAGTGTCATTTATACAGTGAGGGTGCCTTTTTTTATTTAGCACTGATCACTATATTAGTGTCACTGATCCCCAAAAAGTGTCACTTAGGGTTAGAGCTGCACGATCAATCATTAAAAAAATTGTGATCTCGATTCAACAACCCTCACAATCTCCATGGAGAAATTCCTGATTCTTTCATGTAACAAGTGTAGAGAGTCCTTTGCTCACTCAGCTGTCAAAAGATAAAACCCAAGCAGCCTGACAAGTTTTTCACAACATTGTCCAGGCTAGTAGATTAACTATAAACTTTGTAGCTTTTGGTTGTTAGATCAAAGGGATGAACTTCTGTGTGTAGATGAGGTCAGTTTAACCCAGTGTTTCTCAAATCCAGTCCTCAGGTCCCCCCAACAGGTCATGTTTTCAGGATTTCCCTCAGATGAAACGGCTGTGGTAATTGCTAAGGCAGTGAAACTGATCAAATCACCTGTGAAAAATAATGGAAAACCTGAAAACACGACCTGTTGGGGGGGCCTGAGGACTGGATTTGAGAAACACTGGTTTAACCCCTTAAAGACTAAACCTTTTTCTGAAACTTGTTTCTTACAAAGCTAAAATCAGTATTTTTTGCTAGAAAATTACTTGGAATCCCCAAACATTATATATATTTTTTCAGCAATGGCCCTTAGGGCAATATTTTATGACACACTGTATTTGTGCAGTGGTCTTTCGAATGCAATTTTTTGGAAATACACTTCAATTAATGAAAAAAAAAACTCAACAGTAAAGTTAACCCAATTTTTTTGTGTGTAATGGGAAAGATAATGTTACGCCGCGAGAATTGTGAGAGAATCGTGATCTTTATTCTAAGCAAACAAAAAAAAAATCGTTCTCATTTTGGCCAAGATCGTGCAGCTCTACTTAGTGTCAGATTTGTCCGCCGCAATGTCGCAGTCCAAAATAGCTGGTTGCCGCCATTACTAGCAAAATCAATAAAAAAATAAAAATAAAAGTCCATAAATCTATCCCAAAGTTTGTAGACGCGATAACTTTTGCACAAACCAACCAATATTTTTGCAATCTTTTTTTACCAAAAAATATGTAGCAGAATACAAATTAGCCTAAATTGATGAAGAAATTAGATTTTTTTTTTAAATTGGAAATATTTTATAGCAAAAAGTAAAAAATATATATTTTTTTTCAAAATTGTTTTTTTTGTTATAAGCGCAAAAATAAAAATGGCAGAGGTGACCAAAAGAAAGCTCTATTTGTGGGAACAAAGGACATCAATTTTATTTGGGTGCCGCACGACAGCGCAATTGTCAATTGGCAGAAAAGGGGGTAAATCTTCCGGAGCTGAAGTGGCTAAAACAGGGCCGTTTTTAAGGCAGGGCAAAAGGGGCAGCTGCCCTGGGCCCTGTCATTGTTGTGGAGCCCAAAGCAGCTGCCTCATATTTGCCAACTATTCTGGTTTAAATTCTCTGGCCCCTTGAGGTTTTAGTCCTATGCTGTGTCCCAATATCTCGATGTGAAGTGCTGCTACTAAGGCTACCCAGCTCTGCCCTATTGTTTTGTACAGTTGACTCACCTGCAGAACCTGTGTTTACATGTCAATTACCGGCATTCATATGTAAATAGCGTCAGCATTAGGGATGAGCCGAACACCCCCCGGTTCGGTTCGCACCAGAACTTGCGAACGACCCCCGCGTTCGGTACGAACGTTAGAACCCCATTGAAGTCTATGGGACTCGAACGTTCGAATTGGAAAGTGCTAATTTTAACGGCTAATATGCAAGATAGTGTCCTAAAAAGGGTTTGGCGACCTGCCTCCTGCCTCAGGGGACATGGGTCACTGCAAAAAAAAGTTTTAAAAACTACCGTTTTGGTGGGAGTACTGATTTTAATGACGATTAAAGTGAAAAAAAAAAGTGAAATATTCCTTTAAATATGGTGCCTGGTGGGTGTCTGTAGTATGCCTGTGAAGTGCCACGTGTTTCCCGTGTTTAGAACAGTCCCTGCACAAAATGACATTAAGCGGAAATAACACCATTTAAAACTGCTTGCGGTTTTAATGTTATATCTGGTTCCTGCAATATGGTTGAAAATCATTGAGAAACATGGCATGGGTAGCCCTCCCTGCCCATTACCAGCCTATTTGGGTCTTGTACGCATATTAAGGGGAACCCTGTACCCATATTAAAAAAAGGAAATGCGTGTGGCCCCCAGGCCCTATATACTCAGAACAGCAGTATACAGGCGGTGCAAACAAGACTGGGACTGTGTAGGTTTGTTGTGTTAAGTTGAATCTGTTTGTAATTTTCAACTGGTACATTTTTAAAGTGTAGCTCCAGTCAAAAAAAATATTTTTAAGCTTTTTGGAAAACATAGGGAAGGGTTATCACCCCTGTATAATTTGTTTTGTCGTCCATCTTTTTTCATCTCACTTGCTGTTGTCTCCTTCCGTTTGCAAGTAGGAGATGTTTGTAAGTTGGATGTTTGAAAGTAGGGGCCTGCCCTATATGCTCTGCAGAAATGGCGGAACAAGGTGTTGGTTTTGCAACAACATTGTAAGCCCTCAAAGTGACTCTTGGTGGGCGCTGGAGCGCCCTGCTGTGAACGATTATATCAAGAATTGTAATTACATGCCATTGTTGAACAGTGGTAGAAAAATTGACCTTTGGTGGTTGTGGTGCTGGTGCCACAACACTATAAGTCCTCACAGTTACTCTGGGTGGGCACAGGAAGGGGCCCTCCTGTGAAATATTATATCAAGAATTGTAATTACATGTCCCTGTTAAACAGGGGCAGAAAAATTGGGCCTTAGGCACTGGTGCCATCACACTGCAACCTCTGCCATATACTCTAGTTTTATTGCAGGAATTAGCCCTGCTGCAAAGCATTGCATCAAAAATTGTACTTAAACGCCCCTGTTAAACAGGGGCAGAAAAATTGGGCCTTAGGCACTGGTGCCATCACACTGCAACCTCTGCCATATACTCTAGTTTTTTTGCAGGAATTAGCCCTGCTGCAAAGCATTGCATCAAAAATTTTACTTAAACGCCCCTGTTAAACAGGGGCAGAAAAATTGGGCCTTAGGCACTGGTGCCATCACACTGCAACCTCTGCCATACACTCTAGTTTTATTGCAGGAATTAGCCCTGCTGCAAAGCATTGCATCAAAAATTGTACTTAAATGCCCCTGTTAAACAGGGGCAGAAAAATTGGGCCTTAGGCACTGGTGCCATCACACTGCAACCTCTGCCATATACTCTAGTTTTTTTGCAGGAATTAGCCCTGCTGCAAAGCATTGCATCAAAAATTTTACTTAAACGCCCCTGTTAAACAGGGGCAGAAAAATTGGGCCTTAGGCACTGGTGCCATCACACTGCAACCTCTGCCATACACTCTAGTTTTATTGCAGGAATTAGCCCTGCTGCAAAGCATTGCATCAAAAATTGTACTTAAACGCCCCTGTTAAACAGGGGCAGAAAAATTGGGCCTTAGGCACTGGTGCCATCACACTGCAACCTCTGCCATACACTCTAGTTTTTTTGCAGGAATTAGCCCTGCTGCAAAGCATTGCATCAAAAATTTTACTTAAACGCCCCTGTTAAACAGGGGCAGAAAAATTGGGCCTTAGGCACTGGTGCCATCACACTGCAACCTCTGCCATACACTCTAGTTTTTTTGCAGGAATTAGCCCTGCTGCAAAGCATTGCATCAAAAATTGTACTTAAATGCCCCTGTTAAACAGGGGCAGAAAAATTGGGCTGCTGGCATCACCCAGAACCAAAAATGTTCTTCCAACATATCAGCGGAGGAGGAAGAGGATAGACAATCAACATAACAGGACAGTCACTCAGCATCAGCATAGGCAGTCTTGAAGGGATGTGGTATTTCAAAAAAAATTATTCGGTTACATCAGCTTCAGGTGCTTGGTAGCTGTGGGTGATCCAAGACTGATTCATCTTGATGAAGGTCAGTCGATCAACTGATTCGGTGGACAGGCGCACCCTGTGATCGGTAACGAAGCCACCAGCAGCACTGAAGGTGCGTTCCGAAAGAACGCTGGATGCAGGACAGGCCAGTAGCTCAATTGCATACTGTGCAAGCTCTGGCCAGTGATCCATCCTCAAGACCCAGTAAGCCAGAGGATTTTCAGTGGGAAAGGTGTCCAAGTCTGACCTTGCCCCTAGGTATTCCTGCACCATGTAAATTAGACGCTGGCGATGGGTGCTGGAACCAATCATACCTTGGGGCTGCGGACTAAAAAATTGTCTGAAAGCATCAGTCAGACGGCCACCTTCTCCACCGCTCCTTCTGACTGATGCCTCAGCAACACGTTGTCCAGGACCAGGAGTTTGTGACCTCCCAGTCTCTGGGAACGTGTTGCACAGAGCTTTCTGCAAGGCCTCCCGGAGATGTCTCATCCTCTGCTCCCTCTGCGATGGCAAGATAAGGTCGGCAACCTTACCCTTGTACCGTGGATCAAGGAGAGTGGCCAGCCAGTAATGGTCCCTCTCCTTGATCCGAAGAATACGAGGATCCTTCCGCAGGCTTTGCAGGATCAGGGAGGCCATGCAGCGTAGGTTAGCTGAGGCATTCGGTCCGGAGTCCTCTGGGTCACTAAGGACAACATGATCCGCAGCTACCTCCTCCCAGCCACGTACAAGTCCACGTGTTTCTTGGGACTGTAAATCATCCCTATAAGACTGCTGCTGCTGATGCTGAGTGCCAGCCTCCACCTCCATGCTGACACAATCATCCTCCTCCTCCTCACCCTCTTCCTGTGTGATGGGTGGCACAGCAGGAACACTGTCTGGATAAAGGGGGCCTTGAGAGGCAAGGAAGTCCTCCTCTTCCTGCCTCTGTTCTGCCTCAAGTGCCCTGTCCATTATTCCACGCAGCGTATGCTCCAAGAGGTGGACAAGAGGTATAGTGTCACTGATGCATGCACTGTCACTGCTCACCATCCTTGTGGCCTCCTCAAACGGTGACAGGACAGTGCATGCATCCCTGATCATGCCCCACTGGCGTGGTGAGAAAAAACCAAGCTCTCCTGACCCTGTCCTGGTGCCGTAGTCGCACAGGTACTCATTGATGGCCCTCTGCTGCGTGTGCAGCCGCTGCAGCATGGCCAATGTTGAGTTCCATCTGGTGGGCATGTCACATATAAGGCGGTTCTTGGGCAGGTTCAACTCCTTTTGGAGCTCAGCCAGCCAAGCACAGGCATTAAATGATCGGCGGAAATGCACACAGACTCTCCTGGCCTGTTTCAGGACATCCTGTAAGCCGGGGTACCTGCCCAAGAACCGCTGCACCACCAGGTTAAGGACGTGAGCTACACAGGGCACATGGGTCAGTTGTGCCGGAGGGCGGAGAGGAGGTTGGTGCCATTGTCGCAAACCACCATTCCTGGCTTAAGCTGGCGTGGCGTCAACCACCTCTCGGCCTGCCCCTGCAGAGCTGACAAAACATCCGCCCCAGTGTGGCTCCTGTCCCCCAAACAAACCAGCGCAAGCACGGCATGGCATCGTTTTGCCTGCGTACTTGCGTAGCCCCTGCAACGCCTACGGAGCACCGCTGGTTCTGAGGACAGAGCACTGGAAGAGGCCATGGAGGAAGAAGAAGAGGAGGGGGTGGAGGAGAGAGGTGTGTCACAACCAATAGTAGCATTTTGGAGGCGTGGTGGCGGAACAACCTCCAATACTACTGCACCTTGTCCTGCATCCTTCCCAGCAGCCAGAAGAGTGACCCAATGGGCCGTGAAAGACAGGTAACGTCCCTGTCCATGCCTGCTGGACCATGAGTCAGCGGTAATATGCACCTTACCGCTGACCGCCCTGTCCAGCGAGGCAAGGACATTGCCTTCCACATGCCGGTAGAGAGCCGGAATTGCCTTCCGTGAGAAAAAGTGGCGTTTGGGGACCTGCCACTGAGGAACCGCACATTGTACAAACTCACGGAAGGGGGCCGAGTCTACCAACTGAAAAGGCAGCAGTTGAAGTGCTAGCAATTTAGCCAAGCTAGCATTCAACCGCTGGGCATGTGGATGGCTGGGAGTAAATTTCTTCCGCCGGTCCAGCAGCTGGGGCAGGGACATTTGTCTGCTATAATCGGACGTGGATGTACCACTAGCAGAGTTCCCGGAAGCACTTGGCTGTGACACACCTAATTCTACACCTTCATTCCTCTCAGAGCAGGTTTCAGAGAGGACTGAAGGTCTAGTGGGGTTGGAGATGCCAGCTGATGAGGAGCAAGGAGAGGTCCGCTTTGTTCTTTGGTGTGGGTCTTTGAGGTATGCTTGCCAACGAGCTGCATGGCAGGTCAACATATGTCTGGTCAAGCATGTGGTGCCCAAGCGGCTGATGTTTTGGCCACGTGAGATACGCTTGAGACATATGTTGCAAATAGCAGCGGTGCGATCTGATGCACTCGTCTCAAAAAAGGCCCACACCAAAGAACTTTTAGAATAACGCGCAGAGGAAGCGCTCTGCGCAGAGGAAGCGCTCTGCGCAGGCGGAGCTCTGCGGTGTGATTCAGTCGGTGTGCTGCCCCTAAGCTGGCCCCCGGAGGGCATCCTGCCTCGTTGGACATGTGCCTCCTCCTCCTCCTCCTCCTCCTCCTCCTCCCTCCTTCCAGGCACCCACGTGGAGTCAGTGCCCTCATCATCCCCTCCCTCTTCATCGCTGTAGCAAACCTGGCAGTATGCTGCAGCTTGTGGAACATGACTGCCAGATTGCTGTCCTTCTTGAGCATCCCCTCTCTCTGTGCTCACGCTACTGCCTTCCTCTAGCTGAGTGTCATCATCAGAGCCCACCAAACACTGGGCATCCTCCTGGAGCATGTACCCAACACTGTGCTCAAAGAGTTCAGGAGACTCCTCAGGAGGACGTGGTGGGTCTAGGGAAGGAGTCACTGATGATGACATTGAGAGGAGGGACGACGATGTGTTGGCAGCTGCTTTTCTACTACCCTGAGACTGGGTGAGAGAGGATGAGGAGGATGAAGAGGGCTTGGTCATCCACTCTACCAAGTCGTTGGCATGTTGCGGTTCAACATGTCCAGCTGCAGAAAAGAAGGACAAGCATGTCCCATGGCCACGTGCTGATGACAATGCACCGCGTCCACGACCAGCACTGATGTCTCTAGACACAGAGCCTGCTTGCCCTCTTTTATCGGCTCGCGCCTGTCTGCCTCTCCTTGCTGGCCTTCCAGACATGGTAATGGCCTGAAGGGAGTTGGGTAAAACAGTAGTTGGGTAGTTTATATTGTGCTGGAGGCACACAACACCCACTAACTCCTGCAGATGCCTTTTTTATAGAACAGCAGAGTTAAAGGGGTATATACAGATGTATACTGTGCTGTGCTGGAAGCACACACAACTTCCAATAACTCCAGCAGATGCCAATCGGGCCCAAATAGAGAACAGCTATGTAGGTGGATAATAGCGGTATGTACTGGGTACAGAGCAGGCACACAGCACGCACTATCTCCTGAGTGACACTACTGACTGCAAGCTCTATTGTTAAAGATGGACCACTAGCTATATAGGTGAGGTGAATATCACGGTGTATACTGCGGTCAGGGCACGCAGACAATAACCAGAAAACAGCAGAGTTAAAGGGGTATATACAGATGTATACTGTGCTGTGCTGGAAGCACACACAACTTCCAATAACTCCAGCAGATGCCAATCGGGCCCAAATAGAGAACAGCTATGTAGGTGGATAATAGCGGTATGTACTGGGTACAGAGCAGGCACACAGCACGCACTATCTCCTGAGTGACACTACTGACTGCAAGCTCTATTGTTAAAGATGGACCACTAGCTATATAGGTGAGGTGAATATCACGGTGTATACTGCGGTCAGGGCACGCAGACAATAACAAGAAAAAAGCAGAGTTAAAGGGGTATATACAGATGTATACTGTGCTGTGCTGGAAGCACACACAACTTCCAATAACTCCAGCAGATGTCAATCGGGCCCAAATAGAGAACAGATATGTAGGTGGATAATAGCGGTATGTACTGGGTACAGAGCAGGCACACAGCACGCACTATCTCCTGAGTGACACTGCTGACTGCAAGCTCTATTGTTAAAGATGGACCACTAGCTATATAGGTGAGGTGAATATCACGGTGTATACTGCGGTCAGGGCACGCAGACAATAACAAGAAAACAGCAGAGTTAAAGGGGTATATACAGATGTATACTGTGCTGTGCTGGAGGCACACACAACTTCCAATAACTCCAGCAAATGACAATCGGGCTCAAATAGAGAACAGCTTTGTAGGTGTATATAGTGGTATGTACTGGGTACAGAGCACGCAGACAGCACGCACTAACACTACTGACTGCAAGCTCTATTATTAAAGCTAGATCACTAGCTATATAGGTGAGGTGAATATAGTGGTGTATACTGCGGTCAGGGCACAGACAGTAACCACTACACAAGAGCAAAATAGTAAATCAGCCAAAAACGATTGGTGTGTAACTGTGTTGAAGGTACACAGAACACCCACTGCTTCAGATGCTAACAAACAATACACGAGGCCGCCTGAAAGGCAGCTTTATATAGTGTGGGGCGTGCACTACACAGTCTGAGCTATGATTGGCCACAGGCAGGATGCCTGTGGCCAACCATTGCTCTCCTCGCTACTGGCGCTGCGATTGGCCAAGCATGCGGGGTCACAGTGCATGCTTGGCCAATCGTGAGACAGCAATGCATTGCGCCATCGCAGTGCATTGTGGGCCACACGAATTTTGCCGCGAACGGCCCAAACGTTCGGAATTCGGCGAACGCACGAACGACCGATGTTCGACTCGAACATGCGTTCGACTCGAACACGAAGCTCATCCCTAGTCAGCATTGATATGTATATAATGCCCCCCTGTGGTCATATCCACAGTAATCTCTAGCAACCAATCAACAAGCAGAAATCATGTGCTGTAACCTCTAGCAACTAATCAGTGAGCCATAATGTGTGTAACCTCTAGTAACCAGTCAGTGAGTGGTAATGATACACTGTCAACCAATCGCAATAGCTGCCTGATCTGATTCAGTAAATGATTTTGAGTCTAGCTGCTATTTATTTTATATGTCAGAGCAGGTGGAGAGCAAAACTGCATGGGGGGGGGGGGCAAAGAAAAGTTTTGCCCCGGGTCCAATCAATATTAAAGACGGCCCTGGGCTAAAATATAGCCTGCAGGTCCTTTCTCAGGGCGTTATGGAATGGAAAGATCTGTCCCCATCTCCCCGCATCGGATACTAGATAAATATGAAATCTTTACCTTAGATCGACAATGTGGCAGCGGCGACATGTCTTCCGGAGTTATTTCCAGATTCATGGGCTCTGGCACTGTGGCACAATGCGCGAGGGAGCCACCAGTCATGGCACGGCTGCTGAAGAAACGGCAAGAGCGAGCCATTTCTTCAGTGCTATATGGCAAATAGATCCTAAACCATGCAGGTTTAGGAGATATTTACAGTACCTACAGTTAAGCCTTATTATAGGCTTACCTGTAGGTACAAGTGGTGTAACAGGGTTTACAATCACTTTAACTGCAATAACAATTTACACAACGATAAAGGTGGGCAGCTCAAAACTAAATGGCAGCCTACTACTCTAGCTATGTAAGTGATGATGCTGGGTATACAGGAGCGGGTGCATGCAAACAAGGAGAGATCACAGTGAAAATACACCATAGTATATTAAGTAATAAAAGCATATACATTTATTAAACAATAAAACTGCACTCACAAATATGACAAAGTACAGGTGGGTATTGTGAGCTATGGTGGAACATCAAAGTCTCACAAGGAAAGTCTCTCCAGCTTTGGCCACAAGCATGGGACAGCCTGGAAGGTGGGCCCCTGATCCCATTGTGGAATCACCTGGATAACTCACGGGACCTGAAAGAGCCCCCACAGACACAAGGAATTCCCTCATTCTGGGAATGCGCAGTAGAAATGTGTTTTGAGGCATACTCACCTCTTCCTCAGCCTACTATCACTTTTAATGTGCAAAGCAAGGATGAAATGTACTAAAATCAAGAAGCACAGGTTGGGGCTTTACTACAAGGCTTAAGTTACTGTAGATGATACCGCAGAGTAAAATTGGGCAGTAGAACAGTTTGAGTTAGGGATAATAGGCCTAACTGATATATGCCTAACTTTTATTTTCTCAATTAGGACAGAGGGTGCAATGAAATTGAGTGATAAAATGTGAGATATTAAAAGTGTACATTACTTTTACATTCAAGTTTTTCTTTCAAATGATGTAGCGGTGTGCTGCAAACAGAAGAAATCTTCAAGAAAATATGATAAGTAACATGTAATGCTTTGCTTTGAACACCCAAAGTTAAATAAAGGCCCTATCAACATAACATTTAAAAAAAAGTGTACTCTAAAATGAAGGTCCTTTCTCAACATAAAATAAAAACCAATATATCCCCAAAATAACTGAAAACCCCAAATCATACTTTTTTTGTTTTGCAGTCCTCAGCCGCACTTTTATAAGGATCTGTTGACTTTCTTTTTTGCCATTGATGAAATTAACAAAAACCCTACAATGTTACCAAATATTACTCTTGGATATCACGTATATGACTCCTGTCAGGAGAACAGAAAGGCGATAAAGAACACATTACAGATTTTATCCGGACCGGGAAAGATGGTCCCAAATTACTCTTGCAGACAACGTAAAAAAATACTGGGCTTCATTGGAGACCAGAGCTCTGCAACCACCACATCTATAGCACAGATATTGGCTTTATATCGTTATGTACAGGTCAGTAAGGCCTTTTTTTCTTTTAGAATTTAAGTTGACTCCATTAAAACAGTTTATTGTGAGAAGGTCTAAATTTCATTTTCAAATGTTCAGATCTGGTCATATAGCAATGGCCTTACCAGCCGGGACCATTGTTGATGGTCTTCAATACCATCTGTCACCTACATAGAATACCATTTTAACAATTCTACACTGGCAATTTGATAATGGTTAACATTTATAGCTATATGACTCAAGTAATTATTACCTGTTCCAGATGCCATGGCACCATGGGGTTTGAATTATGTAATTAGAACACAAACACGTCCCATCGTGTTCTGGGACAATCAAGATCTGCATTGATACCCTCCATGGTGTTTGATTCTGAGTGATTGAGTGACCCATGTGTGGTATAATAAGTCCAATTTAGGTATTTGAAATGATCAAAGTAGTGTAGATGCCCTTCCTGATGGGGCCTGTGGTTCCTTGTGTTCCCGTCCTTGTTGCCAAACAATACCCCCCATCACTTAGACTTAGACTTATTATACCACATACCCTGTCTGGCTTAGTAAAAGGATGGAAGCCTTTGGGATCATCATCTGTAACCTATCCCATATCACTACTGAAAAGTGCATTTAAAAGCTGCTATTCATGAAAGAGGCCCTTCATTTGGCTGTTTGATTCCCCTCTTTACTCCCCTTGGAGTCGGTCAAGCAAGATTTCCTCTCTCCCTTCCCCTCTTCTCCTTCACGGGGGCTTGGATGCCTCACGCCTCCCATATTTAGATCATGTACCAATAGGACAGGGGTAGGGAACGTTGGCTCTCCAGCTGTTTTGAAACTACAAATCCCATCATGCCTCTGCCTCTAGCAGTCATGCTAGGGTCTTGCAATGTCTCATGGGAGTTGTAGTTTCAAAACAGCTGGAGAGCCAAGATTCCCTACCCTTGCAATAGGATCTCCTGAGGAAGCTTTGGGCGAAACGTGTAGTGATCTATTGATGCTGGTATTGTGATCCTGTCGGCTGGCCTTCAGATAAAAGAGAAATGTAAAGGAATACACTCAATATGTTTGAGGCCACACGTACAGGTTTCCTTGTCCAGCCATATCTGTAATAGATGGGGGAATGTAAATGTATAGTGACATATCTATGCATTTGTCTTTGTGACATTTTTTTATGATGATTTTTAATACATTTTGAAATTTTATTTATACTTTTGAGAACCCCCTTTTTTCCCCATTGGGATTATAATGGCAGCCTTTAAAGTCCGTTTTCCAAGTTCACTTTTTCTACTTATACTTTTTGGATTTGGTGTCACGCATTTCGGATATCTATCTCCAATTTTTCCTTTGTAACTATGATCATTCATCATATGCAAGAGTTAAAAAAAAAACACAAATAAAAAATTGTATCCTTTCCTTGGTGTTTTTCCTGCTTTATAATGTATTTTATTGTCCGAGGTATTTTTCAGACAAAGTGAGAAAAGGCTGCATATTCATTCACTATTGTCACACACCTGGGTGGGCTTGGGGTGCAGTGCTCCTTTTTTGAATTTCCTTTCTAATTTGGCTGTTAGTGAATACGAATTTATCTGAAGTTACGAACTATCTGAAATAACGAATGCTGCATCTGACCAAAATGGAACATAATGAATTAATAATAAATAATAATAATAATAATAATAATAATAATAAACTTTTTATTACTATTATTTTTATTTATTATTTTTTTATTTATTATTTATTTATTATTAATTCATTCCATTTGATTTGTGTGGATGAGACATTCATTATTTCAGATAATTCATAACTTCTGATAAATTCATATTCGTTAAATTCACTAACAGCCAAATTTGAAATGAAATTCCAATACCTAAATTGAATTGTTAGTAATTATTAGTTAGTTACTTAATATTTCAAATTTTCTGATTTTCTTTCCTATTTTCAAATTTTCGAATTTACAAATTTACGAATTGTGAAACAAAAGCAAAAACGAAGGAATGTTTAGTGCACACGTCTAACAGCGGCTTTAAGATCCTCAATGGAAATCATACCACGGGGCCATGCATGCCGGTTCCATGTGATCGCTACGACCAATCACAGCAGTTCACATGACAGTTGTACACAATGGATGGTTTCCTTTCATTCCATCCAATGTGTACAATTGTGTGGCTAGTTGTGATTGGTCAGTTTGATCACGTGGTACAGGCAGGGCCAATGACAGCCCATCTGTACCATGTGATTAGCTTTGACCAATCACAGCTAATCAGAAGAAAACAAACTGAATGAATCAATTTATTTAGGTAAAATGCTTGCATATAGCAATGTAATTTACTGCTATAAGCAAACATAGTGTGTAAAAAAAAAAAATCTGATCCCTTCCCCAGAGTATTACAATGTTACTATGGTGACATTATATTGCTCTGGTCACAGTGTGTTAAAAAAAAACAAATTCTAAAAAAATGAAAAAAAAAGGTAATTAAAAAAAACAAAAAAACCCCGGAAAATTTATGTCAAAATACTTACCATCATTTTTCCTTTCCTGATGGACTCCATGGCAGCCAACGTGTGGGTTTAGTCCTGCCTCCATTACCTTATAGGACGATACTCCTATAAATTTTTGCTTCCTGCCAGAGGCCGTGTTCGGTAACTATCCTACTCCAGCCATTTGGGAGGGAACTCCTGCTGCAATGGAGTCTATCAGGAAAGGAAAATTACGGTAAGTATTTTGACATACATTTTCCGTTTTCCTGACAGACTCCATGGCAGCCTGGGTGGAAAATAACTCGCCAAACACACCTGGGTGGGAAAAAATGCTGAATAAACAAAGATTTATTTGGCACTGTCAACTGACAAAACTTTAACACCAAAGTCAACTGAAGATAGAGCCGCCGGGTCCACACAATAACTAGTCATGAAGGTGTGGATTGACGACCAAGATTCTGCCCTGCAGATAACATCAGGAGCCACATGGCGCGAGGCCGCCCACGAGGTAGAAAGACTTCTGGTTGAATGTGCTGTTACCGCCTGAGGAGGAGCCAAGCCCTTCTCTCTATATGCCCACAGAATTGCTTGAACTATCCATGCAGCAATTGATCTAACTGACGCACCAAAGCCCTTGTTCTTCCCATAGAACAGAACGAACAGATAATCCGACTGACGAAATGGAGCTGTAACTTCCAGATATTGCTTTAAGGAGCCACCAACATCCAGAGGATGAACATCTGAGGATCCAGTGGACCTGAAGCTGGGGAGTGAGATCTCCTGATTCTCATGAAAAATCGAGGTGACCTTAGGGTTTGACTCCAACATTGGAACCAGGACCAACCTGTCCGGGAAGAAGGTTAAGAAAGGTTCTTTGGCTCCTAGAACCTGAATTTCCGATACCCTCTTCACTGAGGTGACAGCCACCAAAAAAGCAGTTTTCATGGTGAGCTCTCTGATGGAAAGAGATTTATCAAGATGGGAAAAAAAAGTCTAAAACTAGTTGCAGGTCCCATTTAGGGAACCTGGGTTTCCTCTGGGGTCCCAGTCTCACTGCTCCTTTAAAGAATTGTTGAATAAGGGCATGTTTGGCCCACGACACTCCTGTGAATGCGGAGATAGCAGACACTTGAACACAAAAGGGAACTAACTGCCAGGGGCAAGTCCAGGCCCATTTGCAGAAAGCTCAAAATATCTTGGACTGCAGGTGAGCCACATGAATTAGTTCTGGAGGACATATAGGACGCAAACCTAGCCCAAATCCGTTCATACACTTTATTAGTGCTCCGTCTTCTAGCACTTAAGAGAGTGGGAATAGCTTCTTTGGGACATCCTAGTGCTTCCAACCTTCCCCTCTCAAGAACCAGGCCCTTAACTGTAGGTGAGCTCGACACAGGTGGAGAATCGTGCCTTGGGAGAGCAGATCCAGTCTTCATGGGAGAGGAACTGGATCCTGGAAGCTGAGGAGGGAACTGGAAGATGATTGTGATTGGAGAGAAGGCTTATGCCCCGTGGAACCACCACTGTTTTGTTAGAGCGTCTATTCCGTAGGCTTGCGGATCCCTGAACCTCGAATAGTACCTCGTTAGCTTCCTGTTGTATCGGGAGGCAAAGAGATCCACCTCTGGAGAAATCCCCAAGGTTAATATCTACTGAAAAACATCCTTGTGAAGAGCCCACTCATTGTTGTCCAAGTGGACTCGTGAGAGAAAGTCCACATGGACATTGAGAACTCCAGGCACATAGGCTGCCGTAAAGTTGGCCAGATTCGTCTGGGCCCAACGCATGATCGGTTCCACTTCCAGTAGCAGAGATCGACTTCTGTTGCCCCCTTGCTTTCTTATATAGGCTACCGCTGTCGTATTTTCCAGCCTAAGGACTACAAATGTTCCCACTATCAGATGCAAAAAGGCCAGTAATGCTAGAAAGGCTGCACGTAACTCTAGAACATTTGACACTATTCCCTGAGAGGGGAAGTCCCAAATACCCTGAGCTACCTCCTTCAGACAATGTGCCCCCCCCAACCTCTGTTGCTGGCATCTGACGTTACTGTGATCCACTTGATTGGAAGAATGGAATGGCAATTTAGCAGGTTCTCCCGACAAAGCCACCAGAGGAGGGAAGCCCTCATGACCTGAGTGATACATATGGACTGGATTTTCTCTCCCGACCACTGGTGAAGTAAACCCATCTGAAAGGGGAGCATCCTCCATTGTGCCCACTTCACCATCGGTATAGTGGACACTGAGAGGAGAAGAAGATAGAGCCAGGCGAACCCTGTCCCGAACTATTGCGATCTTCTCTTCGGGCAGAGAGATAGTACCTCTCACTGTGTCTAAAAGTGCTCTGAGGAACACAAGAGACTGTGCAGGCACTAACTGGCTCTTTTCCAGATTCAGGAGCCACCCGAATTCCTTGAGGGTTGAAATGGTCTGATCCCAGTGTCCCAAGAGACAATCTCTGTCCTGAGCCAGAAGGAGCAGATCATCCAGGTAGTGATGAATCCGGATTTTTCTGATTCTTAATAATGCCACTACTGCCAGCAGGACCTTCGAGAATGTACGTGGAGAAGTTGACAGACCAAAGGGAAGGCATGTAAATTGCAATTGAAGCTGGCCTATGGAGAACCGAAGAAATTGTTGGAACTCTGTTGCCACCGGGACGTGAAAATAGGCGTCTTTGAGATCTATTGAGACAAGCCAGTCCCCTGGCTGCACTGACTGTTGGATCATGGACAGGGTCTCCATCTTGAACCTCTCCTTTTTTATGAAGCGATTTAGATGCATCAAGTCTATTACAGGTCTCCATGCACCGTTCTTCTTCTGGACCAAGAAAAGAGGGGAATACATTCCCATGCCGCGTTGGTCGACTGGAACGGGAATAGCGGCGCCTTGATCCAACAAAATTTTATGTAGGCTGAAAGTATTTGCCTTTTCTCTTCTGACACCGGAATGGACGTGGGAACACACTTGAGCTTGGGGACACTGCTGAATGTCCAAGTGTGTCCAGAAGAGACTGTCTTGACGGTCCAAAAATCCTGGATCGAGGCCACCCAGATGTGCGGAAAATGGAGCAAACGAGCTCCTATCTGGACCGTCTGGGTGGGCCCGATCTCAAAAGGACTTGGTTGGCTTCTTCTTCCCCGTCAAACTGCTCTTTGCAGTCTTCTTGAGAGACGTTTGTCTGGACCTCCAAGATCTGGAAAATTTCCATCCAGGCCTATAACTGCGTGCCTCCCTGGCACGGTCTTGATTCTGCTTCCTTGGAAACAATCTTCTTTGGCTCTGCAGACGCCTGTCTTGGGGAAGAAACCCAGACTTACCCCCAGTGTGCCCAGAGTCATCGCACTATCCAGTTTATTGCAGAAAAGAGACGAACCGTCAAAGGGGATTCAGCACCAGACCTGCTTTGAAGAAGGATCGGCTAGCCAAGGACGGAGCCACAGGGCACACTTGGCAGTCATGGAGGAAAGCATAAATTGAGCCACCAGTCGGATAATGTCAATAGAGGCCTCCCCTAAGAAAGCCAAAGCCAGCCTCAGTTCCTGGATGGGTGAACTCTTGGCAAGATCTTCCGAGACATTTCTGAGTGTCTCCTCAACATTATCAGACCAGACTTCCATTGCTCTAGACAACAAGGCAGCCAAGGCCAAGACTGGTTTACAGGCCATGCCTGCCGTAAGATAGATCCGCTTCAGGTCAGAATCTATCCTCCTATCCAGAGCATCCTTGAAAGAGACTGTATCCTCCAGAGGAAGGGTCACATGTCTGACCAATCTCATTACTGCCACATCCACCAGAGAGGAAGATTTCAATTGCTTAACTTCTTCCTCCTTCAAAGGATAAAGCCTCTGAATTTTGGACAGGAGAAAATTCTTCTTCTCTACTTTACCCCACTCATCCGTGATCACTTCCCCCAATTCTGAAAGAAAAGGGAAGCTAATACGCTCCTTCTTTAGTTGCTTAAAATGTTTTCTCTGTTTTGCCGGAGCTGCTACAGGCTCTTCCCAATTCAACGTTTCCTTGATGGCTTTGACCAAAGGAGGAAGCAGAGAAAAATCAAAACCGGACTCAGCCTCATCTTCCTAAGATTCACTATCTGAGAGGACAGTGGACAGATGGCTAGGAAAAGAGGAATCCCAAGTGTTCTGAGCCTGAACATCCCTCCTTGGAGACCTTGGAGACTCTACGGGAGACAAATGGGGGGCTTCCAATTTCTTTAGACTGTCCTTGACCATCTTTTCAACCAGAGATTTCAGTTGCTGGTCAGAGTCACTCCTTTCACCAGTTGCTTTAACATAGCAGGCGTCACAAAGGTACTTGTCTGCAAGGACATGTGTTCTACACCCCCAACATAATCCTTCTGCTACATGACTGGAGCAAGCCATGGAAGGACGGAATGGTTCCCGGCTACGGTGATTAGTTCTCGCAGGAGAACTGTGGCGTCTGGATCTGGAAGAGGAATGCCAGCGAAGGGATTTTGACTAATCACTTCCTCTGTGAGAACTCCAGTGTTGGGTAGACCTAGAGGGGCTAAAAAGGAAAAAAACAACAACCGTGTTAGTGGAACAACATACACTGATGTTCCACTATCCCCCCCAGCAGGTAATCCAAGGGAAAACCCCCAACCAAATATCTGCTACGAGAGGGCTGGCCACTAGCAGGCAGTGACGAATCCAGAATTCTGGAAGGGTCCATCAGGGCTGAAATAAAAACAGCTCCAAATAAATACAGTGAACAGCTAGGGAAAAATAGGTAGTATGCCTTTTCCCCACAGACACATACCTTTTTGTGAAGGAATCAGACAGTCAGGATAGGCACTGTAGGCTTTACATGCATCCCAGAGGCTTGTAAGCTGTTTTCCCCTTTTAAAACTGCCGCCTTAATGACGTCATTGATTGCGCCATCCCAATGCTAGTGCGCATGCGCAAAATCAGCTACGCGCATGCACGAACCAAGCCTCGTTCCCGCGCCGGCCTCGCGCATGCACAGAACGACCGTGTGGCAAACGAGGAAGTAGCTCGGTGGCTGGAACACAAGGAAACCAGCCGCCCTGCTAGCCAGACACACCGTACAAACGGTGTATGGGGACCCAGTGGCACAGAGGAAAGAGGACAACTATTAAAAACCGGACGACAAGCAGCTCCCAACCACAGGAAGACATCTACTCGACCACTACAATTAGATTGCGCCTTGATTAACGCCAGGTCTGCAGTCATACATAGACTGGAAGTACACGACTTCATCATCGATAACAATGTAGACTGCCTCTTCATCACCGAAAGCTGGTTAACCTCTGACTGCAACACCATCCTCACCGAATTGGTGCCGGAAAACTACAGAATCCTAACCGAACACCGGATAGGGAAAAAAGGAGGAGGCCTAGCAGTGATCTTTAAAGGTCACCTGGATCTCACTAAACCATCATCTCAGAACCCAGTGTCTTTTATGGAAACCCTGACGCTACATTTTCAACCAACACCCCATGACACCACTCATATTCTACTGTGCTACAGACCACCGGGACCAAAGTCCAATCTTCTTTCACCCCTCACGGAATCCTTTGCAATGCACACCCTAAAATTCAAAAATTTCCTGGCACTCGGAGATTTCAACCTTTGGGCAAACGAGCCTAAAGACCCCATCGCGACTGCCTGCATCAATCAACTAGAAGAACTGGGTCTACAGCAACTGATAAAGACTCCCACGCATGGGTCAGGACACACCCTGGACCTCATTTTCAAACAGAACATCGACGTCAACATACTCGACAACATAACTCTGCCATGGACGGATCACCACGCCATCAAATTCAAAATCACTACCAACATCACCAACGCAAAACGGAAACCTGTAACAACGCACTGGACCAGATCGCATAAAAAACTGTACTCCGAAGCCTTCAAAACCACTCTGTCCAAAAAAATATCTACAATAACCTTAAACCACTCTACGGAGGAAACACTCAACTCCCTGAACAAGGCATTACTGCAATCAGCAGACTCGGTAGCACCAAAACGCAGGGCTCTCATCAGGAAGAAAAATGCTGGATGGTTTAATAGCTCCCTCTCCGTACTAAAGCAAGAACGCAGAAGAGCGGAAAGAACATGGAGAAGAAATCCCACCGAGGAAAACCTATTTAACTACAAAGGTCTGACAGAGAATTATCGGAAAGCAATCTTCAAAGCCAAAAAGGACCACTTCTCATATACAATCTCAACGGCCGCAAACCAACCACGGGAACTGTTTAAACTGGTTAATCAATCAATGAATCCGGTGTGCCTAGAACCCCCAGAAAGCGAATCCCAGGATTACTGTGACAAACTGTCGGATTTTTTCATCGATAAAGTCAAAACCATCAGGGAAACAATTTGTCAGAAGAAAACATCCAACCTCAGCCAGCAAATACATAAAGAGGATGTCCGCACCAACATACCGCAACCGCCAAAATTTTCACTATCCCCAATTACCGTAGACACCGCAAAAAACATCATTAATAAACTGCGTGACAGTACTTCACCCATTGACATCATCCCCACAAAACTACTGAAAGAATGCTCCGACATCGTGACTCCAACCATAACCCACCTCATAAACCGATCATTCCACGAAGGGATTGTTCCCAGCATCCTTAAACAAGGCATCGTCAAACCTCTACTCAAGAAACCAAACCTGGACCCTCAGGATCCAAACAACCGTAGGCCAATTACAAGCCTCAACACCATTTCTAAGATCATGGAGAAAGCTGTAGTACATCAGCTACAACTTCACCTGGATACTCACAAACTCCTGGACCCGCTGCAATCAGGCTTCCGCCCGGGTCATGGAACAGAAACAGCTCTCCTCAAGATTTGGGATGACGCCCTCGAAGCGGCAGATGACGGAGAGCCGTGTCTCCTCGTACTGCTAGACCTAAGTGCAGCGTTTGATACAGTAGATCACAATACTCTACTCGTCCGCCTCACAGAAGTAGCCGGAGTCCAAGACATAGATCTCCATTGGTTCGCTTCCTTCCTAGGAAATCGGTCACAGACAGTGAAACTAGGAAAATTCCTCTCCGAAACTCGGGCAGTCACCTGCGGAGTCCCTCAAGGCTCTCCGTTGTCACCCGTTCTCTTCAACATTTACATTCGCCCACTCCTTCAAATCATCAGATGCTCAGATCTCTGCTTCCACTCTTACGCTGACGACACGCAACTTTATTTCCGGATCAATGGAAAAAAAGATCACCAACAACAACTTGAAAACTGCCTCAAATCAATAGAGGACTGGATGACCACCAACTCCCTCCAGCTGAACCAATCAAAGACAGAGCTTCTTATCTTACACCAAAATCATAAGCCCGCAACCAAAACCTCCTGGTCTCCACCAACCGTCTTTGGGCAGACTATCTCCCCAAAGACCAAAGCGAAGAGTCTCGGGGTTATTTTAGACGCACAAATGTCAATGGATGCGCAAATAGGAGCAGTAGTCAGTCGATCTCACCATCTGCTGCGCATGCTTCGCAGACTCATCCCTTTTATCCCAAAGAATGACAAAGCAGTGGTAGTTGGAACAATCATTAATTCACGACTGGACTACGCAAACTCGCTTTACATAGGATTACCACAATATCAACTTGCGCGATTACAACTGATCCAAAACACGGCGGCAAGGCTGATAACAGGAAAAAAACCCTGGGAATCCATTTCTCCTTCACTGAGGAGCTTACATTGGCTAACCGTAAAAAATCGGATCACGTTCAAGACCCTTTGCCTCACCCACAAATGCGTGCATAGAGAAGCTCCGCAATACCTAATGGAGAAAATAAATCATTACACACCAAACCGCAGTCTTCGATCAGCCAACAAAAACCTCCTCCTCGTGCCCAAAACCCGGTATAAATCCAAGGGGGATCGGAGATTCGCTGTCCAAGGGCCTCGGCTATGGAATGTTCTACCAATCAACATCCGCCTGGAAGAAAATCACCTGGCTTTTAGGAAAAAACTCAAGACCTTCCTCTTTTAGCAGATGATCAAAGCTCGCCACAGCGCCTAGAGGCGATTCAGTTCGCATTGTGCGCTATATAAGTATTTCATTCATTCATTCATTCACAGGCAAAAAAACACAGGACAAACAAATAAACAACAGAGAACGGCTGCCATGGACAGACATCAGAACTCACCACTCCCGCACATGGTCACCAGCCGAAGGTAAGCCACCAATATACCTGCCGGACTTCTAGGGGGGGCGATAGTCACCTGCTAGTAGCTAGGCTAATGACCAGAACGCGGTTTAACCTGTCAGTGATCAGGAATACACCTCTTCAGCGCCTCTTCCATACGCCCCTTCCATACTCTGCTAATAGCTAGAGCATCACAGAAGAAAACGCAAGCCTTCAGGGTAAAAAGACACATGCTAGGTCCTTTGGAGGAGGACAAAAAAAGAACACGGCCTCTGGCAAGAAGCAAAGATTTATGGGAGTATCGTCCTATAGGGTAATGGAGGCGGGACTAAACCCACACATTGGCTGCAATGGAGTCTGTCAGGAAACCAATTTTTTCATACTGTCACCAGTCAGTTCCCTGATCACCGTCACACCAGTTATATAATGATCCAGTACTGCACTGGTGACAGTTGTAGAAAAAAATAGTCATGCCCCATACTAAATACCTTGGACTATCTACTTCCTAAAAAGGGGTCATTTGGGGGGTATTTGTACTGTCCTGGTATTTTTGTGCCTCGACAAATGAGAGGATTGATCAATTTTCAGATATATATCCCATAGTTTTTGGATTCTATAACCTTCCTACAGACTAAATAATATTCACTGATTTGGGTAATTTTCACCAAAGAAAAGTAGAAGAACAATTTGTTATTTGCAAAAAATTTGTAATAGAAATTAAGATTTTTTTTTTTTAATTTCCAATCTTTTTTTTTTATTTAGCAGAAAAAAAAGCCAGTGGTGATTAAATACCACCAAAAGAAAGCTGGAGTCATGTGAACAAAATTATAAAAATGTAGTTTGGGTACAGTGTTGCATGACCGCGCAATGGCCATTCAAACTGCGACAGCGCTCAAAGCGGAAAATTGTCCTGGGCAGGAGGAGGGTAAAAATGAATACAATTTTAAAAATGGTGTGAGGTCCCTCAGGAATTCTTTGGTTTTGAAGTGAAGTCTATTTAAAAAAAAAAGAGTGTGTGAGGTACCTCTAAAAATCCACTTCAGACCCTTAACCTGAGCATTCAGCCTGACTGGCCAAGAACGGTGGGGGACAAAGTCACATGCCCTCTACATGTGGATTGAGCTTTGCCAGGGAGGACTCTCTCAGCAAAGCACTTTGTCTTTCTATTAATAAGGACCCATCCCCACATTCCCTATCCAGGTTAATGTAATTCCCCAAATTTAACGATGTGGCCTTATAAAGGTAATGATGTGATGATAAGCCCATTTGCTTACATGGCCATGGACTGTAAATTAATGGGTTATGTCAGTGGTAGGAAACAGTAGGTGCAAGCAGCTGCTGGCTCTTTGGCAACCACTGAACGCCCATCCGCGATGAACACCCTAAATGTTTGGCTGTGTGAACGTCTGAATTAACGTTCAGACCAAACACTAAGCTCATCCCTAATTAGAACTCGCTTAGGTTGCCTTGTGACTCCATGCCTGCCAGGGTCGATGCCCATTGGTGCGCCCTGAACAAGATGCCTGCCGCAGCTCCCGTTTGGGAGTATTCCTCGGATGGTCACGATACCCGGCACTACACCACCATCATATTAATTGCTAGTGAGTTAACAAGTTCTCTGGTTTGGGGACCTCAAGCCCATCATTGTTCATGTTTATAATTATACCCTTTCAACCATTATAATTACCCATAGATACATCTTATGCCCGCTCCTGATGAGTGGCCCGCTATCCACGAAACGCGTAGAGATGCCATATATCATATAAAAATTAACATTACCCGACCATCAAGCTTACTTCTAATACCCTTTTTCAGGACCAATGAAGTCATGGTCTTTGCAGGCATTATTATGCATTACGGTTTTACCTCATTGTTGGTTTTGGTGAACTCTGGAAGGCAATTGTTTGCTATACCTTGATATTGCTTTTATGACTTTATGTATTGTATTACTATTATACCATTGTTATATATGTTTATTTATCATATTTCGCTGTATTATATGGCAACCAGTAATAAATCCAAGTATGTTCACCATTTTTGCTTCTTTTTACAAACCATGTGCCTCATATAAAGTCCCACCCCCTTGCACTCTCCCCTCTTGATCCTAATTAGAACTCAACACTGGTTACAAGATGCTTCTGCTGAAAACCAGAATGTAATGTTTGACCAGTCAGGTCCACCATGTTTTTATATATCATGCAGCTTTGTAGCATTGTCCATCCATGTTTTATAGATCAGTTATGGTGCAACCAGTCCATCACTGAAAGACAGGAGGGTTTTCCCAACCTTGTTCCGGATGCTTCGAAATGATTTTGTCATTTATTCTAAATTGGCTCAAATGCTGAAGTACTTTGGGTGGACCTGGATAGGAATTATTAGATCTGAAGGTGACAGCGAAGAGTATTCAGTTTTGAGGGAAGTCCTGAACCTCTATAAAATCTGCATTTCTTTTAATATAGAAGTTGCTGGCCGGAAATCCAGGCTTAGACTTATAGATGAAGGAGCACAGTCTACTAGGAAAGCATCTGTCCATGTCATTGTAATCTGTGGGACGTTGTTTGATTTTGACACTGACTTTGTACATTTTATAAGAAGTTATGTAGAAGACAGAACGATCGTCCTTAGTCCTGTTTGGGCGGCAAACGTTGCCCTCATTGGTAAACACCCAGAAATGTTTAATTGTAGTTTGTCCTTTGGGGCCAAGTCCACAAGTATTGCAGAATTCCAGAATTTTGTTAATGAATTCCAACCTCAAAAAAAGCCAGACGACAAATTACTTGAAGATCTGTGGATGATGGAATTTGGTTGTTCTTCTGTAGATGAACGCAAAAATCTTTTCTTTGAATATGTATATAAAAGGTCACTTCATGAGTGCAATGGCACAGAACGTATTAGTGATATCCAACACTTCTTCCATGGTGGTAATGCCCACCAAGTGTATCTCGCGGTTTACTCTATGGCCGCCGCCTTACATGATATGCTTGGATTCATGAAGACATCTGGAAGTCATTTATCTGACTTTAATCACCAGGTGAGTGCAGCCCACATCGAGTAAATCATATCTGAATCTGTTTTTCCCTTTTATTTTATCTTTGTAACCCAGCAAATAACTCTCACTACTTGTCCCTGGGTGGCTTCACTCAGTTCTCCACTGTATCTATGGAGGAATTCATACTTCCCGGCCAGGCTGGACTTCAAACACGCCTGCCCATTTTTTGTAAGTAATGGGATTAGCAGTTTACATGAGAAAGATAACATTGTTTCGCTCCCAGCTCAGTTCATGGGAAATGACAACAATATCTAATTTCTGGCAAGATCAGCAGGTTTTTTCTTTGTTCTTTCTGCAAATTAAAATGAATGCAGCCACCACATCCACTGCCTGCAATACATTTAATTTATTGATATATTTTAATATCCTTAACCATGCATGTTACATAATGTGCAAGTGTAACTGGACATGTGCAGAGCGAGAAAAAAATGGTTTCTTTTCGATGTATTATTTAAATAATTTAGTTAGTTACATTTGGTAAATTTATTTACTTTGTTTTCATTTTTTATTAATTTGTTTTCTAATTCAATTCAAACTTTCCGAATTCCATTGAAATGAATTCAATTTGTCCAAAATTGAAAAATTCAATTTGGCATTCAAATTGATTATACTCAAAATGTATATTTTGGAAGACAATTATATGCTTTCTATTTTATTCTATTCCATTCTCTTTTTTTTTTTCTGTTTTATTCTACTCTTTTCTTTAATATTCTATTCTTATCTATTATAATCTATTCTATTTGAATTTAAATTTATTCTATTCAAAATTAGAATTAGTGGTTATATTATATCTAATTTTAATCAATTGCCCTATTCTATTATTTTCTATTTTATTATTTTCCATTCTAAACTATTCTATTCTAATTTGAATTCTATTCTAATTTGAATTTCGAATATTTTTTCTATTATTCTATTCTATTTTATTCTATTGAAGTCTATTCTATTTTTTATTTTATTTTATTATATTATTTTCTATTCCATTCTAGTCTTTTCTTTTCCATTCTATTCTAATCTATTCAATTCAAAATTAAAATTTTGGAAGTCAGTGCCATTTACATAAGAAAGATAACATTGTTTTGCTTCTAGCTCAGTTCATGGAAAATGACAACATCACATTTCCGGCAAAAATAGATTTTTTTTTATGTTCTTGCTGAAAATGAAAACGAATGAAGCCACCACATCCAAGGACTGGTAAACTGCAATACATTTCATTTATTGATATAGTTTAATGTCCTTAATAGGGATGGGCGAATTGTTTGGCCCGAGCAGAAGTTTGGGCCGAACTTTGGTTGTTCAGATGTTCAGCAAACACCGAACAATATGTGGTGTTTGGGGCAAATTCAAAAGCCGCCGGAACACAGTTAAAGTCTGTAAAACACTAACATAAAAAATCTAAAGTGCTCATTGAAAAGGCTTACATGCAAGTTATTGCCATAAAAAGTGTTTGGGGACCCGGGTCCTGCCCCGGGGGACATGTATCAATGGAAAAAAAAGTTTTAAAAACTGCTTTTTTTTTTTGGGAGCAGTGATTTTAATAATGCTTAAAGTGAAACAATAAAAGTGAAATATTCCTTTAAATGTCATGCCAGGGGGGTGTCTATAGTATGCCTGCAAAGTGGCGCATTTTTCCCGTGTTTAGAACAATACCACAGCAAAATTATATTTCTAAAGGAAAAATTGTCATTTAAAACTGATCTCGGCTGTAATGAATTGTCGGGTCTCTGCAATATAGATAAAGCTCATTGAAAAAAAAAATAGCATGGGTTCCCCCCCTTAGTCCATTAACAGGCCCTTTGGGTCTGGTATGAATATTAAGGGGAACCCCAAACCAAAAATGAAGAAAAATTGCGTGGGGTCCCCCCCAAAATCCATACCAGGCTCTTCAGGTCTGGTATGGAAATGAAGGGAAACCCAGTGCCAAATAAAAAAAAATGGTGTAAGGGTATCCCTAAAATCCAAAAAACACAACCTTATAGCCTGCAGAAAAAGAGAGGGGGGATGAGAAAGCGTCCCCCCTCCTGAACCATACCAGGCCACATGCCCTCAACATGGGGAGGGTGGTTTGGAGCAGCCCCTCAAAGCACACTGTCCCCATGTTGATGGGAACAAGGTTCTCATCCCTACAACCCTTGCCTGGGTGGTTGTGGGGCTCTGTAGGCGGTGGGCTTATCGGAATCTGTAAGCCCCCTTTAATAAGGGGAAACCCAGATCCCGCCTCCCCCATGTGAATTGGTAAGGGGTACATTGTACCTCTACCATTTCACAAAAGAAACTGTCAAAAAAAGTAAAAAAGACAGGAGGCACTTAGGGACAAGTCCTTTATTAAAAGATAATTTTTTTTTAAATGTCCTACGATGTCCATTCATCTTCTATCATGTCGCCGACAAGCCGAAAAAAGGAAAACAAAAACACAACACATCCACCTCAACGGGAGGCTCCCATCGAGTGACACTTCTTGGTGACAGCTCTTATATAGCTAAGGGTGGGGCCACCCAGTGACATAAACGGGTGACCAGGGTCACCCGTTTACGTCAAGAGTGGCCTCCCATGGAGGTGAAGGTGTTGCTTTCTTTCTTTTTTTTTTCTTTTTTTTTTGGCTCGACAGCAACGTGATAGAAGATGAATGGACATTGGGGAACATTTTTATTAAAGGACTTGTCCCTAAGTGTCTCCTGTCTTTTTTACTATTTTTGACACATTCTTTTGTGAAATGGTAGGGGTAAAATGTACCCCTTACCAATTCACATGTGGACGCCGGAATCTGGGGGTCCCCTTGGGGGCACCGGAATCTGGAAGGGGGCTTCCAGATTCCGTTAAGGCCCCTTTATAACTTAAAGCTGAACAACCCAATAACCAGTTAATGAAATCTGAAAAAAAAGGGGGGGAGGGGGCAGTAATGTATGGACCTATATATAGATTCTTATTTAAGAAAATATTTGTAAGTTTGTGCCTCATTAAGGCTGGGTGGCACCAAGGCGTTCAACCGCTCAATCCAGAGAGTTTCACACCTCAGTATTTCCCAGTCCCAATCCCTGCCCCGTGGGTCCTCTTGGACCACCTCCAGAATGAAGAATTTTACAAATTCTGGTTGATATCGGTGGTAAATGCCGTCCCACCGAAGTTAGCTTACCACCCGATGAATAATATAAGTGATCACCTATTCTTTGGCGTAGTTCTCTGATGGTCTTTCCCACATAGAAGGCCCTGCAGGCACAGACCATGAGATAAACTATGCCCTTTGTGCCGCAATCCGCATGGTGAGAAGGGGAAAAGATTTCCCCATTCCAGGAGGGTGTGAGTAACACCCTCCAGAATCCATGGGCATTTCGGACAATTACCACAATGGGATGTGCCCCTAGGGCCTTTTAATTCCCGTCCGTTGGTGCTATAGTGGCTGCTTGTTAATCTGTCTCCAAGGGTGGTAGCTCTCCTGAAAACCAATTCTGGGGTGGATTTTACATATTTCCCCAGAATATGATGATCCACTAAAAGATGCCAATGGTTAGAAATCACTTTTCTTAACATGTTATGGTGTGATGAAAATTTGGTAACGATTTTAGTTGTAGTGGGATGTTTAGGCCTGGGGGGCCAAACAATAATGATTCACGTGTTCGAGCATATGCCTTGTTAAAAGCCTTCCTTAGGTTAGAGCGTGTGTATCCACGGGCCAGTAAGCGCTCACGTAATGCCGCCGCCTGGGCCAAAAAGTCCCGTTCTTCCGTACAATTGCGTCCAAGTCTAAGGTACAGGGCGTATGGGATGCTTGGCACTAGTGAGCGGGGATGCGAACTTGATGCATGTAAAAGGGTGTTGCCCGCAGCAGCAGCGCGGCTTCCGATAGAGGTTTGTTGTTAATTTGCCTTGAGTATCCTTACTGGTACACAGGTCTAAAAAGGGGATACAGGTATGGCTGTATGAGTAAGTAAAGGTTAAATTGAATGTATTAGTATTAAGGTATTTAAAAAACTCAACAAGAGCCCGTGTGGTACCTGTCCATATGTCGAGAATATCGTCAATGAACCTGTACCAACACAGTATCGAATCCAGAAAGATCTGTAACAGATCATTGCCAAAAATAGAGCGTTCCCAACCCCCAAGATATAAATTGGCGAAGGAGGGTGCAAATGAAGTACCCATTGCTACACCCTGGGTTTGCAAGTATAGCTCATCCATAAATGTAAAGTAATTCCTAGTGAGGATGAATGTTAAGAGTTGTAGGATAAACTCGTTGAAGGGCCAAGTATGATGGTCCTGTGCCTTGAGGACACACTGATGATGGATGCCTACAGAATCGAGAGGAGATAGTGAGTCACATTGCATTTACAAGGAACACAAACAATTGCATGTGCAGCTTATGCCAATTTGAATGGCATAAGCTGTGACTATCATGGGGGTCCTAATAGAGCTGCACTTTAAGTGGGGAATAACTATACATTGTCCAGTGGAAGAATATCATGAAAAACTATTGCTGTTCACAAAAAAATTGGAATATTAGGTTGGTCGGATTTTAGAGTAGTTTGGCACGAAGGTTGGCTGGACTTATTCCACAAGGTCACTAACTATGCTTCGTAAGGTGGCAATCAAGGTATGAACAGCATAGTTAGTGACCTCATGGAATAAGTCCAGCCCTCCAGAAATACGAGGTCCATGGCTCAACAAGGGTCCATTAAAACTGCATTATAGTTTCAATCAAATTTTGTCCTTCTGCAGAAGTTGCACCGATATATACAAGCTTCATACTACTTTTCCGAAAACACCTCACATCAATACTTTAATGAAGACAGAGAATTTGTTACACAATATGTTATCCAAAACCATTTATTAGTCAACAAAACTATTCTCACTAATGATGTTGGATTATTTGAGCAATCTACTTCCAGAGAGCAGAGCATTTTTATCAATGCAAGTTTAATAAAATGGAAGAATCACCAAAAAGAGGTAAGATTGACAAGGACCTGTATTGGGTAAGATGGCTGTGGTCTCCTTGAAGTTGATCTTTTCCCTACCACTGGCCTATCCCGCTTTGTTGGGTCTCTTTAAAGGTGGCCATTTTGGTAGAGGAGCACCTTTTTGCTTCGTAATGTCAGAGTTAACCCCTTGATGAATGTTGGGAAATATTTAGAAAGAAGTAGTATGTGTGGCGGAAGCAAAGATCCACAGAATAGACAAAGAAGAAGCAGGGGGATCCCTGCACTGCAGGTCCTCTGGTACAGCTTTCTTTCCAGCAAGGAGAACAGTGATGATCAGCACCATAGTGACATCACCAAATCTCACTCCAAATCATCTAGTGAGACCATCAGTCAGAGGCAGAAATACAGTTCTGATGATAGAAAAACAGGAAACACAAGGCTCCTTTTCAGGGTACTATGAAGGTACAATTAAAATTTCTAGATGCTTATTAAGCACTTCAGCCCCAGAAGTAGTGATGGACGAACTTCCGATGGGACGTTTCGCGAACGCGGAAAGTGAACGCGGCGGATAGTTCGCAAATCGGAACGTTCCCGGCGGGCCCCATTGACTTCAATGGGAGGCAAACTTCGCAAACATATAGGTCAAATTAGCAGCCACAAAATAATTAATAGCTGTGCAAACATAGTCCCACCACATGGCCAATGACATAACACATGTATGAGGTGAATCTGGGATCGACAACTACAAGCATTCTTTTTTTATATGGGAAATTGTTGTGACAATTCAGGACTGTGGAGCGCATAAAGGCAATGGAGGAGAGGGAAGGTCAGGGACCAGGGTAGGCAAAGAAGAGGGTGCAGGAGATGATCACCAGCAGCGTGACATACAGCAATGACACCTGCACCATGATAGAGTCATCTGACAGCAGCACCGTGATACAGAGCACTGACATCAGCAGCGTGACATACAGCAATGACACCTGCACCGTGATAGAGTCATCTGACAACAGCACCGTGATACAGAGCACTGACATCAGCAGCGTGACATAAAGCACTCACACCAGCACCATGATATACAGCACTGACAGCAGCACCGAGATAGAGAGCACTGACATCAGCAGCGTGACATAAAGCACTCACACCAGCACCATGATATACAGCACTGACAGCAGCACCGTGATATACAGCACTGACAGCAGCAGCGTGACATAAAGCACTCACACCAGCACCATGATATACAGCACTGACAGCAGCACCGTGATAGAGGGCACTGACGTCAGCAGCGTGACATAAAGCACTCACACCAGCACCGTGATATACAGCACTGACAGCAGCACCGTGATATACAACACTGACAGCAGCACCGTGACAGAGAGTACTGACATCAGCACCGTGATATACAGCACTGACACCTGCACCGTAAGCAGCCCCAGGAGGAAGTCAGCATAGCACAGGGATGGTGGGAGCCCCTCATAATGAGCATAGCACAGGGATGGTGGGAGCCCCTCATAATGAGCATAGCACAGGGATGGTGGGAGCCCCTCATAATAAGCAGCCCCAGGAGGATGTCAGCATAGCACAGGGATGGTGGGAGCCCCTCATAATAAGCAGCCCCAGGAGTAAGTCAGCACAGCACAGGGATGGTGGGAGCCCCTCATAATGAGCATAGCACAGGGATGGTGGGAGCACCTCAAAATATGCACAGCAGAGGTACAGCCCCAGGAGGAAGTCAGCACAGCACAGGGATGGTGGGAGCCCCTCATAATATGCACAGCAGAGGTACAGCCCCAGGAGGATGTCAGCACAGGGATGGTGGGAGCCCCTCATAATAAGCAGCCCCAGTAGAAATATGACACCGCTCAACCTCTTCAAAGAGGAGGGTACGGGCATATAGTACATTGTGCTTTTTTTGGACAAGGAAGTTAGCCAAATGAAGAAAGAAGGTCTCTGTGCTCGATTAAAAAAATTGTTTATAGACATATACATGGTCTACTGGTCACATGTGTTGAATTCCTCCGAGATCCATGCCTCATTCATTTTTATAAATGTGAGGTAGTTAACACTGTTGTGAGCTAGGTGAGTACGCTTATCGGTCACGATCCCCCCTGCTGCGCCCCCTGCTTTCAGACAGGACACTGGATGAGGGGCAAGCCAACAGTTCGATTGCAAATTGGGCAAGCTCTGGCCAGAGGTCAAGCCTGCCCACCCAGTAGTCCAGGGGTTCATCACTCCTCAGAGCGTCCACATCGGCCGTTAACCCGATGTAGTCGGACACTTTATGGTCTAGGCTTTGCCTGATGCTGGATCCGGATGACACCTGTCGATGGGTCAGCTAAAAGAATGATCTCATATCCGAAGTCACCAACACATCTTCAAACCGGCCTCTTCTTGCAGGCGCTGTTGGATTGGTATCCGCAACTCCTTCTCTGGGAGTGGGAATTAGTGATGGACGAACTTCCGACGGGACGTTTCGCGAACGCGAAACGCGAACGGGCACAAACGTTCGCGAAAACGACCGTTCGCCGCGGGCTCCATTGACTTCAATGGGAGGCGAATTTCGCAAACCTTTAGGTCGAATTTGCGGCCACGGGGTAATTATTAGGGGGTAGCACGTAGTCCCACCACCTGGACAATAGCATAATACATGTATGAGGTGAATTTGGGATCGATAACTACAAGCATTTTTTTTTTATTTGGGAAATTGTTCTGACAATTCAGGACTATGGAGCTAATGAAGGCAATGGAGGAGAGGGAAGGTCAGGGACCAGGGTAGGCAAACAAGAGGGTGCAGGAGATACAGAGCACTGACAGCAGCACCGTAATACAGAGCACTGACATCAGCACCGTGACATACAGCGCTGACAGCAGCTCCGTGACATACAGCGCTGACAGCAGCTCCGTGACATACAGCGCTGACAGCAGCTCCGTGACATACAGCGCTGACAGCAGCTCCGTGACATACAGCGCTGACAGCAGCTCCGTGACATACAGCGCTGACAGCAGCACCGTGACATACAGCGCTGACAGCAGCTCCGTGACATACAGCGCTGACAGCAGCTCCGTGACATACAGCGCTGACAGCAGCTCCGTGACATACAGCACTGACAGCAGCTCCGTGACATACAGCGCTGACAGCAGCTCCGTGACATACAGCGCTGACAGCAGCACCGTGACATACAGCGCTGACAGCAGCTCCGTGACATACAGCGCTGACAGCAGCTCCGTGACATACAGCGCTGACAGCAGCTCCGTGACATACAGCACTGACAGCAGCTCCGTGACATACAGCGCTGACAGCAGCTCCGTGACATACAGCGCTGACAGCAGCACCGTGACATACAGCGCTGACAGCAGCTCCGTGACATACAGCGCTGACAGCAGCACCGTGACATACAGCGCTGACAGCAGCTCCGTGACATACAGCGCTGACAGCAGCTCCGTGACATACAGCGCTGACAGCAGCACCGTGACATACAGCGCTGACAGCAGCTCCGTGACATACAGCGCTGACAGCAGCTCCGTGACATACAGCGCTGACAGCAGCTCCGTGACATACAGCGCTGACAGCAGCTCCGTGACATACAGCGCTGACAGCAGCTCCGTGACATACAGCGCTGACAGCAGCTCCGTGACATACAGCGCTGACAGCAGCACCGTGACATACAGCGCTGACAGCAGCTCCGTGACATACAGCGCTGACAGCAGCTCCGTGACATACAGCGCTGACAGCAGCTCCGTGACATACAGCGCTGACAGCAGCTCCGTGACATACAGCGCTGACAGCAGCTCCGTGACATACAGCGCTGACAGCAGCTCCGTGACATACAGCGCTGACAGCAGCTCCGTGACATACAGCGCTGACAGCAGCACCGTAAGCAGCCCCAGGAGGAAGTCAGCACAGCACAGGGATGGTGTGATCCCCTCATAATAAGAACCCCCAGGAGGAAGTCAGCACAGCACAGGGATGGTGTGATCCCCTCATAATAAGAACCCCCAGGAGGAAGTCAGCACAGCACAGGGATGGTGTGATCCCCTCATAATAAGAACCCCCAGGAGGAAGTCAGCACAGCACAGGGATGGTGGGAGCCCCTCATAATAAGAACACCCAGGAGGAAGTCAGCACAGCACAGGGATGGTGGGAACCCCTCATAATAAGCAGCCCCAGTAGAAATATGACACCGCTCAACCTCTTCAAAGAGGAGGGTAGGGGCATATAGTACGGTGTGCTTTTTTGGGTCAGGGAAGTGAGCCAAATGAATTAAGAAGGTCTGTGTGCTTGATTCCAAAAATTGTTTATAGACATATACATGGTCTACTGATCACATGTGTTGAATTCCTCCGAGATCCATGCCTCATTCATTTTTAGAAATGTGAGGTAGTTAACACTGTGGTGAGCTAGGCGAGTACGCTTATCGGTCACAATCCCCCCTGCTGCGCTGAACGTCCTTTCGGACAGGACACTGGATGAGGGGCAAGCCAACAGTTCGATTGCAAATTGGGCAAGCTCTGGCCAGAGGTCAAGCCTGCCCACCCAGTAGTCTAGGGGTTCATCACTCCTCAGAGCGTCCACATCGGCCGTTAACCCAATGTAGTCGGACACCTGACGGTCTAGGCGTTCCCTGATGCTGGATCCGGATGACACCTGTCGATGGGTCGGCTGAAAGAATGACCTCATATCCGAAGTCACCAACACATCTTCAAACCGGCCTCTTCTTGCAGGCGCTGTTGGATTGGTACCCGCAAATCCTTCTCTGGGAGTGGGAATTGCTCCTCTGCCAGCGCACGCAAAAGCAGAATGCAGCATTTCTCGAAGCAAGGCCTGGAAGTGCTGCATTCTGACAGCCCTCTGCGACGGCGGTAACATTTCCGCCATTTTGTGTTTGTACCGGGGGTCTAAGTACGTTGCCACCCAGTACTGGTCCTTGACCCTCATGCTTTTTATACGGGGGTCCCTATTAAAACACTGGAGCATGAAGGCCCCCATTTGCACTAAAGTGGAAGCGGTGTGGTGGCCTGGCTCCTGCTCATCATCCAGGATAATGTCGTCCTCTTCATTCTCCTCTCCCCATCCTCGCACAACAGGGATCCCAGAAAGGTTTAAAGCATGCTCTTCTTGCTCCTGCTCATCCGCCCCGGCACCATCCTCCTCTGACTCCTCATCAGACTCCTGTTGTTGACTTGTCTCAGATAGAGTAGCCCCCCCTGGGAATTCATCCAGCATTGCGACTTCCTCATCTTCCCGCTCCTGCTCCTCCACAGCCTGATCAATGACACGACGCAATGCACGCTCCAGAAAGAAGGCATAAGGTACCATGTCACTGATGGCGCCATGGCTGCGACTGACCAGTTTGGTGATCTCCTCAAATGGCCGCAGAAGTCTGCATGTGTCGCGCATGAGCAGCCACTGGCGCGGTGAAAAAAAACCCAGCTCCCCAGAACCGTTTCTTTCGCAGAGTTCATACAGGTAGACGTTAACTGCACGTTTCTGCTGGAGCAGCCTATCAAGCATATAGAAGGTTGAGTTCCATCGCGTCGGGCAATCGCAAATAAGACGTCTGACCGGCAGATGGTGTCGCCGCTGAATGTCAGCAAGGCGAGCCATGGCCGTGTAAGATCTTCTGAAATGGGCCGAGATTTTCCTTGCCTGCCGCAAGATGTCCTGGACCCCAGGGTATTTGACAAGGAATCGCTGCACGACCAAGTTTAAGACGTGTGCCATGCACGGCACGTGCGTGATTTTGCCCTGTTTCAATGCGCTAAGCAGATTGGCACCGTTGTCACACACCACTTTACCAACTGTCAAATTGAGCGGTGTTAGCCACTCATCTGCCTGTGAACGCAAAGCTGAAAGGAGTGCCGGGCCAGTGTGGCTCTTTGCTTCCAGGCACAACAGACGCAGCACGGCATGGCAACGTCTCACCTGGCATGTGGAATAGGTTCTGGGGAGCTTGGGCGGTGCAGTGGAAGAGACGCTAGCAGCGGAAAAGGAGGAGGCAGCTGAGGAGGAGAGGGAGGAGGATGGAGTAGGAGGAGGAGAAGAAGAGTCAGGCCTGCATGCAATCCGTGGCGGTAAAACCAAATCTACACGGGTGCCACGGGTTACATGCTTGACGGCCGTCAGAAGGTTCACCCAGTGGGCAGTAAAACTGATATACCTTCCCTGCCCGTGTTTGCTAGACCACGTGTCTGTGGTCAGATGTATCTTGGCACCGACACTGTGTGCCAGAGATACATTCACTTGCCGCTGAACATGGCCATATAGCTCTGGGATGCCCTTCTCTGAGAAATACTTCCTTCCTGGGACCTTCCATTGTGGTGTTCCAATGGCCACAAATTTGCGAAAGGCCTCCGAGTCCACCAGTTTATATGGCAGTAGTTGGCGGGCTATGAGTTCTGACAAGCCAGCCGCCAACCGTTGGGCAAGAGGGTTATCCGGCGTCATCATTTTTTTACGCTCAAACATTAGGCCCACGGAAGCCTGCCTTTTTGCAGAAAAATGTGAGCTTGGCGTGATGGAAGGTGGAGTGGAGGACAATTGTGAGGAGAGAGGAGAAGGAGAAGTAGAAGACGAGGCTGGACGGTGAGAGCCTGCAGTGTGGCTTTGTGTGTTCCGTTGCTCCCACTGGGCTCGGTGATGGCTGCTCATGTGCCTTCTTAAGGCGGTCGTCCCTAGGTGAGTATTGGGCTTACCGCGACTAACGCGTTGACTGCAAAGATTGCAGATGGCAACGCTATTGTCAGCAGCGGACACGTTAAAAAAAGCCCACACTGCGGAGCCATGTGCCGGTGTCCTGGGAGCGCCAGATGTGACCGTACATGGTCGATGACTCGCTCCTGATACATTTGCAGTCTGCTTTGTCCCTGCTGTGCAATGTAAGTCATTGCTGCTTCTCCTCCCTATCTGCTGGTCCATATCTCCCTCTGAACTCCCCTCCTCTTCCTCTCTTGTGGGCACCCACGTGACATCACTAGACACGTCATCATCAACGTCACCTTCCCCACCGCTATAAGTAGAGTAGGCAGCAACACCGGGGACCAACCTCCTCCTTGGGCTGATCTGGGTACTGGCGTCAGACTGCTGAGTAGCGCTTGTTGCTACCTCCTCTTCCTGATCCAATACCAAGAGTGGCTGCGCATCAGAAATGTCCTCTTGATATGGATCGGAAAATAATTCCAGTGACTCAAGCGGAAGGTATGTGGTGGTGGTGGTGGTGGTCGTGTTGTTGGTGGTAGTGTCTTTGGGGGTGCACATAGCAGAGAGTGAAGAAGAGGGTGCAGATCGAGAGGATGAGGAGGGTGCAGAAGAATAAGGCTGAGTGAGCCACTCAACCAAGTCTGGTGCGTCCTTTAAAGTAATTGAACGCACCTTCTGCAACTTCCCACTTTGGCTCAAGGCTGTTGCTCCTGCCCTACCCCTACCACCCCTGCGGAAGGGCCTGCCTCTTCCTCTGCCTGTCATTTTTTAAATCACCCTGTGACAAAACTCTTAGTCCCTATACCGCTGAAGGACTGCTGCAGTATAGGGCAGCGGTCAGCAGTAGTGCACGTCAACCCTATGTATTGTGGACCGATAGCGGTCCTTACAGAACAGCAGACTGTACTGCACTCAGGCCTATGTACCGTAGCACCCTATACCAAGATACCAGTCCTTATAAAAACTTTTGTGGACCAAGCAGGTTGTGTGTTAGTGATTAGCAGACTGTACGTCAGTCCCTATACCAATGAAGGACTGCTGCAGTATAGGGCAGCGGTCAGCAGTAGTGCACGGCAACCCTATGTATTGTGGACCGATAGCGGTCCTTACAGAACAGCAGACTGTACTGCACTCAGGCCTATGTACCGTAGCACCCTATACCAAGTTACCAGTCCTTATAAAAACTTTTGTGGACCAAGCAGGTTGTGTGTTAGTGATTAGCAGACTGTACGTCAGTCCCTATACCAATGAAGGACTGCTGCAGTATAGGGCAGCGGTCAGCAGTAGTGCACGGCAACCCTATGTATTGTGGACCGATAGCGGTCCTTACAGAACAGCAGACTGTACTGCACTCAGGCCTATGTACCGTAGCACCCTATACCAAGTTACCAGTCCTTATAAGAACTTTTGTGGACCAAGCAGGTTGTGTGTTAGTGTTTAGCAGACTGTGCGTCAGTCCCTATACCGCTGAAGGACTGCTGCAGTATAGGGCAGCGGTCAGCAGTAGTGCACGGCAACCCTATGTATTGTGGACCGATAGCGGTCCTTACAGAACAGCAGACTGTACTGCACTCAGGCCTATGTACCGTAGCACCCTATACCAAGTTACCAGTCCTTATAAGAACTTTTGTGGACCAAGCAGGTTGTGTGTTAGTGTTTAGCAGACTGTGCGTCAGTCCCTATACCGCTGAAGGACTGCTGCAGTATAGGGCAGCGGTCAGCAGTAGTGCACGTCAACCCTATGTATTGTGGACCGATAGCGGTCCTTACAGAACAGCAGACTGTACTGCACTCAGGCCTATGTACCGTAGCACCCTATACCAAGTTACCAGTCCTTATAAGAACTTTTGTGGACCAAGCAGGTTGTGTGTTAGTGATTAGCAGACTGTACGTCAGTCCCTATACCAATGAAGGACTGCTGCAGTATAGGGCAGCGGTCAGCAGTAGTGCACGGCAACCCTATGTATTGTGGACCGATAGCGGTCCTTACAGAACAGCAGACTGTAACGCACTCAGGCCTATGTACCGTAGCACCCTATACCAAGTTACCAGTCCTTATAAGAACTTTTGTGGACCAAGCAGGTTGTGTGTTAGTGATTAGCAGACTGTACGTCAGTCCCTATACCAATGAAGGACTGCTGCAGTATAGGGCAGCGGTCAGCAGTAGTGCACGGCAACCCTATGTATTGTGGACCGATAGCGGTCCTTACAGAACAGCAGACTGTACTGCACTCAGGCCTATGTACCGTAGCACCCTATACCAAGTTACCAGTCCTTATAAGAACTTTTGTGGACCAAGCAGGTTGTGTGTTAGTGTTTAGCAGACTGTGCGTCAGTCCCTATACCGCTGAAGGACTGCTGCAGTATAGGGCAGCGGTCAGCAGTAGTGCACGGCAACCCTATGTATTGTGGACCGATAGCGGTCCTTACAGAACAGCAGACTGTACTGCACTCAGGCCTATGTACCGTAGCACCCTATACCAAGTTACCAGTCCTTATAAGAACTTTTGTGGACCAAGCAGGTTGTGTGTTAGTGATTAGCAGACTGTACGTCAGTCCCTATACCAATGAAGGACTGCTGCAGTATAGGGCAGCGGTCAGCAGTAGTGCACGGCAACCCTATGTATTGTGGACCGATAGCGGTCCTTACAGAACAGCAGACTGTACTGCACTCAGGCCTATGTACCGTAGCACCCTATACCAAGTTACCAGTCCTTATAAGAACTTTTGTGGACCAAGCAGGTTGTGTGTTAGTGTTTAGCAGACTGTGCGTCAGTCCCTATACCGCTGAAGGACTGCTGCAGTATAGGGCAGCGGTCAGCAGTAGTGCACGGCAACCCTATGTATTGTGGACCGATAGCGGTCCTTACAGAACAGCAGACTGTACTGCACTCAGGCCTATGTACCGTAGCACCCTATACCAAGTTACCAGTCCTTATAAGAACTTTTGTGGACCAAGCAGGTTGTGTGTTAGTGTTTAGCAGACTGTGCGTCAGTCCCTATACCGCTGAAGGACTGCTGCAGTATAGGGCAGCGGTCAGCAGTAGTGCACGGCAACCCTATGTATTGTGGACCGATAGCGGTCCTTACAGAACAGCAGACTGTACTGCACTCAGGCCTATGTACCGTAGCACCCTATACCAAGTTACCAGTCCTTATAAGAACTTTTGTGGACCAAGCAGGTTGTGTGTTAGTGATTAGCAGACTGTACGTCAGTCCCTATACCAATGAAGGACTGCTGCAGTATAGGGCAGCGGTCAGCAGTAGTGCACGGCAACCCTATGTATTGTGGACCGATAGCGGTCCTTACAGAACAGCAGACTGTAACGCACTCAGGCCTATGTACCGTAGCACCCTATACCAAGTTACCAGTCCTTATAAGAACTTTTGTGGACCAAGCAGGTTGTGTGTTAGTGATTAGCAGACTGTACGTCAGTCCCTATACCAATGAAGGACTGCTGCAGTATAGGGCAGCGGTCAGCAGTAGTGCACGGCAACCCTATGTATTGTGGACCGATAGCGGTCCTTACAGAACAGCAGACTGTAACGCACTCAGGCCTATGTACCGTAGCACCCTATACCAAGTTACCAGTCCTTATAAGAACTTTTGTGGACCAAGCAGGTTGTGTGTTAGTGATTAGCAGACTGTACGTCAGTCCCTATACCAATGAAGGACTGCTGCAGTATAGGGCAGCGGTCAGCAGTAGTGCACGGCAACCCTATGTATTGTGGACCGATAGCGGTCCTTACAGAACAGCAGACTGTACTGCACTCAGGCCTATGTACCGTAGCACCCTATACCAAGTTACCAGTCCTTATAAGAACTTTTGTGGACCAAGCAGGTTGTGTGTTAGTGTTTAGCAGACTGTGCGTCAGTCCCTATACCGCTGAAGGACTGCTGCAGTATAGGGCAGCGGTCAGCAGTAGTGCACGTCAACCCTATGTATTGTGGACCGATAGCGGTCCTTACAGAACAGCAGACTGTACTGCACTCAGGCCTATGTACCGTAGCACCCTATACCAAGTTACCAGTCCTTATAAGAACTTTTGTGGACCAAGCAGGTTGTGTGTTAGTGTTTAGCAGACTGTGCGTCAGTCCCTATACCGCTGAAGGACTGCTGCAGTATAGGGCAGCGGTCAGCAGTAGTGCACGGCAACCCTATGTATTGTGGACCGATAGCGGTCCTTACAGAACAGCAGACTGTACTGCACTCAGGCCTATGTACCGTAGCACCCTATACCAAGTTACCAGTCCTTATAAGAACTTTTGTGGACCAAGCAGGTTGTGTGTTAGTGATTAGCAGACTGTACGTCAGTCCCTATACCAATGAAGGACTGCTGCAGTATAGGGCAGCGGTCAGCAGTAGTGCACGGCAACCCTATGTATTGTGGACCGATAGCGGTCCTTACAGAACAGCAGACTGTAACGCACTCAGGCCTATGTACCGTAGCACCCTATACCAAGTTACCAGTCCTTATAAGAACTTTTGTGGACCAAGCAGGTTGTGTGTTAGTGATTAGCAGACTGTACGTCAGTCCCTATACCAATGAAGGACTGCTGCAGTATAGGGCAGCGGTCAGCAGTAGTGCACGGCAACCCTATGTATTGTGGACCGATAGCGGTCCTTACAGAACAGCAGACTGTAACGCACTCAGGCCTATGTACCGTAGCACCCTATACCAAGTTACCAGTCCTTATAAGAACTTTTGTGGACCAAGCAGGTTGTGTGTTAGTGATTAGCAGACTGTACGTCAGTCCCTATACCAATGAAGGACTGCTGCAGTATAGGGCAGCGGTCAGCAGTAGTGCACGGCAACCCTATGTATTGTGGACCGATAGCGGTCCTTACAGAACAGCAGACTGTACTGCACTCAGGCCTATGTACCGTAGCACCCTATACCAAGTTACCAGTCCTTATAAGAACTTTTGTGGACCAAGCAGGTTGTGTGTTAGTGTTTAGCAGACTGTGCGTCAGTCCCTATACCGCTGAAGGACTGCTGCAGTATAGGGCAGCGGTCAGCAGTAGTGCACGTCAACCCTATGTATTGTGGACCGATAGCGGTCCTTACAGAACAGCAGACTGTACTGCACTCAGGCCTATGTACCGTAGCACCCTATACCAAGTTACCAGTCCTTATAAGAACTTTTGTGGACCAAGCAGGTTGTGTGTTAGTGTTTAGCAGACTGTGCGTCAGTCCCTATACCGCTGAAGGACTGCTGCAGTATAGGGCAGCGGTCAGCAGTAGTGCACGGCAACCCTATGTATTGTGGACCGATAGCGGTCCTTACAGAACAGCAGACTGTACTGCACTCAGGCCTATGTACCGTAGCACCCTATACCAAGTTACCAGTCCTTATAAGAACTTTTGTGGACCAAGCAGGTTGTGTGTTAGTGATTAGCAGACTGTACGTCAGTCCCTATACCAATGAAGGACTGCTGCAGTATAGGGCAGCGGTCAGCAGTAGTGCACGGCAACCCTATGTATTGTGGACCGATAGCGGTCCTTACAGAACAGCAGACTGTACCGCACCCAAGCCTATGTACCGTAGCACCCTAGACAGACCAAGTTACCAGTCCTGATAAAGAGCTTTGTGGAACAAGTGAGTTGTGAATGATTAGCAGACTGCAGCAGAAGGGCAGCAGTCAAGTATAATATTCTTTCTATATTTGGAAGAAAGAATATTATACGTGTACAAGCCTATTACCGTACCACTGATACCAGTCCTGAAAAGAACCTTTGTGGAACTAATAGTAACAGCAAGTCTTTAAAATTATCCTCACTGCCTGACAACACTGCTTCCTGCCTGTCCCTATACAAATTGGCAAAAAAGAGTAGGCTGGAACGATTAGCTGGAACAGCTCTTTTGTGGACCTGATAGTAACAGCTAATGATGATGATGATGATGATGATGAAGAAAGACTAATCTGGCTGAGCTGTCCCTAAAATAGCAGCATACAGCGCTCTGTCCCTTTATCTAAACTGACAAAAGAAACTCAGGCTGCTGACCTAACACCTATACCAGTCCTGAAAAGAACTTTTGTGTACCAAATAGCTAGCGTTTTCTCTGTCCCTACTCCACACAGGATCCTTTCCCTACAGTGACAGAAGAAAGAATGTAAAATGGCCACCGGATCGGGTGTATTTATAGGTTAGGGGGAATGTCCAAGTGTCCATGAGCTGTCATGTCTCAATTGGTTGTCCTGTAACACATGATAAACGTGTCACGAAAGGTTAAAGTTCTTGTATACATTAAACACGTAAGTCCGCCGGGGCGAACGACGGAAAAAGGCGTTCGAACCCGCGGACGGCGAAAGTCGGAAATTCGCCGCGAAACGACCGCCGGGCGAACCGTTCGGCCATCACTAGTGGGAATTGCTCCTCTGCCAGCACACACAAAAGCAGAATGCAGCATTTCTCGAAGCAAGGCCTGGAAGTGCTGCATTCTGACAGCCCTCTGTGACGGCGGTAACATTTCCGCCATTTTGTGTTTGTACCGGGGGTCTAAGTACGTTGCCACCCAGTACTGGTCCTTGACCCTTATGCTTTTTATACGGGGTCCCTATTAAAACATCGGAGCATGAAGGCCCCCATTTGCACTAAAGTGGAAGCGGTGTGGTGGCCTGGCTCCTGCTCATCATCCAGGATAATGTCGTCCTCTTCATTCTCCTCTCCCCATCCACGCACAACAGGGATCCCAGAAAGGTTTAAAGCATGCTCTTTTTGCTCCTCCTCATCCGCCCCGGCACCATCCTCCTCTGACTCCTCTTCAGACTCCTGTTGTTGACCTGTCTCAGATAGAGTAGCCCCCCTGGGAATTCATCCAGCATTGCGACTTCCTCATCTTCCCGCTCCTGCTCCTCCACAGCTTGATCAATGACACGACGCAATGCACGCTCCATAAAGAAGGCATAATGTACCATGTCACTGATGGCACCATGGCTGCGACTGACCAGTTTGGTGATCTCCTCAAATGGGCGCAGAAGTCTGCATGCGTCGCGCATGAGCAGCCACTGGCGCGGTGAAAAAAACCCCAGCTCCCCAGAACCGGTCCTGCCGCAGAGTTCATACAGGTAGACGTTAACTGCACGTTTCTGCTGGAGCAGCCTAGCAAGCATATAGAAGGTTGAGTTCCATCACGTGGGGCAATCGCAAATAAGACGTCTGACCGGCAGATTGTGTCACCACTGAATGTCAGCAAGGCGAGCCATGGCCGTGTAAGATCTTCTGAAATGGGCTGAGATTTTCCTTGCCTGCCGCAAGATGTCCTGGACCCCAGGGTATTTGACAAGGAATCGCTGCAAGACCAAGTTTAAGACGTGTGCCATGCATGGCACGTGCGTGATTTTGCCCTGTTTCAATATGCTAAGCAGATTGGCACCGTTGTCACACACCATTTTACCAACTGTCAAATTGAGCAGTGTTAGCCACTGATCTGCCTGTGAATGCAAAGCTGAAAGGAGTGCCGGGCCAGTGTGGCTCTTGGCTTCCAGGCACAACAGGCGCAGCACGGCATGGCAACGTCTCACCTGGCATGTCGAATAGGTTCTGGGGAGCTTGGGCGGCGCAGCGGAAGAGACGCTAGCAGCGGAAAAGGAGGAGTCAGCTGAGGAGGGAGGAGGATGGAGAAGGAGGAGGAGGAGAAGAAGAGTCAGGCCTGCATGCAATCCGTGGCGGTAAAACCAAATCTACACGGGTGCCACAGGTTACATGCTTGACGGCCATCAGAAGGTTCACCCAGTGGGCAGTAAAAGTGATATACCTTCCCTGCCCGTGTTTGCTAGACCACGTGTCTATGGTCAGATGTATCTTGGCACCGACACTGTGTGCCAGAGATACATTCACTTGCTGCTGAACATGGCCATATAGCTCTGGGATGCCCTTCTCTGAGAAATAATTCCTTCCTGGGACCTTCCATTGTGGTGTTCCAATGGCCACAAATTAGCGAAAGGCCTCCGAGTCCACCAGTTTATATGGCAGTAGTTGGCGGGCTATGAGTTCTGACAAGCCAGCCGTCAACCGTTGGGCAAGAGGGTTATCCGGCGTCATCATTTTTTTACGCTCGAACATTAGGCCCACGGAAGACTGCCTTTTTGCAGAAAAACGTGAGCTTGGTGTGATGGAAGGTGGAGTGGAGGACAATTGTGAGAAGAGAGGAGAAGGAGAAGTAGAAGACGAGGCTGGATGGTGAGAGCCTGCAGTGTGGCTTTGTGTGTTCCGTTGCTCCCACTCGGCTCGGTGATGGCTGCTCATGTGACTTCTTAAGGCGGTCGTCCCTAGGTGAGTGTTGGGCTTACCACGACTAATGCGTTGACTGCAAAGATTGCAGATGGCAACGCTATTGTCAGCAGCGGACACGTTAAAAAAAGCCCACACTGCGGAGCCATGTGCCGGTGTCCTGGGAATGCCAGATGTGACCGTACATGGTCGATGACTCGCTCCTGATACATTTGCAGTCTGCTTTGTCCCTCCTGTGCAATGTAAGTTATTCCTGCTTCTCCTCCCTATCTGCTGGTCCATATCTCCCTCTGAACTCCCCTCCTCTTCCTCTCTTGTGGGCACCCACGTGACATCACTAGACACATCATCATCAACGTCACCTTTCCCACCGCTATAAGTAGAGATTTTGGAGTAGGCAGCAACACGGGGACCAACCTCCTCCTTGGGCTGATCTGGGTACTGTTGTCAGACTGCTGAGTGGCGGTTGTTGCTACCTCCTCTTCCTGATCCAATACCAAGAGTGGCTGCGCATCAGAAATGTCTTGATATGGATCGGAAAATAATTCCTGTGACTCAAGCGGAAGGTATGTGGTGGTGGTGGTGGTGGTGTTGTTGGTGGTAGTGTCTTTGGGGGTGCACATAACAGAGAGTGAAGAAGAGGGTGCAGATCGAGAGGATGAGGAGGGTGCAGAAGAGTAAGGCTGTGCGAGCCACTCAACCAAGTCTGGTGCGTCCTTAAAAGTAATTGAACGCACCTTCTGCAACTTCCCACTTTGGCTCAAGCCTGTTGCTCCTGCCCTACCCCTACCACCCCTGCGGAAGGGCCTGCCTCTTCCTCTGCCTGTCATTTTTTAAATGACCCTGTGACAAAACTCTCAGTCCCTATACCGATGAAGGACTGCTGCAGTATAGGGGAGCGGTCAGCAGTAGTGCACCTCAACCCTATGTATTGTGGACCGATACCAGTCCTTATAGAATAGCAGACTGTACCTCACTCAACCCTATGTACTGTAGCACCCTAGACAGACCAAGTTACCAGTCCTTATAAGGAGCTTTGTGGAACAAGTAGGTTGTGTGTGAGTGATTAGCAGACTGTACGTCAGTCCCTATACCGATGAAGGAATGCTGCAGTATAGGTCAGCGGTCAGCAGTAGTGCACCTCAACCCTATGTATTGTGGACCGATACCAGTCCTTATAGAATAGCAGACTTTACCTCACTCAACCCTATGTACTGTAGTACCCTATACCTTACCAGTCCTTATAAGGAGCTTTGTGGACCAAGTAGGTTGTGTGTGAGTGATTAGCAGACTGTACGTCAGTCCCTATGCCGATGAAGGACTGCTGCAGTATAGGGCAGCGGTCAGCGGTAGTGCACCTCAACCCTATGTATTGTGGACCCATACCAGTCCTTATAGAATAGCAGACTGTACCTCACTCAACCCTATGTACTGTAGCACCCTAGACAGACCAAGTTACCAGTCCTGATAAAGAGCTTTGTGGAACAAGTGAGTTGTGAATGATTAGCAGACTGCAGCAGAAGGGCAGCAGTCAAGTATAATATTCTTTCTATATTTGGAAGAAAGAATATTATACGTGTACAAGCCTATTACCATACCACTGATACCAGTCCTGAAAAGAACCTTTGTGGAACTAATAGTAACAGCTACTGATTAAACTGACCCTCACTGCCTCACACACTGCTTCTTGCCTGTCCCTATATAAACTGACAAAACAGAGGCTACTGGAACAATAATTGAAATAGCACTTTTGTGAACCTGATAGTAACAGCTAATGACTAATCTGGCTGTCCCTGCAGCACACAGCGTCCTGTCCCTTTCTCTAAACTGACAAAAGACACTCAGACTGCTGCAACAATCACTAGCACAGCACTGCCTATCCTGAACTACACCTAACACCTATACCAGTCCTAAAAAGAACTTTTGTGTACCAAATAGTTAGTGGTTTATCTCTCCCTGCTCCACACAGCAACCTCTCCCTGTAGTGACAGAAGAAAGAATGTAAAATGGGTGTATTTCATAAGTTAGGGGGAATGTCCAAGTGTCCATGTGCTGTAATGTCTCAATTGGCTGTCCTGTACCCCATGATGGATGTGTCATCATAGGTCAAAGTTCTTTTACACAGTAAACGCGGAAGTCCGCCGGGCGAACGGCGCCAATAGTTCGCCGAACGGGCGGACTGCGAACAGCCAAAATTCGCAGCGAAACGACCGCCGGGCGAACCGTTCAGCCATCACTAGTCAGAATGTCCGACCGTGTGTACAAGGGCTAAGACCGTTTACTGATGAGAAGTTTGAATACACCTGACCTATGCGTCTATTGTTATTGGATAGGTTACCCCACCCTGAATCCAAGGGGGCTGTGTCCCTGAGTTGTATATCTGTTGTTACATGTGTTTGAATAAAGAGTCTGATGTTTTTCACCCTACACTGAGTTACGGCTGGTGACTGGGTGGGCTAAAGGGTCTTGGATAGTGCTGGTTCTGGACAAAGGAATCATTTACGGCGGACATAGTCCTGTTGAGGACAGGGATTCGTCACACCACACATCTGAAGTATCGTCGTGATCGTTACAGTGAGAGCAATAATTCTAGCCCTAGACCTCCTCTCTAAGCCCCTGTACACACGGTCGGAGATTCCGACAACCAAATCCGTCGGATTTTGTCCGTCGGATTTTGTCCGAAACTGTTGCATACACACGGTCGGACAAAGTTTTCGGAAAATCCGATCTTTCAGAATGTGATGACGTAATTTCGTTAAGATGGGACTACGTTCAGGCTAGTAGCCAATAGCTTTGATGTAGGAATTTGATCTGAGCATGCGTGTCAAATTCCGATCGGAATTCTCTACTCATGATCGGAGTATGTCCGATCGGAGCATTTTGTCGGGAAATATTTCCGGCAAGTTGGAAAATTTGGTCCGACGGATATTCCGATGGAAACAGTCCGATGCAGACCACACACAGTCGGAATATCCGACAAAGCGCTCCGATCGGACACATTCCGTCGGAATCTCCGACCGTGTGTACAAGGGCTTAGTCAAAACTGGTAACCTGTAGAAAGTTTTAAACATCGCCTATGGAGATTTTTAAGTGTCAAAGTTTGTTGCCATTCCACAACCAGGCGTGGCATGTTGGGTATCTATTTACTCGGCGTAACATTAATTTTCACAATATAGAAAAAAATTTACCTAACTTTACTGTTTTCTTTTTTTTCCAAAACAATTGCATTTGTACGACCGCTGTGCAAATATGGTGTGACATAACATATTGTAAAGATCTGCATTTTATTCTCTAGGGCGTCTGAAAAAAAAATATATAATGTTTGGGGGTTCTAAGTAATTTTCTTGCAAGAAGAAAAAAAAGATTTTAACTGGTCAACAGCAAGTGCGAAAATTAGGCTTGGTCCTTAAGTGGTGGAAGTAAACCCTTCTATCGTTTTCGGTCAAGGAAGCTGCCATCTTGGCCTCTAATGATTCTTCAACTGCCATAATGCTGCACATGTGATCAGTTATTAAACCAGCCATTGGATGGTTTGAAAGTTTGGTTGAGAGCACAACCAATGTGAAAGTTAGCATTTCCGGCATGCCGGGAATGTAAGTGTTTTTTTAAACTGGGTTTACTCCCGCTTTAAGTTTTTCCTGAAGGTTGTCTAACAAAAAATTCTCTTTGTCTAGATCCCGAGATCGCAGTGTTCTGAAGACTGTTTACCAGGAAACAGAGAAGTGCCGAGCTCAGATAGACATGAATGCTGTCATGGTTGTGTCCCGTGCTCAGAAGGAGAGATGTCCAATGAAACAGGTGGATATTACTACTACTTTCTAATGCCTCGTACACACGATCGGACATTTCGACGAAAAAAAAAAACATGGATTTTTTTTCCAAAGGATGTTGGCTCAAACTTGTCTTGCATACACACGATCACACAAATATTGTCAGAAATTCTGATTGCCAAGAATCCGGTGAAGTACAACACGTACAACGAGCCGATAAAAATTAAGTTCAATAGCCATTTCGGCTCTTCTGCTTGATTCCGAGCATTCGTGGAGTTTTGTGCATCGGAATTGTCTACACACGCTCAGATTCTCCGACAACAAATTTTGTTGATGGAAAATTTGAGATCCACCTCTCGAAATTCCAACAGCAAATGTCCAATGGAGCATGCACACGGTTGGAATTTCCGACAACAAGCTCACATCGAACATCTGTTGTCGGAAATTCCGATTGTGTGTTCTGGCCAAGCATGTCTCCTGTCCTAAACCCTATTGAGCATCTGTGGGACATCCTCAAACGGAGGGTGGAGGAACGCAAGGTCTCCAACATCCACCAGCCCCATGATGTCGTCATGGAGGAGTGCAAGAGGACTCCAGTGGCAACCTGTGAAGCTCTGGTGACCTCCATGCCCGAGAAGGTTAAGGCAGTGCTGGAAAATAATGGTGGCCACACAAAAAATTGACACTTTGGCCAAGTTTTTAGAGGTAATTAAATACCACCAAAAGAAAACTCTATTTGTGGGAAACAAAGGACATACATTTTATTTGGATACAGCTTTGCATGACCGCACAACTGTCAGTTAAAATAAAACAGTGTTGTATCCAAAAAATGGCCTCGTCATGAAAGGAGTTTTATAGTTTTTGTCCAAAATACTTTTTATTCTGTGTAAATTAAAAACTAAAATCAAACATGTTCTAAATTCCACAATTGGTTTTATTTTTCAGGAAGTGAGAACTGCATGAAGTGTCTGGACCACGAATGGCCAAATGAGAACAAAACGGAATGTAATCCCAAGCAGACAGAGTTTTTGTCTTATACTGATAATCTATCTTTAATTTTCATGGTTATCTCTTTATTCCTTTGCATTTTAACTTTTTTGACAATGATTGTATTTATCTCATATGGAGATACCCCCATTGTCAGAGCCAATAACAAGAGCCTCAGCTTTGTCCTCCTGGTCTCCATCATGTTGGGTTTCCTCTGTGTGTTCTTGTTCCTGGGTCGTCCCATGGATACAACCTGTTGGCTGCGCCAAACATCTTTTGGATTTCTTTTTACCATAGCGGTCTCCTCTGTGTTGGGCAAGACTGTGATGGTTTGGCTTGCTTTCAAAGCCACCAAACCGGGCAGTGTGTGGAAGAAATGGGTTGGAGTAAAGCTGCCCAATTCTGTTGTCTTCATCTGCTCATCAATCCAAGTTTTAATCTGTATTGCATGGTTGTCGATCTCTCACCCATTCCAGGAGTTGGACAAACGATCATATCAAACAAAGATCATCGTTCAGTGTAATGAAGGGTCAGTTATCGGGTTCTACTCTGTCCTGGGATATATGGGGATCCTGGCTGCTTTCAGTTTCAGTACAGCGTTTTTAGCAAGGACATTACCGGACAGTTTTAATGAAGCCAAATACATCACCTTCAGCATGCTGGTGTTCTGCAGTGTCTGGATTGCCATGATCCCGGCCTATCTGAGCACCAAAGGGAAATACATGGTGGCTGTGGAGATTTTCGCCATCCTGACCTCAAATGCTGGACTTCTACTTTGTATATTTTTTCCAAAATGTTACATAATTCTCTGTCATCCCGATTTAAATTCAAGGAAGCTTTTGCTTGACAACAGATGTAATTAAATTTTTAGGCTGGGTTCACACTATTGTGAATTGGTTCCGGTCTTCCCTGCTTCCAATACGCATGTCAAGAGATTGTGACCGGCTCTCTAGGGAGCGGCTCCGGTGTGAATTGCACAGGAGTCCTGTGCATCTTCTGGTCAGTTTCTGGTCTGAATTCAGCCAAAAATCGGATCTGAAGCTGTGAACAGGGATGCATCAGACCCCTGCTGTCAGACGCTCCGAGTGGCAGTGTGAGCCCAGCCTTATAGTGATAATAAAGAGTTGTACCTTCATATTAAACTTAATGTGGGGCTTCCAGGAGAATCTGCTTTACCGATGGCTAGCTAAAACCACTTGGATTGGTAGCTGTTTTTTTTGGGGGGGGTTAGGCAGCAGACAACCACTGTCGTTCAGATCACCTGCACCCCCCCGGGCAGGGTCTTGTGGTCCAGCCCCACACTTACCCCATCTAGGTTTCGGGCAGGCTGCACGCCTATGGGTGATGGGCAACAGGGCAGTTAGGTGGCGGCTTCTATCGCATCCCCTCCTCCTCTGCATCATGGCAGCTTACGCCCCGCGTCTCCTCCCAACTCCTCCTAGGCATCCAACAGGATCACCTGTCCTTTCAGCCAATCAAGTGTTGGCTTTCAGGGCCCACTTCCTGATTGGCTGGGAGGAGGATCAGTTTGACAATAGTGAATATTCATTCCCTATCATCACACAACTGGGTGGACTCGGGGCTCAGAGCTTTGCGCCCTGAGCCCATTCTTTTTTGAAGACTATAAGAGGCTCTGGCTCTAATCACAAGCTTTAAACCCCCCCCCCCCCATTGGAATCCATGCATCTGGCACCCTGCATATAGATTAGGGGTCACGCGCATGAAAGGGAGGTGGCGCCTGTTCGCCACTAATGTGAGGGCCGTGACTGACCACTTGTCAAAATCAAATTGCATTTTTCTGGCAAATAAGTGTTTGGGGGTCTGTCAGTAAAGTTGACCTTTTATTTTCATGGAAGCTTAACATTAAGGCTTGAACACAATGAATGATGCGCCAAGTAGAATATTTTCCTTTTGCGATGTTGCGCCACAGGCATGCATACCATTTGTAGTGTTTGTTTAAACTTTTTATGTTAATGAACTTGTTCACAGTTAAAAGATGTAAAACAGATCTCTTCATTGATTTTCTTGTTCAATATTTGTATTGAAGGATTTGCATACAAAGATGGGAAATATGCAACATGGAGCAAAAATAATTCTTGCCACCACGCAGGGAGGACCAGTAGGCAAGAATTACAGCTTATAACAGATATCGGTATATCGACTATTAAAATAGAAAAAATATTTTAGAAAATATTTGAATCAAAACATTTTTCCCATATTCATCAGCAGAATCATGCGGGTGAAACAAGATGCCTTCCCTGGAAAGGCCCAGGGTTAGCAGTAGAACCATGAAAAATCGGGAGAGGGGAGCGAGGCAAGAAACACAAAGAAGAGTAAAGAAGTAGTAAGATAGATTCTGTCAAAAAAAAACAATGGTAGTTGGAGCGCTATGGCTGATGAGAGGACACCTCTATTGGGGGGGGGGGGGGGGCATGTATATCACAATAGAAATAGGTAACAAATTGCGCTATACAAATCAAATTTAATTAAAGTCCATATGTGTACCAAACAAATGATACATGTGAAAAATATTCCAGATTAACGTGACAAAGTGATTAGTTCCATATCCGTGTCCATCACCTATCACATTATCCTTTAGGATTATTAGGGATCTCACTCACGGTAACACACCATGAGCTGACATCTAAAAGCCTTAAGTCTAGTGTGTCGACCAGCACACATCTAAACAAACTCAATTGTTCGAGGACGAGAAGAGAGGAGACGCACTCGACCGTCAGAGCCGGGACACGGAGGAGACTGAGGGGGAAAGCCGCAACCTGTCAGCACAGGGTGAATGGGCTGGTGACTGGAGGGGCGTGGGTATGGTGTGCGGTGAGGGCTGGAGTGATGGGGGTCGGGTGCATCTGCCGGCATCCCTACCGATGGAGCACCAGCCGCCACTGACAGGGATCCTTGTGCACACATTGGAAAGGCAGCCCGCTGAAGGGCAGAGGAAACTCTGTAGGTAATGAGACACAAGGAGAAAGGAGCAGCACCAATCGGGGGTGTGGCAATATCAGAAAACAAGTTTATATAAAGGTAATGCACTTATTAGACAATAGTGATTCTAGGCACAATGTAACTGTCAGCCAAGTAATAGCAGAGATACGGGGCGGCAGCTGGAGGGTGCGGTGTCCTCGTACGGGGCGGCAGCTGGAGGGTGCAGTGTCCTCGTACGGGGCGGCAGCTGGAGGGTGCGGTGTCCTCGTACGGGGCGGCAGCTGGAGGGTGCGGTGTCCTCGTACGGGGCGGCAGCTGGAGGGTGCGGTGTCCTCGTACGGGGCGGCAGCTGGAGGGTGCGGTGTCCTCGTACAGGGCGGCAGCTGGAGGGTGCGGTGTCCTCGTACAGGGCGGCAGCTGGAGGGTGCAGTGTCCTCGTACGGGGCGGCAGCGGGAGGGTGCGGTGTCCTCGTACGGGGCGGCAGCTGGAGGGTGCGGTCTCCTCGTACGGGGCGGCAGCTGGAGGGTGCGGTGTCCTCGTACGGGGGCGGCAACTAGAGGGTGCGGTGTCCTCGTACGGGGAGGCAGCTGGAGGGTGCGGTGTCCTTGTACAGGGCGATAGCTGGAGGGTGCGGTGTCCTCGTACGGGGCGGCAGCTAGAGGGTGCAGTGTCCTCGTACGGGGCGGCAGCTAGAGGGTGCGGTGTCCTCGTACGGGGCGGCAGCTGGAGGGTGCGGTGTCCTCGTACGGGGCGGCAGCTGGAGGGTGCGGTGTCCTCGTACGGGGCGGCAGCTGGAGGGTGCGGTGTCCTCGTACAGGGCGGCAGCTGGAGGGTGCAGTGTCCTCGTACGGGGCAGCAGCTGGAGGGTGCAGTGTCCTCGTACGGGGCGGCAGCTGGAGGGTGCGGTGTCCTCGTACGGGGCGGCAGCTGGAGGGTGTGGTCTCCTCGTATGGGGCGGCAGCTGGAGGGTGCGGTGTCCTTGTACGGGGCGATAGCTGGAGGGTGCGGTGTCCTCGTAGGGGGCGGCAGCTAGAGGGTGCAGTGTCCTCGTACGGGGCGGCAGCTCGAGGGTGCGGTGTCCTCGTACGGGGGGGCAGCTGGAGGGTGCGGTGTCCTTGTACGGGGTGGCAGCTGGAGGGTGCGGTGTCCTCGTACGGGGCGGCACCGGTGGTTTCCGGTGTCCCAGGCTGGATGGAGGAGACGCAGGAGGGAAGCCGTCAGCTGGAAATCTCTATGCGAGGGAGGCCATGCACAAGTTCGGAGTATGCATGCTCCTTCGTCAGGCAGTAGCATCGGACATCTTTGATGTGGCTAAATAGAGCTGGGCAGGCAGGTGGGCCAATGGGGGCGGGCAGCCACCGCCCTTCTGCAGCCGCTGCCCTTCTCGGCACTAGACACATCGCTGGCAAGCGGGCGGACAGGATACAAATACGAGTGCTATATGGTATATAGGAAAATGTCATGGGTGAATCACAGTATATACAGATGTTAAAATTAATAATAATAATAATAATAATAATAATAATAATAAAACATGAATGAAACTAGTAAAATAAAGACAATTAAACAATTATGCAACTAAAATAAAGCTATGTGGGGAAAATGTATATATATGGAAAGCACTGAATGTGGAGATACTTACTGGGGACCAATTCTATATGAGGGATATTATTATTTCTTAAGACCATAAGGGTCCTGTGTAAAAATATAAAAAAAAGAGGGAGATGTTAGTTATTACAATTATTGGTCATGACTAATAGGGATGGGCCGAAACACCCCCCCCCCCCCCCCCCGGTTTGGTTCAAAGTACAACAGACAAAAGGTTCTAGCAAACATGGGAACCTCATTTTAAAGGCTTATAGGCAAGTTATTGGCATAATAAAGTATTTGGGGACCCGGGTCCTGCCATGAGGGACATGTATCAACGCAAAAAAAAAAGTGTTTTAAAATAATCTTTCTTTTTTTAAAGGAGCGGTGATTTTATTGATGCTTTAAATATCATGCATGACAGGGATACTCTTCTAGGGAGAAACCCTCCTAGCAAAAAACCTTGTCTCCATTTTGTTGAGCACACATGCCTCATGGGGGTCTGCAGGGTGTGACACTGATCAGAATTTGACAATGTTTTTGACAAGTCCTTAACCGCTTGCCGCCCGCCGACCATCATATGACAGCCAGCCGGCGCAGCTCTTGTTCTGGGGAGGGGGCGTCATATGACGTCCGTCCATTTAAACAAGGCATGCGCGCGATCGTGTGTGCGCACAGCCCTGTACTGTCGATGGCGGCGTGTCATGGAGACACCGCTCGTCACCGAGGCGGGTGAACAGCCATCGGGCATGGCTGTTTACCACGTGATCGGCCATGTTGTGCGTGCACGACGGTGGCAGCGTGTTCCCGGGAACACTGCTTGGCACCGACGCTGGTAAACAGCCATTGGCCGGTGGCTGTTTACCACGTGATCACTAAATGGAAACACAGAGGGTTCTCCACCTCTCACACCGGTCATGTATGAGAAGGAGATTGCGGTGTAATTTGTTGTATGCATATGATCTGTGAGAGAAATAACCTGTTATTATGACAATGTTGTACAAAAAAATAAAAAAAATCTACATTTTGCAAAGAATTGTGGGAAAAAATTACAACTTAAAAAACTCACCATGATACTTACTTAATAAGTTCTAAAAAGGGGTCATTTGGGGGGTATTTGTACTTTCCTGACTTGTTAGGGTCTCAAGAAATGAGGCATTCAGTGCATCAGGTGTGATCAGATGTGATCAGTTTTCAGTGATTGGCACCATAGTCTCTATAACTTTCACAAAGACTCAATAATATACACTAATTTGGGTTATTTTTTACCAAAGATATGAAGAAAAATTACTAATTGGCTAAATTTTATGACGGAAACAAAGAAAATGGCTTTTTTTAAAAAAAAATGTACGGTCTTTTATTATTTATAGCACAAAAAATAAAAAACCCACTAGTGATTAAATACCACTAAAAGAAAGTTCTATTTGTGTGGAAAAAAGGACGCAAGTTTCATATGGGTACAGTGTTGCATGACTGAGTAATTGTCATTCAAAGTGTGAGAGCACTGAAAGCGGAAAATTGGTCTATGCAGGAAGGGGGTGTAAATGTCCAGTATTGAGGTGGTTAATTAAAAAAAAAAATATCTCATGACGTATATATCAATTGAAAATCACGTCGCCCAGCGATGCCTATCAGTGCCCATCAGTAAAGCCTCATCAGTGCATATTAATGAAGGTGAAAAATTACCTGTTTGCAAAATTTTATAACAAACTCTGGAAACTGTTTCTTTTTTTTTTTTTTTTTTACATTTTCAGTCTTTTTTGTTTGTTTTGGGCATCCAGGCATTAATAATATTTGGGCAAGAAAGAATGCATTCTTTCTAATATGTAGTGATTAGGGATGAGCTCTGGGTTCAGTCCTAACCCTGATTCAGACTGAATTTTGGGAGCTCTGACGTTCAGGAAATGGATGAACTAAATAGGTGTTTAGCCGAGTCGAACCTCCAGCTGCTGTGTGAAGTTCTACATTTAGCAGCAGTATTATTATCTTTGCTAAATGTAATACCTTCCTGCTCAGGGCTTCCGGTTGGTGGGGAGATGAAATGGAAAGGTAGGAAAAATGGCTGAAGGTAGGGAAATGGCTGATGGCATACTGACGACCATTGAGTCATCCACTCCCGGCCCATTCACGGGAATCCTGGCTGACGGGTGAGTGCTGTGGGGTCATGCCCATATTTAGTGAATGACATCCCCCCGGGGAACCCACCCCTTTGTTTACATTCTGTAGCAGGGACCAGGAGCTGCACTTCACAGTGAGTGAGTGATAAGATCAGATAAGTCATTGAATGTGATTCATCATGAGGATCTGCATTGCAACGTGATTTTCAATTGATATACTACATCATGAGATCTTTGGGGACCAAAGACTTCAAGTAGGGGGAGTATGTAGCCCTGACATTTCTGCCTATTGATCCTATGTTAATGTTATTACAATGTAAGTCTATGGACATTATCATGGCTTAGTATTTGGCACCATCTAGCGGCCAATAACAAGAAATGGACTTGGATTCTTTTCTGTCTTGAATATTGAAAAGCATCACAGGAAGTGACAATGTTTATGTTCCTATTTTTTGACCTTTGTCTACCCAGAATGCCAGGTGACCTGCCCATGGTCACCTTGGACAGAACTGCATGCTGGGTAGATTATAAAAGAGCCCCGTGTGGCCATCTTAGCTCTCTTTGGAACACATGGCCTGCCTGTGAGGACTGCTGAGGAGGTCTCCGGAGAGCGAGGCCTACAGCCACTGCGGAACATCTACAGACGTTGCCATCCTTTTGAGTGCAGAAGCAAGACACAGTGACCGGATCGGATGAGGATCCAGAGACACCTCTTGAAGCCCCAGAAGGACCCGGTTCAGCTTGCGTAGCGGTACGGTGCGACACACTTATCAGTATCCAGTGGGTGAGAGGGCCATTGCCCATTGTCTATTATGCACTTGTATACATTTAGGCCAGTGTTGGCGAACCTTGGCACCCCAGATGTTTTGGAACTACATTTCCCATGATGCTCATGCACTCTGCAGTGTAACCTGAGCATCATGGGAAATGTAGTTCCAAAACATCTGGGGTGCCATGTTCGCCATCACTGACTTAGGCAGTCAACACAGCACTGCTGGGACCTGTAGTCTTACAGGGAAGGTTTTGCTAAAGTCTGAAGTTAAACAGGCCTCAAGCCTATTTTGCACAGTGTCCTTAACCCTGTGTTATTATCTAGCAACCTCAGGTGTTTCCACTACAGGAACAAGTACAACACTCATTTACAGTTATATTTGCCATCTCATTTTTGGATTACAAATTATTGCAAATATCAAAGCTAGCTGAAGAAAGAAGATTAAGGACTGTATTCTGCATTACAAGACCTGGTATTTTGACTAAAGTAGGGGGAGCTCCCTGGTGCTATATATACACTGAAATTGTCAATTGTTATATCACTTAAGCCCTTGGAGTGTGCCTGGAACTGGGAGAGTTGTCCAGAGTCAAGCCTATGTACTGTGGGCACTAGTTCCATTTTAGGACATACCTTCAAGGTATATACAACTACAAGTTTATTTACACTTATTATTGTGGTTAATCACTGCATTGCTGCACTATGTTGGTGAGGCATTGTAGTTTCTCTGATTATATTCACCATTATTACAGTAAACATATGTTTTTGGTTAAGTGAACTGGTGTGGAGTGTTGTTCCCTGTTTTCAACAGCAGGTGGAGACATAGGACATTTAGGTAATAACAAGGTATACTGTTATCATATTGTGTATTTTGAGGTTATCTCTCACTGTTAGCTTTACACCACATTGCACCACAGCTGTGTCGAGGGAACTGAGCCTAGTCAGTGGGGGTTCATTAGCAGAGTACAGGCCCAAACAAAATTCAGTAGCAGTTCTTCGGGGGTCAGTGCAACATATATATATATATTTTTTAAATGAAGGATTATGATAAGTGTCACACCCTGCAGACCCCCATGACCCTGGACCAGAGGCCCATGTCAGTAACAAAATGGAGACAATGTTTTTTGCTAGGAGGGTTTCCCCCTGGAAGAGTATTCCTGTCATACTGAGGGCATGTGGCCTGGTATGGTTCAGGAGAGAGGGGCATACACTGATTCTCCCCCTTTCCTGTCCTTCCAGGCTACATGATTTTGGTGGGGAACTTAAAGGAACTGTCAAATTCTGATAAGCATCCCATCCTCAGACCTTTACAACCATTGTGTCAAGGTTGTGGAGAAGACAAGGTATCCCTGTCATGTTTAGTATCAAGTATGAGTGGAAGACAGCTCTGGACTGTAGCCGCTCAAGACTAATGGCGGCAATATACTGTGTGAAGGGTAGAGAAGGAATTGCTTCCAGTGGGTTGTATCCCAATTATAGGTGGTAGGTGAGGGGGGGAGCACCCTTTTTAAAGACATAAAAAGAAAAGCCCCCCAATAAATGATGGATTAAGACATAGTGTGTCACATCAGTATCCTCTGCCCTGCTTCACATCACTCCTTCCCAGTAGTATCCTCTGCCCCCCTTCCCTTCCCATCACCTCCCACAGTAGTATCTTCTGCCTCCCTTCAGATCACCCCCACTGTAGTGTCCTCTGCCCCCCTGCCCTGCCCAATTGTAGGTGGTAGGTGATATACTCTGTTGGGGTCTAGGGCTGCTACCTTTCTGATAATGACAATGGAGGCATTAGCACGGTTTACACTTGGGTGATTGAAGAGGAGTGCCCGATGTCCAAAAAAAGTCTCACTTGATGAATTTAATAGTTGTTTATTGAAGGTAAAAGTAAGCAAGTAGAGTCCATGTGTTTTTGGGGGGAATTGCCTCCCTCTTCCTCAGGCAGGATGCCCTTCAGGGGCCAGCTTAAGGGCAGAACACCGACTGAATCACATCGCAGAGCTTCGCCTGTGCAGGGCGCTGCCTCTGCGCGTTATTCCAAAAGTTCTTTGGTGTGGGACTTTTTTGAGACGAGTGCATCAGATCGCACCGCTGCTATTTGCAAGATATGTCTCAAGCGTATGTCGCGTGGCCAAAACATCAGCCGCTTGGGCACCACATGCTTGACCACATGCTTGACCAGACATATGTTGACCTGTCATGCAGTTCGTTGGCAAGCGTACCTTAAAGACCCACACCAAAGAACAAAGCAGACCTCTCCTTGCTCCTCATCAGCTGGGATCTCCAACCCCACTATACCTTTAGTCCTCTCTGAAACCTGCATTGAGAGGAATGAAGGCGTAGAATTAGGTGTGTCATAGCCAAGTACTTCCGGGCACTCTGCTAGCTGTACACCAACGTTCTATTGTAGCAGGCAAATTTCCCTGCCCCAGCTGCTGGACCATTGAAAGAAATTCACTCCCAGCCATCCACATGCCCAGCGGTTGAATACTAGCTTGGCTAAATTTCTAGCACTTCAACTGCTGCCTTTTCAGTTGGTAGACTCGGCCCCCTTCCATGAGTTTGTGGAATGTGCGGTTCCTCAGTGGCAGGTCCCCAAACGCCACTTTTTCTAAAGGAAGGTGATTCTGGCTCTCTACCGGCATGTGGAAGGCAATGTCCTTGCCTCGCTGGACAGGGCGGTCAGCGGTAAGGTGCATATTACTGCTGACTCATGGTCCAGCAGGCATGGACAGGGACGTTACCTATCTTTCACGCCTCCAAAATGCTACTATTGGTTGTGACACAACTCTCTCCTACACCCCCTCTTCTTCTTCCATGGCCTCTTCCTGTGCTTTGTCTTCGGAACCAGCGGTGCTCCGTAGGCGTTCAAGAGGCTACGCTAGTACAAGGGTAAGGTTGCGGACTTTATCTTGCCATTGCAGAGGGAGCAGAGGATGAGACATCTCCAAGAGGCCTTGCAGAAAGGTCTGTGCAGCGCGTTCCCAGAGACTGGGAGGTTAAAAATTCCTGGTCCTGGTCCTAGACAACGTGTTGCTGAGGCTTCGGTCAGTCACAGAAGGAGCGGTGGAGAAGGTGGCCGTCTGACCGATGCGTTCAGACAATTTTTTATTCCGCAGCCCCAAGGTATGATCAGTTCCAGCAACCATTGTCAGCATCTGATTTACACAGTGCGGGAATACTTAGGGGCAAGGTTAGACTTGGACACCTTTCCCACCGAAAATCCTCTGGGTTACTGGGTCTTGAGGATGGATCACTGGCCAGAGCTTGCACAGTATGCAATTGAGCTACTGGCCTGTCCTGCATCCAGCGTTCTTTCGGAACGCACATTCAGTGCTGCCGGAGGCTTTGTAACCGATCACAGGGTGCGCCTGTCCACCGACTCAGTTGATCAACTGACCTTCATAAAGATGAATCAGTCTTGGATCACCACCAGCTACCAAGCACCTGAAGCTGATGTAACCAAATACATTTTTTTAAATGTCACATCCCTTCAAGTCTGCCTATGCTGATGCTGAGTGACTATCCTGTTATGTTGACTGACTGTCCTCTTCCTCCTCATTGATCCTCTGCTGATAGCTTGGAAGAACATTTTTGGTTCTGGGCGCCACCACCAGTGGCTAAGGCCCAATTTTTCATGCAAGATTTTGCAGCAGGGCTCATTCCTGCACTCCAATTAGAGTATCTGTGAGAGGTTGCAGTGTCGTAGCACCAGTGCCTAAGGCCCAATTTTTCAGCCCCTGTTTAACAGGGGCATGTAATTACACTTTTTGATGCAATACTTTTCAGCAGGGCTCATTCCTGCACTCCAACTAGAGTATCTGTGAGGGGTTGCAGTGTCGTGGCACCAGCAGCAGTGCCTAAAGCCCAATTGTTCATCCCCTGTTTAACAGGGGCGTGTAATTATAATTTTTGATGCAATACTTTGCAGCAGGGCTAATTCCTGCTCTCCAACTAGAGTTTCTGTGAGGTGTTGCAGTGTTGTGGCACCAGTGCCTAAGGCCCAATTTTTAAGCCCCTGTTTAACAGGTGTATGTAATTACAATTCTTGATATAATATTTCAAAGCAGGGCCCGTTCCAGCGCCCACCGAGAGTAACTGTGAGGACTTTCAGTGTTGTGGCACAAGCACCACTACCACCACCATAGGCCCAATTTTTCTACCACTGTTCAACAATGGCATGTAATTACAATTCTTGATATAATCGTTCACAGCAGGGCGCTCCAGCGCCCACCAAGAGTCACTTTGAGGGCTTACAGTGTTGTGGCAAAACCAAAACCTTAGGTCTAAATTTCTGCAGAGCATATAGGGCAGGCCCCTACTTTGAAACATCCAACTTACAAACGTCTCCTACTTGCAAACGGAAGGTGACAACAGGAAGTGAGATGAAAAAAGACGGACGGCAAAAAAAAGTATACAGGGATGATAACCCTTCCCTATGTTTTCCAAAAAGCTTAAAAATTTATTTTTTGACTGGAGCTACACTTTAAAAATTTACCAGTTTAAAATTACAAACAGATTCTACTTAACACAACAAACCTACACAGTCCATTTCTTGTTTGCACCGCCTGTATACTGCTGTTCGGAGTATATAGGGCCTGGGGGCCCCACGTCTTTCCTTTTTTTTAATATGGGTACAGGGTTCCCCTTAATATCTGTACAAGACCCAAAAGGGCTGGTAATGGTCAGGGGGGGCTACCCATGCCATTTTTCTCAATGATTTTCATCCGTATTACCGGAACCAGACATTACATTAAAACCGCAAGTATTTTTAAATGACTTTTTTTCCATTAGAAATGTAATTTTGTGCTGGGACTGTTCTAAACATGGGAAGCACGTGCCACTTCACAGGTATACTACAGACACCCCCAGGCACGATATTTAAAGGAATATTTCACTTTTTTTTTTAACTTTAAAGAGGAAATAAACCCTGATGAGTTTACTTCCTCTTTCATTCCCTGCAAAGGCAAAGCATAATGGACTACTATGCCTCGCATAGTAGCCCATTATGTGTCACTTACCTGACACAGGAGCCAGCGAAGTCGACGCTGTCCCCTGTAGTCCGGCGCATCCATCTTTTCGGTGAGGTCTCGCAGCTCCGCCGCTGTCATTCGGCGGAGCCGCGATGACGTCACTCCTGCGCATGCGCACGGGAGCCGACACGCGCGGCAGCTCCATTGTTGGAAATGCCGCGCTCAGTGCGCCTGCGCGCCGCTGTCTACGGCCGGTGCCTGTCTTCGGGGCAAATATCTCCTAAACCGTATAGGTTTAGGAGATATTTCTTGGACCTACAGGTAAGCCTTAATCTAGGCTTACCTGTAGGTCAAAGTGGTTTGTAAGGGTTTACAACCACTTTAAGCATCATTAAAATCAGTGCTCCCAAAAAAACGGCTATTTTTAAAAGTTTTTTCCCCAAACCCTTCTTAGGACAATAACTTGCATATTAGCCTTTAAAATTAGCACTTTTGTTTTCGAACGTTCGAGTCCCATAGACTTTAATAGGGTTCTAAAGTTTGTTCAAATTTTTGGTGCCGTTCGAAGGTTCTGGTGCGAACCGAACCGGGGGGTGTTCGGCTCATCCCTAATCACTAGTAGTGAGGAGGGGTTCCATTAATTAGAATGTCCCCCAGGGCAATGCCCAGACTCCCCCATGGCAATTGTTTGACCATCCATTGCCTATTAGCCGAAAATTGGCCATTTATTGTTTTTATTAACATTTGTTTCCTATTGAGTTCGGATAACACTGGTTTAGGAACAACTCATTTTAATGTCTGCTGATAATATTTTAAAAAATAGACTCACCTACAAATGTTTGTCTTTTATTTTCTTCTCTTTATTTTATTCAAAAATAAAGTCTGATATTAACAGAAAATAAAATTATTATATGTAACCGTATTGCAGTTGCACAGCACTCTATATAAGAGGACACCATTTTATTCCATAGACAGGATCTGTAGCCTTGTGTATTCCCAGATAATGTTATACCGGGTTATAGTGACCTCCATTCATCTCCTTGTTGTTGTGTTGTGTAGATTTATACTGACATTTCATACACAGATTGCAAAATTGTGTATGATCCTTCTGTATGTGACACCTTGTACCGCTGACACCGAAGACCCAAGACCGGCATCAACCTACGTGCCGGAGGCAGCCGCCGTGTATGAAGACTATGAGTATTATCAGGATGGAGACGTTATAATCGGAGGGGTCTTCACTGTCAATAGTCTTTTAAGAGGAGTATACTACGACTCTCCAACTATACCCAGAATTTTTTTTATAATGTGGTGTATGAAGTGAGTATCCTGCCTCATATGTAATAGAGAACCTATCTCCAAAAAGTTAAAATGTGTGACAATGCAGGAGAAGAATTAGGAGACATCTGACAGATCTTTCCACCCCATGAGTAAGGACCTCCATGGCAGGATCACCAGGCTTTATTTTAATAAAAGCTGCAGATCTACAAAGACTGAAAATGACTTTTGACATTAACATGTCATTGGGTGCACTGTTTGACAGAAAGGCTCACGATCTAAATTAAATTCCGACCTTCTGCCACCCAAAACCCCTACTATGAAGTCTATCACTGCATTGCTCGAGTTTCAGCTCTTACATTGTATCCTCAGCATTGATCCCGGCTTTGTCTGCTTTGTCTCTGATCTCTAGGTGTGCCGGGATCCCCGGGTACGGTGAAGACCGCGCCCCGGCAGCAGACCGGTGTCGTCCCAAACATACGCAGACGCCTTTGCTTCCTAAGTAGGGGTTTTGTGTTGCAGATGGTTGGAATTTCATTTAGATCGTAAGCCTTTTTCGTTCAAACAAGTGCACCCAATAACAAAGTTGGGAGACAGGAATCCCGCACACTGTGACAAAGCAGACAAAGCCGGGATCAACGCTGAGGATACAATGTAGGAGCTGAAACTCGAGCAACGCTGTGTTAGACTTCACACACAGGAAAGCAATCAGACGTAACCTGATATTAGAATAGACGTGATCCCAATCACTACAATCTCATAGAAGCTTTAACATGTTAATGTCAAAAGTTATTTTCAGTCTTTGTAGATCTGCAGCTTTCATTAACCACTTAAGGACCGCCCCCGTGTACATTTACTGCAGCAGGGCAGCTCTTAAGTGCAAAATAACGTGATTTCTGTATATAAAGTGACTGGCGCTGCGCTGCTACTAATAGAATAAATACATAAACATTAAAATCTTACTGCAACAAATAACGATGATCAGTGAAATTAAAAAAAAAGTAACCAATTGCCGACCTGCCGCTATCATTTTACTGCGGCAGGTCGGCACGATCCCACGAACCGTCGTAGCAATAAGTCGGCTCGCCGGATCAGGATAGCAGGCGCGCGCACGAGCCCATGCCTGCTGCACAGCGGGGGGGGGGGGGGGGGGGTGCCGATGCTCATGGCCAACGGTCCCGATGACCGCGCCAGCCACGAGCGAACGCAGACACGAGAGGCAGAACAGGGACGTGTGTGTGTAAACAGACAAATCTCTGTTCTGTTCTGAGAGGAGTGACAGATCGTGAATGAATGAATGAATGAATGAAATACTTGTATAGCGCACAATGCGAACTGAATCGCCTCTAGGCGCTGTGGTGAGCTTTGATCATCTGCTAAAAGAGAAAGATCTTGAGTTTTTTCCTAAAAGCCAGGTGATTTTCTTCCAGGCGGATGTTTATTGGTAGAGCATTCCATAGCCGAGGCCCTTGGACAGCGAATCTCCGTTCACCCTTGGATTTATCGTGTGCTCCTATTAGCTAAGAGCCACGATCCGTCACTTCCTCTAGTCAGTCCCCTCCCCCTTCAGTTAGAAACACGTAGCAGGGAACGCATTTAAGCCCTTGATCGCCCCCTAGTGTTAACCCGTTCCCTGCCAGTGACAGTTCTACAGTAATCAGTGCATTTTTATCGCACTGATCGCTGTATAAGTGATAATGGTCCCAAAAATGTGTCAAAAGTGTCTGACGTGTCCGCCATAATGTCGCAGTCCTGATAAAAATCACAGATCCACGCTATTACTAAGTTAAAAATAATAAAAATAATAAAAAAAATGCTATAAATCTATCCCCCATTTTGTAGACGCTATAACTTTTGCGCAAACCAATTAATATACGTTTATCTGTCTGTCCCAATGCGTAGCGTGACGCCCACGTGACTTCATCAGGGTATAAAGTGATCCCTGTTGTGATTGGACACAGCGGGAGCCAATTAGCAGGTCCAATGTCCGCGATGCCGACCCGCGATCATTCATAAGAGAGGCAGAACGGCGCTATGCCTATGTAAAAAAGGCAGATCATCGTTCTGTCAGACAGGAAGAGAGAGATCTTGCCTTCCTGCTAATCAGGAACGCAGATGTCTTGCTTCCACCAGTCAGTCCATCCCCCACACAGTTAGAAAGCACCCTCTAGGAGCATACTTAACCCTTTGATCGCCCCTGATATTAATCCCTTCCCTGCCAGTGTCATTTATACATTCACAGTGCTTTTTTTTTTATTTAGCACTGATCACTATATTAGTGTCACTGGTCCCCAAAAAGTGTCACTTAGTGTTAGAGCTGCACGATTAATCATTAAACAATTGTGATCTCGATTCAACAACCCTCACGATCTCTATGGAGAAATTCCGGATTCTTTCATGTAACAAGTGTAGAGAGTTCTCTGATCACTCGGCTGTCAAAAGAAAAAAAAAAACCCGAGCAGCCTGCCAAGTTTTCACAACATTGTCCAGGCTAGTAGATTAACTATAAACATTGTAGCTTTTTGATATTAGATCAAAGGGATAAACTTCTGTGTGCAGATGAGGTCAGTTTAACCCACTTAAAGACTAAACCTTTTTCTGACACTTGTTTCTAACAAAGTTAAAATCAGTATTTTTTTGCTAGAAAATTACCGTATTTATCGGCGTAGGACCTGCGCCGGCGTATGACACACACCCCAAGTTTAGGAGGGAATTTTAAGGAAAAAAAAATTACATTTAAATGCCCATCAATGCAGCCTTATCAGTGTCCATCTGCAGCTTTGCCCAGTCTGATTGCAGCCTTGCCCAGTCTGATTGCAGCATTGCCTGGTGTCTTTGCAGCCTTGCCCAGTCTCATTGCAGCCTTGCCCAGTCTCATTGCAGCCTTGCCCAGTGTCTTTGCAGCATTGCCCAGTCTGATTGCAGCCTTTCCCAGTCTCATTGCAGCCTTGCCCAGTCTCATTGCAGCCTTTGCCAGTCTCATTGCAGCCTTGCCCAGTCTCATTGCAGCCTTGCCCAACCTTTCCCGGTCTCACTGCAGCCTTGCCCAGTGTCTTTGCAGCATTGCCCAGTCTTATTGCAGCCTTGCTCAGTCTGATTGCAGTGTTGCCCAGTCTCATTACAGCCTTGCCTAGTCTCATTGCAGCCTTGCCCAACCTTTCCCAGTCTCATTGCAGCCTTGCCCAACCTTTCCCAGTCTCATTGCAGCCTTGCCCAGTGTCTTTGCAGCCTTGCCCAGTCTGATTGCAGCATTGCCCGGTGTCTTTGCAGCCTTGCCCAGTCTGATTGCAGCCTTGCCCAGTGTCTTTGCAGCCTTGCCCAGTCTCATTGCAGCCTTGCCCAGTCTCATTGCAGCCTTGCCCAGTGTCTTTGCAGCATTGCCCAGTCTGATTGCAGCCTACTGAGTGTAGCCATTCAGATCCGGCCATCCCTGCTGCTGATTCCTGACAGAGACACTGGTACTGGTGTGTAGGGCAGCCATCAGAAATTTTTGGGCACCTTACACAGCTTTAGACCTGCCCCCCCCCCCCCCCCCGGGCCTGACCACCAATATTCCCCAGGGATTGCCTATGGGCCATCCTACCAAATCCGCACACCGGCCACCCCCCCTGTATGCACTCAGCCCCCCACCAATCCTGTATATATGTCTTCCCCCTCACACCGGTATATTTGTCAGCCCCCCCAAACCTGTATATTTGTCAGCCCCCCAAATCTGTATATATGACAGCCCCTCCACACACCTATATATATATGTCCCCCACACACCTGTATATATATGTCCCCCACACACCTGTATATTTGTCCTCCCCAAACCTGTATATATGTCAGCCCCCCTCACACCTGTATATATGTCAGCCCCCCTCACACCTGTATATATGTCAGCCCCCCCGTCACACCTGTATATATGTCAGCCCCGACACACACACACACCTGTATATATGTCAGCCCCCCCACACACACACCTGTATATATGGCAGCCCCTCCACACACCTGTATATATGTCACCCCCACACACACCTGTATATTTGTCCTCCCCCAAACCTGTATATATGTCAGCCACCCTCACACCTGTATATATGTCAGCCTCCCATACACACACACACCTGTATACATGTCATCCCCCCACACCTGTATATATGTCAGCCCCCCTCACACCTGTATATATGTCAGCCTCCCATACACACACACACACCTGTATATATGTCAGCCCCCCATACACACACACACACCTGTATATATGTCAGCCCCCCTCACACCTGTATATATGTCAGCCCCAAATACACACACACACCTGTATATATGTCAGCCCCCCATACACACACACACACCTGTATATATGTCAGCCCCCCTCACACCTGTATATATGTCAGCCCCAAATACACACACACACCTGTATATATGGCAGCCCAATTTACACACACTTGTATATATGGCATCCCCCCCCCACGAACCTGTATATATGTCAGCCCCCTCACACAACTGTATATATTTCAGCCACTCCCACACACAACTGTATATATGTCAGCCACCCCCCCACAGACACCTGTATATATCAGCGCCCCCCACACACACCTGTATAAATGTCAGCGCCCCCTCCCACACACACTGTATATGTGTCAGCCACCCCTCCACACACCTGTATATATATCTGCCCCCCACACATACTTGCATATATGTCAGGGCCCCCCCACACACCTGTATATATGTCACCCCCCCCCCCCCCCCACACACACACACACCTTTATATATGGCAGCCCCACATACACAAATCTCTACACACAAAAGGCTCTGGCCCCTCCCTGTAGACAAACAGCCCCCCTCCCTTTCCTTCACTGCCCCTACTTCCTACCTGGTCCCGGCTCGTTTTTACACAGCTGACATGTTGCTGAGAAGCACAGTACAGGCAGATCACTGTCACACGAGGGGTGCACATGCACATAGTAGCCAGAGGTGGCAGTAAAGAGCTTGAAATCAATGACACAAGAACTGCAGAAACTGTGAGATTGTTTCTATACTGCAGAGCACGGATCCCCTTCACCCACCCTGCATTCTTCTGGCCCGGGCGGGCCCCTTATAGTTGATAAATATAATATAGCTGATGGCGGCCCTGCTGGTGTGCAAAAGGATCAAGGGAAAATAACTCATGGGGTACCCCCAGGGACCACAGCTTGCAATCTAAGTTGCCCCTAATACAGTTGGTAAGGAAAGAAGGCCAAAAACCAAGATAAAGATACAAAAAAAATGGAATAAGAATAAACTGTGAACTGTGACAATGTAAACAAAATTAAAGAGGTTGTAATCTCAGGAAAAAAAAAATCCTGTAAGACAAAGGCATAATAGCTCAATATAAAATACTTTCCTTAGATCAACGCTGTGACAGCGGTCCACCGTCACTCCTGTGCAATGCTCAAGGCACGGCTGCTGAAGAAATGGCACGGGCGAGCCATTTCTTCAGTGCACATGCGCTGATGACGTTGTTGCAAGCGTATATGGTAAATATCTCCGAAAACCGAGCAGGTTTAGGAGATATTTACAGTACCTACAGGTAAGCCTTATTATATGCTTACCTGTAGGTACAATTGGTGTAACAGGGTTTACAACCACTTTAACAATTTACACAAAGATGAAGGTGGGCAGCTCAAAACTAAATGGCAGCCTACTACTCTAGCTATGTAAGTGATGGTGCTGGGTATACTGGAGCAGGTGCATGCAAACAAGGAGAGAAAATCACAGTGCAAATACACCATAGTGTAATAAGTAATAACAAAATATACATTTATTAAACAATAAAACTGCACTCACAAAGATGACAAAGTACAGGTGGGTATTGTGAGTTATGGTGGAACATAAAAGTTTCACAAGGAAAGTTTCTCCAGCTTTGGCCACAGCCATGGGACAGCCTGGAAGGTGGGCCCCCGATCCCAATGTGGAATCTCCGCACAGGACCTGAAAGAGCCACCACAGACACAAGGAACTCCCTCATCTGACGTCACATTCTGGGAATGCGCAGTAGAAAAGTGTTTTGAGGCATGCTCACCTCTTCCTCAGCCTACTATCACTTTTAATGTGCAAAGCAAGGATGAAATGTACTAAAGTCAAGAAGCACAGGTTGGGGTTTTACTACAAGGATTAATATACTGTAGAGAATACCGCAGAGTAAAATTGGGCAGTAGAAGAACAGTTTGAGTTAGGGATAATAGGCCTAACTGGTATATGCCTAACTTTTATTTTCTCTATTGGGACAGGGGGTGCAATAAATGTGAGTGATAAAGTGTGAGATGGTAAAAGTGTACACTACTTTTACATAGTTTTTACATTTACATATTTACAGTACCTACAGGTAAGCCTTATTATAGGCTTACCTGTAGGTACAATTGGTGTAACAGGGTTTACAACCACTTTAACAATTTACACAAAGATGAAGATGGGCAGCTCAAAACTAAATGGCAGCCTACTACTCTAGCTATGTAAGTGATGATGCTGGGTATACTGGAGCAGGTGCATGCAAACAAGGAGAGAAAATCACAGTGCAAATACTCCATAGTGTAATAAGTAATAACAAAATATACATTTATTAAACAATAAAACTGCACTCACAAAGATGACAAAGTCCAGGTGGGTATTGTGAGTTATGGTGGAACATAAAAGTTTCACAAGGAAAGTTTTTCCAGCTTTGGCCACAGGCATGGGACAGCCTGGAAGGTGGGCCCCCGATCCCAATGTGGAATCTCCGCACAGGACCTGAAAGAGCCACCACAGACACAAGGAACTCCCTCATCTGACATCACATTCTGGGAATGCGCAGTAGAAATGTGTTTTGAGGCATGCTCACCTCTTCCTCAGCCTACTATCACTTTTAATGTGCAAAGCAAGGATGAAATGTACTAAAGTCAAGAAGCACAGGTTGGGGTTTTACTACAAGGATTAATATACTGTAGAGAATACCGCAGAGTAAAATTGGGCAGTAGAAGAACAGTTTGAGTTAGGGATAATAGGGCTAACTGGTATATGCCTAACTTTTATTTTCTCTATTGGGACAGGGGGTGCATTGAATGTGAGTGATATAGTGTGAGATGGTAAAAGTGTACACTACGTTTTTCTTTCAAATGATGTAGCGGTATGCTGCGAACAAAAGGCATCTTCAAGAAAAGATGATAAGTAACATGTGAATGCTTTGCTTTGACCACCCAAAGTTAAATAAAGGCTCCATCAACATAAAATGTAAAAAAAAAAGAAAAAAAATGTACTCTGAAATGAAGGTCCTTTCTCAACATAATATAAAAAACAATATATCCCCAAAATAACTGAAAACCCCAAAATCATACTTTTTTTTTCGTTTTGCAGTCCTCAGCCGCACTTTTATAAGGATCTGTTGACTTTCTTTTTTGCCATTGATGAAATTAACAAGAACCCTACAATGTTACCAAATATTACTCTTGGATATCACGTATATGACTCCTGTCGGGAGAGCAGAAAGGCGATAAAGAACACATTGCAGATTTTATCCGGGCCGGGAAAGATGGTCCCAAATTACTCTTGTAGAGAACGTAAAAAAATACTGGGCTTCATTGGAGACCAGAGCTCTGCAACCACCACATCTATAGCACAGATATTGGCTTTATATTGTTATGTACAGGTCAGTAAGGCCTTTTTTTTCTTTTAGAATTTAAGTTGACTCCATTAAAACAGGTTAATGTGAGAAGGTCTAAATTTCATTTTCAAATGTTCAGATCTGGTCATATAGCAATGGCCTTACCAGCCAGGACCATTGATGGTCTTCAATACCATCTGTCACCTACATGTAATTATAATTTTAACAATTCTACACTGGCAATTTGATAATGATTAACACTTATAGTTATATGACTCGAGTAATTATTACCTGTTCCAGATGCCATGGCACCATGGGGTTTGGATTTAGGTCATTAGAACACAAACACGTCCCATCGTGTTCTGGGACAATCAGCATCTGTATTGACACCCTCCATGGTGTTTGATTCTGAGTGATTAAGTGATTAAGTTAAGTCCCATGTGGAAATAAATGATGGAGCTTCATTCTATCACTTATTAGAACAGAGGAAGCTACTTGGATAAGTGTCAAAACATCTTTAGTGTTATAGAACAAGTCCAGCTCAATGTGATCAGTTAATACTATTTAGGTGTAGCAAGAGTCCAGGCCTCCTACGATCTAAAGAGAACCTCCAGGTCCAGAGATAGCGGACATCCTTCTGTATATGGTGGGTTGCATGGCATAGTGGGTGTAACGCAAGGTAGATTGATTGGGTGCCAGACACTTCTTGAATGCAAAAGAGATTTTATTTCTCTTAACAGAACTTTGGGAGAGAGGGTTAGGACCAGGACTCCCTTGCAAGAATAATTGTCAGACTCCGAGACTTCCCTAAATAGCCATTTAGGGAAAGGCATCCAACAAGACACCAAATCTGCATGTATAGGAATGCTGTCTCCCATGGCAACATTCTTTAACAGTTCCTAACACAAAGTGTAACAGTTTCTTTGCTTCCACTACAATCACTTCTTGTAGTTCTCACTAGACTAGATAATTCACTTTCACTGAATCCCTTGAGCTCCTCCAATCTTCACAGTGGTATCTTCCTCAAGCGTCACCCCCGCCTCGCTGCTGGATCCCTAGCTTGGCACTCAAGATACTTCTCAAGCTTCACCCCACTGGCCTGCTTGGTCCCTAGCTTGACACACAAGGCTGCTCTGCAAGCGTCACCTCTGCTGGCTGGGTCCCCGGCTTGATACTCACGGAAGTTTCCTTATTCTTGGTGAGAATACTGCTCTGGTACTTGCCTCAGCTACTCATTACCAGCTACTGTGGTCCCTGGTAATAAGGTGGTTGGACCCTTAGTGGTGTCAGCAGTGGCGTAACTAGAACCTTCAGGGCCCTGATGCAAGAAACCATGAAGGGCCCCCCTGAACCCCAGCCAGGGCCCTTCCCTCCGAGTCCGGCGGTGGAACTCCAGGGCGTGGTTACAGGTATGACCTTTGTGAGCCCTGTAGTTCCACCACTGGTATCAGTAGTTTTTATTTATTTATTTTTTTACATTTTTGGGGGACTGTCCCTAGGCAGGATTGGGTCCCCGTCCCCAGAAGAGATGAGGTCCTTTTCTCCAGGGCAGATGAAGTTACTGCCCCCAGGTGAGAAGGGGTCCCTGTCCCCAGGGGAGGTGGGGGTCCCTGTCCCCACGTGAGAAGGGGTCCCTGTCCCCAGGGGGATATGGAGGGGGTATGTAATAATGTGTGCTAGCTGCCTATGCTGCTGCCGGCCATATGTAGAGGGGGCTGCATGGACCCCCTGCATCACAGGACCCAGTTGCGGTCGCGAATGCTGCACCCCCTATAGTTACGCCCCTGGGTGTCAGCTTTCCCCTCTACCTCCGACCAGGACAGGTTCTCCGGCCGTCACTTCTGGTTGGACTGCAAGCCACAATCCCAATCCTGCACTGCTCTCTTGCTTCTGGATAGGCCCCCAGATAGCCTAGCAGCCAGATGTGCCTGGGATAGGCCCAAACTCTGGCCCAGCAGCCTGGGCAATACAACACGCATCCACCCAGACAGCCGTCCAGGTGACACAGAACATTTTTCCACCCAAATATATAGGTTCTCCAAGCAGGTCAAGAAAACCCCTGCCCATTGGATGGGATACCCCATACACCCATAATCTGACCTTGCATTGCCCTTCCCATATCTAGTACCACCAAGTCCCCGGCCACCTAGCAGCAAAAGAAAGAGGTGCATCATTTACAGACTTAAAGTGAAATCAATTGATCCTTAACAATTAGCCAAGCAATTTGAGGTCATCACAGAGGACCAGGGGGCGTTCTTTACGTCTTGAGGAAAAGAGATTTAGGCCTCTTTCACACTGACGTCCCGTTCAGGCCCGCCTGTCAGTTTTTCAGGCGGACCTGAACGGGTGCTCCATAGAGCTCTATGGAGCGTCGGATGTCAGCGGTGACATGTCCGCTGACATCCGACCCGCTCCGATCCGAAAAAGTGTGACGGAGGAAAAAGCTATTTTTCCATCCGTCTGCGGATCGGATCGGGTGACGACGGGCACTGCGGTCCGTCGTCATCCGATCTCCCATAGGGGAGAGCGGCGCTGTGACAGGTCCGTCCCTGCGCAGTGTGCAGAGACGGAGCTGTCATCTCCCTGCTCAGCGGGGATCGGCGGAGTGATCCCCGCTGAGCAAACGGACATCCACGGGGCGGATCAGAAATGATCCGCCCCGTGTGAAAGGACCCTTAATCTCCAAATATAGAAAGGCTTCTTCACAGTAAGAGCTGTGAAAATGTGGAATAGACTCCCTCAAGAGCCGGTTCTGGCCAATTCAGTAGATTGCTTTAAAAAAAAAAAGCCTTGATTATTTCCTAAATGTATATAATTTAACTGAATACTAATATTTATAGGTAAAGTTGATCCAGGGAGTATGCAATTGCTTCTTGGGTGATCAGGAAGGATTTTTTTTTACCTCACTGGAGCAACTTGTATCATGCTTTATTGAGTTTTTTTTTGCCTTCCTCAACTGCGGGTACAGAATAGTTTATATGGAGGTTTTATATTTTTGTGTGTATTTTTTTATTTTATTTTTTGGTTGGTTGACCTGGACTTGTGTCTTTTTTTAACCAGATTAACTATGTAACTGTGTACTACCTACAACAAATAATGAATTTTTGGAAGTTTTTGGAATTTTATTTTTGCCTTTTTTATTTATTGTTAAAAAAAAAATACAAAATATATAAATTAGCTTACTTTTTGGGTTATTTATTTTTTATGGTTTTATCACATCATCTGTAATCATGATCAGCAGAAAAAGTGAAATTGGAAAATAGACTTTAAGGGCTGCCACTATAATCCCAATAGGGAATAAAGGGGGTACTCAAAAGTATAGATAAAATATCAAAATTTATTAAATATCATAAAAAAAACATATCACAAGACAAGTGCATAGATATGTCACTATACATATACATGATCCCTTCTATTACAGATATGGCTAAACAAGGAAACCTGTACAGGTGGCCTCAAAAATATTTAGTATATTCCTTTACATAATAGTCTTCTATCTGAAGGCCAGTTGACAGTATCACAATGTCAGCACCAATAGATCACTACATGTTTCACCCAAAGCGTCCTCAGGAGATTCTATTGGTACATGACCAAAATATGGGAAGCGCGAGGCATCCAAGCCCCCATGAAGGAGAAGAGGGGAAGGGAGAGAGAAAAATCTTGCTTGACCGGCTCCAAGGGGAGTATAGAGGGGCATTAAACAGCCAAATGAAGGGCCTCTTTCATGAAAAGCAGCTTCTAAATGCACTTTTGAGTAGTGATATGGGATAGGTTACAGATGGTGAGCCCAAAGGCTTCTGTCCCTTTAACAAGCCGGACAGAGTGTGTGGTATAATAAGTCCAATTTAGGTATTTGAGATGATTAAAGTAGTGTAGATGCCCTTCCTGACAGAGCCTGTGGTTCCCTGGGTGCCGGTCCTTGTTGCCAAACAATACCCCCCACCATTGGGGTAAATTTGACTTATTATACCACATACCCTGTCTGGCTTGTTAAAGGGACAGAAGCCTTTCGGCTCACCATCTGTAACCTATCCCATATCATTACTCAAAAGTGCATTTACAAGCTGCTATTCATGAAAGAGGCCCTTCATTTGGCTGTTTGATTCCCCTCTATACTCCCCTTGGAACTGGTCAAGCAAGATTTCCTCTCTCCCTTCCCCTCTTCTCCTTCACGGGGGCTCGGATGCCTTGTACCTCCCATATTTTGATCATGTACCAATAGGATCTCCTGAGGAAGCTTTGGGCGAAACGCGCAGTGATCTATTGGTGCTGGCATTGTGATCCCATTGGCTGGCCTTCAGATAGAAGACTATTGTAAAGGAATACACTCAATATGTTTGAGGCCACCTGTACAGGTTTCTTTGTTCAGCCATATCTGTAATAGAAGGGAGAATGTATATGTGTAGTTACATATCTATGCATTTGTCTTTGTGATATGTTTTTATGATGATATTTAATACATTTTGATATTTTATTTATTCTTTTGAGTACCCCCTTTTTTCCCCATTGGGATTATAGTGGCAGCCTTTAAAGTCCGTTTTCCAATTTCACTTTTTATATTTATACATTTTGGATGTGGTGCCACGCATTGCGGATATCTATCTCCAATTTTTCCTTTGTAATATCATATGCAAGAGTTAAAAAAAAAACACAAATAAGCAATTGTATCCTTTCCTTTATGTTTTTCCTGCTTTATAATGTATTTTATTGCCCGAGGTATTTCAGACAAAGTGAGAAAAAAGGCTGCATATTCATTCGCTGTTGTCACACACCTGGGTGGGCTTGGGGTGTCCTGAACCCACCCTTTTTTGAAGCCTATTAGAGCCTTTGGCTCTAATCATGTGCTTCAAAATAAAAATAAAAGGAATCCCATTGGAATCAATGCGTCCAGCGGCCAGCATGTAGATTAGTGGGGCAGACGCATGGATATGGGGAGCGGTGCCTCTGCACCCCTAATGGATGGGCCACCACTAGCCCGGATCCACTTCTTCTCTGGTCCCAGCTCCTCCCTCCTGCCCCATACAAGCAGCTATTTATGGGGGGGAGGGGGCACCTGCGCCGAGCCGCTGCTCTGTGTGTCCATTCAGACACAGAGCCATGACTGTCTCTTCTGATTGGCTCACTGACTTTGATGGACAGCAGCGGGAGCCAATGGCGGTTGATGTGTGTCTCAGCCAATCAGGAGGGAGAGTCCCGGACAGCTGAGTCTCTCATTCAACATCGCTGAATGGAGATGGGGCTCAGGTAAGTATGGGGGGGGGGGGGGGGCTGCACACAGAAACTTGTTTATCTTAATGCATAGAATGCACCTTCTGCCTTTACAACCACATTAAAGGGGTTGTAAAGGTAATTTTTTTATTTTCGACATAGTTACCTTTAAGCTAGTGCATTGTTGGTTCACTTATCTTTTCCTTTGATTTCCCTTCTAAATGTTTTTTTGCTTTGTCTGAATATCTCACTTCCTGTTTCTCCTCAGTAAACTTCTCACCATCATCCGAGCGGTGTTTAGTCAGCCAGAACAGCTTACTGAACAGCTTACTGAGGAGGAACAGGAAGTGAGAAATTCAGACAAAGAAAACAAAGAAAAAAAAACATTTAGAAGGGAAATCAAAGGAAAAGATAAGTGAACCAACAATGCACTAGCTTAAAGGAACCTATGTAGAAAATAAAAAATTTACCTTTACAACCCCTTTAAGTTGTTATTTTTGCACCTTTTTAGGCTGACAAACTCAAATAACAAAATCTAGCCAAAATATACTTTTTTTTGCTTTGTGTTTTTCTTTTTTGATTCTTCTATATTTATTTTTTATATTTGATACAAAAAACGATGATTATCACCCTGTCCCTTCTTGACTTGGTAATCATAATGGTGGTTAATGTGGGTTGTGACATGCCATGGTCTACATAGCAACGCACCCAACACAAAGGCAAAGGCGTTTCATACAGCAATCGGGGCTTTTAGGTTCTAGGAGTGTGAAGTACTCAGCTTTGTCAACATAGAGGTAAAAAATGGAAGTGGGCACAATGATTTATGTCAAATACCGTATATATATATATTCTGTAATAGTATTTTAAAAATAATAATGAGCCAAGCTGTTTTTTTTTTTTCTTTGTAAATGTACTTTTTGAATTAGGAAATCCTACAGCAGGAATAACAGAAAAAAAAAAACATATGTGTAGATATCCTACTCCCCAAATTCATAACAGACCTTTTGAGTCTGATTAGAATCTTAACACCTTCCGAGCCTGGCCTATAGCGTAATGACAGCCGGTAGACATGTGCAATTTGTTTCCAGTCTTTTTTAAAATTTATTTAGCAAAAAAAAAAAAAGCCAGTGATGATTAAATACCACCAAAAGAAAGCTGGAGTTATGTGAACAAAATGATAAAAATTGTAGTTTGGGTACAGTGTTGCATGACCGCGCAATGGCCGTTCAAAGGGCGACAGCGCTGAAAGCGGAAAATTGTCCTGGGCAGGAAGGGGGTAAAAATGAAAAATACAATTTTAAAAATGGCGTGAGGTCCCTCAGGAATTTCTCGGTTTTGAAGTGAAGTCCATGCAAAAAAGAAAATGTGTGAGGTCCCTCTAAAAATCCACTTCAGACCCTTAACCTGAGCATTCAGCCTGACTGGCCAAGAATGGTGGGGGACAAAGTCACATGCCCTCTACATGTGGATTGAGCTTTGCCAGGGAGGACCCACTCAGCAAAGCACTTTGTCTTTCTATTGATAAGGACCCATCCCCACATTCCCTGTCCAGGTTAATGTAATTCCCCAAATTTAACCATGTGGCCATATAAAGGTAATGATGTAACCGGCTCCATTACCCGCCCATTTGCTTACATGGCCGTGGATTGTAAATTAATGGGTTACGTCAGTGGTTGGAAACAGCGGGTGCAAGCAGCTTCTGGTTCCTTATCAACCACTGAACACCCATCCACGCTGAACACCCTAAATGTTTGGCTGCGTGAATGTCTGAATTAACGCTCAGACCAAACACTAAGCTCCTCCCTAATTAGAACTCATCTCAACTCAACTCATCTCAACTCAACTCAACTCAACTCATCTCAACTCAACTCAACTCATCTCAACTCAACTCAACTCAACTCACCGATTACAAAACACTTCTGCTGAAAACCAGAATGTAATGTTTGACCAGCCAGGTGGTCCACCATGTTTTTATATATCATGCAGCTTTGTAGCATTGTCAATCCATGTTTTATAGATCAGTTATGGTGCAACCAGTCCATCACTGAAAGACAGGAGGGTTTTCCCAACCTTGTTCCGGATGCTTCGAAATGATTTTGTCATTTATTCTAAATTGGCTCAAATGCTGAAGTACTTTGGCTGGACCTGGATAGGAATTATTAGATCTGAAGGTGACAGCGGGAGCGAAGAGTATATGGTTTTGAGGGAAGTCATGAATCTCTATAAAATTTGCATTTCTTTTAAATTAAGATTTGATGGGAGGGCATCCATGCCTGGAGAGTTACATAAACATGCACATTCTATTAATAAAGCATCTGTCCATGTCATTGTAATCTGTGGGACGTTGTTTGATTTTGAGACTGACTTTGTACATTTTATAAGAAGTTATGTAGAAGACAGAACGATCGTCCTTAGTCCTGTCTGGGCGGCAAACGTTGTCCTCATTGGTAAACACCCAGAAATGTTTAATTGTAGTTTGTCCCTTGGGGCCAAGTCCACAAGTATTGCAGAATTCCAGAATTTTGTTGATGAATTCCAACCTCATAAAAAGCCAGACGACAAATTACTTGAAGATCTGTGGATGATGGAATTTGGTTGTTCTTCTGTAGATGAACGCAAAAATCGTCTCTTTCAATATGTATATAAAAGGTCACTTCATGAGTGCAATGGCACAGAACGTGTTAGTGATATCCAACACTTCTTCCATGGCGGTAATGCCCACCAAGTTTATCTCGCGGTTTACTCTATGGCCACCGCCTTACATGATATGCTTGGATTCATGAAGACATCTGGAAGCCATTTATCTGACTTTAATCACAAGGTGAGTGCAGCCCACATAGAGTAAATCATATCTGAATCAGTTTTTCCCTTTTATTTTATCTTTGTAACCCAGCAAATAACTCTCACTACTTGTCCCTGGGTGGCTTCACTCAGTTCTCCACCGTATCTATGGAGGAGTTCATACTTCCCAGCCGTCTGCCCATTATTTGTGAGTAATAAGATTAGCAGTTCACATGAGAAAGATAACATTGTTTCACTTCCAGCTCAGTTCATGGGAAATTTCTGGCAAGATCAACAGGGTTTTATTTTTTTTGTTCTTGCTGAAAATGAAAACGAATGCAGCCACCACATCCAAGGACTGGTAAACTGCAATACATTTCATTTATTGATATATTTTAATATCCTTATTGCATGTTACGTAATGTGCAAGTGTAACTGGACATGTGCAGAGTGAAAAAAAAATGGTTGCTTTTCGATTCATTATTTAAATAATTTAGTTAGTTAATTTCAGTAAATTAATATAATTTGTTTTCATCTCATTTATTTGTTTTCTAACTTGATTCAAACTTTCCAAATTCCGTTGAATTGAATTCAATTTGTCCGAATTCGAAAAATTCAAATAGGCATTCAAATTTATTCTATTCAAAATTTATATTTTGGAAGATGATTATATTCTTTCTATTTTATTTTATTCTCTTGTTTTTTTTTTTGTTCTATTTTATTCTATTATTTTATTTAATATTCTATTCTTATCTATTCTAATCTATTCTATTCAAATTTAAATTTATTCTATTCAAAATTAGAATTTTGCCAGGTGGTTATATTCTTTCTATTTTTATTCAATTCTATTCTAGTTCATTGTTTTTTCTAATCTCTTTTTCTATTCTATTATTTTCGATTTTATTCTTTTCTATTCTAAACTATTTCTTTTTAGAATTGAATTCCATTCAAAACGTGTATTTTGGAGGGGGGGGGGGCGGAGCTAGCCGCAGAAAGGAGATGGACGCCTGAGAGAGGAGCTACGAAGCAGGCGGACACACAACGGCACATAGCGGGCAGCAGAGTGGTAGCCGTGACTCCCGGTGAGCGCCGGAATACACCAGCGATATTGGGGCATGCCGCGACTATGTCAAAAAAAAAAGGAGACACGGAGGCCACAGAAATTGACTTCCTACTACCCCCTGGAGCACAGGCAAGATGGAGGAGGTCCGCGGGCACACACAATGGTGAGTACTAAACAACGCGGATCATCCAACAGCAATCCAGCAAAAAGAAACAGCTCATCTAAGAGCCCACAGTCTCCACTGAACACTCCCACCTCTGGAAGCCCTGAAAAAACCATGATGAGACTGGATGCCACGGATGCAAGCCATGAGGTGATCAGGGGATTAGAATCAGGGGAAGACACCAGAGACCTCCCAGACTCCATAGACCTGTTCCCCACAAGTAATCAGCCTGTGCTAGACACCACAATAAAGCACATGTTGGTCTCCCTAAGAAGTTCACTCCATGCAGATATTATGTCTTGTATACATAGATTCGGGGTGGAACTACAGGCAACAGCATCCCGGGTGGACCATATAGAAACTAAAATGGAAGAATTTTCCACCACCATCAATGATTTGATGGACGCCCATGAGGATGATATGAAGGCAGTTAAATCTAAACTCGCTGACATTGAAGACCGCTCAAGGTGGAACAATTTAAGAATCAGGGGGGTCCCCGAGTCGGTCAGGCAATCTGATCTTCGTGAGTGAATGAAATGAATGAATGAAATACTTGTATAGCGCACAATGCGTGAGTATGTGGTGCAACTGTTCAAGTCCATCTTACCCAAATTAACTGAGCTGGACATTGTAGTGGATAGAATTCACAGACTCCCAAAGCCAACATACCTATCGGACAACATACCTAGGGACGTCATATTACGCCTACACTTTTTCCACGTGAAAGAGCGTCTAATGGCGGCAGTATGCAACAGAGATCAGCTTCCTTCACAGTACCAAAATCTGCAAGGATTTATCCCAATTTACCCTTCAGAAAAGAAGGAACCTCAACACCATCTCGAAAGCACTGAGAAACCATAAAATTACCTACAAATGGGGGTTCCCTACAAAGCTGACCATAACCAGGGGGAGGAAAGACCACGTGGTGGACTCTCTGGCTAGAGGCATGCAACTGCTCAAAACGTGGCAGATAGTACCAGAAGACTCTCCTCACTCCAACCCTTCTAAAAGCCCTGAAGGTATAACTGGGGACTGGAACCTTGTTACAGCGAAAAATGCCCACAAACTCACTTGACCACTCTGCGGCTGGACAAAACCAATCCCGCCTCCATGCATAGGAGACTTTTGATAGCAGCATTACTTACTCCTCTGCTGTCCTTCTCCTTTCGGCGGACGCTTGGAGCTCATTTGTTTTTTTTTTTGTATGTTACCCCTTGAGTGGCAGTTGCCACACCCGGATCACAACGATCCTTTCTAACTACTTGTTTGCAGTTCTACATCTGTTTTGTTCCTTCGTAAGTTTTACAGTCAACCATCGCCTATGCCTACAGTCAACGATGAGGATAGCTTCCTGTACCAGAAGGTGCACCGCATCCGGAAGCCAAGAGCCTGGACGGAGCAACTCCCGCCATTGGACACCTTGCCATGGAACAACCACAATAAGTGCTGTTTATGCCCCTCGGACACAACTGCATACTTTACCGCGCAGGAATGGCTATAACCTTTATGACAATCAATGCCAAAGGCCTTAATCATCCGGCTAAATGCAAATCTATGTGGGAGGAGGCGGCACAACAAAAGTGCGACGTCCTCTGTGTCCAAGAAACGCACTTCCACAGCCAAGCTCAGCCCAAATATTCAAATCCTAAGTTCCCGCACTTCTACTTTGCCAATACAGCCGTGAAAAAGAGGGGTGTACTTACAGCTATAAAGGATACAGTTGTCTTCACGTTGCACAGCGAGTTATCTGACCCACAAGGAAGGTACCATATATTGGTTTGTGACATTAATCACACCAAGTATACGATAGTAAACGTGTACGCACCAAATGTGCATCAAACCCGATTCTTCCATAGAGTCATAAGGAAGACTAACCGTATCAGGCAGGGATACTTGTTGCTGTACGGGGACTTAAATCTCCCTCCAGACCCTGCAGTAGACTCTACTACAACCTTTAACAGGCATCAGAGTTCCCTGCAACCTGCAATCACTAGTCATGACCTGTACGATGCGTGGAGGTGCTTAAACGCCTCAGAAAGGGACTATTCCTTTTTTTCCACAAGGCATAGAGTCTATACGAGATTGGACCTTTTCCTGGTGGACAAGTGGTTGCTGACCAGAATTGGGTCATCTAACATTAACACCATAACCTGGTCGGATCATGTCTCGGTGACGCTGCGGGTGGAAGACGGGCTAAAAACCTCTCCCACATTTATATGGCGATCAAACCCCCGGCTGATCCAGGCAGATCCCACCAGGTCTGAACTTATGAAGGTGTTAACTGAATTTTTTTAACTTAATGTAGAATCGGTAACTGATCCCTTTGTAACTTGGAATGCTCCTAAAGCATTTATACGAGGTCTATTTATCAAACTGAGAGTGAGGGCCAGGAGACAAGGGGGACGGCAAATACAGGAACTCACCTCTAAGCCCCTGTACACACGGTCTGAGATTTCGACAACCAAATCCGTTGGATTTTGTCCGTCGGATCTTGTCCGAAACTGTTGCATACACACGGTCGGACTAAGTTGTCGAAAAATCCGATCTTTCAGAACGTGATGACGTAATTTTGTTACTATGGGACTACGTTCAGGCTAGTAGCCAATAGCTTTGATGTAGGAATTTGATCTGAGCATGCGTGGCACTTGGTCCGATCAAAATTCTCTACACATGATCGGAGTATGTCCGATCGAACCAGTTGGTCGGGAAATATTTCCAACAAGTTGGAAAATTGGGTCAGTTGCATACCGCACACAGTTGGATTATCCGACAACACGGTCCGATAGGACACATTCCGACAGATTCTCCGACCGTGTGTAAAAGGGCTTGGATTCAACATCTTGAGCTCCAAAACAAAACTAAAGCTATACAGCTGCAACATCTCAGCAATTAACCATCTAAGACATGACCTGCGGCTACACCTACTGGAGGATTTTGATAAGTCCACTAGGAGACTAAAGATGTCATACTATGCTGGTGGCAATAAGGTTGGGAAGCTGCCATTTATAATAATGCCGTCTCCTCGTCCTCCTTCCTCTCTGAAATGCTCCAAGCCATGATTGTTGCTCTGCCGAAGCCAGGGAAGGAACCCAACACTCCCCTAAAATTTTCGCCCCATCTCATTGTTAAATAATGATTTGAAGATTTATGCGAAACTGATAATAGGCAAGTTGGTGAATTTATTGTCGTCCTTTATTACCCAGATCAATCTGGATTCACTAAGGGTTACCCAACGGCCAACGCCACTAGACTCTTGATCAATATCATACAGCTGGCCAACAGAACTGGAACACCTTCTCTGCTTCTAGCTCTGGATGCAGAGAAGGTGCTTGACCAAATCCATTGGGAATACCTCGCACAGACCCTGAGGAGCTTCGGCTTCGGAGGGCAAATATATCAAGCCATCATGGCACTTTACACCCAACCATCAGCCCAAGTATATATTTCAGGATCCAGTGGCGTAACTAGAACCTTCAGGGCCCCGATGCAAGAAACCATGAAGGGCCCCCCTGAACCCCAGCCAGGGCCCTTCCCTCCAAGTCCGGCGCTGGAACTCCAGGGCGTGGTCACAGGTATGACCTTTGTGAGCCCTGTAGTTCCACCACTGGTATCAGTAGTTTTTTTTATTTATTTTTTTTACATTTTTAGGTGCCCCATTGGGGGACTATCCCTAGGCAGGGTGGGGTCCCTGTCCCCAGAAGAGATGAGGTCCTTTTCTCCAGGGCAGATGAAGTTACTGCCCCCACGTGAGAAGGGGTCCCTGGCTGGGGAGAACAGACATCGGACTGAGCGGCAATGCATGGAGCAGGAGAGGGGCACTCTGAGGAGCTAGCCGAGGACACAGGTCATGCGGGGAATGAACAACTAAAGAGCAGCCAGTGCGATAGTCGAGCATGGAGCTCTGCTAGTCACCATCCACCTCCAGCCACCCGTGTGCATGGTGCACTGGTACCCCTAGCTGCCTATGCTGCTGCCGGCCATATGTAGAGGGGGCTACATGGGCCCCCTGCAGCACAGGGCCCAGTTGCGGTCGCGACTGCTGCACCCCCCTATAGTTACGCCCCTGTCAGGATCACTCTCAACCCCATTATTTTGTATTAATTTAAATTTGTTACTATTGTAATTCGGAAATTCAGATACATCTGAATTTCCAAATAGCAAAAACATTTTCATAATTTCAATTCGGAACAAAATGAATTGCACATGCCTAGATATAACACTTCCAGGTATTGATCACAATATCCCCCCTGACAATCTCATACCAGACCAAATTTAGCATGCTGACTGAGTGGCCAGGGAAGGGAGGGGCAGTGAGTTTGCAGCCTCCACTCCCTCTTGAGCCATACCGAATCGCATGCAATCAACATTGAGTGGGTACCTTGCTTAGCTCCCCTAGAATTGCACCCAGTCCCCATGTTATTGGGAGAAAAGACAAGGTAGATGTGAGGGTCTACGGAGGAGACTTATCGAAAACTGGAAGCCCCTTTGATATAGGGGAAATTGAAAATTTTGGGACCCCATATGTGACTGAGGAGTGCATAGTACCCCTTGTTTATCCTTCACGAAAACAAAGTTAAATGGTAAATCTGAAAAATCACGAATTAAAAAAATACAAAAATAAAAAGCATCATGCCTCAATGCAAATTCAATGCCATTTCTACCAGCCAGCTATGTAGACCCAACATTGATAACAATAAATGATGCCCTGATGACCCACCAATAATCCTTTCGCTTCTCTTGTTGCATATGACAGCTCCCTGGCCAACCGCTGAATGTCAACCAATTGGAAGGATATGCCGAGTGATGTCATTGACCAAATATGGTCATGACCATGCTTGGACACTTGGCCCGTTGATTGACATTCAGCAGCTGGCCAGGGAGCTGTCATTTGTGAATGGAGTATCAACAGGAGAGGAGCTCCATCAGACAGCGAGGTACGTCATACCCTCCCACCCGTTTTGGATCGATGACACATATATCCCAGTAGCCATCGGTCAACTGGCATCCTCTGCACCTTGCCGAGTGCGCCTCGCTTTCTTCACACTGTGAAGGCGCGTGATCAGGAGGTGCATGCTGGGTAGCCAGCTGCACTGTATCCCGGGAGAAAGTCCGACCGGGCTTCAGATACACACACTGATGATGGATGCCTAGAGAATCGAGAGGAGACAGTGAGCCACATTGCATTTACAAGGAACGCAAACAATTGCATGTGCAGCTTATGCCAATTTGAATGACATAAGCTGCGACTATCATGGGGGTGCTTTATAAAAAAAATGACCGGAGCTGGGCTTTAAGTGGGGAATAAGTATACATTGTCCAGTGGAAGAATATCATGAGGAACTCTACCAAACCTAATGCTGTTCACAAAAAATTGGAATGTTAGATTCTAGAGTAGCTGGGCAACCTTCGTACATACTGTAAGGTGGCACTCGAGGTATGAAAAGCATAGTTAGTGCCCTCATGGAATAAGTCCAGCCCTCCAGAAACACGAGGTCCATGGCTCAACAAGGGTCCATTAAAACTGCATTATGGTTTCAATCAAATTTTGTCCTCCTGCAGAAGTTGCACCGATATATACAAGCTTCATACTACTTTTCCGAAAACACTTCAGATCAATACTTTAATGAAGACGGAGAATTTGTTACACAATATGTTATCCAAAATCATTTATTAGTCAACAAAACTATTCTCACTAATGATGTTGGATTATTTGAGCAATCTAATTCCAGAGAGCAGAGCATTTTTATCAATGCAAGTTTAATAAAATGGAAGAACCACCAAAAAGAGGTAAGATTGACAAGGACCTGTATTGGGTAAGATGGCTGTGGTCTCCTTGAAGTTGATCTTTTCCCTATCACTGGCCTATCCCGCTTTGTCAGGTCTCTGTAAAGATGGACATTCTGGTAGAGGAGCAGCGTTTTGCTTCATAATGTTAGAGTTACCCCCTTGATGATTGTTGGGAATTATTTAGAAAGAAGTAGTAGATGTGGAGGAAGCAAAAATCCACAGAATAGACAAAGAAGAAGCAGGGGGATCCCTGCACTGCAGGTCCTCAGGTACAGCTTTCTTTCCAGCAAGGAGAACAGTGATCAGCACAGTAGTGACATCACCAAATCTCACTCCAAATCATCTAGTGAGACCATCAGTCAGAGGCAGATATACAGTTCTGGAGATAGAAAAACAGGGAACACAAGGCTCCTTTTCAGGGTGCTATGAAGGTGCAATTAAACTTTCTAGATACTTTTTAACCACTTCAGCCCCGGAAGGATTTACCCCCTTCCTGACCGGCCATTTTTTGCGATACGGCACTGATTTGTTTTAACTGACAATTGCGCGGTCGTGCGACGCTGTACCCAAACAAAATTTACATCCTTTTTTCTTCTCAAATAGAGATTTTTTTTGGTGGTATTTGATCACCTCTGCGGTTTTTATTTTTTGCGCTATAAACAAAAATAAGAGGGACAATTTTGAAAAAAACACAATATTTTTTACTTTTTGCTATAAAAAATATCCCCAATTTAAAAAAAAAATTTCCTCGGTTTAGGCCGATATGTAATCTTCTAAGTATTTTTGGTAAATTGCAATAAGCGTATATTGATTGGTTTGCGCAAAAGTTATAGCGTCTACAAAATAGTAATGGCGGCGATCTGCATTTTTTATCAGGCCTGCGACATTGTGGCTGACAGATCAGATACTTTTGACACTTTTTTTGGAACCAGTGACATTTATACAGCGATCAGAGCTATAAATAGCCACTGATTATTGTATAAATGTCACTGGCAGGGAAGGGAGTTTACACTAGGGGGGGGTGACCAAGGGGTTGTGTTCCCTCAGTGTGGTCTAACCGTGGTGGGGGAGGCATGGGACTGCCTGGGGGAAGAGACTGATCAGTGTTCCTATATACTAGGAACACACGATCTGTCTCCTCTCCCCAGTCAGAATGTGGATTTGTGTGTTTGCACACACAGAACCTCGTTCTGGTTCTGTCAGGAGCGATCGCGTGTGCCAGCGGACATTGTGGCTGCTGGGCACGTGCATCGACTCCTCGGTATCGCGGTGGGTGCGCCCCCTATACCCCTTAAAGTGGCGGGTGGTCGGCAAGCGGTTAAAGATACAAAATCTTCACTTTCTGAGTTCAGGTCCACTTTAACCATGTTAATGCTGGGCACTTTTACCCCCTTCCCGCCCAGACCAGTTTTCAGCTTTCGGTGCTCTCACACTTTGAATGACAATTACTCAGTCGTGTTACATTGTACCCAAATTAAACTGATATATTTTTTTTTTTTTGCTCAAACAGACATTTCTTTTGATGGTATTTATTCACCACTGGATTATTATTTTTTTTTATATATAAGCGAAAAAATAAAAACAAAAAAATATATATTTTCTACTTTATGTTTTTTTTTTAATATAAGCGAAAAAAAAATAAAAACAAAAAAAATATATATTTTCTACTTTATGTTTTTTTTTTATATAAGCAAAAAAATTAATAAAAACAAAAAAATATATATTTTCTACTTTATGTTTTTTTTTTTTTTTTTTTAATCCATCAAAATCACATTTCATCATAAATTTAGACCAGAATGTATTCTGCTACATGTCTTTGGTAAAAAAAAAAAATCCTGAAAAGTGCATGATGATTGGTTTGTGTGAAAGCTATAGTGCCTAGAAGCTAGTCCACGTATCATTAAAAATGGATCAATCCTGATGTACCGACAGCCGATCTCATTTCTTGGGGCCCAAAAATGTCAGGACAGGACAAATACCCCCCCCAAGTGACAATTAATTTGGGCACAGTGTGGCACGGCTATGGCAATTTTTAGTCAAGCTATCCTGAAAAGATGAACTGGTAATAAAGGGGTATATACAGGCTTGTACTAAAGTTGTTAAATAAAGGGATTACATTGTTATTTAACCACTTAAGGACCAAACCTCGTTTTGAGATTTGGTGTTTACAAGTTAAAATCCGTTTTTGTTTTTTGTTTTTTGCCCATTACTTACATTATATATTTTTTTCTAACACCCTAGATAAAATGGCGGTTGTTGCAAACATTCTGTCACACCGTATTTTCACATTCTCCGTTTTTTAATTTTATATCGTGAAAGATAAATTAATACCCAACATGTCACGCTTTAAAATTGCGGTCTTATAAGCGCACTTTTTTTTTGGAAAAAAAAATACACTTTTGTGAATTAAAAAATAACAATAAAAAATAAAGTTAGCCCAATTTTTTTTTCATATTGTGTAAGATAATGTTACGCCGAGTAAATTGATACCCAACATGTCACAGTTCAAAATTATAAATTTATAAACGTCGCCTTTGGAGATATTTCAGTGCCAACGTTTTTCGCCATTCCAGGGGCAATATTGAAACGTGACATGTTGGGTATCAATTTACTCGGCGTAACATTATCTTTCAAAATATAGAAAAAAAATTGGGCTAACTTTACTGTTTTATTTTTTTCAAAAATGTGTATTTTGTCCAAAACAATTGCGTTTGTAAGACCACTGGGCGAATACGGTGTGTCATAAAGTATTGCAACGACCTTCATTTTATTCTCTAGGGTGTCTAGAAAAATATATATATTTATATAATGTTTGGGGGTTCTAAGTAATTTTCTAGCAAAAAAAAAAAGATTTTAACTTCAAGTGTCCTTAAGTGGTTAAAAGTATTTCCTAAAGGGAAATATATTTCCTATAAGGGTAAACATCTCACAGATTTATAAGATGCTAGGAGGAGTGGATGAGATGGAGGTACCTACCCTGTTTCCCCTAAAGTAAGACATCCTCCGAAAGTAAGACCTCCCACCAGGTTTCCCTCTCGCAGAAATATAAGGCATCCCCCCGATAAAAAGGCAAACCCCGATAATAAGACATCCCCCAATAAAAAGGCCCCTAAAGCTACCATAAGGCGTCTGACTCTTCTGGACCATAGCGGTGGGCGCTGCCACGCAGCTCACTGATTGGCGGCAGCTCAGCCGGAGCTGTTCAGGCAGGTAGATGCGAGGTCTCTTTAAATCAGTGAGCTGCGGCTGGCTCTCTGAATGACGAGTGACGTCACCCGTCATCAGAGAGCCCGTCCTGCCGCCAGCACAAGCTGTCACCTTCTGCCGCCTGCTACTTGCTCTGCCCTGACGGAGTCTGGCTGACTCACAATTAGACAGTGAGTCGCGCTGGGCAGGAGTTGGGCACATTGTGTGGAGTCTGGCCTCCACAGACACACAGGGGTGACTGAGGTGGGGGGGGATGTCTGGTAAAGGGTGGGGGATGTCTAGTGAAGATGGCAGGGGGAGACTAAATAATCCACTGGCACATAGGTGGGTGGAGGGGGACTCACTTAAAATGACACAGGGTGGATTTGAGGGGGGGGGATCAAAATGGCACAGGAGGATCAGAAGGGGGCAAAATCAATAAATGTGTACCCTATTCATCTTCATGGAAAAATAAGACATCCCCTGAAAATAAGACCTAGCACATCTTTGGGAGCAAAAATTAATATAAGACACTGTCTTATTTTCGGGGGAAACAGGGTACCTATATAAAAAAATGGGAAGAAGAAATAGGACCACGAGGGGAGAAACAGAATATAGAAAACATTTTGCACTTAACACAAGGGACATCTAAAAATCTCAATACAATAGAAATGAATTACAAAAAGTCTTGTTAGGTGGTATAGGACACCATATATGATGACGAGATATCAAGAAGATCAACCCGGGACGTGTTGGAGAGGGTGTGGACAACAAGGGAACACGGCACACATTTGGTGGGAATGCCCAAAAATTAGAAAGTTCTGGAGGGAAATATTAGCTCTGATAAAAACAATAACAGGAACTCAGGTACTAGAAAACCCTTGGACATGCCTCTTCCACGGTACAGACACCCCAACCCAAAAGTATAAAGAAGCCCTCATAGGACAAGTGGAAGCCCCAAAACTGAGGGAATGGATAGAGAAAGTAGAGGATATGTATAGAATGGAGGGATGGGAAGAGGATGAGGAGGGTGGTAAAAAGAAATTCCGAAAGAAATGGGAACAATGGAAATTGTTCAAATTAACGAAGGAATATAACGAGGTAGTAGGGCTATGGGGGGTGGGGGGGGGGGGTAGGATGCTTTTCTTTGTATATTATGTTTTATATTTTTTGTATGGAAAAAATACTAAATACAGAATTAAAAAAAAAAAAAAAGTATTTCCTAAAAGTTGTTTAACAAAAAAATTCTCTTTGTCTAGATCCCGAGATCGCAGTGTTCTGAGGACTGCTTACCGGGAAACAGAGAAGTGCCGAGCTCAGATGTACATGAATGCTGTCATGGTTGTGTCCCGTGCTCAGAAGGAGAGATGTCCAATGAAACAGGTGGGTTTTATTATTACTTTCTAAGCCCTTGTACACACGGTCGGACATTCCGATGGAAAATGTCCAATCGGACCGTGTTGTTGGATAATCCAACCGTGTGTGTGGGCTCCATCGGACTGTTTCCGTCAGAATATCCGACAGACAAAGTTTTAGCCCTTGTACACACAGTCGGAGAATCCATCGGAATGTGTCCTATCGGACTGTGTTGACCGGAATATCCCAATTTTCCAACTTGTTGGAAATATATTCCGACCAACTGGGCCGATCGGACATACTCCGATCATGTGTAGAGAATTTTGATCGGACAAAGTGCCACGCATGCTCAGATCAAATTCCTAAATCAAAGCTATTGGCTACTAGCCTGAACGTCGTCCCATCGTAACGAAATTACGTCATCACGTTCTGAATGATCAGATTTTTCGACAACTTTGTCCGACCGTGTGTATGCAACAGTTTCGGACAAGATCCGACGGGCAAAATCTGATGGACAAAATCCGACGGATTTGGTTGTCGAAATCTCCGACCGTGTGTACAGGGGCTTAGAGCTGGGCTATAAAACTTTCCGACAACATGATCCGATTGGACTTTGTCCGATCATGTGTAGAGAATTCCGATCGGACAAAGTGCCACACATGCTCAGATCAAATTCCTAGACCAAAGCTATTGGCTACTAGCCTGAATGCAGTCTTGTCGTAACGAAATAACGTCGTCACATTACGTACGATCGGATTTTCCGACAACTCTATCCGACCGTGTGTATGCAACACCAGCTTTGGACAAAATCTGTCGCACAAAATCTACCGGATTTTGTTGTCGGAATGTCCGACCGTGTGTACAGGGGCTAAGACTTCTGTTGGTGGTAAAAGCAAATGCAAGGAAACCCATAGCACCCCTCACAATTTGTATTCATGTTCTTCTCTCTTTTCATGTGACAACACTGAAGAAATGACACTTGTCTACAATGTAAAGTAGTGAGTGTACAGCTTGTATAACAGTGTAAATTTCCTGTCCCCTCAAAATAACTCAACACACAGCCATTAATGTCTAAACCGCTGGCAACAAAAGTCAGTACACCCCTAAGTGAAAATCTCCAAATTGGGCCCAATTAGCCGTTTTCCCTCCCCGTTGTCACGTGACTCGTTAGTGTTACAAGGTCTCAGGTGTGAATGGGGAGCAGGTGTGTTAAATTAGGTGTTATCGCTCTCACGCTCTCATATTGGTCACTGGACATGGCACCTCATGGCAAAGAACTCTCTGAGGATATGAAAAAAAGAATTGTCGCTCTACATAAAGATGGCCTAGGCTATAAGAAGATTGCCAGGACCCGGAAACTGAGCTGCAGTATGGTGGCCAAGACCATACAGCAGTTCCACTCAGAACAGGCTTCGCCATGGTGGAGCAAAGAAGTTGAGGTCACGTGCTCAGCGTCATATCCAGAGGTTGTCTTTGGGAAATAGACGTATGAGTGCTGCCAGCATTGCTGCAGAGGTTGAAGGGGTGGGGGGGGGGGGGTCAGCCTGTCAGTGCTCAGACCATAAACCGCACACTGCATCAAAATTGGTCTGCATGGCTGTCATCCCAGAAGGAAGCCTCTTCTAAAGATGCTGCACAAGAAAAGACCACAAGCAGTTTGCTGAAGACAAGCAGACTAAGGAGATGGATTACTGGAACCATGTCCTGTGGTCTGATGAGACCAAGATAAACTTATTTGGTTCAGATGGTGTCAAGCGTGTGTGGGGGCAACCAGAGATGCAGAGGTGATCAAATACCACCAAAAGAAAGCTCTATTTGTGGGAAACAAAGGACATAAATTTCATTTGGATACAGCGTTGCATGACCGCATAATAAAACAGTGCCGTATCGCAAAAAATGGCCTGGTCATGAAGGGAGGTAAATCTTCCAGAGGTCAAATGGTTAATATATATTAAGTTGGCTTTTTCCATATGAAAACATTGTGTGAACTTCTATAGTTTTTGTTCAAAATACTTTTTTTTTTTATTTCACAAAAGTTTTATTAAGGAAATGCAGAGAATTACAGGCAACAATATATCGCAAAGTAAAGGTAGCAAAAAAAACATTGACACAGGTAGTTACAGAGATGTATAAACAGCAGTTTGAACTGTCTAGATATAAGTGACAATCGTCAGTAAACCATCAATGACTATTCTGTGATTAATTTAACAATATGAATAGGATAGAAAACTTAAACACATACAATGGTATATCTGGATCACTCGTATATATATAGGGAAAGGGAAGAAAGAGAAAAAGAAAAAAAAGAAAAAAAAAAAAAAAAAGGGAGGGGGTAAGAAATTAGTTTGATATAGTTACAGAAGAAAGGAGTAGGCAAGGAGAGTTCCCAAGCAACGAGCCAGCGCTGTTGGGTCCTCGAGAAAGTAACCAATGTGGTGAAGGTTCAACAGCAGTCATTACTAAATGAAAGACTTATATTCCTGTGTATCTTTGAATGCAAGCCATTTCGACCAGGTTGAAGCAAAGTTTAACATTCTTTCTTGTGAAATACTTATAAGTTCCTCAATGTTTTCAATAAAATTAATCCTTCTGAACCATTCTTTTTTCGTAGGGAGTGAGGGTGACCTCCAATGGCAAGGGATACAATGTCTCGCTGCATTTGTCATGATCATGGTTAGGGATTTCAAATATTTTTTGGGGGGGATTTTGTTGTGATGCAGTAGGAAGTGGGCAGGGTTGAAATCTAATGTTTCTGATGTTATTGATGAGATGGTTTCGTGCACCATTTTCCAGAAAGGTTGAATAAGTGGACATGACCACCAGATATGAAATAGCGAGCCCGCCTCCCCACTGCACCTCCAACATTTGTTGGAAATCTGGGGGTAGAATTTATGAAGTGTACTGGGTGTTCTATACCATCTTGCTAAAATCTTAAATCCACACTCCTGTGTGGCAACGTTTAGTGAACCTTTATGAGCGTAAGTGAAGATATTTTCCCATTCTTCATTGGAGAAGGAAAGATTGAGGTAATTTTCCCATGCTAGACAAGAAGGATAGGAGAACCCTAAATCCTCTTTAAATAGTGAATTGTAAAGACATGAGATAATATGTCTCTGTGGGGATGTGTCTGAACATAAGATCTCGAGGGTTGTGAGAGATCTACATCTAAGGGCTGCCAGTGCTGCTTTGGAGATATAATGTCTAATTTGGAGATATGTCCAGGGGGATATCAGTCTAGGAACGTTGTCCTTGTTGATTTCCTCGAGGGATAAAAATATCCCCTTGTGGATAAAGTGTTTAATTAGCACCGTATTGTGGGGCCAATTGGCCAGGAAAGAGTTTGAGGTGTTTCCTGGGGGGAAATCAGGGTTATTCCGAAGAGGCGTTAAGGGACTAATCCACGGGGTGGGGTCTCCAATCTTGTAAGTGTCATGAAAGATTGCTATCGTGGGTCCAATAAGGGGGTGTGATTTAATTTCTTTTTGAAGGTATTTAGGGTTTATCCATGGTAGATGGGTGATTGAATATGGAAATTGGGCCTGTTCTAATGATACCCAGTCTTTGACAGATTGATGTAAGTTCCAATCTACAATTCGCGTGAGTATAGTTGCTTGGTGGTATTTTTTTAGATCAGGAAGCGCAATTCCTCCTTTGTTTTTTGGGAGGATCAGTCTGGCATATTTGATTCTGGGGGGTTTACCCCTCCAAATAAAGGTGGAACAAGCTTTACGGAAGGAGGCAAAGAAGGAGGACGGCAATCTAATGGGGATCGTTTGCATGGCATAAAGGAATCTGGGGAGAATGGTCATTTTTAATAGAGAGGCCCTCCCAAACCATGAGATGTTTAGAGAATTCCAACGTTTAAGGTCTTCTTGTGAGTTCCTTAGTAGGGGGAGAAAATTAAGTTTGAATAGGTCTTTAAGGGAGGAGGGTATCTCTATTCCAAGATATGTAATTTGGTTGGGGGACCAAGTGAATGGGAAATTTTGTTTGCACAATTCTACATCTTTGAGGGGCAATGAAATATTTAGTGCTACCGATTTGGAGTGATTAATTTTTAAATTAGATAATAGTTGATATGTTTCAAGTTCTTTAACTAGATTGGGTATGGAGACCAAGGGTTGTGATAGAAAGAGCAACATATCGTCCGCAAAGGCGGCTACTTTGTAGGAGCGGTCTTTAATCTCGATGCCTTTAATATTTGGGTTGGATCTAATTTTGTTTAAGAGCGGCTCTAAGGTGAGGACAAAAAGCCACAGGGACAGGGGGCAACCTTGTCTCGTCCCATTTTTGAGGTTAAAGGCGTTCGACAGGTGGCCATTAGTGCGTACGCGTGCAGTTGGATTAGAGTACAATGCAGCGATATATGCTCTCATCCGGGGCATTATGCCAATATTTTTAAGAACTGCATCAATGAAGTCCCAGGCCACTCTATCGAACGCCTTTTCTGCATCAAGTGATAGAAAGAAGCCCTGTTTTTTTTTAGAAGTTAGCCAATTATGTATGTTCAAGGCCTTGATGGTATTGTCTCGGCCTTCTCTGCCGGGGATGAATCCCACCTGGTCAAGGGAAATTAAGGAGGTCAGTAGGGGTAGCAGTCTATTGGCCAGAATTTTTGCGTATATTTTGATATCTACATTTATTAAGGAGATTGGGCGATAGTTTGTTACAAGTGATGGGTCTTTTCCTTCCTTGGGTATTACCGTTATATGCGCTTCCAAGAGCTGTTTGGGGGGATTTTTTTCTGAGTGTAATGATTGGAAGGTTTGTATGAATTTGGGTTTGAGAATGTCGAAAAAAGTTTTGTAATATTGTAAAGGGAGACCGTCAGGACCGGGGGCTTTGCCTACTTTCATGTCTTTCAAGGCCTTATCGAATTCATCGCCATTAATGGGGGATTCGAGTTCCTGGGCAATGTTTCTTGCGATTTTGGGTGGACTATGTTCCTCCAGATAACTTTGAATCAATTTTAACCTGGTTTCCGCGTTAAGGGGGGATTTAGGATTGGGAGGGATATTATACAGAGTTTGGTAATATTTTTCAAATTGGGTGGCTATCTCCTCGTTCGAAGAGTGCGACTTTCCTCGGTTGTCAGTTATGTGATGTATGGTGGATGAGGCTTTCTTACTCTGAACTGCTCTCGCAAGCATTTTCCCACTTTTATTACCCTGCTCGTAATAAATTTTGTGTCGTAATATATATTGTCTTTTAGCCTTAAGATTCAATTCTTCCGTAAGAAGCTCTCTAGCTCTAGTCAACTCCTCGAAGGCGGAGACAGCCACGGTCTTCTTGTGTTGTAATTCAAGCACATGGATGCGATCTATTAAGGATTTGATTTTATTTTGTTTTTCCTTTTTAAGTTGGGTCAATTTTTTTATGAACTCACCCCTAATGACACTTTTGTGGGCTTCCCATTGGATGATCTTAGTAGTGTCAGCAGTATCATTACGGGCAAAATAGTCTCTAAGTGTATCTCGAAAGCGATCAATGTCTATTGGGTCCTTCAGTACGGTGGTGTTTAGTCTCCACGTTTTAGTTATAGTGTTTTTTTCTGGGAAAGTCAAGGATAGTGTGATTGGGTGATGATCCGATAGAATCATGGGCTCTATTGTCGTGTTCGTGATGAGTGAGAGGTCAGCTTGTGTAATATAGAAATAATCAATTCTCGAATACTTTTGATGGATTGCTGAGAAATAGGTATAGTCTCTAGCTTGAGGATTGAGGGTTCTCCAGGTGTCATGTAGAGTTAGTGATTGCAATTGGAGTTTGATTTGTTTTAAAGCCCTGAAAGGAAGACTCGAGGAGCCATTTGAGGTGTCAGCCAAAGGATTGAGGGGGACATTAAAGTCTCCGCCAAGTATTAGGATGCCTGAAGCAAAATTTGTTAGTAGATCCTTAATTTTGCAGAAGAAGGTAACCTGTTTTGAGTTAGGGGCGTAGATATTGGCGATCGTGATTGGATGAGATGACACTACGCCTTTGAGAAAGATAAATCTTCCCTCAGGATCAATCATTGTATCTTTTATCTGGAAAGGAGTATGTTTTGATATAAGGATAGAAACTCCTTTTGTCTTCCCCTCAGGGTTGGTGGAGTGAAAAAACGTGGGAAATCGACTATCTGAGAATTTAGGTATATTATTGGATTTAAAGTGTGTCTCTTGAATACATACTATATTGGCTTTGCATTTATGAAATTCATATAGGAATTTGGTTCTTTTGGGTGCGGTGTTAAGTCCTTTAGCATTAATGGACAGTAGTTTAAGGGAAAGAGGTGAGATTTGTGGTCTTTGAGAAGGCATGTTGAGAGATAAAAAAAGAAAAAAAAAAAAAAAAAAAAAAAGGGGGGGGGGGGGGGGTTGTTAGAGGGTAGGTGTAGTACCTATAACAGGTACAGAGAGTACAAACCGGAGGGAGGGTTAGACCTGCTAAGCCTACCTATATATATATGCCGGTAAGGTCAAGGAGGGGTGAAGGGAACCACTCCTTGTGTGGGTTCTATGACCGAATGAGGTACAGTCTGGTGATTAAAAATGAAATCACAAAGTGATAAGTTTCTTATCTGTCGGGAGGGCCCGGCGCCCAGGGAGTTCCTAAGGGCATAATAAATTTATAGATGACAGGGTTAAGGTGTAGAGATATGGGGAAAGGGATGATGTAACTGTATCTTAGTTTTTGCGAATAGACGGCTATAGCTATCACTATAGAAATGAGATGTAGGAGAGAATGATCTCTTGTAGAGTGACTAGAAAGGAATTAATACAGTGCAGGCCTCTGCTCTAGAGACATGAATCCACTACGAAAGTTTTTAACAGCAAATGAGCTGACAGACGTAACCCTTTTACCCATGGATGGGAAAGCCTAAATAGGAATAATATTTAACCAAAATGTGCGATATAATAGGTCAGTAAGAAACCATTCCAGAAATATTCATTCACATCTTAAATGGAGAAGAGAGATGACGTATCGAGAGTCCCCCCAGGGCGCGGTAGGATCAGCTCTAAGGTGAGCGACCTATAGTTTGTCCCCCATTATAGAGTATTATGAGCTGGACTGAGATAAAAGGGTGTAGCTGTATCTCTAGCATACAGATATGTGTTGGTTTTTCTGTATCCAAAAAAGATGCGGACCGGAAGGACTCTCAACACGCCAGATCATCTTAAGTACCAATAAGGAATTAGTAACAGTAACTCCAGGTGTTAACCATTCACCAACATCCACCTGGTTAAGAGTAGTGATAATTAAGACAGAAATTTTGTTAACAGTGAAAAACCTGAAACATGAAAAGCATAAAAACCTTCAAAAAATGAACATTTGGAGGAACATTAATCAGATTAAAAGAGCTCCCTCAGCAATGCTATTACATATGTATTTCAAAGAGCGGGATCCATGGGATAAAAATCGTTTTAGTAAGCAAAGAGAGTCTTAACCCATTAAGGCACTGAAATAGAGAGTATTGAGGCAAAGAACCAAAAAAAAAAAAAAAAAAAAAAAAGAAAAAAGAAAAGGGGGGTTAGAGGCCTATACATTACTCAAAAGAACCAGGCCTGACAACCAAACCCAATACAGGTTTAAACCTTGCCTCTATAAAGGACTATCATGTCCATAAATGTGTAGAGAGTACCGGGGTTGGAGCCTTGTATTGGTAATCCACTTGTGAAAGAAAAAGTGGTAAGAGTTACTCAGGTCAGACTTGCCCTGGATCAGCGTATACGATGAGGGTAGCGAAGTGGCTTCACATTTGTAAGCTTGTAAGTTGGCCGGAAGTGTTTGCAGCGGATTGTCATCAGTTCGGCCCATAAAGATACAAAATATATGCAGAGATGGGATTCCAAAGCGCCCCAAAGGGGCCTTACCTTTCTGTGTAAAACTGGGTCCTTCAATTCCAGAAAGGAGGGTTGAGGGGTGACTAAGTAGATTTACTCACTGTATACAGAGTATATGGTGGCGGTGGTAGACCAGGAATAGATAGGTAGCAGATGAGCTGGAGTTGTTTAAGAGAGGCATGGAGCAGCCATCTAGGTGTCCATTGAATCTTGCCTGTCGGTACGGTCTCTCCTTCTGGGTGGGGAGATGACTGGACTTCCTTGGTCTGCTCTTCTTCCATGGTGTTGTGCTGACGGAGATCTACGACGTCGATCTCTGTTTCTTTGTGTTCTAGGAGTCATGTTGGTTGCCACATCAACCCATGTGTCATGGATCTGGAATGAGTTGTACCAGTCGGGTACATCTGTTACGGGGATGTTGAGCGATTCGCAAAATGATTGCAGGTCCTCGGGAGTGCGTAGGAATGCTGTGTGGCCTCTCCAAGTTGCAGATAGGCAGAAAGGAAATTTCCACCTATAGGGGATGCCTCTGGTCCGGAGTTGGTCAAGTAATGGACGCAGGGCCCTGCGTTGCTGTAGAGTAATGTTGGAGAGGTCCTGGAATAATTTGATTTCATGACCGTTGAAGAGGACTCTATTTCTTTCTCTGGCTTTTTTTAGAATGGCTTCCTTTAGCGGAAAGTTTACCAGGCAGCAGACTATGTCTCTCGGCGGGTCAGTGTCCCTTCCCCTTGGACGGAGAGCGCGGTGAGCCCGTTCAAAATCAATTGGGGAGTCTGGGGGCCTCTCCAGCAGCTCATTGAAGATGGCGGTTGCCGTCTGTATTACAGGGATTTGATCTGTGGTCTCGGGAACTCCGCGGATTCTGATGTTATGACGCCTGCCCCTGTTGTCGAGGTCTTCAATGTGGCGGTGCATCTCTATTAAGTGACTCAAGTGGTTGTCTGAAGCTCTTTGTATTTGTTTCAGGGCTTCAGAGTGGCGGGATGTAGTGTGTTCCACAGAACCCATTCTGGCTGCCACGTGCTGTATATCAGCTCTCAGGTCTGTGATGGCAGCAGACAGGGTGGCTTTTATGTCCAGTGCCACTGCCTGTAAATCAGCCAAACTGAGGGCTTGAGGGGCTGGGGAGGCTTGGGGGGATAAAGCCTGAGGCAGTGGGGGAAAATTATCTTTTTCTAAGGCCTGCGGGCCGTTCGCGCCGCCCGCCGCGCCTCCGGAGGCGCCGAGCGGGGTGGCCTGTTTAGGCGAGGCCGAGGCTTTTGGGCCTTCACCGTGCGGCGGACGAAACATCGCTGGGATATTGGCCAGCGGTGACAGACCTGTCTCGGCGGCATCCCGGGATCCTGGAGTGGTTCTATCTCCTTTCCCCATGTTTGGATGGACGGAATGAAGCCCTGTGTGCGGCGAAAACTTCCCCTGAGCGCCGGAGGAGTTAGATCAAGCGTCCATCGCTGTCCCCGGTCCGGCCACGCCCCCCAAAATACTTTTTATTCTGTGTAAATTAAAAACTAAAATCAAACATGTTGTAAAATTCCACAATTGGTTTTATTTTTCAGGAAGTGAGAACTGCATGAAGTGTCTGGACCACGAATGGCCAAATGAGAACAAAACTCAATGTAATCCCAAGCTGATGGAGTTTTTGTCTTATACTGATAATCTATCTTTATTTTTCATGGTGATCTCTTTATTTCTTTGCATTTTAACTTTTTCGATAATGATTGTATTTATCTCATATGGAGACACCCCCATTGTCAGAGCCAATAACAAGAGCCTCAGCTTTGTCCTCCTGGTCTCCATCATGTTGGGTTTGCTCTGTGTGTTCTTGTTCCTGGGTCGTCCCTTGGATACAACCTGCTGGCTGCGCCAAACGTCTTTTGGATTCCTTTTTACCATAGCGGTCTCCTCTGTGTTGGGCAAGACTGTGATGGTTTGGCTTGCTTTCAAAGCCACCAAACCGGGCAGTGTGTGGAAGAAATGGGTTGGAGTAAAGCTGCCCAATTCTGTTGTCTTCATCTGCTCATCATTGCAACTTTTAATCTGCATTGCATGGTTGTCGATCTCTCCCCCCTTCCAGGAGTTGGACGAACGATCATATCAAACAAAGATCATCGTTCAGTGTAATGAAGGGTCAGTTATCGGGTTCTACTCTGTCCTGGGATATATGGGGATCCTGGCTGCTTTCAGTTTTATTACAGCGTTTTTAGCAAGGACATTACCGGACAGTTTTAATGAAGCCAAATACATCACCTTCAGCATGCTGGTGTTCTGCAGTGTCTGGATTGCCATGATCCCGGCCTATCTGAGCACCAAAGGGAAATACATGGTGGCAGTGGAGATTTTCGCCATCCTGACCTCAAATGCTGGACTTCTAGTTTGTATATTTTTTCCAAAATGTTACAAAATTCTTTGTCATCCCGATTTAAATTCAAGAAAGCATTTGCTTGACAACAGATGTAATTAAATTTTTAGGCTGGGTTCACACTATTGTGAATTGGTTCCGGTCTTCCCTGCTTCCAATTCGCATGTCAAGAGATTGTGACCGGCTCTCTAGGGAGCGGCTCTGGTGGGAATTGCACAGGAGTCCTGTGTATCTTCTGGTCAGTTTCTGGTCCGAATTCAGCCAAAAATCGGATCTGAAGCGGTGAACAGGGATGCATCGGACCCCTGCTGTCAGTCGCTCCGAGTGGCAGTGTGAGCCCAGCCTTATAGTGATAATAAAGAGTTGTACCTTCATATTAAACTTAATGTGGGGCTTCCAGGAGAATCGAATGTCTGCTTTACCGAACGCTAGCTAAAAACACTTTCATTGGCAGCTGTTTTTTTTTGGGGGGGGGGGGGTAGGCAGCAGACAACCACTGTCGTTCGGAACACCTGCACTCCCCGGGGGGGGGGGGTCTTGTGGTCAGACGGTCATCCAGCCCCACACTTACCCCATCTAGGTTTCGGGCTGGCTGCACGCCTATGGGCGATGGGCAGCTGGCAGTAGGTGGCAGCTTCTATCGCATCCCCTCCTCCTCTGCATCATGGCAGCTTACGCCCTGCGTCTCCTCCCTACTCCTCCTAGGCATCCAATAGGATCACCTGTCCTTTCAGCCAATCAAGTGTCGGCTCTCAGGGCCCACTTCCTGATTGGCTGGGGGGAGGATCAGTTTGACAATAGTGAATATTCATTTACTATCATTACGCAACTGGGTGGGTTTGGGGCTCCGAGCTTTGCGCCCTGAGGCCACCCTTTTTTGAAGACTATAAGAGGCTCTGGCTCTAATCACAAGCTTTAAACCCCCCCTATTGGAATCCATGCATCTGGCACCCTGCATATAGATTAGGGGCCGGGCGCATGAAAGGGAGGTGGCGCCCGTTCGCCACTAATGTGAAGGCCGCCACTGACCACTTGTCAAAATCAAATTGCATTTTTCTGGCAAATAAGTGTTTGGGGGTAAAAGTAAAAGGTAAAGGTAAAGTTGACCTTTTATTTTCATGGAAGCTTAACATTAAGGCTTGAACACAATGAATGATGCGCCAAGTAGAATATTTTCCTTTTGCGATGTTGCACCACAGGCATGCATACCATTTGTAGTGTTTGTTTAAATTTTTTTAAGTTAATAAACTTATTCACAGTTAAAAAATGTAAAACAGATCTCTTCACTGATTTTCTTGTTCAATATTTGTATTGAAGGATTTGCATACAAAGATGGGAAATATGCAACATGGAGGAAAAATAATTCTTGCCACCACGCAGGGAGGACCAGTAGGCAGGAATTACAGCTTATAACAGATATCGGTACATCGACTATTAAAATAGAAAAAATATTTTAGAAAATATTTGAATCAAAACATTATTCCCATATTCATCAGCAGAATCATGCGGGTGGAACAAGATGCCTTCCCTGGAAAGGCCCAGGGTTAGCAGTAGAACCATGAAAAGGAGATGGGAGGGAGGCAAGAAACACAAACAAGAGTAAAGAAGTAGTAGACATTATGGCTGATGAGAGGACACCTCTATGGGGGGGGGAGGCATGTATATCACAATAGAAATAGGTAACAAATTGCACTATACAAATCAAATTAAAGTCCATATGTGTACCAAACGAATGATACATGTGAAAAATATTCCAGATTAACGTGACAAAGTGATTATCCATATCCGTGTCCATCACCTATCACATTATCCTTTAGGATTATTAGGGATCTCACTCACGGTAACACACCATGAGCTGACATCTAAAAGCCTTAAGTCTAGTGTGTTGACCAGCACACATCTAAACAAACTCAATTGTTCGAGGACGAGAAGAGAGGAGACGCACTCGACCGTCAGAGCCGGGACACGGAGGAGACTGAGGGGGAAAGCCGCAACCTGTCAGCACAGGGTGAATGGGCTGGTGACTGGAGGGGCGTGGGTATGGTGTGCGGTGAGGGCTGGAGTGATGGGGGTCGGGTGCATCTGCGGGCATCCCTACCGATGGAGCACCAGCCGCCACTGACAGGGATCCTTGTGCACACATTGGAAAGGCAGCCCGCTGAAGGGCAGAGGAAACTCTGTAGGTAATGAGACACAAGGAGAAAGGAGCAGCACCAATCGGGGGTGTGGCAATATCAGAAAACAAGTTTATATAAAGGTAATGCACTTATTAGACAATGGTGATTCTAGGCACACTGTAACTGTCAGCCAAGTAATAGCAGAGATTCGGGGCGGCAGCTGGAGGGTGCGGTGTCCTCGTACGGGGCGGCAGCTTGAGGGTGCGGTGTCCTCATACAGGGCGGCAGCTGGAGGGTGCGGTGTCCTCATACGGGGTGGCAGCTGGAGGGTGCGGTGTCCTCGTACGGGGCGACAGCTTGAGGGTGCGGTGTCCTCATACGGGGCGGCAGCTGGAGGGTGCGGTGTCCTCGTACGGGGCGGCAGCTGGAGGGTGCGGTGTCCTCGTACGGGGCGGCAGCTGGAGGGTGCGTCGTCCTTGTATGGGGCGGCAGCTGGAGGGTGCAGTGTCCTCGTACGGGGCGGGAGCTGGAGGGTGCGGTGTCCTCGTACGGGGCGGCAGCTGGAGGGTGCGGTGTCCTCGTACGGGGCGACAGCTGGAGGGTGTGGTGTCCTCGTACGGGGCGGCACCTGGAGGGTCTGGTGTCCTCGTACGGGGCGGCAGCTGGAGGGTGCGGTGTCCTCGTACGGGGTGGCAGCTAGAGGGTGCGGTGTCCTCGTACGGGGCGGCAGCTGGAGGGTGCGGTGTCCTCGTACGGGGCGGCAGCTGGAGGGTGCGGTGTCCTCGTACGGGGTGGCAGCTAGAGGGTGCGGTGTCCTCGTACGGGGCGGCAGCTGGAGGGTGCGGTGTCCTCGTATGGGGCGGCACCGGTGTCCCAGGCTGGATGGAGGAGACGCAGGAGGGAAGCCGTCAGCAGGAAGTTTCTATGCGAGGGAGGCTTAGTCCATGCACAAGTTCGGAGTATGCATGCTCCTTCGTCAGGCAGTAGCATCGAAACATCTTTGATGTGACTAAATAGAGCTGGGCAGGCAGGTGGGCCAATGGGGGAGGGCAGCCACCGCCCTTCTGCAGCCAGCAACCTTCTCGGCACTAGACACACCGCTGGCAAGCGGGCGGACAGGATACAAATACGAGTGCTATATGGTATATAGGAAAATGTCATGGGTGAATCACAGTATATACAGATGTTAAAATTAATAATAATAATAATAATAATAATAATAATAATAAAACATGAATGAAACTAGTAAAATAAAGACAATTAAACAATTATGCAACTAAAATAAAGCTATGTGGGGAAAATATATATATATATGGAAAGCACTGAATGTGGAGATACTTACTGGGGAACAATTCTATATGAGGGATATTATTATTTCTTAAGACCATAAGGGTCCTGTGTAAAAATATAAAAAAAAGGGGGAGATGTTAGTTATTACAATTATTGGTCATGCCTAATAGGGATTGGCCGAAACACACCCCCCCCCCCCCCCCCGGTTCGGTTCAAAGTAGAACAGACAAAAAGTTCTAGCAAACATGGGAACCTCATTTTAGAGGCTTATAGGCAAGTTATTGGCATAATAAAGTATTTGGGGACCCGGGTCCTGCCCTGAGGGACATGTATCAACGCAAAAAAATAAAAAAATAAAAGTGTTTTAAAACAATCTTTCTTTTTTTAAAGGAGCGGTGATTTTATTGATGCTTTAAATATCATGCATGACAGGGATACTCTTCTAGGGAGAAACCCTCCTAGCAAAAAACCTTGTCTCCATTTTGTTGAGCACACATGCCTCATGGGGGGTCTGCAGGGTGTGACACTGATCAGAATTTGACAATGTTTTTGACAAGTCCTTAACCGCTTGCCGCCCGCCGACCATCATATGACAGCCAGCCGGCGCAGCTCTTGTTCTGGGGAGGGGGCGTCATATGACGTCCGTCCATTTAAACAAGGCATGCGCGCGATCGTGTGTGCGCACAGCCCTGTACTGTCGATGGCGGCGTGTCATGGAGACACCGCTCGTCACCGAGGCGGGTGAACAGCCATCGGGCATGGCTGTTTACCACGTGATCGGCCATGTTGTGCGTGCACGACGGTGGCAGCGTGTTCCCGGGAACACTGCTTGGCACCGACGCTGGTAAACAGCCATTGGCCGGTGGCTGTTTACCACGTGATCACTAAATGGAAACACAGAGGGTTCTCCACCTCTCACACCGGTCATGTATGAGAAGGAGATTGCGGTGTAATTTGTTGTATGCATATGATCTGTGAGAGAAATAACCTGTTATTATGACAATGTTGTACAAAAAAATAAAAAAAATCTACATTTTGCAAAGAATTGTGGGAAAAAATTACAACTTAAAAAACTCACCATGATACTTACTTAATAAGTTCTAAAAAGGGGTCATTTGGGGGGTATTTGTACTTTCCTGACTTGTTAGGGTCTCAAGAAATGAGGCCTTCAGTGCATCAGGTGTGATCAGATGTGATCAGTTTTCAGTGATTGGCACCATAGTCTCTATAACTTTCACAAAGACTCAATAATATACACTAATTTGGGTTATTTTTTACCAAAGATATGAAGAAAAATTACTAATTGGCTAAATTTTATGACGGAAACAAAGAAAATGGCTTTTTTTTAAAAAAAATGTACGGTCTTTTATTATTTATAGCACAAAAAATAAAAAACCCACTAGTGATTAAATACCACTAAAAGAAAGTTCTATTTGTGTGGAAAAAAGGACGCAAGTTTCATATGGGTACAGTGTTGCATGACTGAGTAATTGTCATTCAAAGTGTGAGAGCACTGAAAGCGGAAAATTGGTCTATGCAGGAAGGGGGTGTAAATGTCCAGTATTGAGGTGGTTAATTAAAAAAAAAAATATCTCATGACGTATATATCAATTGAAAATCACGTCGCCCAGCGATGCCTATCAGTGCCCATCAGTAAAGCCTCATCAGTGCATATTAATGAAGGTGAAAAATTACCTGTTTGCAAAATTTTATAACAAACTCTGGAAACTGTTTCTTTTTTTTTTTTTTTTTTACATTTTCAGTCTTTTTTGTTTGTTTTGGGCATCCAGGCATTAATAATATTTGGGCAAGAAAGAATGCATTCTTTCTAATATGTAGTGATTAGGGATGAGCTCTGGGTTCAGTCCTAACCCTGATTCAGACTGAATTTTGGGAGCTCTGAGGTTCAGGAAATGGATGAACTAAATAGGTGTTTAGCCGAGTCGAACCTCCAGCTGCTGTGTGAAGTTCTACATTTAGCAGCAGTATTATTATCTTTGCTAAATGTAATACCTTCCTGCTCAGGGCTTCCGGTTGGTGGGGAGATGAAATGGAAAGGTAGGAAAAATGGCTGAAGGTAGGGAAATGGCTGATGGCATACTGACGACCATTGAGTCATCCACTCCCGGCCCATTCACGGGAATCCTGGCTGACGGGTGAGTGCTGTGGGGTCATGCCCATATTTAGTGAATGACATCCCCCCGGGGAACCCACCCCTTTGTTTACATTCTGTAGCAGGGACCAGGAGCTGCACTTCACAGTGAGTGAGTGATAAGATCAGATAAGTAATTGAATGTGATTCATCATGAGGATCTGCATTGCAACGTGATTTTCAATTGATATACTACATCATGAGATCTTTGGGGACCAAAGACTTCAAGTAGGGGGAGTATGTAGCCCTGACATTTCTGCCTATTGATCCTATGTTAATGTTATTACAATGTAAGTCTATGGACATTATCATGGCTTAGTATTTGGCACCATCTAGCGGCCAATAACAAGAAATGGACTTGGATTCTTTTCTGTCTTTAATATTGAAAAGCATCACAGGAAGTGACAATGTTTATGTTCCTATTTTTTGACCTTTGTCTACCCAGAATGCCAGGTGACCTGCCCATGGTCACCTTGGACAGAACTGCATGCTGGGTAGATTATAAAAGAGCCCCGTGTGGCCATCTTAGCTCTCTTTGGAACACATGGCCTGCCTGTGAGGACTGCTGAGGAGGTCTCCGGAGAGCGAGGCCTACAGCCACTGCGGAACATCTACAGACGTTGCCATCCTTTTGAGTGCAGAAGCAAGACACAGTGACCGGATCGGATGAGGATCCAGAGACACCTCTTGAAGCCCCAGAAGGACCCGGTTCAGCTTGCGTAGCGGTACGGTGCGACACACTTATCAGTATCCAGTGGGTGAGAGGGCCATTGCCCATTGTCTATTATGCACTTGTATACATTTAGGCCAGTGTTGGCGAACCTTGGCACCCCAGATGTTTTGGAACTACATTTCCCATGATGCTCATGCACTCTGCAGTGTAACCTGAGCATCATGGGAAATGTAGTTCCAAAACATCTGGGGTGCCATGTTCGCCATCACTGACTTAGGCAGTCAACACAGCACTGCTGGGACCTGTAGTCTTACAGGGAAGGTTTTGCTAAAGTCTGAAGTTAAACAGGCCTCAAGCCTATTTTGCACAGTGTCCTTAACCCTGTGTTATTATCTAGCAACCTCAGGTGTTTCCACTACAGGAACAAGTACAACACTCATTTACAGTTATATTTGCCATCTCATTTTTGGATTACAAATTATTGCAAATATCAAAGCTAGCTGAAGAAAGAAGATTAAGGACTGTATTCTGCATTACAAGACCTGGTATTTTGACTAAAGTAGGGGGAGCTCCCTGGTGCTATATATACACTGAAATTGTCAATTGTTATATCACTTAAGCCCTTGGAGTGTGCCTGGAACTGGGAGAGTTGTCCAGAGTCAAGCCTATGTACTGTGGGCACTAGTTCCATTTTAGGACATACCTTCAAGGTATATACAACTACAAGTTTATTTACACTTATTATTGTGGTTAATCACTGCATTGCTGCACTATGTTGGTGAGGCATTGTAGTTTCTCTGATTATATTCACCATTATTACAGTAAACATATGTTTTTGGTTAAGTGAACTGGTGTGGAGTGTTGTTCCCTGTTTTCAACAGCAGGTGGAGACATAGGACATTTAGGTAATAACAAGGTATACTGTTATCATATTGTGTATTTTGAGGTTATCTCTCACTGTTAGCTTTACACCACATTGCACCACAGCTGTGTCGAGGGAACTGAGCCTAGTCAGTGGGGGTTCATTAGCAGAGTACAGGCCCAAACAAAATTCAGCAGCAGTTCTTCGGGGGTCAGTGCAACATATATATATATATTTTTTAAATGAAGGATTATGATAAGTGTCACACCCTGCAGACCCCCATGACCCTGGACCAGAGGCCCATGTCAGTAACAAAATGGAGACAATGTTTTTTGCTAGGAGGGTTTCCCCCTGGAAGAGTATTCCTGTCATACTGAGGGCATGTGGCCTGGTATGGTTCAGGAGAGAGGGGCATACACTGATTCTCCCCCTTTCCTGTCCTTCCAGGCTTCATGATTTTGGTGGGGAACTTAAAGGAACTGTCAAATTCTGATAAGCATCCCATCCTCAGACCCTTACAACCATTGTGTCAAGGTTGTGGAGAAGACAAGGTATCCCTGTCATGTTTAGTATCAAGTATGAGTGGAAGACAGCTCTGGACTGTAGCCGCTCAAGACTAATGGCGGCAATATACTGTGTGAAGGGTAGAGAAGGAATTGCTTCCAGTGGGTTGTATCCCAATTATAGGTGGTAGGTGAGGGGGGGAGCACCCTTTTTAAAGACATAAAAAGAAAAGCCCCCCAATAAATGATGGATTAAGACATAGTGTGTCACATCAGTATCCTCTGCCCTGCTTCACATCACTCCTTCCCAGTAGTATCCTCTGCCCCCCTTCCCTTCCCATCACCTCCCACAGTAGTATCTTCTGCCTCCCTTCAGATCACCCCCACTGTAGTGTCCTCTGCCCCCCTGCCCTGCCCAATTGTAGGTGGTAGGTGATATACTCTGTTGGGGTCTAGGGCTGCTACCTTTCTGATAATGACAATGGAGGCATTAGCACGGTTTACACTTGGGTGATTGAAGAGGAGTGCCCGATGTCCAAAAAAAGTCTCACTTGATGAATTTAATAGTTGTTTATTGAAGGTAAAAGTAAGCAAGTAGAGTCCATGTGTTTTTGGGGGGAATTGCCTCCCTCTTCCTCAGGCAGGATGCCCTTCAGGGGCCAGCTTAAGGGCAGAACACCGACTGAATCACATCGCAGAGCTTCGCCTGTGCAGGGCGCTGCCTCTGCGCGTTATTCCAAAAGTTCTTTGGTGTGGGACTTTTTTGAGACGAGTGCATCAGATCGCACCGCTGCTATTTGCAAGATATGTCTCAAGCGTATGTCGCGTGGCCAAAACATCAGCCGCTTGGGCACCACATGCTTGACCACATGCTTGACCAGACATATGTTGACCTGTCATGCAGTTCGTTGGCAAGCGTACCTTAAAGACCCACACCAAAGAACAAAGCAGACCTCTCCTTGCTCCTCATCAGCTGGGATCTCCAACCCCACTATACCTTTAGTCCTCTCTGAAACCTGCATTGAGAGGAATGAAGGCGTAGAATTAGGTGTGTCATAGCCAAGTACTTCCGGGCACTCTGCTAGCTGTACACCAACGTTCTATTGTAGCAGGCAAATTTCCCTGCCCCAGCTGCTGGACCATTGAAAGAAATTCACTCCCAGCCATCCACATGCCCAGCGGTTGAATACTAGCTTGGCTAAATTTCTAGCACTTCAACTGCTGCCTTTTCAGTTGGTAGACTCGGCCCCCTTCCATGAGTTTGTGGAATGTGCGGTTCCTCAGTGGCAGGTCCCCAAACGCCACTTTTTCTAAAGGAAGGTGATTCTGGCTCTCTACCGGCATGTGGAAGGCAATGTCCTTGCCTCGCTGGACAGGGCGGTCAGCGGTAAGGTGCATATTACTGCTGACTCATGGTCCAGCAGGCATGGACAGGGACGTTACCTATCTTTCACGCCTCCAAAATGCTACTATTGGTTGTGACACAACTCTCTCCTACACCCCCTCTTCTTCTTCCATGGCCTCTTCCTGTGCTTTGTCTTCGGAACCAGCGGTGCTCCGTAGGCGTTCAAGAGGCTACGCTAGTACAAGGGTAAGGTTGCGGACTTTATCTTGCCATTGCAGAGGGAGCAGAGGATGAGACATCTCCAAGAGGCCTTGCAGAAAGGTCTGTGCAGCGCGTTCCCAGAGACTGGGAGGTTAAAAATTCCTGGTCCTGGTCCTAGACAACGTGTTGCTGAGGCTTCGGTCAGTCACAGAAGGAGCGGTGGAGAAGGTGGCCGTCTGACCGATGCGTTCAGACAATTTTTTATTCCGCAGCCCCAAGGTATGATCAGTTCCAGCAACCATTGTCAGCATCTGATTTACACGGTGCGGGAATACTTAGGGGCAAGGTTAGACTTGGACACCTTTCCCACCGAAAATCCTCTGGGTTACTGGGTCTTGAGGATGGATCACTGGCCAGAGCTTGCACAGTATGCAATTGAGCTACTGGCCTGTCCTGCATCCAGCGTTCTTTCGGAACGCACATTCAGTGCTGCCGGAGGCTTTGTAACCGATCACAGGGTGCGCCTGTCCACCGACTCAGTTGATCAACTGACCTTCATAAAGATGAATCAGTCTTGGATCACCACCAGCTACCAAGCACCTGAAGCTGATGTAACCAAATACATTTTTTTAAATGTCACATCCCTTCAAGTCTGCCTATGCTGATGCTGAGTGACTATCCTGTTATGTTGACTGACTGTCCTCTTCCTCCTCATTGATCCTCTGCTGATAGCTTGGAAGAACATTTTTGGTTCTGGGCGCCACCACCAGTGGCTAAGGCCCAATTTTTCATGCAAGATTTTGCAGCAGGGCTCATTCCTGCACTCCAATTAGAGTATCTGTGAGAGGTTGCAGTGTCGTAGCACCAGTGCCTAAGGCCCAATTTTTCAGCCCCTGTTTAACAGGGGCATGTAATTACACTTTTTGATGCAATACTTTTCAGCAGGGCTCATTCCTGCACTCCAACTAGAGTATCTGTGAGGGGTTGCAGTGTCGTGGCACCAGCAGCAGTGCCTAAAGCCCAATTGTTCATCCCCTGTTTAACAGGGGCGTGTAATTATAATTTTTGATGCAATACTTTGCAGCAGGGCTAATTCCTGCTCTCCAACTAGAGTTTCTGTGAGGTGTTGCAGTGTTGTGGCACCAGTGCCTAAGGCCCAATTTTTAAGCCCCTGTTTAACAGGTGTATGTAATTACAATTCTTGATATAATATTTCAAAGCAGGGCCCGTTCCAGCGCCCACCGAGAGTAACTGTGAGGACTTTCAGTGTTGTGGCACAAGCACCACTACCACCACCATAGGCCCAATTTTTCTACCACTGTTCAACAATGGCATGTAATTACAATTCTTGATATAATCGTTCACAGCAGGGCGCTCCAGCGCCCACCAAGAGTCACTTTGAGGGCTTACAGTGTTGTGGCAAAACCAAAACCTTAGGTCTAAATTTCTGCAGAGCATATAGGGCAGGCCCCTACTTTGAAACATCCAACTTACAAACGTCTCCTACTTGCAAACGGAAGGTGACAACAGGAAGTGAGATGAAAAAAGACGGACGGCAAAAAAAAGTATACAGGGATGATAACCCTTCCCTATGTTTTCCAAAAAGCTTAAAAATTTATTTTTTGACTGGAGCTACACTTTAAAAATTTACCAGTTTAAAATTACAAACAGATTCTACTTAACACAACAAACCTACACAGTCCATTTCTTGTTTGCACCGCCTGTATACTGCTGTTCGGAGTATATAGGGCCTGGGGGCCCCACGTCTTTCCTTTTTTTTAATATGGGTACAGGGTTCCCCTTAATATCTGTACAAGACCCAAAAGGGCTGGTAATGGTCAGGGGGGGCTACCCATGCCATTTTTCTCAATGATTTTCATCCGTATTACCGGAACCAGACATTACATTAAAACCGCAAGTATTTTTAAATGACTTTTTTTCCATTAGAAATGTAATTTTGTGCTGGGACTGTTCTAAACATGGGAAGCACGTGCCACTTCACAGGTATACTACAGACACCCCCAGGCACGATATTTAAAGGAATATTTCACTTTTTTTTTTAACTTTAAAGAGGAAATAAACCCTGATGAGTTTACTTCCTCTTTCATTCCCTGCAAAGGCAAAGCATAATGGACTACTATGCCTCGCATAGTAGCCCATTATGTGTCACTTACCTGACACAGGAGCCAGCGAAGTCGACGCTGTCCCCTGTAGTCCGGCGCATCCATCTTTTCGGTGAGGTCTCGCAGCTCCGCCGCTGTCATTCGGCGGAGCCGCGATGACGTCACTCCTGCGCATGCGCACGGGAGCCGACACGCGCGGCAGCTCCATTGTTGGAAATGCCGCGCTCAGTGCGCCTGCGCGCCGCTGTCTACGGCCGGTGCCTGTCTTCGGGGCAAATATCTCCTAAACCGTATAGGTTTAGGAGATATTTCTTGGACCTACAGGTAAGCCTTAATCTAGGCTTACCTGTAGGTCAAAGTGGTTTGTAAGGGTTTACAACCACTTTAAGCATCATTAAAATCAGTGCTCCCAAAAAAACGGCTATTTTTAAAAGTTTTTTCCCCAAACCCTTCTTAGGACAATAACTTGCATATTAGCCTTTAAAATTAGCACTTTTGTTTTCGAACGTTCGAGTCCCATAGACTTTAATAGGGTTCTAAAGTTTGTTCAAATTTTTGGTGCCGTTCGAAGGTTCTGGTGCGAACCGAACCGGGGGGTGTTCGGCTCATCCCTAATCACTAGTAGTGAGGAGGGGTTCCATTAATTAGAATGTCCCCCAGGGCAATGCCCAGACTCCCCCATGGCAATTGTTTGACCATCCATTGCCTATTAGCCGAAAATTGGCCATTTATTGTTTTTATTAACATTTGTTTCCTATTGAGTTCGGATAACACTGGTTTAGGAACAACTAATTTTAATGTCTGCTGATAATATTTTAAAAAATAGACTCACCTACAAATGTTTGTCTTTTATTTTCTTCTCTTTATTTTATTCAAAAATAAAGTCTGATATTAACAGAAAATAAAATTATTATATGTAACCGTATTGCAGTTGCACAGCACTCTATATAAGAGGACACCATTTTATTCCATAGACGTGATCTGTAGCCTTGTGTATTCCCAGATAATGTTATACCGGGTTATAGTGACCTCCATTCATCTCCTTGTTGTTGTGTTGTGTAGATTTATACTGACATTTCATACACAGATTGCAAAATTGTGTATGATCCTTCTGTATGTGACACCTTGTACCGCTGACACCGAAGACCCAAGACCGGCATCAACCTACGTGCCGGAGGCAGCCGCCGTGTATGAAGACTATGAGTATTATCAGGATGGAGACGTTATAATCGGAGGGGTCTTCACTGTCAATAGTCTTTTAAGAGGAGTATACTACGACTCTCCAACTATACCCAGAATTTTTTTTATAATGTGGTGTATGAAGTGAGTATCCTGCCTCATATGTAATAGAGAACCTATCTCCAAAAAGTTAAAATGTGTGACAATGCAGGAGAAGAATTAGGAGACATCTGACAGATCTTTCCACCCCATGAGTAAGGACCTCCATGGCAGGATCACCAGGCTTTATTTTAATAAAAGCTGCAGATCTACAAAGACTGAAAATGACTTTTGACATTAACATGTCATTGGGTGCACTGTTTGACAGAAAGGCTCACGATCTAAATTAAATTCCGACCTTCTGCCACCCAAAACCCCTACTATGAAGTCTATCACTGCATTGCTCGAGTTTCAGCTCTTACATTGTATCCTCAGCATTGATCCCGGCTTTGTCTGCTTTGTCTCTGATCTCTAGGTGTGCCGGGATCCCCGGGTACGGTGAAGACCGCGCCCCGGCAGCAGACCGGTGTCATCCCAAACCTACGCAGACGCCTTTGCTTCCTAAGTAGGGGTTTTGTGTTGCAGATGGTTGGAATTTCATTTAGATCGTAAGCCTTTTTCGTTCAAACAAGTGCACCCAATAACAAAGTTGGGAGACAGGAATCCCGCACACTGTGACAAAGCAGACAAAGCCGGGATCAACGCTGAGGATACAATGTAGGAGCTGAAACTCGAGCAACGCTGTGTTAGACTTCACACACAGGAAAGCAATCAGACGTAACCTGATATTAGAATAGACGTGATCCCAATCACTACAATCTCATAGAAGCTTTAACATGTTAATGTCAAAAGTTATTTTCAGTCTTTGTAGATCTGCAGCTTTCATTAACCACTTAAGGACCGCCCCGTGTACATTTACTGCAGCAGGGCAGCTCTTAAGTGCAAAATAACGTGATTTCTGTATATAAAGTGACTGGCGCTGCGCTGCTACTAATAGAATAAATACATAAACATTAAAATCTTACTGCAACAAATAGCGATGATCAGTGAAATTAAAAAAAAAGTAACCAATTGCCGTCCTGCCGCTATCATTTTACTGCGGCAGGTCGGCACGATCCCACGAACCGTCGTAGCAATAAGTCGGCTCGCCGGATCAGGATAGCAGGCGCGCGCACGAGCCCATGCCTGCTGCACAGCGGGGGGGGGGGGGGGTGCCGATGCTCATGGCCAACGGTCCCGATGACCGCGCCAGCCACGAGCGAACGCAGACACGAGAGGCAGAACAGGGACGTGTGTGTGTGTAAGCAGACAAATCTCTGTTCTGTTCTGAGAGGAGTGACAGATCGTGAATGAATGAATGAATGAATGAAATACTTGTATAGCGCACAATGCGAACTGAATCGCCTCTAGGCGCTGTGGTGAGCTTTGATCATCTGCTAAAAGAGAAAGATCTTGAGTTTTTTCCTAAAAGCCAGGTGATTTTCTTCCAGGCGGATGTTTATTGGTAGAGCATTCCATAGCCGAGGCCCTTGGACAGCGAATCTCCGTTCACCCTTGGATTTATCGTGTGCTCCTATTAGCTAAGAGCCACGATCCGTCACTTCCTCTAGTCAGTCCCCTCCCCCTTCAGTTAGAAACACGTAGCAGGGAACGCATTTAAGCCCTTGATCGCCCCCTAGTGTTAACCCGTTCCCTGCCAGTGACAGTTCTACAGTAATCAGTGCATTTTTATCGCACTGATCGCTGTATAAGTGATAATGGTCCCAAAAATGTGTCAAAAGTGTCTGACGTGTCCGCCATAATGTCGCAGTCCTGATAAAAATCACAGATCCACGCTATTACTAAGTTAAAAATAATAAAAATAATAAAAAAAATGCTATAAATCTATCCCCCATTTTGTAGACGCTATAACTTTTGCGCAAACCAATTAATATACGTTTATCTGTCTGTCCCAATGCGTAGCGTGACGCCCACGTGACTTCATCAGGGTATAAAGTGATCCCTGTTGTGATTGGACACAGCGGGAGCCAATTAGCAGGTCCAATGTCCGCGATGCCGACCCGCGATCATTCATAAGAGAGGCAGAACGGCGCTATGCCTATGTAAAAAAGGCAGATCATCGTTCTGTCAGACAGGAAGAGAGAGATCTTGCCTTCCTGCTAATCAGGAACGCAGATGTCTTGCTTCCACCAGTCAGTCCATCCCCCACACAGTTAGAAAGCACCCTCTAGGAGCATACTTAACCCTTTGATCGCCCCTGATATTAATCCCTTCCCTGCCAGTGTCATTTATACATTCACAGTGCTTTTTTTTTTATTTAGCACTGATCACTATATTAGTGTCACTGGTCCCCAAAAAGTGTCACTTAGTGTTAGAGCTGCACGATTAATCATTAAACAATTGTGATCTCGATTCAACAACCCTCACGATCTCTATGGAGAAATTCCGGATTCTTTCATGTAACAAGTGTAGAGAGTTCTCTGATCACTCGGCTGTCAAAAGAAAAAAAAAAACCCGAGCAGCCTGCCAAGTTTTCACAACATTGTCCAGGCTAGTAGATTAACTATAAACATTGTAGCTTTTTGATATTAGATCAAAGGGATAAACTTCTGTGTGCAGATGAGGTCAGTTTAACCCACTTAAAGACTAAACCTTTTTCTGACACTTGTTTCTAACAAAGTTAAAATCAGTATTTTTTTGCTAGAAAATTACCGTATTTATCGGCGTAGGACCTGCGCCGGCGTATGACACACACCCCAAGTTTAGGAGGGAATTTTAAGGAAAAAAAAATTACATTTAAATGCCCATCAATGCAGCCTTATCAGTGTCCATCTGCAGCTTTGCCCAGTCTGATTGCAGCCTTGCCCAGTCTGATTGCAGCATTGCCTGGTGTCTTTGCAGCCTTGCCCAGTCTCATTGCAGCCTTGCCCAGTCTCATTGCAGCCTTGCCCAGTGTCTTTGCAGCATTGCCCAGTCTGATTGCAGCCTTTCCCAGTCTCATTGCAGCCTTGCCCAGTCTCATTGCAGCCTTTGCCAGTCTCATTGCAGCCTTGCCCAGTCTCATTGCAGCCTTGCCCAACCTTTCCCGGTCTCACTGCAGCCTTGCCCAGTGTCTTTGCAGCATTGCCCAGTCTTATTGCAGCCTTGCTCAGTCTGATTGCAGTGTTGCCCAGTCTCATTACAGCCTTGCCTAGTCTCATTGCAGCCTTGCCCAACCTTTCCCAGTCTCATTGCAGCCTTGCCCAACCTTTCCCAGTCTCATTGCAGCCTTGCCCAGTGTCTTTGCAGCCTTGCCCAGTCTGATTGCAGCATTGCCCGGTGTCTTTGCAGCCTTGCCCAGTCTGATTGCAGCCTTGCCCAGTGTCTTTGCAGCCTTGCCCAGTCTCATTGCAGCCTTGCCCAGTCTCATTGCAGCCTTGCCCAGTGTCTTTGCAGCATTGCCCAGTCTGATTGCAGCCTACTGAGTGTAGCCATTCAGATCCGGCCATCCCTGCTGCTGATTCCTGACAGAGACACTGGTACTGGTGTGTAGGGCAGCCATCAGAAATTTTTGGGCACCTTACACAGCTTTAGACCTGCCCCCCCCCCCCCCCCCCCCGGGCCTGACCACCAATATTCCCCAGGGATTGCCTATGGGCCATCCTACCAAATCCGCACACCGGCCACCCCCCCTGTATGCACTCAGCCCCCCACCAATCCTGTATATATGTCTTCCCCCTCACACCGGTATATTTGTCAGCCCCCCCAAACCTGTATATTTGTCAGCCCCCCAAATCTGTATATATGACAGCCCCTCCACACACCTATATATATATGTCCCCCACACACCTGTATATATATGTCCCCCACACACCTGTATATTTGTCCTCCCCAAACCTGTATATATGTCAGCCCCCCTCACACCTGTATATATGTCAGCCCCCCTCACACCTGTATATATGTCAGCCCCCCCCTCACACCTGTATATATGTCAGCCCCGACACACACACACACCTGTATATATGTCAGCCCCCCCACACACACACCTGTATATATGGCAGCCCCTCCACACACCTGTATATATGTCACCCCCACACACACCTGTATATTTGTCCTCCCCCAAACCTGTATATATGTCAGCCACCCTCACACCTGTATATATGTCAGCCTCCCATACACACACACACCTGTATACATGTCATCCCCCCACACCTGTATATATGTCAGCCCCCCTCACACCTGTATATATGTCAGCCTCCCATACACACACACACACCTGTATATATGTCAGCCCCCCATACACACACACACACCTGTATATATGTCAGCCCCCCTCACACCTGTATATATGTCAGCCCCAAATACACACACACACCTGTATATATGGCAGCCCAATTTACACACACTTGTATATATGGCATCCCCCCCCCACGAACCTGTATATATGTCAGCCCCCTCACACAACTGTATATATTTCAGCCACTCCCACACACAACTGTATATATGTCAGCCACCCCCCCACAGACACCTGTATATATCAGCGCCCCCCACACACACCTGTATAAATGTCAGCGCCCCCTCCCACACACACTGTATATGTGTCAGCCACCCCTCCACACACCTGTATATATATCTGCCCCCCACACATACTTGCATATATGTCAGGGCCCCCCCACACACCTGTATATATGTCACCCCCCCCCCCCACACACACACACACCTTTATATATGGCAGCCCCACATACACAAATCTCTACACACAAAAGGCTCTGGCCCCTCCCTGTAGACAAACAGCCCCCCTCCCTTTCCTTCACTGCCCCTACTTCCTACCTGGTCCCGGCTCGTTTTTACACAGCTGACATGTTGCTGAGAAGCACAGTACAGGCAGATCACTGTCACACGAGGGGTGCACATGCACATAGTAGCCAGAGGTGGCAGTAAAGAGCTTGAAATCAATGACACAAGAACTGCAGAAACTGTGAGATTGTTTCTATACTGCAGAGCACGGATCCCCTTCACCCACCCTGCATTCTTCTGGCCCGGGCGGGCCCCTTATAGTTGATAAATATAATATAGCTGATGGCGGCCCTGCTGGTGTGCAAAAGGATCAAGGGAAAATAACTCATGGGGTACCCCCAGGGACCACAGCTTGCAATCTAAGTTGCCCCTAATACAGTTGGTAAGGAAAGAAGGCCAAAAACCAAGATAAAGATACAAAAAAAATGGAATAAGAATAAACTGTGAACTGTGACAATGTAAACAAAATTAAAGAGGTTGTAATCTCAGGAAAAAAAAAATCCTGTAAGACAAAGGCATAATAGCTCAATATAAAATACTTTCCTTAGATCAACGCTGTGACAGCGGTCCACCGTCACTCCTGTGCAATGCTCAAGGCACGGCTGCTGAAGAAATGGCACGGGCGAGCCATTTCTTCAGTGCACATGCGCTGATGACGTTGTTGCAAGCGTATATGGTAAATATCTCCGAAAACCGAGCAGGTTTAGGAGATATTTACAGTACCTACAGGTAAGCCTTATTATATGCTTACCTGTAGGTACAATTGGTGTAACAGGGTTTACAACCACTTTAACAATTTACACAAAGATGAAGGTGGGCAGCTCAAAACTAAATGGCAGCCTACTACTCTAGCTATGTAAGTGATGGTGCTGGGTATACTGGAGCAGGTGCATGCAAACAAGGAGAGAAAATCACAGTGCAAATACACCATAGTGTAATAAGTAATAACAAAATATACATTTATTAAACAATAAAACTGCACTCACAAAGATGACAAAGTACAGGTGGGTATTGTGAGTTATGGTGGAACATAAAAGTTTCACAAGGAAAGTTTCTCCAGCTTTGGCCACAGCCATGGGACAGCCTGGAAGGTGGGCCCCCGATCCCAATGTGGAATCTCCGCACAGGACCTGAAAGAGCCACCACAGACACAAGGAACTCCCTCATCTGACGTCACATTCTGGGAATGCGCAGTAGAAAAGTGTTTTGAGGCATGCTCACCTCTTCCTCAGCCTACTATCACTTTTAATGTGCAAAGCAAGGATGAAATGTACTAAAGTCAAGAAGCACAGGTTGGGGTTTTACTACAAGGATTAATATACTGTAGAGAATACCGCAGAGTAAAATTGGGCAGTAGAAGAACAGTTTGAGTTAGGGATAATAGGCCTAACTGGTATATGCCTAACTTTTATTTTCTCTATTGGGACAGGGGGTGCAATAAATGTGAGTGATAAAGTGTGAGATGGTAAAAGTGTACACTACTTTTACATAGTTTTTACATTTACATATTTACAGTACCTACAGGTAAGCCTTAAGCCTCATACACACGATAGGACTTTGTACAAACTTTCCCTTGGATTTTTGTACAAAGGGCGTCGGCCCTTAACTTGTATTGCATACACACAGCAGGACTTTTTCAGCCAACTTTCACCAAATCATGTGGGTTTTCTGCTCTTTATCGCCACCTTTGGTCAACTTCTGTATTGTTGTCTGATCTTTTGCATTGGTTCTGAGCATGCCTGTTTGTACTTTGTACAAAAGTCCTATGGTTTTCTGTACACACGATCAGACTTTGCTCCATCGGACTTTTGTTGCCAGAAAGTTTGTCCGTTCACACAGCCAACAAAAGTCAGATGAAAACCCAAAAAGTTTGTCTGATGGAGCGTACACACGGTCGGATGTTGCTCCAAAACAGCTAATTTGCATGTTTGTTGTCAAAAAGTCTGATCGTGTGTATGGGCCTTTATTATAGGCTTACCTGTAGGTACAATTGGTGTAACAGGGTTTACAACCACTTTAACAATTTACACAAAGATGAAGATGGGCAGCTCAAAACTAAATGGCAGCCTACTACTCTAGCTATGTAAGTGATGATGCTGGGTATACTGGAGCAGGTGCATGCAAACAAGGAGAGAAAATCACAGTGCAAATACTCCATAGTGTAATAAGTAATAACAAAATATACATTTATTAAACAATAAAACTGCACTCACAAAGATGACAAAGTCCAGGTGGGTATTGTGAGTTATGGTGGAACATAAAAGTTTCACAAGGAAAGTTTTTCCAGCTTTGGCCACAGGCATGGGACAGCCTGGAAGGTGGGCCCCCGATCCCAATGTGGAATCTCCGCACAGGACCTGAAAGAGCCACCACAGACACAAGGAACTCCCTCATCTGACATCACATTCTGGGAATGCGCAGTAGAAATGTGTTTTGAGGCATGCTCACCTCTTCCTCAGCCTACTATCACTTTTAATGTGCAAAGCAAGGATGAAATGTACTAAAGTCAAGAAGCACAGGTTGGGGTTTTACTACAAGGATTAATATACTGTAGAGAATACCGCAGAGTAAAATTGGGCAGTAGAAGAACAGTTTGAGTTAGGGATAATAGGGCTAACTGGTATATGCCTAACTTTTATTTTCTCTATTGGGACAGGGGGTGCATTGAATGTGAGTGATATAGTGTGAGATGGTAAAAGTGTACACTACGTTTTTCTTTCAAATGATGTAGCGGTATGCTGCGAACAAAAGGCATCTTCAAGAAAAGATGATAAGTAACATGTGAATGCTTTGCTTTGACCACCCAAAGTTAAATAAAGGCTCCATCAACATAAAATGTAAAAAAAAAAGAAAAAAAATGTACTCTGAAATGAAGGTCCTTTCTCAACATAATATAAAAAACAATATATACCCAAAATAACTGAGAAAACCCCAAATCATACTTTTTTTTTCGTTTTGCAGTCCTCAGCCGCACTTTTATAAGGATCTGTTGACTTTCTTTTTTGCCATTGATGAAATTAACAAGAACCCTACAATGTTACCAAATATTACTCTTGGATATCACGTATATGACTCCTGTCGGGAGAGCAGAAAGGCGATAAAGAACACATTGCAGATTTTATCCGGACCGGGAAAGATGGTCCCAAATTACTCTTGTAGAGAACGTAAAAAAATACTGGGCTTCATTGGAGACCAGAGCTCTGCAACCACCACATCTATAGCACAGATATTGGCTTTATATTGTTATGTACAGGTCAGTAAGGCCTTTTTTTTCTTTTAGAATTTAAGTTGACTCCATTAAAACAGGTTAATGTGAGAAGGTCTAAATTTCATTTTCAAATGTTCAGATCTGGTCATATAGCAATGGCCTTACCAGCCAGGACCATTGATGGTCTTCAATACCATCTGTCACCTACATGTAATTATAATTTTAACAATTCTACACTGGCAATTTGATAATGATTAACACTTATAGTTATATGACTCGAGTAATTATTACCTGTTCCAGATGCCATGGCACCATGGGGTTTGGATTTAGGTCATTAGAACACAAACACGTCCCATCGTGTTCTGGGACAATCAGCATCTGTATTGACACCCTCCATGGTGTTTGATTCTGAGTGATTAAGTGATTAAGTTAAGTCCCATGTGGAAATAAATGATGGAGCTTCATTCTATCACTTATTAGAACAGAGGAAGCTACTTGGATAAGTGTCAAAACATCTTTAGTGTTATAGAACAAGTCCAGCTCAATGTGATCAGTTAATACTATTTAGGTGTAGCAAGAGTCCAGGCCTCCTACGATCTAAAGAGAACCTCCAGGTCCAGAGATAGCGGACATCCTTCTGTATATGGTGGGTTGCATGGCATAGTGGGTGTAACGCAAGGTAGATTGATTGGGTGCCAGACACTTCTTGAATGCAAAAGAGATTTTATTTCTCTTAACAGAACTTTGGGAGAGAGGGTTAGGACCAGGACTCCCTTGCAAGAATAATTGTCAGACTCCGAGACTTCCCTAAATAGCCATTTAGGGAAAGGCATCCAACAAGACACCAAATCTGCATGTATAGGAATGCTGTCTCCCATGGCAACATTCTTTAACAGTTCCTAACACAAAGTGTAACAGTTTCTTTGCTTCCACTACAATCACTTCTTGTAGTTCTCACTAGACTAGATAATTCACTTTCACTGAATCCCTTGAGCTCCTCCAATCTTCACAGTGGTATCTTCCTCAAGCGTCACCCCCGCCTCGCTGCTGGATCCCTAGCTTGGCACTCAAGATACTTCTCAAGCTTCACCCCACTGGCCTGCTTGGTCCCTAGCTTGACACACAAGGCTGCTCTGCAAGCATCACCTCTGCTGGCTGGGTCCCCGGCTTGATACCCACTGAAGTTTCCTTATTCTTGGTGAGAATACTGCTCTGGTACTTGCCTCAGCTACTCATTACCAGCTACTGTGGTCCCTGGTAATAAGGTGGTTGGACCCTTAGTGGTGTCAGCAGTGGCGTAACTAGAACCTTCAGGGCCCTGATGCAAGAAACCATGAAGGGCCCCCCTGAACCCCAGCCAGGGCCCTTCCCTCCGAGTCCGGCGGTGGAACTCCAGGGCGTGGTTACAGGTATGACCTTTGTGAGCCCTGTAGTTCCACCACTGGTATCAGTAGTTTTTATTTATTTATTTTTTTACATTTTTGGGGGACTGTCCCTAGGCAGGATTGGGTCCCCGTCCCCAGAAGAGATGAGGTCCTTTTCTCCAGGGCAGATGAAGTTACTGCCCCCAGGTGAGAAGGGGTCCCTGTCCCCAGGGGAGGTGGGGGTCCCTGTCCCCACGTGAGAAGGGGTCCCTGTCCCCAGGGGGATATGGAGGGGGTATGTAATAATGTGTGCTAGCTGCCTATGCTGCTGCCGGCCATATGTAGAGGGGGCTGCATGGACCCCCTGCATCACAGGACCCAGTTGCGGTCGCGAATGCTGCACCCCCTATAGTTACGCCCCTGGGTGTCAGCTTTCCCCTCTACCTCCGACCAGGACAGGTTCTCCGGCCGTCACTTCTGGTTGGACTGCAAGCCACAATCCCAATCCTGCACTGCTCTCTTGCTTCTGGATAGGCCCCCAGATAGCCTAGCAGCCAGATGTGCCTGGGATAGGCCCAAACTCTGGCCCAGCAGCCTGGGCAATACAACACGCATCCACCCAGACAGCCGTCCAGGTGACACAGAACATTTTTCCACCCAAATATATAGGTTCTCCAAGCAGGTCAAGAAAACCCCTGCCCATTGGATGGGATACCCCATACACCCATAATCTGACCTTGCATTGCCCTTCCCATATCTAGTACCACCAAGTCCCCGGCCACCTAGCAGCAAAAGAAAGAGGTGCATCATTTACAGACTTAAAGTGAAATCAATTGATCCTTAACAATTAGCCAAGCAATTTGAGGTCATCACAGAGGACCAGGGGGCGTTCTTTACGTCTTGAGGAAAAGAGATTTAGGCCTCTTTCACACTGACGTCCCGTTCAGGCCCGCCTGTCAGTTTTTCAGGCGGACCTGAACGGGTGCTCCATAGAGCTCTATGGAGCGTCGGATGTCAGCGGTGACATGTCCGCTGACATCCGACCCGCTCCGATCCGAAAAAGTGTGACGGAGGAAAAAGCTATTTTTCCATCCGTCTGCGGATCGGATCGGGTGACGACGGGCACTGCGGTCCGTCGTCATCCGATCTCCCATAGGGGAGAGCGGCGCTGTGACAGGTCCGTCCCTGCGCAGTGTGCAGAGACGGAGCTGTCATCTCCCTGCTCAGCGGGGATCGGCGGAGTGATCCCCGCTGAGCAAACGGACATCCACGGGGCGGATCAGAAATGATCCGCCCCGTGTGAAAGGACCCTTAATCTCCAAATATAGAAAGGCTTCTTCACAGTAAGAGCTGTGAAAATGTGGAATAGACTCCCTCAAGAGCCGGTTCTGGCCAATTCAGTAGATTGCTTTAAAAAGAAAAAGCCTTGATTATTTCCTAAATGTATATAATTTAACTGAATACTAATATTTATAGGTAAAGTTGATCCAGGGAGTATGCAATTGCTTCTTGGGTGATCAGGAAGGATTTTTTTTTACCTCACTGGAGCAACTTGTATCATGCTTTATTGAGTTTTTTTTTGCCTTCCTCAACTGCGGGTACAGAATAGTTTATATGGAGGTTTTATATTTTTGTGTGTATTTTTTTATTTTATTTTTTGGTTGGTTGACCTGGACTTGTGTCTTTTTTTAACCAGATTAACTATGTAACTGTGTACTACCTACAACAAATAATGAATTTTTGGAAGTTTTTGGAATTTTATTTTTGCCTTTTTTATTTATTGTTAAAAAAAAAATACAAAATATATAAATTAGCTTACTTTTTGGGTTATTTATTTTTTATGGTTTTATCACATCATCTGTAATCATGATCAGCAGAAAAAGTGAAATTGGAAAATAGACTTTAAGGGCTGCCACTATAATCCCAATAGGGAATAAAGGGGGTACTCAAAAGTATAGATAAAATATCAAAATTTATTAAATATCATAAAAAAAACATATCACAAGACAAGTGCATAGATATGTCACTATACATATACATGATCCCTTCTATTACAGATATGGCTAAACAAGGAAACCTGTACAGGTGGCCTCAAAAATATTTAGTATATTCCTTTACATAATAGTCTTCTATCTGAAGGCCAGTTGACAGTATCACAATGTCAGCACCAATAGATCACTACATGTTTCACCCAAAGCGTCCTCAGGAGATTCTATTGGTACATGACCAAAATATGGGAAGCGCGAGGCATCCAAGCCCCCATGAAGGAGAAGAGGGGAAGGGAGAGAGAAAAATCTTGCTTGACCGGCTCCAAGGGGAGTATAGAGGGGCATTAAACAGCCAAATGAAGGGCCTCTTTCATGAAAAGCAGCTTCTAAATGCACTTTTGAGTAGTGATATGGGATAGGTTACAGATGGTGAGCCCAAAGGCTTCTGTCCCTTTAACAAGCCGGACAGAGTGTGTGGTATAATAAGTCCAATTTAGGTATTTGAGATGATTAAAGTAGTGTAGATGCCCTTCCTGACAGAGCCTGTGGTTCCCTGGGTGCCGGTCCTTGTTGCCAAACAATACCCCCCACCATTGGGGTAAATTTGACTTATTATACCACATACCCTGTCTGGCTTGTTAAAGGGACAGAAGCCTTTCGGCTCACCATCTGTAACCTATCCCATATCATTACTCAAAAGTGCATTTACAAGCTGCTATTCATGAAAGAGGCCCTTCATTTGGCTGTTTGATTCCCCTCTATACTCCCCTTGGAACTGGTCAAGCAAGATTTCCTCTCTCCCTTCCCCTCTTCTCCTTCACGGGGGCTCGGATGCCTTGTACCTCCCATATTTTGATCATGTACCAATAGGATCTCCTGAGGAAGCTTTGGGCGAAACGCGCAGTGATCTATTGGTGCTGGCATTGTGATCCCATTGGCTGGCCTTCAGATAGAAGACTATTGTAAAGGAATACACTCAATATGTTTGAGGCCACCTGTACAGGTTTCTTTGTTCAGCCATATCTGTAATAGAAGGGAGAATGTATATGTGTAGTTACATATCTATGCATTTGTCTTTGTGATATGTTTTTATGATGATATTTAATACATTTTGATATTTTATTTATTCTTTTGAGTACCCCCTTTTTTCCCCATTGGGATTATAGTGGCAGCCTTTAAAGTCCGTTTTCCAATTTCACTTTTTATATTTATACATTTTGGATGTGGTGCCACGCATTGCGGATATCTATCTCCAATTTTTCCTTTGTAATATCATATGCAAGAGTTAAAAAAAAAACACAAATAAGCAATTGTATCCTTTCCTTTATGTTTTTCCTGCTTTATAATGTATTTTATTGCCCGAGGTATTTCAGACAAAGTGAGAAAAAAGGCTGCATATTCATTCGCTGTTGTCACACACCTGGGTGGGCTTGGGGTGTCCTGAACCCACCCTTTTTTGAAGCCTATTAGAGCCTTTGGCTCTAATCATGTGCTTCAAAATAAAAATAAAAGGAATCCCATTGGAATCAATGCGTCCAGCGGCCAGCATGTAGATTAGTGGGGCAGACGCATGGATATGGGGAGCGGTGCCTCTGCACCCCTAATGGATGGGCCACCACTAGCCCGGATCCACTTCTTCTCTGGTCCCAGCTCCTCCCTCCTGCCCCATACAAGCAGCTATTTATGGGGGGGAGGGGGCACCTGCGCCGAGCCGCTGCTCTGTGTGTCCATTCAGACACAGAGCCATGACTGTCTCTTCTGATTGGCTCACTGACTTTGATGGACAGCAGCGGGAGCCAATGGCGGTTGATGTGTGTCTCAGCCAATCAGGAGGGAGAGTCCCGGACAGCTGAGTCTCTCATTCAACATCGCTGAATGGAGATGGGGCTCAGGTAAGTATTGGGGGGGGGGGGGCTGCACACAGAAACTTGTTTATCTTAATGCATAGAATGCACCTTCTGCCTTTACAACCACATTAAAGGGGTTGTAAAGGTAATTTTTTTATTTTCGACATAGTTACCTTTAAGCTAGTGCATTGTTGGTTCACTTATCTTTTCCTTTGATTTCCCTTCTAAATGTTTTTTTGCTTTGTCTGAATATCTCACTTCCTGTTTCTCCTCAGTAAACTTCTCACCATCATCCGAGCGGTGGTTAGTCAGCCAGAACAGCTTACTGAACAGCTTACTGAGGAGGAACAGGAAGTGAGAAATTCAGACAAAGAAAACAAAGAAAAAAAAACATTTAGAAGGGAAATCAAAGGAAAAGATAAGTGAACCAACAATGCACTAGCTTAAAGGAACCTATGTAGAAAATAAAAAATTTACCTTTACAACCCCTTTAAGTTGTTATTTTTGCACCTTTTTAGGCTGACAAACTCAAATAACAAAATCTAGCCAAAATATACTTTTTTTTGCTTTGTGTTTTTCTTTTTTGATTCTTCTATATTTATTTTTTATATTTGATACAAAAAACGATGATTATCACCCTGTCCCTTCTTGACTTGGTAATCATAATGGTGGTTAATGTGGGTTGTGACATGCCATGGTCTACATAGCAACGCACCCAACACAAAGGCAAAGGCGTTTCATACAGCAATCGGGGCTTTTAGGTTCTAGGAGTGTGAAGTACTCAGCTTTGTCAACATAGAGGTAAAAAATGGAAGTGGGCACAATGATTTATGTCAAATACCGTATATATATATATTCTGTAATAGTATTTTAAAAATAATAATGAGCCAAGCTGTTTTTTTTTTTCTTTGTAAATGTACTTTTTGAATTAGGAAATCCTACAGCAGGAATAACAGAAAAAAAACATATGTGTAGATATCCTACTCCCCAAATGCATAACAGACCTTTTGAGTCTGATTAGAATCTTAACACCTTCCGGGCCTGGCCTATAGCGTAATGACAGCCGGAAGACATGTGCAATTTGTTTCCAGTCTTTTTTTAAATTTATTTAGCAAAAAAAAAAAAAAAGCCAGTGGTGATTAAATACCACCAAAAGAAAGCTGGAGTTATGTGAACAAAATGATAAAAATGTAGTTTGGGTACAGTGTTGCATGACCGCGCAATGGCCGTTCAAAGGGCGACAGCGCTGAAAGCGGAAAATTGTCCTGGGCAGGAAGGGGGTAAAAATGAAAAATACAATTTTAAAAATGGCGTGAGGTCCCTCAGGAATTTCTTGGTTTTGAAGTGAAGTCCATGCAAAAAAGAAAATGTGTGAGGTCCCTCTAAAAATCCACTTCAGACCCTTAACCTGAGCATTCAGCCTGACTGGCCAAGAACGGTGGGGGACAAAGTCACATGCCCTCTACATGTGGATTGAGCTTTGCCAGGGAGGACCCACTCAGCAAAGCATTTTGTCTTTCTATTGATAAGGACCCATCCCCACATTCCCTGTCCAGGTTAATGTAATTCCCCAAATTTAACCATGTGGCCATATAAAGGTAATGATGTAACCGGCTCCATTACCCGCCCATTTGCTTACATGGCCGTGGATTGTAAATTAATGGGTTACATCAGTGGTTGGAAACAGCGGGTGCAAGCAGCTTCTGGTTCCTTATCAACCACTGAACACCCATCCACGCTGAACACCCTAAATGTTTGGCTGCGTGAACGTCTGAATTAACGTTCAGACCAAACACTAAGCTCATCCCTAATTAGAACTCATTACAAGGGCAGAACTTAGGGTGGTGGGGGCCCCTGGGCTTGAGTCACTTTCGGGCCCTACCTTCTATACATTACAGTGTTTATCGGCGTATAACGCGCACCCCAAGTCTAGGAGGGAATTTTAAGGAAAAAACTTACATTTAAATGCCCATCAATGCAGCCTTGTCAGTGTCATTTGCAGACTTGTCAGTGCAGCCTTGTCATTTGCAGCCTTGCCCCAGTGTCATTTGCAGCCTTGTTATTTGCACCCTTGAAGTTTAAAAACGGTGCCACCGAGATACAGTGTCCTGTGTATCTTGGCAGCTCTTGGGTCCTCGCGGCGGCTCTCGGGTCCTCTTGCAGTCCCGAGCGGAGCCGAGAGTAGCCAAGTGTACTCAGCTTGGCTCACAGTCACGCCCAGTCCCTGTGTTATGTCCATCATAGGGTGGGACTGGGCGTGACCCTGAGCGGAGCCGAGTACACTCGGCTATGTATCTCGGCGGGGACCATGGGGCCCCCTATTGGGCGGGGCCCACGGGCTTGAGCCCAGTCAAGCCCAATGGTAACTCCAGCCCTGCTCATTACTGATTACAAAACACTTCTGCTGAAAACCAGAATGTAATGTTTGGCCAGCCAGGTGGTCCACCATGTTTTTATATATCATGCAGCTTTGCAGCATTGTCAATCCATGTTTTATAGATCAGTTATGGTGCAACCAGTCCATCACTGAAAGACAGGAGGGTTTTCCCAACCTTGTTCCGGATGCTTCGAAATGATTTTGTCATTTATTCTAAATTGGCTCAAATGCTGAAGTACTTTGGCTGGACCTGGATAGGAATTATTAGATCTGAAGGTGACAGCGGGAGTGAAGAGTATATGGTTTTGAGGGAAGTCATGAATCTCTATAAAATTTGCATTTCTTTTAAATTAAGATTTGATGGGAGGGCATCCATGCCTGGAGAGTTACATAAACGAGCACATTCTATTAATAAAGCATCTGTCCATGTCATTGTAATCTGTGGGACGTTGTTTGATTTTGAGACTGACTTTGTACATTTTATAAGAGATTATGTAGAAGACAAAACGGTCGTCCTTAGTCCTGTCTGGGCGGCAAACGTTGTCCTCATTGGTAAACACCCAGAATTGTTTAATTGTAGTTTGTCCTTTGGGGCCAAGTCCACAAGTATTGCAGAATTTCAGAATTTTGTTGATGAATTCCAACCTCATAAAAAGCCAGACGACAAATTACTTGAAGATCTGTGGATGATGGAATTTGGTTGTTCTTCTGTAGATGAGCGCAAAAATCGTCTCTTTCAATATGTATATAAAAGGTCACTTCATGAGTGCAATGGCACAGAACGTGTTAGTGATATCCAACACTTCTTCCATGGCGGTAATGCCCACCAAGTGTATCTCGCGGTTTACTCTATGGCTGCCGCCTTACATGATATGCTTGGATTCATGAAGACATCTGGAAGCCATTTATCTGACTTTAATCACCAGGTGAGTGCAGCCCACATAGAGTAGAGCATATCTGAATCCGTTTTTCCCTTTTATTTTATCTTTGTAACCCAGCAAATAACTCTCACTACTTGTCCCTGGGTGGCTTCACTCAGTTCTCCACTGTATCTATGGAGGAATTCGTACTTCCCAGCCAGGCTGGACTTCAAACACGTCTGCCCTTTTTTTGGGAGTAATGGGATTAGCAGTTCACATGAGAAAAAGATAAGATTGTTTCACTTCCAGCTCAGTTCATGGGAAATTTCTGGCAAGATCAACAGGTTTTTATTTTTTTTGTTCTTGCTGAAAATGAAAACGAATGCAGCCACCACATCCAAGGACTGGTAAACTGCAATGCATTTCATTTATTGATATATTTTAATGTCCTTATTGCATGTTACGTAATGTGCAAGTGTAACTGGACATGTGCAGAGTGAAAAAAAGAAAATGGTTGCTTTTCGATTCATTATTTAAATAATTTAGTTAGTTAATTTCAGTAAATTAATATAATTTGTTTTCATCTCATTTATTTGTTTTCTAACTTGATTCAAACTTTCCAAATTCCGTTGAATTGAATTCAATTTTTCCGAATTCGAAAAATTCTAATTGGCATTCAAATTTATTCTATTCAAAATGTATATTTTGGAAGATGATTATATTCTTTCTATTTTATTCTATTCTCTTGTTTTGTTTTGTTTTTGTTCAATTTTATTCTATTGTTTTATTTAATATTCTATTCTTATCAATTCTAATCTATTCTGTTCAAATTTAAATTTATTCAATTCAAAATTAGAATTTTGCCAGGTGGTTATATTCTTTCTATTTTTATTCAATTCTATTCTAGTTCATTGTTTTTTCTAATCCCTTTTTCTATTCTATTATTTTTGATTTTATTCTTTTCTATTCTAAACTATTCCTTTTTAGAATTCTATTCAAAACGTGTATTTTGGAGGGGGGGGGGGGGGGCGGAGCTAGCCGCAAAAAGGAGATGGACGCCTGAGAGAGGAGCTCCGAAGCAGGCGGACACACACCGGCACATAGCGGGCAGCAGAGTGGTAGCCGTGACTCCCGGTGAGCGCCGGAATACACCAGCGATATTGGGGCATGCCGCGACTATGTCAAAAAAAAAAAGGAGACACGGAGGCCACAGAAATTGACTTCCTACTACCCCCTGGAGCACAGGCAAGATGGAGGAGGTCCGCGGGCACACACAATGGTGAGTACTAAACAACGCGGATCATCCAACAGCAATCCAGCAAAAAGAAACAGCTCATCTAAGAGCCCACAGTCTCCACTGAACATTCCTACCTCTGTAAGCCCTGAAAAAACCAGGATGAGACTGGATGCCACGGATGCAAGCCATGAAGTGATCAGGGGATTAGAATCAGGGGAAGACACCAGAGACCTCCCAGACTCCATAGACCTGTTCCCCACAAGTAATCAGCCTGTGCTAGACACCACAATAAAGGACATGTTGGTCTCCCTAAGAAGTTCACTCCATTCAGATATGATGTCTTGTATACATAGATTCGGGGTGGAACTACAGGCAACAGCATCCCCGGTGGTCCATATTGAAACTGAAATGGAAGAATTTTCCACCACCATCAATGATTTGGTGGACGCCCATGAGAATGATATGAAGGCAGTTAAATCTAAACTCGCTGACATTGAAGACCGCTCAAGGCGGAACAATTTAAGAATCAGGGGGGTCCCCGAGTCGGTCAGGCAATCTGATCTTCGTGAGTATGTGGTGCAACTGTTCAAGTCCATCTTACCCAAATTAACTGAGCTGGACATTGTATTGGATAGAATTCACAGACTCCCAAACATACCTATCGGACAACATACCTAGGGACGTCATATTACGCCTACACTTTTTCTACGTGAAAGAGCGACTAATGGCGGCAGTATGCAACAGAGATCAGCTTTCTTCACTGTACCAAAATCTGCAATTGCGGATTTATCCCAATTTACCCTTCAGAAAAGAAGGAACCTCAACACCATCTCGAAAGCACTGAGAAACCCTAAAGTTACCTACAAATGGGGGTTCCCTACAAAGCTGACCATAACCAGGGGGAGGAAAGACCACGTGGTGGACTCTCTGGCTAGAGGCATGCAACTGCTCAAAACGTGGCAGATAGTACCAGAAGACTCTCCTCACTCCAACCCTTCGAAAAGCCCTGAAGGTATAACTGGGGACTGGAACCTTGTTACCGCGAAAAATGCCCACAAACTCACTTGACCACTCTGTGGCTGGACAAAACCAATCCCGCCTCCATGCATAGAAGATCTTTTGATAGCAGCATTACTTACTCCTCTGCTGTCCTTCTCCTTTCGGCGGACGCTTGGAGCTCATTTGTTTTTTTTTTTTGTATGTTACCCCTGAACATGTTGAGTGGCAGCTGCCACACCCAGATCACAACGATCCTTTCTAACTACTTGTTTGCAGTTCTACATCTGTTTTGTTCCTTCGTAAGTTTTACAGTCAACCATCGCCTATGCCTACAGTCAATGATGAGGATAGCTTCCTGTACCAGAAGGTGCACCGCATCCGGAAGCCAAGAGACTGGACGGAGCAACTCCCGCCATTGGACACCTTCATAGTTTCATAGTTAGTAAGTTTGAATAAAGACACCAGTCCATCCAGTTCAACCTGAGTGAGTGTCTACAATTGCCCCTATCCCTGTACATTGCACACTCACATTGGTCCCTACCCTCAAGGAGCCCACAATCCAAGGTCCCCATTCATATACTAGGGCCAATTTTGGACAGAAGCCAATTAGCCTACCGGCATGTCTTTGGAGGGTGGGAGGAAACCGGAGTACCCGGAAGAAAACCCACGCAGGCACAGGGAGAACATGCAAACTCCAGGCAGATAGTGTCGTGGTTGGGATTCGTACCAGCGACCCTTTTTACTGGTAGGTGAGAGTGCTAACCACTACACCACTGTACCGCCCACGGAACAACCACAATAAGTGCTGTTTATGCACCTCGCACACAACTCCATACTTTACCGTGCAGGAATGGCTATAACCTTTATGACAATCAATGCCAAAGGTCTTAATCATCCGGCTAAATGCAAATCTATGTGGGAGGAGGCGGCACAACAAAAGTGCAACGTCCTCTGCGTCCAAGAAACGCACTTCCACAGCCAAGCTCAGCCCAAATGTTCAAATCCTAAGTTCCCGCACTTCTACTTTGCCAATACAGCCGTGAAAAAGAGGGGCGTACTTACAGCTATAAAGGATACAGTTGTCTTCCCGTTGCACAGCAAGTTACAGTATCTGACCCACAAGGAAGGTACCATATATTGGTTTGTGACATTAATCACACCAAGTATACGATAGTTAAAGTGTACGCACCAAATGTGCATCAAACCCGATTCTTCCATAGAGTCATAAGGAAGACTAACCATATCAGGCAGGGATACTTGTTGCTGTACGGGGACTTCAATCTCCCTCCAGACCCTGCAGTAGACTCTACTACAACCTTTAGCAGGCATCAGAGTTCCCTGCAACCTGCAATCACTAGTCATGACCTGTATGATGCGTGGAGGTGCTTAAACGCCTCAGAAAGGGACTATTCCTTTTTTTCCACAAGGCATAGAGTCTATACGAGATTGGACCTTTTCCTGGTGGACAAGTGGTTGCTGACCAGAATTGGGTCATCTAACATTAACACCATAACCTGGTCGGATCATGTCTCTGTGACGCTGCGGGTGGAAGACGGGCTAAAAACCTCTCCCACATTTATATGGCGATCAAACCCCCGACAGATTCAGGCAGATCCCACCAGGTCTGAACTTATGAAGGTGTTAACTGAATTTTTTTAATTTAATGTAGAATCGGTAACTGATCCCTTTGTAACTTGGAATGCTCCTAAAGCATTTATACGAGGTCTATTTATCAAACTGAGAGTGAGGGCCAGGAGACAAGGGGGACGGCAAATACAGGAACTCACCTCTAAGCCCCTGTACACACGGTCGGAGATTTCGACAACCAAATCCGTCTGATTTTGTTCGTCGGATCTTGTCCGAAACTGTTGCATACACACGGTCGGACTAAGTTGTCGAAAAATCCGATCTTTCAGAACGTGATGACGTAATTTCGTTATGATGGGACTACATTCAGGCTAGTAGCCAATAGCTTTGATGTAGGAATTTGATCTGAGCATGCGTGGCACTTGGTCCGAACAAAATTCTCTACACATGATGGGAGTATGTCCGATCGAACCAGTTGGTCGGGAAATATTTCCAAAAAGTTGGAAAATTGGGTCGGTTGCATAACGCACACAGTTGGATTATCCGACAACACGGTCCGACCGTGTGTACAAGGGCTTAGATTCAACATCTTGAGCTCCAAAACAAAACTAAAGCTATACAGCTGCAACATCTCAGCAATTAACCATCTAAGACATGACCTGCGGCTACTCCTACTGGAGGATTTTGATAAGTCCGCTAGGAGACTAAAAATGTCATACTATGCTGGTGTCAATAAGGTTGGGAAGCTGCCATTTATAATAATGCCGTCTCCTCGTCCTCCTTCCCCTCTGAAATGCTCCAAGCCATGATTGTTGCTCTGCCGAAACCAGGGAAGGAACCCAACACGCCCCCAAATTTTCGCCCCATCTCATTGTTAAATAAGGATTTGAAGATTTATGCGAAACTGATAGCAGGCAGGTTGGTGAATTTATTGTCGTCCTTTATTCACCCAGATCAATCTGGATTCACTAAGGGTTACCAAACGGCCAACGCCACTAGACGCTTGATCAACATCATACAGCTGGCCGGCAGAACTGGAACGCCTTCTCTGCTTCTAGCTCTGGATGTAGAGAAGGCGTTTGACCAAATCCATTGGGAATACCTCGCACAGACCCTGAGGAGCTTCGGCTTCGGAGGGCAAATATATCAAGCCATTATGGCACTTTACACCCAACCATCAGCCCAAGTATATGTTTCAGGATCACTCTCAACCCCATTATTTTGTATTAATTTAAATTTGTTACTATTGTAATTCTGAAATTCAGATACATCTGAATTTCCAAATAGTGAAAACATTTTCATAATTTCAATTCGGAACAAAATGAATTGCACATGCCTAGGTATAATACTTCCAGGTATTGATCACAATATCCCCCCTGACAATCTCATACCAGACCAAATTTAGCATTCTGACTGAGTGGCCAGGGAAGGGAGGGGCAGTGAGTTTGCAGCCTCCACTCCCTCTTGAGCCATACCGAATCGCATGCTATCAACATTGAGTGGGTACCTTGCTAAGCTCCCCTGGAAGTGCACCCAGTCCCCATGTTATTGGGAGAAAAGGTGAGGTAGATGTGAGGGTCTGCGGAGGAGACTTATCGAAATCTGGAAGCCCCTTTAAGATAGGGGGAATTTAAAATTTTGGGACCCCACATGTGACTGAGGAGTGCATAGTACCCCTTGTTTATCCTTCACGAGAAAAAGTTAAATGGTAAATCTGAAAAATCCCGAATTAAAAAAATTCAAAAATAAAAAGCATCATGCCTCAATGCAAATTCAATGCCATTTATACCATCCAGCTATGTAGACCCAACATTGATAACAATAAATGATGCCCTGATGACCCACCAATAATCCTTTCGCTTCTCTTGTTGCATATGACAGCTCCCTGGCCAACCGCTGAATGTCAACCAATTGGATGGATATGCCGAGTGATGTCATTGACCAAATATGGTCATGACCATGCTTGGACACTTGGCCCGTTGATTGACATTCAGCAGCTGGCCAGGGAGCTGTCATTTGTGAATGGAGTATCAACAGGAGAGGAGCTCCATCAGACAGCGAGGTACGTCATACCCTCCCACCCGTTTTGGATCGATGACACATATATCCCAGTAGCCATCGGTCAACTGGCATCCTCTGCACCTTGCCGAGTGCGCCTCGCTTTCTTCACACTGTGAAGGCGCGTGATCAGGACGTGCATGCTGGGTAGCCAGCTGCACTGTATCCCGGGAGAAAGTCCGACCGGGCTTCAGATACACACACTGATGATGGATGCCTAGAGAATCGAGAGGAGACAGTGAGCCACATTGCATTTACAAGGAACGCAAACAATTGCATGTGCAGCTTATGCCAATTTGAATGACATAAGCTGCGACTATCATGGGGGTGCTTTATAAAAAAAAATGACCGGAGCTGGGCTTTAAGTGGGGAATAAGTATACATTGTCCAGTGGAAGAATATCATGAGGAACTCTACCAAACCTAATGCTGTTCACAAAAAATTGGAATGTTAGATTCTAGAGTAGCTGGGCAACCTTCGTACATACTGTAAGGTGGCACTCGAGGTATGAAAAGCATAGTTAGTGACCTCATGGAATAAGTCCAGCCCTCCAGAAATACGAGGTCCATGGCTCAACAAGGGTCCATTAAAACTGCATTATGGTTTCAATCAAATTTTGTCCTCCTGCAGAAGTTGCACCGATATATACAAGCTTCATACTACTTTTCCGAAAACACTTCAGATCAATACTTTAATGAAGACGGAGAATTTGTTACACAATATGTTATCCAAAACCATTTATTAGTCAACAAAACTATTCTCACTAATGATGTTGGATTATTTGAGCAATCTAATTCCAGAGAGCAGAGCATTTTTATCAATGCAAGTTTAATAAAATGGAAGAACCACCAAAAAGAGGTAAGATTGACAAGGACCTGTATTGGGTAAGATGGCTGTGGTCTCCTTGAACTTGATCTTTTCCCTATCACTGGCCTATCCCGCTTTGTCAGGTCTCTGTAAAGATGGACATCTTGGTAGAGGAGCATGGTTTTGCTTCATAATGTCAGAGTTACCCCCTTGATGATTGTTGGGAATTATTTAGAAAGAAGTAGTAGATGTGGAGGAAGCAAAAATCCACAGAATAGACAAAGAAGAAGCAGGGGGATCCCTGCACTGCAGGTCCTCAGGTACAGCTTTCTTTCCAGCAAGGAGAACAGTGATGATCAGCACAGTAGTGACATCACCAAATCTCACTCCAAATCATCTAGTGAGACCATCAGTCAGAGACAGATATACAGTTCTGGAGATAGAAAAACAGGAATCACAAGGCTCCTTTTCAGGGTGCTATGAAGGTGCAATTAAACTTTCTAGATACTTTTTAACCACTTCAGCCCCGGAAGGATTTACCCCCTTCCTGACCGGCCATTTTTTGCGATACGGCACTGATTTGTTTTAACTGACAATTGCGCGGTCGTGCGACGCTGTACCCAAACAAAATTTACATCCTTTTTTCTTCTCAAATAGAGATTTTTTTGGGTGGTATTTGATCACCTCTGCGGTTTTTATTTTTTGCGCTATAAACAAAAATAAGAGGGACAATTTTGAAAAAAACACAATATTTTTTACTTTTTGCTATAAAAAATATCCCCAATTTAAAAAAAAAAATTTCCTCGGTTTAGGCCGATATGTAATCTTCTAAGTATTTTTGGTAAATTGCAATAAGCGTATATTGATTGGTTTGCGCAAAAGTTATAGCGTCTACAAAATAGTAATGGCGGCGATCTGCATTTTTTATCAGGCCTGCGACATTGTGGCTGACAGATCGGATACTTTTGACACTTTTTTTGGAACCAGTGACATTTATACAGCGATCAGAGCTATAAATAGCCACTGATTATTGTATAAATGTCACTGGCAGGGAAGGGAGTTTACACTAGGGGGGGGGTGACCAAGGGGTTGTGTTCCCTCAGTGTGGTCTAACCGTGGTGGGGGAGGCATGGGACTGCCTGGGGGAAGAGACTGATCAGTGTTCCTATATACTAGGAACACACGATCTGTCTCCTCTCCCCAGTCAGAATGTGGATTTGTGTGTTTGCACACACAGAACCTCGTTCTGGTTCTGTCAGGAGCGATCGCGTGTGCCAGCGGACATTGCGGCTGCTGGGCACGTGCATCGACTCCTCGGTATCGCGGTGGGCGCGCCCCCTATACCCCTTAAAGTGGCGGGTGGTCGGCAAGCGGTTAAAGATACAAAATCTTCACTTTCTGAGTTCAGGTCCACTTTAACCATGTTAATGCTGGGCACTTTTACCCCCTTCCCGCCCAGACCAGTTTTCAGCTTTCGGTGCTCTCACACTTTGAATGACAATTACTCAGTCGTGTTACATTGTACCCAAATTAAACTGATATATTTTTTTTTTTTTGCTCAAACAGACATTTCTTTTGATGGTATTTATTCACCACTGGATTATTTTTATTTTTTTATATATAAGCGAAAAAATAAAAACAAAAAAATATATATTTTCTACTTTATGTTTTTTTTTTTATATAAGCAAAAAAATTAATAAAAACAAAAAAATATATATTTTCTACTTTATGTTTTTTTTTTTTTTTTTTAATCCATCAAAATCACATTTCATCATAAATTTAGACCAGAATGTATTCTGCTACATGTCTTTGGTAAAAAAAAAAAATCCTGAAAAGTGCATGATGATTGGTTTGTGTGAAAGCTATAGTGCCTAGAAGCTAGTCCACGTATCATTAAAAATGGATCAATCCTGATGTACCGACAGCCGATCTCATTTCTTGGGGCCCAAAAATGTCAGGACAGGACAAATACCCCCCCAAGTGACAATTAATTTGGGCACAGTGTGGCACGGCTATGGCAATTTTTAGTCAAGCTATCCTGAAAAGATGAACTGGTAATAAAGGGGTATATACAGGCTTGTACTAAAGTTGTTAAATAAAGGGATTACATTGTTATTTAACCACTTAAGGACCAAACCTCGTTTTGAGATTTGGTGTTTACAAGTTAAAATCCGTTTTTGTTTTTTGTTTTTTGCCCATTACTTACATTATATATTTTTTTCTAACACCCTAGATAAAATGGCGGTTGTTGCAAACATTCTGTCACACCGTATTTTCACATTCTCCGTTTTTTTAATTTTATATCGTGAAAGATAAATTAATACCCAACATGTCACGCTTTAAAATTGCGGTCTTATAAGCGCACTTTTTTTTTGGAAAAAAAAATACACTTTTGTGAATTAAAAAATAACAATAAAAAATAAAGTTAGCCCAATTTTTTTTTCATATTGTGTAAGATAATGTTACGCCGAGTAAATTGATACCCAACATGTCACAGTTCAAAATTATAAATTTATAAACGTCGCCTTTGGAGATATTTCAGTGCCAAAGTTTTTCGCCATTCCAGGGGCAATATTGAAGCGTGACATGTTGGGTATCAATTTACTCGGCGTAACATTATCTTTCAAAATATAGAAAAAAAATTGGGCTAACTTTACTGTTTTATTTTTTTCAAAAATGTGTATTTTGTCCAAAACAATTGCGTTTGTAAGACCACTGGGCGAATACGGTGTGTCATAAAGTATTGCAACGACCTTCATTTTATTCTCTAGGGTGTCTAGAAAAATATATATATTTATATAATGTTTGGGGGTTCTAAGTAATTTTCTAGCAAAAAAAAAAAGATTTTAACTTCAAGTGTCCTTAAGTGGTTAAAAGTATTTCCTAAAGGGAAATATATTTCCTATAAGGGTAAACATCTCACAGATTTATAAGATGCTAGGAGGAGTGGATGAGATGGAGGTACCTACCCTGTTTCCCCTAAAGTAAGACATCCTCCGAAAGTAAGACCTCCCACCAGGTTTCCCTCTCGCAGAAATATAAGGCATCCCCCCGATAAAAAGGCAAACCCTGATAATAAGACATCCCCCAATAAAAAGGCCCCTAAAGCTACCATAAGGCGTCTGACTCTTCTGGACCATAGCGGTGGGCGCTGCCACGCAGCTCACTGATTGGCGGCAGCTCAGCCGGAGCTGTTCAGGCAGGTAGGTGCGAGGTCTCTTTAAATCAGTGAGCTGCGGCTGGCTCTCTGAATGACGAGTGACGTCTCCCGTCATCAGAGAGCCCGTCCTGCCACCAGCACAAGCTGTCACCTTCTGCCGCCTGCTACTTGCTCTGCCCTGACGGAGTCTGGCTGACTCACAATTAGACAGTGAGTCGCGCTGGGCAGGAGTTGGGCACATTGTGTGGAATCTGGCCTCCACAGACACACAGGGGTGACTGAGGTGGGGGGGGATGTCTGGTAAAGGGTGGGGGATGTCTAGTGAAGATGGCAGGGGGAGACTAAATAATCCACTGGCACATAGGTGGGTGGAGGGGGACTCACTTAAAATGACACAGGGTGGATTTGAGGGGGGGGGGGATCAAAATGGCACAGGAGGTTTAGAAGGGGCAGAATCAATAAATGTCTACCCTATTCATCTTCATGGAAAAATAAGACATCCCCTGAAAATAAGACCTAGCACATCTTTGGGAGCAAAAATTAATATAAGACACTGTCTTATTTTCAGGGAAACAGGGTACCTATATAAAAAAATGGGAAGAAGAAATAGGACCACGAGGGGAGAAACAGAATATAGAAAACATTTTGCACTTAACACAAGGGACATCTAAAAATCTCAATACAATAGAAATTAATTATAAAAAGTCTTGTTAGGTGGTATAGGACACCGTATATGATGACGAGATATCAAGAAGATCAACCCGGGACGTGTTGGAGAGGGTGTGGACAACAAGGGAGCACGGCACACATTTGGTGGGAATGCCCAAAAATTAGAAAGTTCTGGAGGGAAATATTAGCTCTGATAAAAACAATAACAGGAACTCAGGTACTAGAAAACCCTTGGACATGCCTCTTCCACGGTACAGACACCCCAACCCAAAAATATAAAGAAGCCCTCATAGGACAGGTGGAAGCCCCAAAACTGAGGGAATGGATAGAGAAAGTAGAGGATATGTATAGAATGGAGGGATGGGAAGAGGATGAGGAGGGTGGTAAAAAGAAATTCCGAAAGAAATGGGAACAATGGAAATTGTTCAAATTAACGAAGAAATATAACGAGGTAGTAGGGCTATGGGGGGTGGGGGGGTAGGATGCTTTTCTTTGTATATTATGTTTTATATTTTTTGTATGGAAAAAATACTAAATAAAGAATAAAAAAAAAAAAAAATAAGTATTTCCTAAAAGTTGTTTAACAAAAAAATTCTCTTTGTCTAGATCCCGAGATCGCAGTGTTCTGAGGACTGTTTACCGGGAAACAGAGAAGTGCCGAGCTCAGATGTACATGAATGCTGTCATGGTTGTGTCCCGTGCTCAGAAGGAGAGATGTCCAATGAAACAGGTGGGTTTTATTATTACTTTCTAAGCCCTTGTACACACGGTCGGACATTCCGATGGAAAATGTCCAATCGGACCGTGTTGTTGGATAATCCAACCGTGTGTGTGGGCTCCATCGGACTGTTTCCGTCAGAATATCCGACAGACAAAGTTTTAGAGTTGGGCTATAAAACTTTCCGACAACATGATCCGATCGGACTTTGTCCGATTGTGTGTAGAGAATTCCGATCGGACAAAGTGCCACGCATGCTCAGATCAAATTCCTAGACCAAAGCTATTGGCTACTAGCCTGAATGCAGTCTTGTCGTAACGAAATAACGTCGTCACATTACGTACGATCGGATTTTCCGACAACTCTATCCGACCGTGTGTATGCAACACCAGTTTTGGACAAAATCCGTCGCACAAAATCTACCGGATTTTGTTGTCGGAATGTCCGACCCGTGTGTACAGGGGCTAAGACTTTTGTTGGTGGTAAAAGCAATGCAAGGAAACCCATAGCACCCCTCACATTTTTGTATTCATTTTCTTCTCTCTTTTCATGTGACAACACTGAGGAAATGACACTTGTCTACAATGTAAAGTAGTGAGTGTACAGCTTGTATAACAGTGTAAATTTCCTGTCCCCTCAAAATAACTCAACGCACAGCCATTAATGTCTAAACCTCTGGCAACAAAACTCAGTACACCCCTAAGTAAAAAATCTCCAAATTGGGCCCAATTAGCCGTTTTCCCTCCCCGTTGTCACATGACTCGTTAGTGTTACAAGGTCTCAGGTGTGAATGGGGAGCAGGTGTGTTAAATTTGGTGTTATCGCTCTCACTCTCTCATACTGGTCACTGGACATGGCACCTCATGGCAAAGAACTCTCTGAGGATCTGAAAAAAAAGAATTGTCGCTCTACATAAAGATGGCCTAGGCTATAAGAAGATTGCCAGGACCCGGAAACTGAGCTGCAGTATGGTGGCCAAGACCATACAGCAGTTCCACTCAGAACAGGCTTCGCCATGGTGGAGCAAAGAAGTTGAGGTCACGTGCTCAGCGTCATCTCCAGAGGTTGTCTTTGGGAAATAGACGTATGAGTGCTGCCAGCATTGCTGCAGAGGTTGAAGGGGTGGGGGGGGGGGGGGGTCAGCCTGTCAGTGCTCAGACCATACACCGCACACTGCATCAAAATTGGTCTGCATGGCTCTCATCCCAGAAGGAAGCCTCTTCTAAAGATGCTGCACAAGAAAAGACCACAAACAGTTTGCTGAAGACAAGCAGACTAAGGAGATGGATTACTGGAACCATGTCCTGTGGTCTGATGAGACCAAGATAAACGTATTTGGTTCAGATGGTGTCAAGCGTGTGTGGGGGCAACCAGAGATGCAGAGGTGATCAAATACCACCAAAAGAAAGCTCTATTTGTGGGAAACAAAGGACATAAATTTCATTTGGATACAGCGTTGCATGACCGCATAATAAAACAGTGCCGTATCGCAAAAAATGGCCTGGTCATGAAGGGAGGTAAATCTTCCAGAGGTCAAATGGTTAATATATATTACGTTGGCTTTTTCCATATGAAAACATTGTGCGAACTTCTATAGTTTTTGTTCAAAATACTTTTTATTCTGTGTAAATTAAAAACTAAAATCAAACATGTTGTAAAATTCCACAATTGGTTTTATTTTTCAGGAAGTGAGAACTGCATGAAGTGTCTGGACCACGAATGGCCAAATGAGAACAAAACCCAATGTAATCCCAAGCAGATAGAGTTTTTGTCTTATACTGATAATCTATCTTTAATTTTCATGGTTATCTCTTTATTTCTTTGCATTTTAACTTTTTTGATAATGATTGTATTTATTTCATATGGAGACACCCCCATTGTCAGAGCCAATAACAAGAGCCTCAGCTTTGTCCTCCTGGTCTCCATCATGTTGGGTTTCCTCTGTGTGTTCTTGTTCCTGGGTCGTCCCTTGGATACAACCTGCCGGCTACGCCAAACGTCTTTTGGATTCCTTTTTACCATAGCGGTCTCCTCTGTGTTGGGCAAGACTGTGATGGTTTGGCTTGCTTTCAAAGCCACCAAACCGGGCAGTGTGTGGAAGAAATGGGTTGGAGTAAAGCTGCCCAATTCTGTTGTCTTCATCTGCTCATCATTGCAACTTTTAATCTGCATTGCATGGTTGTCGATCTCTCCCCCCTTCCAGGAGTTGGACGAACGATCATATCAAACAAAGATCATCGTTCAGTGTAATGAAGGGTCAGTTATCGGGTTCTACTCTGTCCTGGGATATATGGGGATCCTGGCTGCTGTCAGTTTTATTACAGCGTTTTTAGCGAGGACATTACCGGACAGTTTTAATGAAGCCAAATACATAACCTTCAGCATGCTGGTGTTCTGCAGTGTCTGGATTGCCATGATCCCGGCCTATCTGAGCACCAAAGGGAAATACATGGTGGCTGTGGAGATTTTCGCCATCCTGACCTCAAATGCTGGACTTCTAGTTTGTATATTTTTTCCAAAATGTTACAAAATTCTTTGTCATCCCGATTTAAATTCAAGAAAGCATTTGCTTGACAACAGATGTAATTAAATTTTTAGGCTGGGTTCACACTATTGTGAATTGGTTGCGGTCTTCCCTGCTTCCAATTCGCATGTCAAGAGATTGTGACCAGCTCTCTAGGGAGCGGCTCCGGTGTGAATTGCACAGGAGTCCTGTGCATCTTCTGGTCAGTTTCTGGTCCGAATTCAGCCAAAAATCGGATCTGAAGCGGTGAACAGGGATGCATCAGACCCCTGCTGTAAGCCGCTCCGAGTGGCAGTGTGAGCCCAGCCTTATAGTGATAATAAAGAGTTGTACCTTCATATTAAACTTAATGTGGGGCTTCCAGGAGAATCGAATGTCTGCTTTACCGAACGCTAGCTAAAAACACTTTCATTGGCAGCTGTTTTTTTTTTTGGGGGGGGGGTAGGCAGCAGACAACCACTGTCGTTCGGAACACCTGCACTCCCCGGGGGGGGGGGGTCTTGTGGTCAGACGGTCATCCAGCCCCACACTTACCCCATCTAGGTTTCGGGCAGGCTGCACGCCTATGGGTGATGGGCAACAGGGCAGTTAGGTGGCGGCTTCAATCGCATCCCCTCCTCCTCTGCATCATGGCAGCTTACGCCCTGCGTCTCCTCCCTCCTCCTCCTAGCCATCCAATAGGACCACCTGTCCTTTCAGCCAATCAAGTGTCGGCTCTCAGGGCCCACTTCCTGATTGGCTGGGAGGAGGATCAGTTTGACAATAGTGAATATTCATTTACTATCATTACGCAACCGGGTGGGCTCGAGGCTCCGAGCTTTGCTCCCTGAGCCCACCCTTTTTTGAAGACTATAAGAGGCTCTGGCTCTAATCACAAGCTTTAAACCACCCCATTGGAATCCATGCATCTGGCACCCTGCATATAGATTAGGGGCCGGGCGCATGAATGGGAGGTGGCGCCCGTTCGACACTAATGTGAGGGCCGCCACTGACCACTTGTCAAAATCAAATTGCATTTTTCTGGAAAATAAGTGTTTGGGGGTCTGTCAGTAAAGTTGACCTTTTATTTTCATGGAAGCTTGACATTAAGGCTTGAACACAATGAATGATGCGCCAAGTAGAATATTTTCCTTTTGCGATGTTGCACCACAGGCATGCATACCATTTGTAGTGTTTGTTTAAACTTTTTAAGTTAATAAACATATTCACAGTTAAAAGATTTAAAACAGATCTCTTCACTGATTTTCTTGTTCAATATTTGTATTGAAGGATTTGCATACAAAGATGGGAAATATGCAACATGGAGGAAAAATAATTCTTGCCACCATGCAGGGAGGACCAGTAGGCAAGAATTACAGCTTATAACAGATATCAGTACATCGACTATTAAAATAGAAAAAATATTTTAGAAAATATTTGAATCAAAACATTATTCCCATATTCATCAGCAGAATCATGTGGGTGAAACAAGATGGCTTCCCTGGAAAGGCCCAGGGTTAGCAGTAGAACCATGAAAAATCGGGAGATGGGAGGGAGGCAAGAAACACAAAGAAGAGTAAAGAAGTAGTAAGATAGATTCAGTAAAAAACAAACAATGGTAATTGGAGCGCTATGGCTGATGAGAGGACACCTCTATTGGGGGGGGGGGGGGGGGACATGTATATCACAATAGAAATAGGTATCAAATTGCGCTATACAAATCAAATAAAATTAAAGTCCATATGTGTACCAAACAAATGATACATGTGAAAAATATTCCAGATTAACGTGACAAAGTGATTAGTTCCATATCCGTGTCCATCACCTATCACATTATCCTTTAGGATTATTAGGGATCTCACTCACGGTAACACACCATGAGCTGACATCTAAAAGCCTTAAGTCTAGTGTGTCGACCAGCACACAGCTAAACAAACTCAATTGTTCAAGGACGAGAAGAGATGAGACGCACTCGACCGTCAGAGCCGGGACACGGAGGAGACTGAGGGGGAAAGCCGCAACCTGTCAGCACAGGGTGAATGGGCTGGTTACTGGAGGGGCGTGGGTATGGTGTGCGGTGAGGGCTGGAGTGATGGGGGTCGGGTGCATCTGCCGGCATCTCTACCGATGGAGCACCAGCCGCCACTGACAGGGATCCTTGTGCACACATTGGAAAGGCAGCCCGCTGAAGGGCAGAGGAAACTCTGTAGGTAATGAGACACAAGGAGAAAGGAGCAGCACCAATCGGGGGTGTGGCAATATCAGAAAACAAGTTTATATAAAGGTAATGCACTTATTAGACAATGGTGATTCTAGGCACACTGTAACTGTCAGCCAAGTAATAGCAGAGATACGGGGCGGCAGCTGGAGGGTGCGGTGTCCTCGTACGGGGCAGCAGCTGGAGGGTGCGGTGTCCTCGTACGGGGCGGCAGCTGGAGGGTGCGGTGTCCTCATACGGGGAGGGGCGTGGGTATGGTGTGCGGTGAGGGCTGGAGTGATGGGGGTCCAGTGCATCTGCCGGCATCCCTACCGATGGAGCACCGGCCGCCACTGACAGGGATCCTTGTGCACACATTGGAAAGGCAGCCCGCTGAAGGGCAGAGGAAACTTTGTAGGTAATGAGACACAAGGAGAAAGGAGCAGCACCAATCGGGGGTGTGGCAATATCAGAAAACAAGTTTATGTAAAGGTAATGCACTTATTAGACAATGGTGATTCTAGGCACACTGTAACTGTCAGCCAAGTAATAGCAGAGATTCGGGGCGGCAGCTGGGGGGTGCGGTGTCCTCGTACGGGGCGGCAGCTGGGGGGTGCGGTGTCCTCATACGGGGCGGCAGCTTGAGGGTGCGGTGTCCTCATACGGGGCGGCAGCTGGAGGGTGCGGTGTCCTCATACGGGGCGGCAGCTGGAGGGTGCGGTGTCCTCGTACGGGGCAGCAGCTTGAGGGTGCGGTGTCCTCATACGGGGCGGCAGCTGGAGGGTGCGGTGTCCTCGTACAGGGCGGCAGCTGGAGGGTGCGGTGTCCTCGTACGGGGGCGGCAGCTAGAGGGTGCGGTGTCCTCGTACGGGGCGGCAGCTTGAGGGTGCGGTGTCCTCGTACGGGGCGGCAGCTAGAGGGTGCGGTGTCCTCGTACGGGGCGGCAGCTGGAGGGTGCGGTGTCATCGTACGGGGCGGCACCGGTGGTTTCCGGTGTCCCAGGCTGGATGGAGGAGACGCAGGAGGGAAGCCGTCAGCAGGAAGTTTCTATTCGAGGGAGGCTGAGTCCATGCACAAGTTCGGAGTATGCATGCTCCTTCGTCAGGCAGTAGCATCGGACATCTTTGATGTGACTAAATAGAGCTGGGCAGGCAGGTGGGCCAATGGGGGAGGGCAGCCACCGCCCTTCTGCAGCCGGCACCCTTCTCGGCACTAGACACACCGCTGGTAAGCGGGCGGACAGGATACAAATACGAGTGCTATATGGTATATAGGAAAATGTCATGGGTGAATCACAGTATATACAGATGTTAAAATTATTAATAATAATAATAATAATAATAATAATAATAATAATAATAATAAAACATGAATGAAACTAGTAAAATAAAGACAATTAAAAAATTATGCAACTAAAATAAAGCTATGTGGGGAAAATATATATATATGGAAAGCACTGCATGTGGAGATACTTACTGGGGACCAATTCTATATGAGGGATATTATTCTTTCTAAGACCATAAGGACCTGTGTAAAAATATAAAAAAAAGGGGAGATGTTAGTTATTACAATTATTGGTCATGCCTAATAGGGATTGGCCGAAACACCCCCCCCCCCCCCCGGTTCGGTTCAAAGTAGAACAAACAAAAAGTTCTAGCAAACATGGGAACCTCATTTTAGAGGCTTATAGGCAAGTTATTGGCATAATAAAGTATTTGGGGACCCGGGTCCTGCCCTGAGGGACATGTATCAACGCAAAAAATAAATAAAATAAAAGTGTTTTAAAACAATCTTTCTTTTTTTAAAGGAGCGGTGATTTTATTGATGCTTTAAATATCATGCATGACAGGGATACTCTTCTAGGGAGAAACCCTCCTAGCAACAAAAAACCTTGTCTCCATTTTGTTGAGCACACATGCCTCATGGGGGTCTGCAGGGTGTGACACTGATCAGAATTTGACAATGTTTTTGACAAGTCCTTAACCGCTTGCCGACCATCATATGACAGCCAGCCGGCGCGGCTCTTGTTCTGGGGGGGGGGGGCGTCATTTTGACGTCCGTCCATTTAAACAAGGCATGCGCGTGATCGTGTGTGCGCACAGCCCTGTACTGTCGATGGCGGCGTGTCATGGAGACACCGCTCATCACCGAGGGGGGTGAACAGCCATCGGGCATGGCTGTTTACCACGTGATCGGCCATGTTGCGTGTGCAAGATGGTGGCAGCGTGTTCCCGGGAACAATGCTTGTCACCGACGCTGGTAAACAGCCATTGGCCGGTGGCTGTTTACCACGTGATCACTAAATGGAAACACAGAGGGTTCTCCACCTCTCACACCGGTCGTGTATGAGAAGGAGATTGCGGTGTAATTTGTTGTATGCATATGCTCTGTGAGAGAAATAACCTGTTATTATGACAATGTTGTACAAAAAAATAAAAAAAATCTACATTTTGCAAAGAATTGTGGGAAAAAATTACAACTTAAAAAACTCACCATGCTACTTACTTAATACCTTGGAATTTCTACTTTCTAAAAAGGGGTCATTTGGGGGTATGTCTCAAGAAATGAGGCCTTCAGTACATCAGGTGTGATCAGATGTGATCAGTTTTCAGTGATTGGACAGAACAAAGGGGAAGAAGGGCAATGCGGGGGCGAAGATGGGACTTTATATGAAACAAGACACTAAGGGTCAATTAAATCAAACAATAAAATAATAAATTTAATGGTAATGCACAGGGAGATAGTACAATCAATATATAGGTTGATAGTAAATCGATAGCATAATAAATAAAATTAAAAAACGTTATACATGATAGTAACATAATCAAATTCATATAATAGTAACATTATTGTACAAAATTCATATTGCAGTAGCATCATTACACATAGTAACCAACCTAAAGTACATCCCAACTTGCATATACAATATACAACCATTAAAATGAATTGATGATTTAATTAGATCAAACCCATGGGAAAATCTTGGTTGTTGGGGCATAAAAATCCATTGGTAAAAGCTCTACGCGTTTCGTGGATTGTTTCCACTCATCAGGAGCTGCTATAAAGAGTTGGGGGTACCTGTGATGGATAAAATATTAATATTAATAATCAATGGTAATTGATTATGAAGGGAGAGCGGGGACATATCCAATGGTCCTACCAGCTCATACCTATTGGATAGCAAAAAAATATACATACACGGTAGTGATGGTTTATATCAGAGGCATTGGGAGGGGAAATCTGCATTCCTCCGGGAGCTGAGGTAACGTCCAAAAAGTCAGCAAGCGGGCCAGAAAATGAAGAAGTAGGTGTGGTAGGAGTGACCAAAAAGGACTGAAAAATATAAGAATGAAAAATCAATGGAAGTACATTGCAATAATGTAGGTGGAAGGGGAAAGAAGAGGGGGACTAAGTGGCAAAATTCTATAAGAGGGGAACAAAGGTGAGTGGGGAACATGGAAGTGGGAAAAAAGAAGGTCATCCCAGAGTGGAGAAAGGATGTGCATAAAGGGGAGCATGGAATTGTTAAAACAAGGTGACTATACCACCGTAAGAATAGGAGACCCAAAACAAGAGGTCATACCCTTACCTAAAGTTAAATGTATAGGAATGTGTGTGTTGTATGAAGAGTGACAAGATTAAGGAAGACTGGTTCAGGTAAAGGAATGTCCCCCCATGGGACATTGGTGATAAGAATAGCTCGCAAAACCGGCGAGGATGTAACCAACGTCGCGCCAACGTATGCTCAGCTCAGAGGGCAAGGGCACTCACACCCGAACGGCTTGCGCCTACATGAGAGAGACCGACAGCCCTCGTGCTGGACGTAGTAGGTAAAAACAAACACGCCAGCGCACGGTGTCACAAATGACGTCGAAAGTTGGGCGTGTGGGCGTGACGTCGACGCACAGCGACGGCGAGCCCCCTCCCACACAGAGGCCTGACGGCCAGGTGGGCGGGGGATAGCCACGGTGTGCGTTGCAGCTCCCGGAAGTGAATGAAACAACCCCTCAGAAAGACAAAATAGATATCCTCATAAAAAACACACAGGGCACCGACCAATACAGCGTATATCTATATTGGCTAGGCTGGATATTATGCCCACATTACAACCAAAGGGTATACACAGTAAACAAGTGTGTTGTTTCCATCCCTAATCAGTTTATGAAAAGTAGATGCAGGTGGGACTTTATCCTGGCCGTCAGGCCTCTGTGTGGGAGGGGGCGTGCCGTCGCTGTGCGTCGACGTCACGCCCACACGCCCAACGTTCGACGTCATTTGTGACGCCGTGCGCTGGCGTGTTTGTTTTTACCTACTACGTCCAGCACGAGGGCTGTCGGTCTCTCTCATGTAGGCGCAAGCCGTTCGGGTGTGAGTGCCCTTGCCCTCTGAGCTGAGCATACTTTGGCGTGACGTTGGTTACATCCTCGCCGGTTTTGCGAGCTATTCTTATCACCAATGTCCCATGGGGGGACATTCCTTTACCTGAACCAGTCTTCCTTAATCTTGTCACTCTTCATACAACACACACATTCCTGTACATTTAACTTTAGGTAAGGGTATGACCTCTTGTTTTGGGTCTCCTATTCTTACGGTGGTATAGTCACCTTGTTTTAACAATTCCATGCTCCCCTTTATGCACATCCTTTCTCCACTCTGGGATGACCTTCTTTTTTCCCACTTCCATGTTCCCCACTCACCTTTGTTCCCCTCTTATAGAATTTTGCCACTTAGTCCCCCTCTTCTTTCCCCTTCCACCTACATTATTGCAATGTACTTCCATTGATTTTTCATTCTTATATTTTTCAGTCCTTTTTGGTCACTCCTACCACACCTACTTCTTCATTTTCTGGCCCGCTTGCTGACTTTTTGGACGTTACCTCAGCTCCCGGAGGAATGCAGATTTCCCCTCCCAATGCCTCTGATATAAACCATCACTACCGTGTATGTATATTTATTTGCTATCCAATAGGTATGAGCTGGTAGGACCATTGGATATGTCCCCGCTCTCCCTTCATAATCAATTACCATTGATTATTAATATTAATATTTTATCCATCACAGGTACCCCCAACTCTTTATAGCAGCTCCTGATGAGTGGAAACAATCCACGAAACGCGTAGAGCTTTTACCAATGGATTTTTATGCCCCAACAACCAAGATTTTCCCATGGGTTTGATCTAATTAAATCATCAATTCATTTTAATGGTTGTATATTGTATATGCAAGTTGGGATGTACTTTAGGTTGGTTACTATGTGTAATGATGCTACTGCAATATGAATTTTGTACAATAATGTTACTATTATATGAATTTGATTATGTTACTATCATGTATAACGTTTTTTAATTTTATTTATTATACTATCGATTTACTATCAACCTATATATTGATTGTACTATCTCCCTGTGCATTACCATTAAATTTATTATTTTATTGTTTGATTTAATTGACCCTTAGTGTCTTGTTTCATATAAAGTCCCATCTTCGCCCCCGCATTGCCCCTTCTTCCCCTTTGTTCTGTCCAAATATTGGGATGGAGCCCTGTGTACCGGATGGTCACGGCTCATATAAAGTCCCACCTGCATCTACTTTTCATAAACTGATTAGGGATGGAAACAACACACTTGTTTACTGTGTATACCCTTTGGTTGTAATGTGGGCATAATATCCAGCCTAGCCAATATAGATATACGCTGTATTGGTCGGTGCCCTGTGTGTTTTTTAGGAGGCTATCTATTTTGTCTTTCTGAGGGGTTGTTTCATTCACTTCCGGGAGCTGCAACGCACACCGTGGCTATCCCCCGCCCACCTGGCCATCAGGCCTCTGTGTGGGAGGGTGCTCGCCGTCGCTGTGCGTCGACGTCACGCCCACACGCCCAACGTTCGACGTCATTTGTGACGCCGTGCGCTGGCGTGTTTGTTTTTACCTACTACGTCCAGCACGAGGGCTGTCGGTCTCTCTCATGTAGGCGCAAGCCGTTCGGGTGTGAGTGCCCTTGCCCTCTGAGCTGAGCATACTTTGGCGTGACGTTGGTTACATCCTCGCCGGTTTTGCGAGCTATTCTTATCACCAATGTCCCATGGGGGGACATTCCTTTACCTGAACCAGTCTTCCTTAATCTTGTCACTCTTCATACAACACACACATTCCTGTACATTTAACTTTAGGTAAGGGTATGACCTCTTGTTTTGGGTCTCCTATTCTTACGGTGGTATAGTCACCTTGTTTTAACAATTCCATGCTCCCCTTTATGCACATCCTTTCTCCACTCTGGGATGACCTTCTTTTTTCCCACTTCCATGTTCCCCACTCACCTTTGTTCCCCTCTTATAGAATTTTGCCACTTAGTCCCCCTCTTCTTTCCCCTTCCACCTACATTATTGCAATGTACTTCCATTGATTTTTCATTCTTATATTTTTCAGTCCTTTTTGGTCACTCCTACCACACCTACTTCTTCATTTTCTGGCCCGCTTGCTGACTTTTTGGACGTTACCTCAGCTCCCGGAGGAATGCAGATTTCCCCTCCCAATGCCTCTGATATAAACCATCACTACCGTGTATGTATATTTATTTGCTATCCAATAGGTATGAGCTGGTAGGACCATTGGATATGTCCCCGCTCTCCCTTCATAATCAATTACCATTGATTATTAATATTAATATTTTATCCATCACAGGTACCCCCAACTCTTTATAGCAGCTCCTGATGAGTGGAAACAATCCACGAAACACGTAGAGCTTTTACCAAGGGATTTTTATGCCCCAACAACCAAGATTTTCCCATGGGTTTGATCTAATTAAATCATCAATTCATTTTAATGGTTGTATATTGTATATGCAAGTTGGGATGTACTTTAGGTTGGTTACTATGTGTAATGATGCTACTGCAATATGAATTTTGTACAATAATGTTACTATTATATGAATTTGATTATGTTACTATCATGTATAACGTTTTTTAATTTTATTTATTTTACTATCGATTTACTATCAACCTATATATTGATTGTACTATCTCCCTGTGCATTACCATTAAATTTATTATTTTATTGTTTGATTTAATTGACCCTTAGTGTCTTGTTTCATATAAAGTCCCATCTTCGCCCCCGCATTGCCCCTTCTTCCCCTTTGTTCTGTCCAAATATTGGGATGGAGCCCTGTGTACCGGATGGTCACGGCTCATATAAAGTCCCACCTGCATCTACTTTTCATAAACTGATTAGGGATGGAAACAACACACTTGTTTACTGTGTATACCCTTTGGTTGTAATGTGGGCATAATATCCAGCCTAGCCAATATAGATATACGCTGTATTGGTCGGTGCCCTGTGTGTTTTTTTAGGAGGCTATCTATTTTGTCTTTCTGAGGGGTTGTTTCATTCACTTCTGGGAGCTGCGACGCACACCGTGGCTATCCCCCGCCCACCTGGCCATCAGGCCTCTGTGTGGGAGGGGGCTCGCCGTCGCTGTGCGTCGACGTCACGCCCACACGCCCAACGTTCGACGTCATTTGTGACGCCGTGCGCTGGCGTGTTTGTTTTTACCTACTACGTCCAGCACGAGGGCTGTCGGTCTCTCTCATGTAGGCGCAAGCCGTTCGGGTGTGAGTGCCCTTGCCCTCTGAGCTGAGCATACGTTGGCGTGACGTTGGTTACATCCTCGCCGGTTTTGCGAGCTATTCTTATCACCAATGTCCCATGGGGGGACATTCCTTTACCTGAACCAGTCTTCCTTAATCTTGTCACTCTTCATACAACACACACATTCCTGTACATTTAACTTTAGGTAAGGGTATGACCTCTTGTTTTGGGTCTCCTATTCTTACGGTGGTATAGTCACCTTGTTTTAACAATTCCATGCTCCCCTTTATGCACATCCTTTCTCCACTCTGGGATGACCTTCTTTTTTCCCACTTCCATGTTCCCCACTCACCTTTGTTCCCCTCTTATAGAATTTTGCCACTTAGTCCCCCTCTTCTTTCCCCTTCCACCTACATTATTGCAATGTACTTCCATTGATTTTTCATTCTTATATTTTTCAGTCCTTTTTGGTCACTCCTACCACACCTACTTCTTCATTTTCTGGCCCGCTTGCTGACTTTTTGGACGTTACCTCAGCTCCCGGAGGAATGCAGATTTCCCCTCCCAATGCCTCTGATATAAACCATCACTACCGTGTATGTATATTTTTTTGCTATCCAATAGGTATGAGCTGGTAGGACCATTGGATATGTCCCCGCTCTCCCTTCATAATCAATTACCATTGATTATTAATATTAATATTTTATCCATCACAGGTACCCCCAACTCTTTATAGCAGCTCCTGATGAGTGGAAACAATCCACGAAACGCGTAGAGCTTTTACCAATGGATTTTTATGCCCCAACAACCAAGATTTTCCCATGGGTTTGATCTAATTAAATCATCAATTCATTTTAATGGTTGTATATTGTATATGCAAGTTGGGATGTACTTTAGGTTGGTTACTATGTGTAATGATGCTACTGCAATATGAATTTTGTACAATAATGTTACTATTATATGAATTTGATTATGTTACTATCATGTATAACGTTTTTTAATTTTATTTATTTTACTATCGATTTACTATCAACCTATATATTGATTGTACTATCTCCCTGTGCATTACCATTAAATTTATTATTTTATTGTTTGATTTAATTGACCCTTAGTGTCTTGTTTCATATAAAGTCCCATCTTCGCCCCCGCATTGCCCCTTCTTCCCCTTTGTTCTGTCCAAATATTGGGATGGAGCCCTGTGTACCGGATGGTCACGGCTCATATAAAGTCCCACCTGCATCTACTTTTCATAAACTGATTAGGGATGGAAACAACACACTTGTTTACTGTGTATACCCTTTGGTTGTAATGTGGGCATAATATCCAGCCTAGCCAATATAGATATACGCTGTATTGGTCGGTGCCCTGTGTGTTTTTTTAGGAGGCTATCTATTTTGTCTTTCTGAGGGGTTGTTTCATTCACTTCTGGGAGCTGCGACGCACACCGTGGCTATCCCCCGCCCACCTGGCCATCAGGCCTCTGTGTGGGAGGGGGCTCGCCGTCGCTGTGCGTCGACGTCACGCCCACACGCCCAACGTTCGACGTCATTTGTGACGCCGTGCGCTGGCGTGTTTGTTTTTACCTACTACGTCCAGCACGAGGGCTGTCGGTCTCTCTCATGTAGGCGCAAGCCGTTCGGGTGTGAGTGCCCTTGCCCTCTGAGCTGAGCATACGTTGGCGTGACGTTGGTTACATCCTCGCCGGTTTTGCGAGCTATTCTTATCACCAATGTCCCATGGGGGGACATTCCTTTACCTGAACCAGTCTTCCTTAATCTTGTCACTCTTCATACAACACACACATTCCTGTACATTTAACTTTAGGTAAGGGTATGACCTCTTGTTTTGGGTCTCCTATTCTTACGGTGGTATAGTCACCTTGTTTTAACAATTCCATGCTCCCCTTTATGCACATCCTTTCTCCACTCTGGGATGACCTTCTTTTTTCCCACTTCCATGTTCCCCACTCACCTTTGTTCCCCTCTTATAGAATTTTGCCACTTAGTCCCCCTCTTCTTTCCCCTTCCACCTACATTATTGCAATGTACTTCCATTGATTTTTCATTCTTATATTTTTCAGTCCTTTTTGGTCACTCCTACCACACCTACTTCTTCATTTTCTGGCCCGCTTGCTGACTTTTTGGACGTTACCTCAGCTCCCGGAGGAATGCAGATTTCCCCTCCCAATGCCTCTGATATAAACCATCACTACCGTGTATGTATATTTTTTTGCTATCCAATAGGTATGAGCTGGTAGGACCATTGGATATGTCCCCGCTCTCCCTTCATAATCAATTACCATTGATTATTAATATTAATATTTTATCCATCACAGGTACCCCCAACTCTTTATAGCAGCTCCTGATGAGTGGAAACAATCCACGAAACGCGTAGAGCTTTTACCAATGGATTTTTATGCCCCAACAACCAAGATTTTCCCATGGGTTTGATCTAATTAAATCATCAATTCATTTTAATGGTTGTATATTGTATATGCAAGTTGGGATGTACTTTAGGTTGGTTACTATGTGTAATGATGCTACTGCAATATGAATTTTGTACAATAATGTTACTATTATATGAATTTGATTATGTTACTATCATGTATAACGTTTTTTAATTTTATTTATTATACTATCGATTTACTATCAACCTATATATTGATTGTACTATCTCCCTGTGCATTACCATTAAATTTATTATTTTATTGTTTGATTTAATTGACCCTTAGTGTCTTGTTTCATATAAAGTCCCATCTTCGCCCCCGCATTGCCCCTTCTTCCCCTTTGTTCTGTCCAAATATTGGGATGGAGCCCTGTGTACCGGATGGTCACGGCTCATATAAAGTCCCACCTGCATCTACTTTTCATAAACTGATTAGGGATGGAAACAACACACTTGTTTACTGTGTATACCCTTTGGTTGTAATGTGGGCATAATATCCAGCCTAGCCAATATAGATATACGCTGTATTGGTCGGTGCCCTGTGTGTTTTTTAGGAGGCTATCTATTTTGTCTTTCTGAGGGGTTGTTTCATTCACTTCCGGGAGCTGCAACGCACACCGTGGCTATCCCCCGCCCACCTGGCCATCAGGCCTCTGTGTGGGAGGGTGCTCGCCGTCGCTGTGCGTCGACGTCACGCCCACACGCCCAACGTTCGACGTCATTTGTGACGCCGTGCGCTGGCGTGTTTGTTTTTACCTACTACGTCCAGTACGAGGGCTGTCGGTCTCTCTCATGTAGGCGCAAGCCGTTCGGGTGTGAGTGCCCTTGCCCTCTGAGCTGAGCATACTTTGGCGTGACGTTGGTTACATCCTCGCCGGTTTTGCGAGCTATTCTTATCACCAATGTCCCATGGGGGGACATTCCTTTACCTGAACCAGTCTTCCTTAATCTTGTCACTCTTCATACAACACACACATTCCTGTACATTTAACTTTAGGTAAGGGTATGACCTCTTGTTTTGGGTCTCCTATTCTTACGGTGGTATAGTCACCTTGTTTTAACAATTCCATGCTCCCCTTTATGCACATCCTTTCTCCACTCTGGGATGACCTTCTTTTTTCCCACTTCCATGTTCCCCACTCACCTTTGTTCCCCTCTTATAGAATTTTGCCACTTAGTCCCCCTCTTCTTTCCCCTTCCACCTACATTATTGCAATGTACTTCCATTGATTTTTCATTCTTATATTTTTCAGTCCTTTTTGGTCACTCCTACCACACCTACTTCTTCATTTTCTGGCCCGCTTGCTGACTTTTTGGACGTTACCTCAGCTCCCGGAGGAATGCAGATTTCCCCTCCCAATGCCTCTGATATAAACCATCACTACCGTGTATGTATATTTTTTTGCTATCCAATAGGTATGAGCTGGTAGGACCATTGGATATGTCCCCGCTCTCCCTTCATAATCAATTACCATTGATTATTAATATTAATATTTTATCCATCACAGGTACCCCCAACTCTTTATAGCAGCTCCTGATGAGTGGAAACAATCCACGAAACGCGTAGAGCTTTTACCAATGGATTTTTATGCCCCAACAACCAAGATTTTCCCATGGGTTTGATCTAATTAAATCATCAATTCATTTTAATGGTTGTATATTGTATATGCAAGTTGGGATGTACTTTAGGTTGGTTACTATGTGTAATGATGCTACTGCAATATGAATTTTGTACAATAATGTTACTATTATATGAATTTGATTATGTTACTATCATGTATAACGTTTTTTAATTTTATTTATTATACTATCGATTTACTATCAACCTATATATTGATTGTACTATCTCCCTGTGCATTACCATTAAATTTATTATTTTATTATTTGATTTAATTGACCCTTAGTGTCTTGTTTCATATAAAGTCCCATCTTCGCCCCCGCATTGCCCCTTCTTCCCCTTTGTTCTGTCCAAATATTGGGATGGAGCCCTGTGTACCGGATGGTCACGGCTCATATAAAGTCCCACCTGCATCTACTTTTCATAAACTGATTAGGGATGGAAACAACACACTTGTTTACTGTGTATACCCTTTGGTTGTAATGTGGGCATAATATCCAGCCTAGCCAATATAGATATACGCTGTATTGGTCGGTGCCCTGTGTGTTTTTTTAGGAGGCTATCTATTTTGTCTTTCTGAGGGGTTGTTTCATTCACTTCCGGGAGCTGCGACGCACACCGTGGCTATCCCCCGCCCACCTGGCCATCAGGCCTCTGTGTGGGAGGGGGCTCGCCGTCGCTGTGCGTCGACGTCACGCCCACACGCCCAACGTTCGACGTCATTTGTGACGCCGTGCGCTGGCGTGTTTGTTTTTACCTACTACGTCCAGCACGAGGGCTGTCGGTCTCTCTCATGTAGGCGCAAGCCGTTCGGGTGTGAGTGCCCTTGCCCTCTGAGCTGAGCATACGTTGGCGTGACGTTGGTTACATCCTCGCCGGTTTTGCGAGCTATTCTTATCACCAATGTCCCATGGGGGGACATTCCTTTACCTGAACCAGTCTTCCTTAATCTTGTCACTCTTCATACAACACACACATTCCTGTACATTTAACTTTAGGTAAGGGTATGACCTCTTGTTTTGGGTCTCCTATTCTTACGGTGGTATAGTCACCTTGTTTTAACAATTCCATGCTCCCCTTTATGCACATCCTTTCTCCACTCTGGGATGACCTTCTTTTTTCCCACTTCCATGTTCCCCACTCACCTTTGTTCCCCTCTTATAGAATTTTGCCACTTAGTCCCCCTCTTCTTTCCCCTTCCACCTACATTATTGCAATGTACTTCCATTGATTTTTCATTCTTATATTTTTCAGTCCTTTTTGGTCACTCCTACCACACCTACTTCTTCATTTTCTGGCCCGCTTGCTGACTTTTTGGACGTTACCTCAGCTCCCGGAGGAATGCAGATTTCCCCTCCCAATGCCTCTGATATAAACCATCACTACCGTGTATGTATATTTTTTTGCTATCCAATAGGTATGAGCTGGTAGGACCATTGGATATGTCCCCGCTCTCCCTTCATAATCAATTACCATTGATTATTAATATTAATATTTTATCCATCACAGGTACCCCCAACTCTTTATAGCAGCTCCTGATGAGTGGAAACAATCCACGAAACGCGTAGAGCTTTTACCAATGGATTTTTATGCCCCAACAACCAAGATTTTCCCATGGGTTTGATCTAATTAAATCATCAATTCATTTTAATGGTTGTATATTGTATATGCAAGTTGGGATGTACTTTAGGTTGGTTACTATGTGTAATGATGCTACTGCAATATGAATTTTGTACAATAATGTTACTATTATATGAATTTGATTATGTTACTATCATGTATAACGTTTTTTAATTTTATTTATTATACTATCGATTTACTATCAACCTATATATTGATTGTACTATCTCCCTGTGCATTACCATTAAATTTATTATTTTATTGTTTGATTTAATTGACCCTTAGTGTCTTGTTTCATATAAAGTCCCATCTTCGTCCCCGCATTGCCCCTTCTTCCCCTTTGTTCTGTCCAAATATTGGGATGGAGCCCTGTGTACCGGATGGTCACGGCTCATATAAAGTCCCACCTGCATCTACTTTTCATAAACTGATTAGGGATGGAAACAACACACTTGTTTACTGTGTATACCCTTTGGTTGTAATGTGGGCATAATATCCAGCCTAGCCAATATAGATATACGCTGTATTGGTCGGTGCCCTGTGTGTTTTTTAGGAGGCTATCTATTTTGTCTTTCTGAGGGGTTGTTTCATTCACTTCCGGGAGCTGCAACGCACACCGTGGCTATCCCCCGCCCACCTGGCCATCAGGCCTCTGTGTGGGAGGGGGCTCGCCGTCGCTGTGCGTCGACGTCACGCCCACACGCCCAATGTTCGACGTCATTTGTGACGCCGTGCGCTGGCGTGTTTGTTTTTACCTACTACGTCCAGCACGAGGGCTGTCGGTCTCTCTCATGTAGGCGCAAGCCGTTCGGGTGTGAGTGCCCTTGCCCTCTGAGCTGAGCATACTTTGGCGTGACGTTGGTTACATCCTCGCCGGTTTTGCGAGCTATTCTTATCACCAATGTCCCATGGGGGGACATTCCTTTACCTGAACCAGTCTTCCTTAATCTTGTCACTCTTCATACAACACACACATTCCTGTACATTTAACTTTAGGTAAGGGTATGACCTCTTGTTTTGGGTCTCCTATTCTTACGGTGGTATAGTCACCTTGTTTTAACAATTCCATGCTCTCCTTTATGCACATCCTTTCTCCACTCTGGGATGACCTTCTTTTTTCCCACTTCCATGTTCCCCACTCACCTTTGTTCCCCTCTTATAGAATTTTGCCACTTAGTCCCCCTCTTCTTTCCCCTTCCACCTACATTATTGCAATGTACTTCCATTGATTTTTCATTCTTATATTTTTCAGTCCTTTTTGGTCACTCCTACCACACCTACTTCTTCATTTTCTGGCCCGCTTGCTGACTTTTTGGACGTTACCTCAGCTCCCGGAGGAATGAAGATTTCCCCTCCCAATGCCTCTGATATAAACCATCACTACCGTGTATGTATATTTATTTGCTATCCAATAGGTATGAGCTGGTAGGACCATTGGATATGTCCCCGCTCTCCCTTCATAATCAATTACCATTGATTATTAATATTAATATTTTATCCATCACAGGTACCCCCAACTCTTTATAGCAGCTCCTGATGAGTGGAAACAATCCACGAAACGCGTAGAGCTTTTACCAATGGATTTTTATGCCCCAACAACCAAGATTTTCCCATGGGTTTGATCTAATTAAATCATCAATTCATTTTAATGGTTGTATATTGTATATGCAAGTTGGGATGTACTTTAGGTTGGTTACTATGTGTAATGATGCTACTGCAATATGAATTTTGTACAATAATGTTACTATTATATGAATTTGATTATGTTACTATCATGTATAACGTTTTTTAATTTTATTTATTATACTATCGATTTACTATCAACCTATATATTGATTGTACTATCTCCCTGTGCATTACCATTAAATTTATTATTTTATTGTTTGATTTAATTGACCCTTAGTGTCTTGTTTCATATAAAGTCCCATCTTCGCCCCCGCATTGCCCCTTCTTCCCCTTTGTTCTGTCCAAATATTGGGATGGAGCCCTGTGTACCGGATGGTCACGGCTCATATAAAGTCCCACCTGCATCTACTTTTCATAAACTGATTAGGGATGGAAACAACACACTTGTTTACTGTGTATACCCTTTGGTTGTAATGTGGGCATAATATCCAGCCTAGCCAATATAGATATACGCTGTATTGGTCGGTGCCCTGTGTGTTTTTTTAGGAGGCTATCTATTTTGTCTTTCTGAGGGGTTGTTTCATTCACTTCCGGGAGCTGCGACGCACACCGTGGCTATCCCCCGCCCACCTGGCCATCAGGCCTCTGTGTGGGAGGGGGCTCGCCGTCGCTGTGCGTCGACGTCACGCCCACACGCCCAACGTTCGATGTCATTTGTGACGCCGTGCGCTGGCGTGTTTGTTTTTACCTACTACGTCCAGCACGAGGGCTGTCGGTCTCTCTCATGTAGGCGCAAGCCGTTCGGGTGTGAGTGCCCTTGCCCTCTGAGCTGAGCATACGTTGGCGTGACGTTGGTTACATCCTCGCCGGTTTTGCGAGCTATTCTTATCACCAATGTCCCATGGGGGGACATTCCTTTACCTGAACCAGTCTTCCTTAATCTTGTCACTCTTCATACAACACATACATTCCTGTACATTTAACTTTAGGTAAGGGTATGACCTCTTGTTTTGGGTCTCCTATTCTTACGGTGGTATAGTCACCTTGTTTTAACAATTCCATGCTCCCCTTTATGCACATCCTTTCTCCACTCTGGGATGACCTTCTTTTTTCCCACTTCCATGTTCCCCACTCACCTTTGTTCCCCTCTTATAGAATTTTGCCACTTAGTCCCCCTCTTCTTTCCCCTTCCACCTACATTATTGCAATGTACTTCCATTGATTTTTCATTCTTATATTTTTCAGTCCTTTTTGGTCACTCCTACCACACCTACTTCTTCATTTTCTGGCCCGCTTGCTGACTTTTTGGACGTTACCTCAGCTCCCGGAGGAATGCAGATTTCCCCTCCCAATGCCTCTGATATAAACCATCACTACCGTGTATGTATATTTTTTTGCTATCCAATAGGTATGAGCTGGTAGGACCATTGGATATGTCCCCGCTCTCCCTTCATAATCAATTACCATTGATTATTAATATTAATATTTTATCCATCACAGGTACCCCCAACTCTTTATAGCAGCTCCTGATGAGTGGAAACAATCCACGAAACGCGTAGAGCTTTTACCAATGGATTTTTATGCCCCAACAACCAAGATTTTCCCATGGGTTTGATCTAATTAAATCATCAATTCATTTTAATGGTTGTATATTGTATATGCAAGTTGGGATGTACTTTAGGTTGGTTACTATGTGTAATGATGCTACTGCAATATGAATTTTGTACAATAATGTTACTATTATATGAATTTGATTATGTTACTATCATGTATAACGTTTTTTAATTTTATTTATTATACTATCGATTTACTATCAACCTATATATTGATTGTACTATCTCCCTGTGCATTACCATTAAATTTATTATTTTATTGTTTGATTTAATTGACCCTTAGTGTCTTGTTTCATATAAAGTCCCATCTTCGCCCCCGCATTGCCCCTTCTTCCCCTTTTTTTCTGTCCAAATATTGGGATGGACCCCTTTGTACCGGATGGTCACGGCTCATATAAAGTCCCACCTGCATCTACTTTTCATAAACTGATTAGGGATGGAAACAACACACTTGTTTACTGTGTATACCCTTTGGTTGTAATGTGGGCATAATATCCAGCCTAGCCAATATAGATATACGCTGTATTGGTCGGTGCCCTGTGTGTTTTTTAGGAGGCTATCTATTTTGTCTTTCTGAGGGGTTGTTTCATTCACTTCCGGGAGCTGCAACGCACACCGTGGCTATCCCCCGCCCACCTGGCCATCAGGCCTCTGTGTGGGAGGGTGCTCGCCGTCGCTGTGCGTCGACGTCACGCCCACACGCCCAACGTTCGACGTCATTTGTGACGCCGTGCGCTGGCGTGTTTGTTTTTACCTACTACGTCCAGCACGAGGGCTGTCGGTCTCTCTCATGTAGGCGCAAGCCGTTCGGGTGTGAGTGCCCTTGCCCTCTGAGCTGAGCATACTTTGGCGTGACGTTGGTTACATCCTCGCCGGTTTTGCGAGCTATTCTTATCACCAATGTCCCATGGGGGGACATTCCTTTACCTGAACCAGTCTTCCTTAATCTTGTCACTCTTCATACAACACACACATTCCTGTACATTTAACTTTAGGTAAGGGTATGACCTCTTGTTTTGGGTCTCCTATTCTTACGGTGGTATAGTCACCTTGTTTTAACAATTCCATGCTCCCCTTTATGCACATCCTTTCTCCACTCTGGGATGACCTTCTTTTTTCCCACTTCCATGTTCCCCACTCACCTTTGTTCCCCTCTTATAGAATTTTGCCACTTAGTCCCCCTCTTCTTTCCCCTTCCACCTACATTATTGCAATGTACTTCCATTGATTTTTCATTCTTATATTTTTCAGTCCTTTTTGGTCACTCCTACCACACCTACTTCTTCATTTTCTGGCCCGCTTGCTGACTTTTTGGACGTTACCTCAGCTCCCGGAGGAATGAAGATTTCCCCTCCCAATGCCTCTGATATAAACCATCACTACCGTGTATGTATATTTATTTGCTATCCAATAGGTATGAGCTGGTAGGACCATTGGATATGTCCCCGCTCTCCCTTCATAATCAATTACCATTGATTATTAATATTAATATTTTATCCATCACAGGTACCCCCAACTCTTTATAGCAGCTCCTGATGAGTGGAAACAATCCACGAAACGCGTAGAGCTTTTACCAATGGATTTTTATGCCCCAACAACCAAGATTTTCCCATGGGTTTGATCTAATTAAATCATCAATTCATTTTAATGGTTGTATATTGTATATGCAAGTTGGGATGTACTTTAGGTTGGTTACTATGTGTAATGATGCTACTGCAATATGAATTTTGTACAATAATGTTACTATTATATGAATTTGATTATGTTACTATCATGTATAACGTTTTTTAATTTTATTTATTATACTATCGATTTACTATCAACCTATATATTGATTGTACTATCTCCCTGTGCATTACCATTAAATTTATTATTTTATTGTTTGATTTAATTGACCCTTAGTGTCTTGTTTCATATAAAGTCCCATCTTCGCCCCCGCATTGCCCCTTCTTCCCCTTTGTTCTGTCCAAATATTGGGATGGAGCCCTGTGTACCGGATGGTCACGGCTCATATAAAGTCCCACCTGCATCTACTTTTCATAAACTGATTAGGGATGGAAACAACACACTTGTTTACTGTGTATACCCTTTGGTTGTAATGTGGGCATAATATCCAGCCTAGCCAATATAGATATACGCTGTATTGGTCGGTGCCCTGTGTGTTTTTTTAGGAGGCTATCTATTTTGTCTTTCTGAGGGGTTGTTTCATTCACTTCCGGGAGCTGCGACGCACACCGTGGCTATCCCCCGCCCACCTGGCCATCAGGCCTCTGTGTGGGAGGGGGCTCGCCGTCGCTGTGCGTCGACGTCACGCCCACACGCCCAACGTTCGACGTCATTTGTGACGCCGTGCGCTGGCGTGTTTGTTTTTACCTACTACGTCCAGCACGAGGGCTGTCGGTCTCTCTCATGTAGGCGCAAGCCGTTCGGGTGTGAGTGCCCTTGCCCTCTGAGCTGAGCATACGTTGGCGTGACGTTGGTTACATCCTCGCCGGTTTTGCGAGCTATTCTTATCACCAATGTCCCATGGGGGGACATTCCTTTACCTGAACCAGTCTTCCTTAATCTTGTCACTCTTCATACAACACACACATTCCTGTACATTTAACTTTAGGTAAGGGTATGACCTCTTGTTTTGGGTCTCCTATTCTTACGGTGGTATAGTCACCTTGTTTTAACAATTCCATGCTCTCCTTTATGCACATCCTTTCTCCACTCTGGGATGACCTTCTTTTTTCCCACTTCCATGTTCCCCACTCACCTTTGTTCCCCTCTTATAGAATTTTGCCACTTAGTCCCCCTCTTCTTTCCCCTTCCACCTACATTATTGCAATGTACTTCCATTGATTTTTCATTCTTATATTTTTCAGTCCTTTTTGGTCACTCCTACCACACCTACTTCTTCATTTTCTGGCCCGCTTGCTGACTTTTTGGACGTTACCTCAGCTCCCGGAGGAATGCAGATTTCCCCTCCCAATGCCTCTGATATAAACCATCACTACCGTGTATGTATATTTTTTTGCTATCCAATAGGTATGAGCTGGTAGGACCATTGGATATGTCCCCGCTCTCCCTTCATAATCAATTACCATTGATTATTAATATTAATATTTTATCCATCACAGGTACCCCCAACTCTTTATAGCAGCTCCTGATGAGTGGAAACAATCCACGAAACGCGTAGAGCTTTTACCAATGGATTTTTATGCCCCAACAACCAAGATTTTCCCATGGGTTTGATCTAATTAAATCATCAATTCATTTTAATGGTTGTATATTGTATATGCAAGTTGGGATGTACTTTAGGTTGGTTACTATGTGTAATGATGCTACTGCAATATGAATTTTGTACAATAATGTTACTATTATATGAATTTGATTATGTTACTATCATGTATAACGTTTTTTAATTTTATTTATTATACTATCGATTTACTATCAACCTATATATTGATTGTACTATCTCCCTGTGCATTACCATTAAATTTATTATTTTATTGTTTGATTTAATTGACCCTTAGTGTCTTGTTTCATATAAAGTCCCATCTTCGCCCCCGCATTGCCCCTTCTTCCCCTTTGTTCTGTCCAAATATTGGGATGGAGCCCTGTGTACCGGATGGTCACGGCTCATATAAAGTCCCCCCTGCATCTACTTTTCATAATCAGTTTTCAGTGATTGGCACCATAGTCTCTATAACTTTCACAAAGACCAAATAATATACACTAATTTGGGTTATTTTTTACCAAAGATATGAAGAAAAATTACTAATTTGCAAAATTTTATGACAGAAACAAAGAAAAAGGCTTTTACTTTCAAAAAATGTACGGTCTTTTATTATTTATAGCACAAAAAATAAAAACCCCACTAGTGATTAAATACCACTAAAAGAAAGTTCTATTTGTGTGGAAAAATGGACGCAAGTTTCATATGGGTACAGTGTTGCATGACTGAGTAATTGTCATTCAAAGTGTGAGAGCACTGAAAGCGGAAAATTGGTCTATGCAGGAAGGGGGTGTAAATGTCCAGTATTGAGGTGGTTAATTAAAAAAATATATATATATATCTCATGACGTATATATCAATTGAAAATCACGTCGCCCAGCGATGCCTATCAGTGCCCATCAGTAAAGCCTCATCAGTGCATATTAGTGAAGGTGAAAAATTACCTGTTTGCAAAATTTTATAACAAACTCTGGAAACTGTTTCTTTTTTGTTTTGTTTTTGTTTTGTTTTTTACATTTTCAGTCTTTTTTGTTTGTTTTGGGCATCCAGGCATTAATAATATTTGGGCAAGAAAGAATGCATTCTTTCTAATATGTAGTGATTAGGGATGAGCTCTGGGTTCAGTCCTAACCCTGATTCAGACTGAATTTTGGGAGCTCTGAGGTTCAGGAAATGGATGAACTAAATAGGTGTTTAGCCGAGTCGAACCTCCAGCTGCTGTGTGAAGTTCTACATTTAGCAGCAGTATTATTATCTTTGCTAAATGTAATACCTTCCTGCTCAGGGCTTCCGGTTGGTGGGGAGATGAAATGGAAAGGTAGGAAAAATGGCTGAAGGTAGGGAAATGGCTGATGGCATACTGACGACCATTGAGTCATCCACTCCCGGCCCATTCACGAGAATCCTGGCTGACGGGTGAGTGCTGTGGGGTCATGCCCATATTTAGTGAATGACATCACCCCGGGGAACGCACCCCTTTGTTTACATTCTGTAGCAGGGACCAGGAGCTGCACTTCACAGTGAGTGAGTGATAAGATCAGATAAGTCATTGAATGTGATTCATCATGAGGATCTGCATTGCAACGTGATTTTCAATTGATATACTACATCATGAGATCTTTGGGGACCAAAGACTTAAATTAGGGGGAGTATGTAGCGCTGACATTTCTGCCTATTGATCCTATGTTAATGTTATTACAATGTAAGTCTATGGACATTATCATGGCTTAGTATTTGGTTCCATCTAGCGGCCAATAACAAGAAATGGACTTGGATTCTTTTCTGTCTTGAATATTGAAAAGCATCACAGGAAGTGACAATGTTTATGTTCCTATTTTTTGACCTTGTCTACCCAGAATGCCAGGTGACCTGCCCATGGTCACCTTGGACAGAACTGCATGCTGGGTAGATTATAAAAGAGCCCCGTTGGCCATCTTAGCTCTCTTTGGAACACATGGCCTGCCTGTGAGGACTGCTGAGGAGGTCTCCGGAGAGCGAGGCCTACAGCCACTGCGGAACATCTACAGACGTTGCCATCCTTTTGAGTGCAGAAGCAAGACACAGTGACCGGATCGGATGAGGATCCAGAGACACCTCTTGAAGCACCAGTAGGACCCGGTTCAGCTTGTGTAGCGGTACGGTGCGACACACTTATCAGTATCCAGTGGGTGAGAGGGCCATTGCCCATTGTCCATTATGCACTTGTATACACTTAGGCCAGTGATGGTGAACCTTGGCACCCCAGATGTTTTGGAACTACATTTCCCATGATGCTCATGCACTCTGCAGTGTAGCCTGAGCATCATGGGAAATGTAGTTCCAAAACATCTGGGGTGCCATGTTCGCCATCACTGACTTAGGCAGTTAACACAGCACTGCTGGGACCTGTTGTCCTACAGGGAAGGTTTTGCTAAAGACTGAAGTTGAACAGGCCTCAAGCCTATTTTGCACAGTGTCCTTAACCCTGTGTTATTATCTAGCAACCTCAGGTGTTTCCACTACAGGAACAAGTACAACACTCATTTACAGTTATATTTGCCATCTCATTTTTGGATTACAAATTATTGCAAATATCAAAGCTAGCTGAAGAAAGAAGATTAAGGACTGTATTCTGCATTACAAGACCTGGTATTTTGACTAAAGTAGGGGGAGCTCCCTGGTGCTATATATACACTGAAATTGTCAATTGTTATATCACTTAAGCCCTTGGAGTGTGCCTGGAACTGGGAGAGTTGTCCAGAGTCAAGCCTATGTACTGTGGGCACTAGTTCCATTTTAGGACATACCTTCAAGGTATATACAACTACAAGTTTATTTACACTTATTATTGTGGTTAATCACTGCATTGCTGCACTATGTTGGTGAGGCATTGTAGTTTCTCTGATTATATTCACCATTATTACAGTAAACATATGTTTTTGGTTAAGTGAACTGGTGTGGAGTGTTGTTCCCTGTTTTCAACAGCAGGTGGAGACATAGGACATTTAGGTAATAACAAGGTATACTGTTATCATATTGTGTATTTTGAGGTTATCTCTCACTGTTAGCTTTACACCAACATTGCACCACAGCTGTGTCGAGGGAACTGAACCTAGTCAGTGGGGGTTCATTAGCAGAGTACAGGCCCAAACAAAATTCAGCAGCAGTTCTTCGGGGGTCAGTGCAACATATATATATATATTTTTTAAATGAAGGATTATGATAAGTGTCACACCCTGCAGACCCCCATGACCCTGGACCAGAGGCCCATGTCAGTAACAAAATGGAGACAATGTTTTTTGCTAGGAGGGTTTACCCCTGGAAGAGTATTCCTGTCATACTGAGGGCATGTGGCCTGGTATGGTTCAGGAGAGAGGGGCATACACTGATTCTCCCCCTTTCCTGTCCTTCCAGGCTTCATGATTTTGGTGGGGAACTTAAAGGAACTGTCAAATTCTGATAAGCATCCCATCCTCAGACCCTTACAACCATTGTGTCAAGGTTGTGGAGAAGACAAGGTATCCCTGTCATGTTTAGTATCAAGTATGAGTGGAAGACAGCTCTGGACTGTAGCCGCTCAAGACTAATGGCGGCAATATACTGTGTAAAGGGTAGAGAAGGAATTGCTTCCAGTGGGTTGTATCCCAATTATAGGTGGTAGGTGAGGGGGGGAGCACCCTTTTTAAAGACATAAAAAGAAAAGCCCCCCAATAAATGATGGATTAAGACATAGTGTGTCACATCAGTATCCTCTGCCCTGCTTCACATCACTCCTTCCCAGTAGTATCCTCTGCCCCCCTTCCCTTCCCATCACCTCCCACAGTAGTATCTTCTGCCTCCCTTCAGATCACCCCCACTGTAGTGTCCTCTGCCCCCCTGCCCTGCCCAATTGTAGGTGGTAGGTGATATACTCTGTTGGGGTCTAGGGCTGCTACCTTTCTGATAATGACAATGGAGGCATTAGCACGGTTTACACTTGGGTGATTGAAGAGGAGTGCCCGATGTCCAAAAAAAGTCTCACTTGATGAATTTAATAGTTGTTTATTGAAGGTAAAAGTAAGCAAGTAGAGTCCATGTGTTTTTGGGGGGAATTGCCTCCCTCTTCCTCAGGCAGGATGCCCTTCAGGGGCCAGCTTAAGGGCAGAACACCGACTGAATCACATCGCAGAGCTTCGCCTGTGCAGGGCGCTGCCTCTGCGCGTTATTCCAAAAGTTCTTTGGTGTGGGACTTTTTTGAGACGAGTGCATCAGATCGCACCGCTGCTATTTGCAAGATATGTCTCAAGCGTATGTCGCGTGGCCAAAACATCAGCCGCTTGGGCACCACATGCTTGACCACATGCTTGACCAGACATATGTTGACCTGCCATGCAGTTCGTTGGCAAGCGTACCTTAAAGACCCACACCAAAGAACAAAGCAGACCTCTCCTTGCTCCTCATCAGCTGGGATCTCCAACCCCACTATACCTTTAGTCCTCTCTGAAACCTGCATTGAGAGGAATGAAGGCGTAGAATTAGGTGTGTCATAGCCAAGTACTTCCGGGCACTCTGCTAGCTGTACACCAACGTTCTATTGTAGCAGGCAAATTTCCCTGCCCCAGCTGCTGGACCATTGAAAGAAATTCACTCCCAGCCATCCACATGCCCAGCGGTTGAATACTAGCTTGGCTAAATTTCTAGCACTTCAACTGCTGCCTTTTCAGTTGGTAGACTCGGCCCCCTTCCATGAGTTTGTGGAATGTGCGGTTCCTCAGTGGCAGGTCCCCAAACGCCACTTTTTCTAAAGGAAGGTGATTCTGGCTCTCTACCGGCATGTGGAAGGCAATGTCCTTGCCTCGCTGGACAGGGCGGTCAGCGGTAAGGTGCATATTACTGCTGACTCATGGTCCAGCAGGCATGGACAAGGACGTTACCTATCTTTCACGCCTCCAAAATGCTACTATTGGTTGTGACACAACTCTCTCCTACACCCCCTCTTCTTCTTCCATGGCCTCTTCCTGTGCTTTGTCTTCGGAACCAGCGGTGCTCCGTAGGCGTTCAAGAGGCTACGCTAGTACAAGGGTAAGGTTGCGGACTTTATCTTGCCATTGCAGAGGGAGCAGAGGATGAGACATCTCCAAGAGGCCTTGCAGAAAGGTCTGTGCAGCGCGTTCCCAGAGACTGGGAGGTTAAAAATTCCTGGTCCTGGTCCTAGACAACGTGTTGCTGAGGCTTCGGTCAGTCACAGAAGGAGCGGTGGAGAAGGTGGCCGTCTGACCGATGCGTTCAGACAATTTTTTATTCCGCAGCCCCAAGGTATGATCAGTTCCAGCAACCATTGTCAGCATCTGATTTACACGGTGCGGGAATACTTAGGGGCAAGGTTAGACTTGGACACCTTTCCCACCGAAAATCCTCTGGGTTACTGGGTCTTGAGGATGGATCACTGGCCAGAGCTTGCACAGTATGCAATTGAGCTACTGGCCTGTCCTGCATCCAGCGTTCTTTCGGAACGCACATTCAGTGCTGCCGGAGGCTTTGTAACCGATCACAGGGTGCGCCTGTCCACCGACTCAGTTGATCAACTGACCTTCATAAAGATGAATCAGTCTTGGATCACCACCAGCTACCAAGCACCTGAAGCTGATGTAACCAAATACATTTTTTTAAATGTCACATCCCTTCAAGTCTTCCTATGCTGATGCTGAGTGACTATCCTGTTATGTTGACTGACTGTCCTCTTCCTCCTCATTGATCCTCTGCTGATAGCTTGGAAGAACATTTTTGGTTCTGGGCGCCGCCACCAGTGGCTAAGGCCCAATTTTTCATGCAAGATTTTGCAGCAGGGCTCATTCCTGCACTCCAATTAGAGTATCTGTGAGAGGTTGCAGTGTCGTAGCACCAGTGCCTAAGGCCCAATTTTTCAGCCCCTGTTTAACAGGGGCATGTAATTACACTTTTTGATGCAATACTTTTCAGCAGGGCTCATTCCTGCACTCCAATTAGAGTATCTGTGAGAGGTTGCAGTGTCGTAGCACCAGTGCCTAAGGCCCAATTTTTAAGCCCCTGTTTAACAGGTGTATGTAATTACAATTCTTGATATAATATTTCAAAGCAGGGCCCGTTCCAGCGCCCACCGAGAGTAACTGTGAGGACTTTCAGTGTTGTGGCACAAGCACCACTACCACCACCATAGGCCCAATTTTTCTACCACTGTTCAACAATGGCATGTAATTACAATTCTTGATATAATCGTTCACAGCAGGGCGCTCCAGCGCCCACCAAGAGTCACTTTGAGGGCTTACAGTGTTGTGGCAAAACCAAAACCTTAGGTCTAAATTTCTGCAGAGCATATAGGGCAGGCCCCTACTTTGAAACATCCAACTTACAAACGTCTCCTACTTGCAAACGGAAGGTGACAACAGGAAGTGAGATGAAAAAAGACGGACGGCAAAAAAAAGTATACAGGGATGATAACCCTTCCCTATGTTTTCCAAAAAGCTTAAAAATTTATTTTTTGACTGGAGCTACACTTTAAAAATTTACCAGTTTAAAATTACAAACAGATTCTACTTAACACAACAAACCTACACAGTCCATTTCTTGTTTGCACCGCCTGTATACTGCTGTTCGGAGTATATAGGGCCTGGGGGCCCCACGTCTTTCCTTTTTTTTAATATGGGTACAGGGTTCCCCTTAATATCTGTACAAGACCCAAAAGGGCTGGTAATGGTCAGGGGGGGCTACCCATGCCATTTTTCTCAATGATTTTCATCCGTATTACCGGAACCAGACATTACATTAAAACCGCAAGTATTTTTAAATGACTTTTTTTCCATTAGAAATGTAATTTTGTGCTGGGACTGTTCTAAACATGGGAAGCACGTGCCACTTCACAGGTATACTACAGACACCCCCAGGCACGATATTTAAAGGAATATTTCACTTTTTTTTTTAACTTTAAAGAGGAAATAAACCCTGATGAGTTTACTTCCTCTTTCATTCCCTGCAAAGGCAAAGCATAATGGACTACTATGCCTCGCATAGTAGCCCATTATGTGTCACTTACCTGACACAGGAGCCAGCGAAGTCGACCCTGTCCCCTGTAGTCCGGCGCATCCATCTTTGCGGTGAGGTCTCGCAGCTCCGCCGCTGTCATTCGGCGGAGCCGCGATGACGTCACTCCCGCGCATGCGCACGGGAGCCGACACGCGCGGCAGCTCCATTGTTGGAAATGTCGCGCTCAGTGCGCCTGCGCACCGCTGTCTACGGCCGGTGCCTGTCTTCGGGCAAATATCTCCTAAACCGTATAGGTTTAGGAGATATTTCTTGGACCTACAGGTAAGCCTTAATCTAGGCTTACCTGTAGGTCAAAGTGGTTTGTAAGGGTTTACAACCACTTTAAGCTTCATTAAAATCGGTGCTCCCAAAAAAAACGGCCATTTTTAAAAGTTTTTTTCCCCAAACCATTCTTAGGACAATAACTTGCATATTAGCCTTTAAAATTAGCACTTTTGTTTTCGAACGTTCGAGTCCCATAGACTTTAATAGGGTTCTAAAGTTTGTTCAAATTTTTCGTCCGTTCGAAGGTTCTGGTGCGAACCGAACCGGGGGGTGTTCGGCTCATCCCTAATCACTAGTAGTGAGGAGGGGTTCCATTAATTAGACTGTCCCCCAGGGCAATGCCCAGACTCCCCCATACCAATTGTTTGACCATCCATTGCCTATTAGCCGAAAATTGTCCATTTATTGTTTTTATTAACATTTGTTTCCTATTGAGTTCGGATAACACTGGTTTAGGAACAACTCATTTTAATGTCTGCTGATAATATTTTAAAAAATAGACTCACCTACAAATGTTTGTCTTTTATTTTCTTCTCTTTATTTTATTCAAAGATAAAGTCTGATATTAACAGAAAATAAAATTATTATATGTAACCGTATTGCAGCTGCACAGCACTCTATATAAGAGGACGCAGTTTTATTCCATAGACATGATCTGTAGCCTTGTGTATTCCCAGATAATGTTATACCGGGTTATAGTGACCTCCATTCATCTCCTTGCTGTTGTATTGTGTAGATTTATACTGACATCTCATATAAAGATTGGAGAATTGTGTGTGCTCCTTCTGTGTGTGACACCTTGTACCGCTGACACCGAAGACCCAAGACCGGCATCAACCTACGTGCCGGAGGCCGCCGCCGTATATGAAGACTATGAGTATTATCAGGACGGTGACGTTATAATCGGAGGGGTCTTCACTGTCAATAATTTTTTAAGAGGAGTATACTACGTTCATGTAATGGTATCCAGATTAACTTTATTAATGTATTGTTTGAAGTGAGTATCCTGCCTTGTATGTAATAGAGAACCTATCTACAAAAAAAGTTCAAATGTGTGACAATGCAGGAGAAGAATTAGGAGACAGGGACAGATCTTTCCACCCCATAACACCCTGAGCAGGGACCTCCATCACCAGACTTTATTTTAATGAAAACTGCAGATCTACAAAGACTGAAAATGACTTGTGACATTAACATGTTAAAGCTTCTATGAGATTGTAGTGATTGGGATCACGTCTACTCTAATATCAGGTTACGTCTGATTGCTTTCCTGTGTGTGTGAAGTCTAACACGGCGTTGCTCGAGTTTCAGCTCTTACATTGTATCCTCAGCATTGATCCCGGCTTTGTCTGCTTTGTCTCTGATCTCGCGGTGTGCCGGGATCCCCGGGTACGGTGAAGACCGCGCCCCGGCAGCAGACCGGTGTCGTCCCAAACATACGCAGACACCTTTGCTTCCTAAGTAGGGGTTTTGTGGTTGCAGAAGGTCGGAATTTCATTTAGATCGTAAGCCTTTCAGTCAAACAAGTGCACCCAATAACAAAGTTGGGAGACAGGAATCCCGCACACTGTGACAAAGCAGACAAAGCCGGGATCAATGCTGAAGATACAATGTAAGAGCTGAAACTCGAGCAATGCCGTGTTAGACTTCACACACAGGAAAGCAATCAGACGTAACCTGATATTAGAACAGACGTGATCCCAATCACTACAATCTCATAGAAGCTTTAACATGTTAATGTCAAAAGTCATTTTCAATCTCTATAAATCTGCAGCTTTCATTAACCACTTAAGGACCGCCCCGTGTACATTTACTGCGGCAGGGCAGCTCTTAAGCGCAAAATAACGTGATTTCTGTATATAAAGTGACTGGCGCTGCGCTGCTACTAATAGAATAAATACATAAACATTAAAATCTTACTGCAACAAATAGCGATGATCAGTGAAATAAAAAAAAAGTAACCAATTGCCGACCTGCCGCCGTCATTTTACTGCGGCAGGTCGGCACGATCCCACGAACCGTCGTAGCAATAAGTCGGCTCGCCGGATCAGGATAGCAGGCGCGCACACGAGCCCATGCCTGCTGCACAGCGGGGGGTGCCGATGCTCATGGCCAACGGTCACGATGACCGCGCCAGCCACGAGCGATCGCAGGCACGAGAGGCAGAACAGGGACGTGTGTGTGTGTGTAAGCAGACAAATCTCTGTTCTGTTCTGAGAGGAGTGACAGATCGTGAATGAATGAATGAATGAAATACTTGTATAGCGCACAATGCGAACTGAATCGCCTCTAGGCGCTGTGGCGAGCTTTGATCATCTGCTAAAAGAGAAAGATCTTGAGTTTTTTCCTAAAAGCCAGGTGATTTTCTTCCAGGCGGATGTTGATTGGTAGAGCATTCCATAGCCGAGGCCCTTGGACAGCGAATCTCCGTTCACCCTTGGATTTATCGTGTGCTCCTATTAGCTAAGAGCCACGATCCGCCACTTCCTCTAGTCAGTCCCCTCCCCCTTCAGTTAGAAACACGTAGCAGGGAGCGCATTTAAGCCCTTGATCGCCCCCTAGTGTTAACCCCCTTCCCTGCCAGTGACATTTCTACAGTAATCAGTGCATTTTTATCGCACTGATCGCTGTATAAGTGACAATGGTCCCAAAAATGTGTCAAAAGTGTCTGACGTGTACGCCATAATGTCGCAGTCCTGATAAAAATCACAGATCCACGCTATTACTAAGTTAAAAATAATAAAAATAATAAAAAAAATGCTATAAATCTATCCCCTATTTTGTAGACGCTATAACTTTTGCGCAAACCAATTAATATACGTTTATCTGTCTGTCCCAATGCGTAGCGTCACGCCCACGTGACTTCATCAGGGTATAAAGTGATCCCTGTTGTGATTGGACACAGCGGGAGCCAATTAGCAGGTCCAATGGCCGCGATGCCGACCCGCGATCATTCATAAGAGAGGCAGAACGGCGCTATGCCTATGTAAAAAAGGCAGACCATCGTTCTGTCAGACAGGAAGAGAGAGATCTTGCCTTCCTGCTAATCAGGAACGCCGATGTCTTGCTTCCACCAGTCAGTCCATCCCCCACACAGTTAGAAAGCACCCTCTAGGAGCATACTTAACCCTTTGATCGCCCTTGATATTAACCCCTTCCCTGCCAGTGTCATTTATACATTCACAGTGCTTTTTTTTTTATTTAGCACTGATCACTATATTAGTGTCACTGGTCCCCAAAAAGTGTCACTTAGTGTTAGAGCTGCACGATTAATCATTAAACAATTGTGATCTCGATTCAACAACCCTCACAATCTCTATGGAGAAATTCCGGATTCTTTCATGTAACAAGTGTAGAGAGTTCTCTGATCACTCGGCTGTCAAAAGAAAAAAAAAGTTTTCACAACATTGTCCAGGCTAGTAGATTAACTATAAACATTGTAGCTTTTTGATATTAGATCAAAGGGATAAACTTCTGTGTGCAGATGAGGTCAGTTTAATCCACTTAAAGACTAAACCTTTTTCTGACACTTGTTTCTAACAAAGTTAAAATCAGTATTTTTTTTGCTAGAAAATTACCGTATTTATCGGCGTAGGACCTGCGCCGGCGTATGACACACACCCCAAGTTTAGGAGGGAATTTTAAGGAAAAAAAACTTACATTTAAATGCCCATCAATGCAGCCTTATCAGTGTCCATCTGCAGCTTTGCCCAGTCTGATTGCAGCCTTGCCCAGTCTGATTGCAGCCTTGCCCAACCTTTCCCAGCTTCATTGCAGCCTTTCCCAGTCTCATTGCAGCCTTTCCCAGTCTCATTACAGCCTTGCCCAGTCTCATTACAGCCTTGCCCAGTCTCATTACAGCCTTGCCTAGTCTCATTGCAGCCTTGTCCAACCTTTCCCAGTCTCATTGCAGCCTTGCCCAGTGTCTTTGCAGCCTTGCCCAGTCTGATTGCAGGCTTGCCCAGTCTCATTGCAGCCTTGCCCAGTCTCATTGCAGCCTTGCCCAGTGTCTTTGCAGCATTGCCCAGTCTGATTGCAGCCTTGCCCAGTCTCACTGCAGCCTTTCCCAGTCTCATTGCAGCCTTTACCAGTCTCATTGCAGCCTTGCCCAGTCTCATTGCAGCCTTGCCCAACCTTCCCCAGTCTCATTGCAGCCTTGCCCAACCTTTCCCAGTCTCATTGCAGCCTTGCCCAACCTTTTCCAGTCTCATTGCAGCCTTGCCCAGTGTCTTTGCAGCATTGCCCAGTCTCATTGCAGCCTTGCCCAGTCTCATTGCAGCCTTGCCCAACCTTTCCCAGCTTCATTGCAGCCTTTCCCAGTCTCATTGCAGCCTTTCCCAGTCTCATTGCAGCCTTTCCCAGTCTCATTGCAGCCTTGCCCAGTGTCTTTGCAGCCTTGCCCAGTCTGATTGCAGCCTTGCCCAATCTGATTGCAGCCTTGCCCAGTCTGATTACAGGCTTGCCCAGTCTCATTGCAGCCTAGCCCAGTCTCATTGCAGGCTTGCCCAGTCTGATTGCAGCCTTGCCCAGTCTCATTGCAGCCTTGCCTAGTCTCATTGCAGCCTTGCCCAACCTTTCCCAGTCTCATTGCAGCCTTGCCCAGTGTCTTTGCAGCATTGCCTAGTCTGATTGTAGCCTTGCCCAGACTGATTGCAGCCTTGCCCTGTCTCATTGCTGCCTTGCCCAGTCTGATTGCAGCCTTGCCCAGCCTTTCCCAGTCTCATTGCAGCCTTGTGCGTTTAAAATTAGCACCGCCGAGATACACAGAGCCGGATGTCCCGTGTACTCGGCTAGGCTCGGCTCCTCTCGGCTCCTCTCACAGTCCCGCCCCTTGGCCCGTGTCTTATGACGGACATAACACAGGTCCAATGGCGGGACTGGGCATGACTGCAAGTGAAGCCGAGCCTAGCCGAGCCGAGTACACTCGGCTATGTGTATATCGGCAGCGCTCACTCCTTTCCCCTCATAGTCAGCGGGGGAATCGGCGGGGATCAGCGTATAACACGCACCCACAATTTTACCCTGATTTTAAGGGGGGAAGGTGCGTGTTATACGCCGATAAATACAGTACTTGGAACCCCCAAACATTATATATTTTTTTTAGCAACGACCCTAGGGAGTAAAATGGCGATTGTTGCAATATTTTATGTCACACTGTATCTGCGCAGAGGTCTTTCAAATGCAATTTTTTTTAGGAAAAAATGCACTTCAATTCATAAAAAAAAAAAAAAAAAAAAAACTGAACAGTAAAGTTAGCCAAATTTTTTGGTGTAATGTGTAAGATAATGTTACGCCACGAGAATCGCGATCTTTATGCTAAGCAAAAATAATGCTAATTCTCATTTTAGTCTCGAATCGTGCAGCTCTGCAGATTTGTCCGCCGCAATGTCGCACCCCCGCTAAAAATAGCTGGTTGCCGCCATTACTAGTAAAAACAATAAAAAAAAAAATCTAAAGTCCATAAATCTATCCCAAAGTTTGTAGACGCGATAACTTTTGCACAAACCAATCAATATTTTTGCAATCTTTTTTACCAAAAATATGTAGCAGAATACAGATTGGCCTAAATTGATGAAGAAATTTGATTTTTTTTTACTTTTTTTTTAATTGGAAATGTTTTATAGTAGAAAGTAAAAAATATTGTTTTTTTTTTTTGTTTTTTTAAATTGTCGTTTTTCTTTTATTATAGCGCAAAAAATAAAAACTGCAGAGGTGACCAAACACCGCCAAAAGAAAGCTCTGTTTGTGGGAAAAAAAGGACATCAATTTTATCTGGGTACAGCACGACCGCGCAATTGTCGGTTAAAGAAAAGCAGCGCCGGATCACAAAAAATGGCCTGGACAGGAAGGGGGGTAAAACTTCTGGAGCTGAAGCGGTTAAAATAAAGTCTGGAGGTCCTTTCTCAGGGTGTGATGGGGTGGAAAGATCTGTCCCCGTCTCCTAATTCTTCTCCTCCATTGTCTCCCCTGTTACAGATATCAGTAATAAAGTGGCTTTGATAAGCTATGAATTGTCCTCAGCATTACATGAATGAATGTGACTATGACGAGCTATACCATGACCTGGATAAATGAGAACCTTCACAGACCTATTACCCATAGGATTCAAACTTCTGAGATGTACAAATATTATATAAAGTCTGTTTGCACCTTAGGCTGGGCTCACAGATAGGTGGCCCCAGTTTCATTGGGTGTGTATGGATTTTGTTTCACTGTAAATAAATCTCACTAAAAACATACACAGTGTGGTCCCGGTCTACTGAGTGTAGCCATTCAGATCCGGCCATCCCTGCTGCTGATTCCTGACAGAGACACTGGTACTGGTGTGTCGGGCAGCCATCGGACATTTTTGGGCCCCTTACACAGCTTTAGACCTACCCCCCCCCCTGAGCCTGACCACCAGCATTCCCCAGGGATTGCCTATGGGCCATCCTACCAAATCCGCACACCGGCCACCTCCCCTGTATGCACTCAGCCCCCCATCAATCCTGTATACAGTATATGTCTGCCCCCTCACACCTGTATATTTGTCAGCTCCCCCAAACCTGTATATTTGTCAGCCCCCCAAAATTGTATATAGGAAAGCCCCTCCACACACCTGTATATATATGTCGCCCACACACCTGTATATTTGTCCTCCCCAAACCTGTATATATGTCAGCCCCCCTCACACCTGTATATATGTCAGCCCCCCTCACACCTGTATATATGTCAGCCCCCCCTCACACCTGTATATATGTCACCCCCCACACACACCTGTATATTTGTCCTCCCCCAAACCTGTATATATGTCAGCCACCCTCACACCTGTATATACGTCAGCCTCCCTCACACCTGTATATATGTCAGCCTCCCATACACACACACACCTGTATATATGTCAGCCCCCCTCACACCTGTATATATGTCAGCCCCCCTCACACCTGTATATATGTCAGCCTCCCATACACACACACACCTGTATATATGTCAGCCCCCCATACACACACCTGTATATATGTCAGCCCCCCACACCTGTATATATGTCAACCCCCCTCACACCTGTATATATGTCACCCCCCACACACACCTGTATATTTGTCCTCCCCCAAACCTGTATATATGACAACCCCCCTCACACCTGTATATATGTCACCCCCCACACACACCTGTATATTTGTCCTCCCCCAAACCTGTATATATGTCAGCCACCCTCACACCTGTATATATGTCAGCCTCCCATACACACACACACACACCTGTATATATGTCAGCCTCCCATACACACACACACACACCTGTATATATGTCAGCCCCCCACACCTGTATATATGTCAGCCCCCCTCACACCTGTATATATGTCAGCCTCCCATACACACACACACCTGTATATATGTCAGCCCCCCATACACACACACACACCTGTATATATGTCAGCCCCCCGCACCTGTATATATGTCAGCCCCCCTCACACCTGTATATATGTCAGCCTCCCATACACACACACACCTGTATATATGTCAGCCCCCCATACACACACACACACCTGTATATATGTCAGCCCCCCACACCTGTATATATGTCAACCCCCCTCACACCTGTATATATGTCACCCCCCACACACACCTGTATATTTGTCCTCCCCCAAACCTGTATATATGACAACCCCCCTCACACCTGTATATATGTCACCCCCCACACACACCTGTATATTTGTCCTCCCCCAAACCTGTATATATGTCAGCCACCCTCACACCTGTATATATGTCAGCCTCCCATACACACACACACTTGTATATATGTCAGCCCCCCACACCTGTATATGTGTCAGCCCCCCTCACACCTGTATATATGTCACCCCCCACACACACCTGTATATTTGTCCTCCCCCAAACCTGTATATATGTCAGCCACCCTCACACCTGTATATATGTCAGCCTCCCATACACACACATACCTGTATATATGTCAGCCCCCCACACCTGTATATATGTCAGCCCCCCTCACACCTGTATATATGTCACCCCCCACACACACCTGTATATTTGTCCTCCCCCAAACCTGTATATATGTCAGCCACCCTCACACCTGTATATATGTCAGCCTCCCATACACACACACACACACCTGTATATATGTCAGCCCCCCACACCTGTATATATGTCAGCCATCCTCACACCGGTATATATGTCAGCCTCCCATACACACACACACCTGTATATATGTCAGCCCCCCATACACACACACACACCTGTATATATGTCAGCCCCCCGCACCTGTATATATGTCAGCCCCAAATACACACACGCACACCTGTATATATGGCAGCCCAATTTACACACACTTATATATATGGCATCCCCCCCCACCCACGAACCTGTATATATGTCAGCCCCCTCACACAACTGTATATATTTCAGCCACTCCAACACACAACTGTATATATGTCAGCCACCCCCCCACAGACACCTGTATATATCAGCGCCCCCCACACACACCTGTATAAATATGTCAGTGCCCCCTCCCACACACACTGTATATGTGTCAGCCACCCCTCCACACACCTGTATATATATCAGCCCCCCACACATACTTGCATATATGTCAGGGCCCCCCCACACACCTGTATATATGTCAGCGCCCCCCCACACACACCTGAATATATGTCACCCAACCCCCCCCCCCCCCACACACACCTTTATATATGGCAGCCCCACATACACAAATCTGTACACACAAAAGGCTCTGGCCCCTCCCTGTTGACAAACAGCCCCCCTCCCTTTCCTTCACAGCCCCTACTTTCTACCTGGTCCCAGCTCGTTTTTACACAGCTGGCATGTTGCTGAGAAGCACAGTACAGGCAGATCACTGTCACACAAGGGGTGCACATGCACATAGTAGCCAGAGGTGGCAGTAAAGAGCTTGAAATCAATGACACAAGAACTGCAGAAACTGTGAGATTGTTTCTATACTGCAGAGCACGGATCCCCTTCACCCATCCTGCATTCTTCTGGCCTGGGCGGGCCCCTTATAGTTGATAAATATAATATAGCTGATGGCGGCCCTGCTGGTGTGCAAAAGGATCAAGGGAAAAGAACCCATGGGGTACCCCCAGGGACCACAGCTTGCAATCTAAGTTGCCCCTAATACAGTTGGTAAGGAAAGAAGGCCAAAAACCAAGATAAAGATACAAAAAAAATGGAATAAGAATAAACTGTGAACTGTGACAATGTAAACAAAATGAAAGAGGTTGTAATCTCAGAAAAAAAAAACCCTGTAAGACACAGGCATAATAGCTCAATATAAAATACTTTCCTTAGATCAACGCTGTGACAGCGGTCCACCGTCACTCCTGTGCAATGCTCAAGGCACGGCTGCTGAAGAAATGGCACGGGCGAGCCATTTCTTCAGTGCGCATGCGCTGATGACGTTGTTGCAAGCGTATATGGTAAATATCTCCGAAAACCGAGCAGGTTTAGGAGATATTTACAGTACCTACAGGTAAGCCTTATTATAGGCTTACCTGTAGGTACAATTGGTGTAACAGGGTTTACAATCACTTTAACAATTTACAAGGGTTTTACTACAAGGATTAATATACTGTAGAGAATACCGCAGAGTAAAATTGGGCAGTAGAATAACAGTTTGAGTTAGGGATAATAGGCCTAACTGGTATATGCCTAACTTTTATTTTCTCTATTGGGACAGGGGGGGCAATGAATGTGAGTGATAAAGTGTGAGATGGTAAAAGTGTACACTACTTTTACATAGTTTTTACATTTACATATTTACAGTACCTACAGGTAAGCCTTATTATAGGCTTACCTGTAGGTACAATTGGTGTAACAGGGTTTACAACCACTTTAACAATTTACACAAAGATGAAGATGGGCAGCTCAAAACTAAATGACAGCCTACTACTCTAGCTATGTAAGTGATGGTGCTGGGTATACTGGAGCAGGTGCATGCAAACAAGGAGAAAAAATCACAGTGCAAATACTCCATAGTGTAATAAGTAATAACAAAATATACATTTATTAAACAATAAAACTGCACTCACAAAGATGACAAAGTACAGGTGGGTATTGTGAGTTATGGTGGAGCATAAAAGTTTCACAAGGAAAGTTTTTCCAGCTTTGGCCACAGGCATGGGACAGCCTGGAAGGTGGGCCCCCGATCCCAATGTGGAATCTCCGCACAGGACCTGAAAGAGCCACCACAGACACAAGGAACTCCCTCATCTGACGTCACATTCTGGGAATGCGCAGTAGAAATGTGTTTTGAGGCATGCTCACCTCTTCCTCAGCCTACTATCACTTTTAATGTGCAAAGCAAGGATGAAATGTACTAAAGTCAAGATGCACGGGTTGGGGTTTTACTACAAGGATTAATATACTGTAGAGAATACCGCAGAGTAAAATTGGGCAGTAGAAGAACAGTTTGAGTTAGGGATAATAGGCCTAACTGGTATATGCCTAACTTTTATTTTCTCTATTGGGACAGGGGGTGCAATGAATGTGAGTGATAAAGTGTGAGATGGTAAAAGTGTACACTACTTTTACATAGTTTTTACATTTACATATTTACAGTACCTACAGGTAAGCCTTATTATAGGCTTACCTGTAGGTACAATTGGTGTAACAGGGTTTACAACCACTTTAACAATTTACACAAAGATGAAGATGGGCAGCTCAAAACGAAATGGCAGCCTACTACTCTAGCTATGTAAGTAATGGTGCTGGGTATACTGGAGCAGGTGCATGCAAACAAGGAGAGAAAATCACAGTGCAAATACACCATAGTGTAATAAGTAATAACAACATATACATTTACTAAACAATAAAACTGCACTCACAAAGATGACAAAGTACAGGTGGGTATTGTGAGTTATGGTGGAACATAAAAGTTTCACAAGGAAAGTTTCTTCAGCTTTGGCCACAGGCATGGGACAGCCTGGAAGGTGGGCCCCCGATCCCAATGTGAAATCTCCGCACAGGACCTGAAAGAGCCACCACAGACACAAGGAACTCCCTCATCTGACGTCACATTCTGGGAATACGCAGTAGAAATGTGTTTTGAGGCATGCTCACCTCTTCCTTGGCCTACTATCACTTTTAATGTGCAAAGCAAGGATGAAATGTACTAAAGTCAAGAAGCACGGGTTGGGGTTTTACTACAAGGATTAATATACTGTAGAGAATACCGCAGAGTAAAATTGGGCAGTAGAAGAACAGTTTGAGTTAGGGATAATAGGCCTAACTGGTATATGCCTAACTTTTATTTTCTCTATTGGGACAGGGGGTGCAATGAATGTGATTGATAAAGTGTGAGATGGTAAAAGTGTAAACTACTTTTACATAGTTTTTACATTTACATATGTACAGTACCTACAGGTAAGCCTTATTATAGGCTTACCTGTAGGTACAATTGGTGTAACAGGGTTTACAACCACTTTAACAATTTACACAAAGATGAAGATGGGCAGCTCAAAACTAAATGGCAGCCTACTACTATAGCTATGTAAGTAATGGTGCTGGGAATACTGGAGCAGGTGCATGCAAACAAGGAGAGAAAATCACAGTGCAAATACACCATAGTGTAATAAGTAATAACAAAATATACATTTATTAAACAATAAAACTGCACTCACAAAGATGACAAAGTACAGGTGGGTATTGTGAGTTATGGTGGAACATAAACGTTTCACAAGGAAAGTTTCTCCAGCTTTGGCCACAGGCATGGGACAGCCTGGAAGGTGGGCCCCCGATCCCAATGTGGAATCTCCGCACAGGACCCGAAAGAGCCACCACAGACACAAGGAACTCCCTCATCTGACGTCACATTCTGGGAATGCGCAGTAGAAATGTGTTTTGAGGCATGCTCACCTCTTCCTCAGCCTACTATCACTTTTAATGTGCAAAGCAAGGATGAAATGTACTAAAGTCAAGAAGCACGGGTTGGGGTTTTACTACAAGGATTAATATACTGTAGAGAATACCGCAGAGTAAAATTGGGCAGTAGAAGAACAGTTTGAGTTAGGGATAATAGGCCTAACTGGTATATGCCTAACTTTTATTTTCTCTATTGGGACAGGGGGTGCAATGAATTTGAGTGATAAAGTGTGAGATGGTAAAAGTGTACACTACTTTTACATAGTTTTACATTTACATATTTACAGTACCTACAGGTAAGCCTTATTTTAGGCTTACCTGTAGGTACAATTGGTGTAACAGGGTTTACAATCACTTTAACAATTTACACAAAGATGAAGATGGGCAGCTCAAAACTAAATGGCAGCCTACTACTCTAGCTATGTAAGTGATGGTGCTGGGTATACTGGAGCAGGTGCATGCAAACAAGGAGAGAAAATCACAGTGCAAATACTCCATAGTGTAATAAGTAATAACAAAATATACATTTATTAAACAATAAAACTGCACTCACAAAGATGACAAAGTACAGGTGGGTATTGTGAGTTATGGTGGAACATAAACGCTTCACAAGGAAAGTTTCTCCAGCTTTGGCCACAGCCATGGGACAGCCTGGAAGGTGGGCCCCCGATCCCAATGTGGAATCTCTGCACAGGACCTGAAAGAGCCACCACAGACACAAGGAACTCCCTCATCTGACGTCACATTCTGGGAATGCGCAGTAGAAATGTGTTTTGAGGCATGCTCACCTCTTCCTCAGCCTACTATCACTTTTAATGTGCAAAGCAAGGATGAAATGTACTAAAGTCAAGAAGCACGGGTTGGGGTTTTACTACAAAGATTAAATATACTGTAGAGAATACCGCAGAGTAATATTGGGCAGTAGAACAGTTTGAGTTAGGGATAATAGGGCTAACTGGTATATGCCTAACTTTTATTTTCTCTATTGGGACAGGGGGTGCAATGAATGTGAGTGATAAAGTGTGAGATGGTAAAAGTGTACACTACTTTTACATAGTTTTTACATTTACATATTTACAGTACCTACAGGTAAGCCTTATTATAGGCTTACCTGTAGGTACAATTGGTGTAACAGGGTTTACAACCACTTTAACAATTTACACAAAGATGAAGATGGGCAGCTCAAAACTAAATGACAGCCTACTACTCTAGCTATGTAAGTGATGGTGCTGGGTATACTGGAGCAGGTGCATGCAAACAAGGAGAGAAAATCACAGTGCAAATACTCCATAGTGTAATAAGTAATAACAAAATATACATTTATTAAACAATAAAACTGCACTCACAAAGATGACAAAGTACAGGTGGGTATTGTGAGTTATGGTGGAACATAAAAGTTTCACAAGGAAAGTTTCTCCAGCTTTGGCCACAGCCATGGGACAGCCTGGAAGGTGGGCCCCCGATCCCAATGTGGAATCTCCACACAGCACCTGAAAGAGCCACCACAGACACAAGGAACTCCCTCATCTGGCGTCACATTCTGGTAATGCGCAGTAGAAATGTGTTTTGAGGCATGCTCACCTCTTCCTCAGCCTACTATCACTTTTAATGTGCAAAGCAAGGATGAAATGTACTAAAGTCAAGAAGCACGGGTTGGGGTTTTACTACAAGGATTAATATACTGTAGAGAATACCGCAGAGTAAAATTGGGCAGTAGAAGAACAGTTTGAGTTAGGGATAATAGGCCTAACTGGTATATGCCTAACTTTTATTTTCTCTACTGGGACAGGGGGGTGCAATGAATGTGAGTGATAAAGTGTGAGATGGTAAAAGTGTACACTACTTTTACATAGTTTTTCTTTCAAATGATGTAGCGGTGTGCTGCGAACAAAAGACATCTTCAAGAAAAGATGATAAGTAACATGTGAATGCTTTGCTTTGACCACCCAAAGTTAAATAAAGGCCTATCAACATAAAATGTAAACAAAAAAAAAGTGTACTCTAAAATGAAGGTCCTTTCTCAACATAATATAAAAAACAATATATCCCCAAAATAACTGAAAACCCCAAATCATACTTTTTTTGTTTTGCAGTCCTCAGCCACACTTTTATAAGGATCTGGTGACTTTCTTTTTTGCCATTGATGAAATTAACAAGAACCCTACAATGCTACCAAATATTACTCTTGGATATCACGTATATGACTCCTGTCGGGAGAGCAGGAAGGCGATAAAGAACACATTGCAGATTTTATCCGGACCGGGAAAGATGGTCCCAAATTACTCCTGCAGACAACGTAAAAAAATACTGGGCTTCATTGGAGACCAGAGCTCTGCAACCACCACATCTATAGCACAGATATTGGCTTTATATTGTTATGTACAGGTCAGTAAGGCCTTTTTTTCTTTTAGAATTTAAGTTGACTCCATTAAAACAGGTTAATGTGAGAAGGTCTAAATTTCATTTTCAAATGTTCAGATCTGGTCATATAGCAATGGCCTTACCAGCCAGGACCATTGATGGTCTTCAATACCATCTGTCCCCTACATATAATATCATTTTAACAATTCTACACTGGCAATTTGATAATGATTAACACTTATAGCTATATGACTCGAGTAATTATTACCTGTTCCAGATGCCATAGCACCATGGATTTTGTCATTAGAACACAAACACGTCCCATCATGTTCTGGGACAATCAGCATCTGTATTGACACCCTCCATGGTGTTTGATTCTGAGTGATTAAGTGATTAAGTTAAGTGATTAAGTGATTAAGTTGAGTCCCATGTGGAAATAAATGATGGGGCTTCATTCTATCAAGTGTCAAAACATCTTTAGTGTTATAGAACAAGTCCAGCTCAATGTGATCAGTTAATACTATTTAGGTGTAGCAAGATCCCAGGCCTCTTACGATCTAAAGAGAACCTCCAGGTCCAGAGATAGCTGACATCCTTCTGTATATGGTGGGTTGCATGGCATAGTGGGTGTAACGCAAGGTAGATTGATTGGGCGCCAGACACTTCTTGAATGCAAAAGAGATTTTATTTGTCTTAACAGAACTTTGGGAGAGAGGGTTAGGACCAGGACTCCCTTGCAAGAATAATTGTCAGACTCCGAGACTTCCCTAAATAGCCATTTAGGGAAAGGCATCCAGCAAGACACCACATCTGCTTGTATAGGAATGCTGTCTTCATGGGCGTCCGCAGGTAGGGGCAAGGGGGGTCCAGTGCCCCCCCTGGAATCAGGGATGAGATCTTAAATTCAACACAGTTCCATCCCTATCGGGGTGCAGGCAGCCCACACCCATGTGCAACCAGCCAGTGGGGTGACACCATCAAGGTTCTGCCAAGCCCCCCTATCAGTGTAGCGTGACTGCGGGCTCTTTTCTGTGCTCAGTCCAGCAGAGAACTCGGCAGCGGTGCTATCAGGTTTACCCCGGTCACCCCCTCCTTTCCCCTGTCAGGGAGAAGAGACGACGGCTCTCACCAGGTTCCTCGCCCAGCTTCCTGCCCGCTTTGTTCCTTCCCTATTGGCCATAACTGTTCCTGCCCGCTCTGTTCCTTCCCTATTGGCCATAACTGAGGGCCAATCAAAAGAGACTAGGAGAGGAGAGAATCATAGGACATGTAGTTCCAAAGATTGGTGGCCCCATTTTCCACAGGGAGGAGGATACAGCTTGATCGAGAGATTGAGAGACTGTAGCTGAGGGAGAGGGTGCTACAGGAAAAAGAACAAGGATTGTGCTGGGCAGAAGCCAGAGAGAGAGAGCCACGCTGCCCAGCGCCTCCAGAGAAAGAACTACACTGCCCCATGCCACCAGAGAGAGCCATGCTGCCCAGCACCACCAGAGAGAGAAAGACTGAGTCACTGCCAGGGTACATACATGCTACACTACTGACCAGAGTCGCCCCCGTGGCACGTGAGCGATCTTCCAGCCGGAGGGATCACTGGTGTTGTTTCGCTGGGTCTGGTAAGAGGGCCTGTTGGCCATTATCCATTACCTATCCTAGGGATTGTACTAAGTCTGCAGTCTCTGACCATGATAATCTGATAATGACTTTGTCAAAAAGGGGCGGCGCATGGGTGACCCTAAAATTATGTCCCTCCCTGAAAAAAGTTCTGCGGACGCCCATGGCTGTCTTCCATGGCAACAGTCTTCAACAGTTCCTAACACAAAGTGTAACAGTTTCTTTGCTTCCACTACAATCACTTCTTGTAGTTCTCACTAGACTAGATAATTCACTGTCACTGAATCCCTTGAGCTCCTCCAATCTTCACGGTGGTATCTTCCTCAAGCGTCACCCCCGCCTCGCTGCTGGATCCCTAGCTTGGCACTCAAGATACTTCTCAAGCTTCACCCCACTGGCCTGCTTGGTCCCTATCTTGACACACAAGGCTGCTCTGCAAGCGTCACCTCTGCTGGCTGGGTCCCCGGCTTGATACTCACTGAAGTTTCCTTATTCTTGGTGAGAATACTGCTCTGAGACTTGCTTCAGCTACTCATTACCAGCTACTGTGGTCCCTGGTAATAAGGTGGTTGGACCCTTAGTGGTGTCAGCAGTGGCGTAACTAGAACCTTCAGGGCCCTGATGCAAGAAACCATGAAGGGCCCCCCTGAACCCCAGCCAGGGCCCTTCCCTCTGAGTCCGGCGGTGGAACTCCAGGACATGGTTACAGGTATGACCTTTGTGAGCCCTGTAGTTCCACCACTGGTATCAGTAGTTTTTATTTATTTATTTTTTTTACATTTTTGGGGGACTGTCTCTAGGCAGGATTGGGTCCCCGTCCCCAGAAGAGATGAGGTCCTTTTCTCCAGGGCAGATGAAGTTACTGCCCCCAGGTGAGAAGGGGTCCCTGTCCCCAGGGGAGGTGGGGGTCCCTGTCCCCACGTGAGAAGGGGTCCATGTCCCCAGGGGGATATGGAGGGGGTATGTAATAATGTGTGCTAGCTGCCTATGCTGCTGCCGGCCATATGTAGAGGGGGCTGCATGGGCCCCCTGTATCACAGGGCCCAGTTGCGGTCGCGACTGCTGCACCCCCTATAGTTACGCCCCTGGTTGTCAGCTTTCCCCTCTACCTCCGACCAGGACAGGTTCTCCGGCCGTCACTTCTGGTTGGACTGCAAGCCGCAATCCCAATCCTGCGCTGCTCTCTTGCTTCTGGATAGGCCCTCAGATAGCCTAGCAGCCAGATGTGCCTGGGATAGGCCCAAACTCTGGCCTAGCAGCCCGGGCAATACAACACGCATCCACCCAGACAGCCGTCCAGGTGACACAGAACATTTTTCCACCCAAATATATAGGTTCTCCCAGCAGGCCAAGAGATTCAAGAAAACCCCTGCCCATTGGATGGGATACCCCATACACCCATAATCTGACCTTGCATTGCCCTTCCTATATCTAGTACCACCAAGTACCCGGCCACCTAGCAGCAAAAGAAAGAGGTGCATCATTTACAGACTTAAAGTGAAATCAATTGATCCTTAACAATTAGCCAAGCAATTTGAGGTCATCACAGAGGACCAGGGGGCGTTCTTTACGTCTTGAGGAAAAGAGATTTAATCTCCAAATATAGAAAGGCTTCTTCACAGTAAGAGCTGTGAAAATGTGGAATAGACTCCCTCAAGAGCCGGTTCTGGCCAATTCAGTAGCTTGCTTTAAAAAAAAAAGCTTGATTATTTCCTAAATGTATATAATTTAACTAAATACTAATATTTATAGGTAAAGTTGATCCGGGGAGTATGCAATTGCCTCTTGGGTGATCAGGAAGGATTTTTTTACCTCGCTGGAGCAAATTGTATCATGCTTTATTGAGTTTTTTTTTGCCTTCCTCAACTGCGGGTACAGAATAGTTTATATGGAGGATTTATATTTGTGTGTATATTTTTTTATTTTATTTTTTGGTTGGTTGACCTGGACTTGTGTCTTTTTTTAACCAGATTATCTATGTAACTGTGTACTACCTACAACAAATAATGAATTTTTGGAAGTTATTGGAATTTTATTTTTGCCTTTTTTATTTATTGTTAAAAAAAAAAAATACAAAATATATAAATTTGCTTACTTTTTGGGTTATTTATTTTTTATGGTTTTATCACATCATCTGTAATCATGATCAGCAGAAAAAGTGAAATTGGAAAATAGACTTTAAGGGCTGCCACTATAATCCCAATGGGGAATAAAGGGGTACTCAAAAGTATAGATAAAATATCAAAATGTATTAAATATCATTAAAAAAAAACATATCACAAAGACAAGTGCATAGATATGTCACTATACATATACATGATCCCTTCTATTACAGATATGGCTAAACAAGGAAACCTGTACAGGTGGCCTCAAAAACATTGAGTATATTCCTTTACATAATAGTCTTCTATCTGAAGGCCAGCTGACAGTATCACAATGTCAGCACCAATAGATCACTACATGTTTCACCCAAAGCGTCCTCAGGAGATCCTATTGGTACATGACCAAAATATGGGAAGCGCGAGGCATCCGAGCCCCCATGAAGGAGAAGAGGGGAAAGGAGAGAGAAAAATCTTGCTTGACCGGCTCCAAGGGGAGTAAAGAGGGGCATTAAACAGCCAAATGAAAGGCCTCTTTCATGAAAAGCAGCTTCTAAATGCACTTTTGAGCAGCGATATGGGATAGGTTACAGATGGTGAGCCCAAAGGCTTCCATCCCTTTAACAAGCCGGACAGAGTATGTGGTAGTATGTGGTATAATAAGTCCAATTTAGGTATTTGAAATGATTAAAGTAGTGTAGATGCCCTTCTTGACAGAGCCTGTGGTTCCCTGGGTGCCGGTCCTTGTTGCCAAACAATACCCCCCACCAGTGGGGTAAATTTGACTTATTATACCACATACCCTGTCTGGCTTTTTAAAGGGACAGAAGCCTTTCGGCTCACCATCTGTAAGCTATCCCATATCATTACTCAACAGTGCATTTACAAGCTGCTATTCATGAAAGAGGCCCTTCATTTGGCTGTTTGATTCCCCTCTATACTCCCCTTGGAACTGGTCAAGCAAGATTTCCTCTCTCCCTTCCCCTCTTCTCCTTCACGGGGGCTCGGATGCCTTGTACCTCCCATATTTTGATCATGTACCAATAGGATCTCCTGAGGAAGCTTTGGGTAGAAACGCGCAGTGATCTATTGGTGCTGGCATTGTGATTCCATTGGCTGGCCTTCAGATAGAAGACTATTGTAAAGGAATACACTCAATATGTTTCAGGCCACCTGTACAGGTTTCTTTGTTCAGCCATATCTGTGATAAATGGGAGAATGTACAGTATATGTGTAGCCTTTGGCTCTAATCATGTGCTTCAAAATAAAAATAAAAGGAACCCCATTAGAATCAATGCGTCCAGCGGCCAGCATGTAGATTAGGCGGGCAGCCGCATGGATATGGGGCAGTGCCCCTGCACCCCTAATTGATGGGCCACCACTAGCCCAGATCCACTTCTTCTCTGGTCCCAGCTCCTCCCTCCTGCCCCATACAAGTAGCTATTTATGGGGGGGAGGGGGCACCTGCGCCGAGCCGCTGCTCTGTGTGTCCATTCAGACACAGAGCCATGACTGTCTCTTCTGATTGGCTCATTGACTTTGATGGACAGCAGCGGGAGCCAATGGCGGTTGATGTGTGTCTCAGCCAATCAGGAGGGAGAGTCCCGGACAGCTGAGTCTCTCATGCAACATCGCTGAATGGAGATGGGGCTCAGGTAAGTATTGGGGGGGGCTGCACACAGAAGCTTGTTTATCTTAATGCATAGAATGCACCTTCTGCCTTTACAACCACATTAAGTTGTTATTTTTGCACTTTTTTAGGCTGACAAACTCAAATAACAAACTCTAGCCAAAATATACTTTTTTTTGCTTTGTGTTTTTCTTTTTTGATTCTTCTATATTTATTTTTTATATTTGATACAAAAAACTATGATTATCACCCTGTCCCTTCTTGACTTGGTAATCATAATGGTGGTTAATGTGGGTTGTGACATGCCATGGTCTACATAACAACGGACCCAACACAAAGGCAAAGGCGTGTCATACAGCAATCGGGGCTTTTAGGTTCTAGGCAGGCCTGGATTGGCCATAGGGCAAACCGGGCACTTGCCCGGTGGGCCGCGGCCGCCGGGTGCCGCCAGGCTGCAAGTCCTTGTGGGGCTTGAGCTGGCGCCGTTCATCCAGCCTCTCCTCGGCCGCCCAGCTGCTTAGCCATCGGCGCCGGGGGAAGGAGCTAGATGAGACTCCTTCGGCCTCTGCGCGGGTACAGGTCAGCCATCGGTGCCGGGAGGAGGAGCCAAAGCAGACACCTTGGAGCCGGTGAAAATGTGAGTTCAGCCCCCCCCGTAAACTGCATAGGAGGAGGGCTGGGGGCGGCTGCATATAGAAGAATAATTCTCTCCATCTTCCTCCTGCAGTAGCAGAATGCCTGCGAGAGGGAGAGGAGAAGCATTCAGAGACTGCAGGAGGAAGATGGAGAGAATTATTCTTCTATATGCAACCGCCCCCACCGCTCCTCCTATCCTGTTTCTCTCTGCTGCTTCCCCTGGGCTCTCCACCACACCCATACTCTCTGCCACCCCCCCATGTTCTCCAAGGCACCCATACTCTCTGCCATCCCCCCATATTCTCCACCCCCCCATGCTCTTGGCCACCCCCCATACTCTCCACCTCCCCCCATGCTCTCTGTCACCCCCCATGCTCTCCACCTCCCCCCATACTCTCCACCCCCCCATGCACTGAACACCCATCCACGCTGAACACCCTAAATGTTTGGCTTCGTGAACGCTTGAATTAACGTTCAGACCAAACACTAAGCTCATCCCTAATTAGAACTCATTACCAGGGCAGGACTTAGGGTGGTGGGGGCCCCTGGGCTTGAGTCACTTTCGGGCCCTACCTTTTATACATTACAGTGTTTATCGGCGAATAACACGCACCCCAAGTTTAGGAGGGAATTTTAAGGAAAAAACTTACATTTAAATGCCCATCAACGCAGCCTTGTCAGTGTCATTTGCAAACTTGTCAGTGTTGCCTTGTCATTTGCAGCCTTGCCCCAGTGTCATTGGCAGCCTTGTCATTTGCACCCTTGAAGTTTAAAAACGGTGCCACCGAGATACAGTGTCCTGTGTATCTTGGCAACTCTTGGGTCCTCGCGGCGGCTCTCGGGTCCTCTTGCAGTCCCGAGCGGAGCCGAGAGTAGCCAAGTGTACTCAGCTTGGCTCACGGTCACTCCCAGTCCCTGTGTTATGTCCATCATAGGGTGGGACTGGGCGTGACCCTGAGCGGAGCCGAGTACACTCGGCTATGTATCTTGGCGGGGACCATGGGGCCCCCTATTGGGCGGGGCCCACGGGCTTGAGCCCAGTCAAGCCCAATGGTAACTCCAGCCCTGCTCATTACTGATTACAAAACACCTCTGCTGAAAACCAGAATGTAATGTTTGGCCAGGCAGGTGGTCCACCATGTTTTTATATATCATGTAGCTTTGTAGCATTGTCCATCCATGTTTTATAGATCAGTTATGGTGCAACCAGTCCATCACTGAAAGACAGGAGGGTTTTCCCAACCTTGTTCCGGATGCTTCGAAATGATTTTGTCATTTATTCTAAATTGGCTCAAATGCTGAAGTACTTTGGCTGGACCTGGATAGGAATTATTAGATCTCAGGATGACAGCGGGAGCGAAGAGTATATGGTTTTGAGGGAAGTCATGAATCTCTATAAAATTTGCGTTTCTTTTGAATTAAGATTTGATGGGAGGGTATCCATGCCTGGAGAGTTACATAAACAAGCACATTCTATTAATAAAGCATCTGTCCATGTCATTGTAATCTGTGGGACGTTGTTTGATTTTGAGACTGACTTTGTACATTTTATAAGAGATTATGTAGAAGACGGAACGATCGTCCTTAGTCCTGTCTGGGCGGCAAATGTTGTCCTCATTGGTAAACACCCAGAAATGTTTAATTGTAGTTTGTCCTTTGGGGCCAAGTCCACAAGTATTGCAGAATTTCAGAATTTTGTTGATGAATTCCAACCTCAAAAAAAGCCAGACGACAGATTACTTGAAGATCTGTGGATGATGGAATTTGGTTGTTCTTCTGTAGATGAACGCAAAAATCGTCTCTTTCAATATGTATATAAAAGGTCACTTCATGAGTGCAATGGCACAGAACGTATTAGTGATATCCAACACTTCTTCCATGGCGGTAATGCCCACCAAGTGTATCTCGCGGTTTACTCTATGGCCGCCGCCTTACATGATATGCTTGGATTCATGAAGACATCTGGAAGCCATTTATCTGACTTTAATCACCAGGTGAGTGCAGCCCACATAGAGTAAATCATATCTGAATCCGTTTTTCCCTTTTATTTTATCTTTGTAACCCAGCAAATAACTCTCACTACTTGTTCCTGGGTGGCTTCACTCAGTTCTCCACTGTATCTATGGAGGAATTCGTACTTCCCAGCCGTCTGCCCATTATTTGTGAGTAATAAGATTAGCAGTTCACATGAGAAAGATAACATTGTTTCACTTCCAGCTCAGTTCATGGGAAATTTCTGGCAAGATCAACAGGGTTTTATTTTTTTTGTTCTTGCTGAAAATGAAAACGAATGCAGCCACCACATCCAAGGACTGGTAAACTGCAATACATTTCATTTATTGATATATTTTAATGTCCTTATTGCATGTTACGTAATGTGCAAGTGTAACTGGACATGTGCAGAGTGAAAAAAAAAATGGTTGCTTTTCGATTCATTATTTAAATAATTTAGTTAGTTAATTTCAGTAAATTAATATAATTTGTTTTCATCTCATTTATTTGTTTTCTAACTTGATTCAAACTTTCCAAATTCCGTTGAATTGAATTGAATTTGTCCGAATTCGAAAAATTCAAATAGGCATTCAAATTTATTCTATTCAAAATTTATATTTTGGAAGATGATTATATTCTTTCTATTTTATTCTATTCTCTTGTTTTTTTTTTTTATTCTATTCAAAATTAGAATTTTGCCAGGTGGTTATATTCTTTCTATTTTTATTCAATTCTGTTCTAGTTCATTGCTTTTTCTAATCTCTTTTTCTATTCTATTATTTTCGATTTTATTCTTTTCTATTCTAAACTATTCCTTTTCAGATTTGAATTCTATTCAAAACGTGTATTTTGGAGGGGGGGGGGCGGAGCTAGCCGCAGAAAGGAGATGGACGCCTGAGAGAGGAGCTCCGAAGCAGGCGGACACACAACGGCACATAGCGGGCAGCAGAGTGGCAGCTGTGATTCCAGGTGAGCCCCGGAATACACCAGCGATATTGGGGCATGCCGCGACTATGTCAAAAAAAAAAGGAGACACGGAGGCCACAGAAATTGACTTCCTACTACCCCCTGGAGCACAGGCAAGATGGAGGAGGTCCGCGGGCACACACAATGGTGAGTACTAAACAACGCGGATCATCAAACAGCAATCCAGCAAAAAGAAACAGCTCATCTAAGAGCCCACAGTCTCCACTGAACACTCCTACCTCTGGAAGCCCTGAAAAAACCAGGATGAGACTGGATGCTACGGATGCAAGCCATGAGGTGATCATGGGATTAGAATCAGGGGAAGACACCAGAGACCTCCCAGACTCCATAGACCTGTTCCCCACAAGTAATCAGCCTGTGCTAGACACCACCATAAAGCACATGTTGGTCTCCCTAAGAAGTTCACTCCATGCAGATATGATGTCTTGTATACATAGATTCGGGGTGGAACTATAGGCAACAGCATCCCGGGTGGACCATATAGAAACTAAAATGGAAGAATTTTCCACCACCATCAATGATTTGGTGGACGCCCATGAGAATGATATGAAGGCAGTTAAATCTAAACTCGCTGACATTGAAGACCGCTCAAGGCGCAACAATTTAAGAATCAGGGGGGTCCCCGAGTCGGTCAGGCAATCTGATCTTCGTGAGTATGTGGTGCAACTGTTCAAGTCCATCTTACCCAAATTAACTGAGCTGGATATTGTAGTAGATAGAATTCACAGACTCCCAAAGCCAACATACCTATCGGACAACATACCTAGGGACGTCATATTACGCCTACACTTTTTCCACGTGAAAGAGCGACTAATGGTGGCAGTATGCAACAGAGATCAGCTTCCTTCACAGTACCAAAATCTGCAATTGAGGATTTATCCCAATTTACCCTTCAGAAAAGAAGGAACCTCAACACCATCTCGAAAGCACTGAGAAACCATAAAATTACCTACAAATGGGGGTTCCCTACAAAGCTGACCATAACCAGGGGGAGGAAAGACCACGTGGTGGACTCTCTGGCTAGAGGCATGCAACTGCTCAAAATGTGGCAGATAGTACCAGAAGACTCTCCTCACTCCAACCCTTTTAAAAGCCCTGAAGGTATAACTGGGGACTGGAACCTTGTTACCGCGAAAAATGCCCACAAACTCACTTGACCACTCTGCGGCTGGACAAAACCAATCCCGCCTCCATGCATAGGAGACTTTTGATAGCAGCATTACTTACTCCTCTGCTGTCCTTCTCCTTTCGGCGGACGCTTGGAGCTCATTTTTTTTTTTTGTATGTTACCCCTGAACATGTTGAGTGGCAGCTGCCACACCCGGATCACAACGATCCTTTCTAACTACTTGTTTGCAGTTCTACATCTGTTTTGTTCCTTCGTAAGTTTTACAGTCAACCATCGCCTATGCCTACAGTCAACGATGAGGATAGCTTCCTGTACCAGAAGGTGCACTGCATCCGGAAGCCAAGAGCCTGGACGGAGCAACTCCCTCCATTGGACACCTTGCCACGGAACAACCACAATAAGTGCTGTTTATGCACCTCGCACACAACTCCATACTTTACCGCGCAGGAATGGTTATAACCTTTATGACAATCAATGCCAAAGGTCTTAATCATCCGGCTAAATGCAAATCTATGTGGGAGGAGGCGGCACAACAAAAGTGCGACGTCCTCTGCGTCCAAGAAACGCACTTCCACAGCCAGGCTCAGCCCAAATATTCAAATCCTAAGTTCCCGCACTTCTACTTTGCCAATACAGCTGTGAAAAAGAGGGGTGTACTTACAGCTATAAAGGATACAGTTGTCTTCACGTTGCACAGCGAGTTATCTGACCCACAAGGAAGGTACCATATATTGGTTTGTGACATTAATCACACCAAGTATACGATAGTAAACGTGTACGCACCAAATGTGCATCAAACCCGATTCTTCCATAGAGTCATAAGGAAGACTAACCGTATCAGGCAGGGATACTTGTTGCTGTACGGGGACTTCAATCTCCCTCCAGACCCTGCAGTAGACTCTACTACAACCTTTAACAGGCATCAGAGTTCCCTGCAACCTGCAATCACTAGTCATGACCTGTACGATGCGTGGAGGTGCTTAAACGCCTCAGAAAGGGACTATTCCTTTTTTTCCACAAGGCATAGAGTCTATGCGAGATTGGACCTTTTCCTGGTGGACGAGTGGTTGCTGACCAGAATTGGGTCATCTAAGCCCACGTACACACGGTCGGAGATTTTGCCAACCAAATCCGTCGGATTTTGCCCGTCGGATTTAGTCCGACAGATTGTGTCCGAAACTGTTGCATACACACGGTCGGGCCAAGTTGGCGAAAAATCCGATCTTTCAGAACGTGATGACGTAATTTCATTAGGATGGGACTACGTTCAGGCTAGTAGCCAATAGCTTTGATGTAGGAATTTGATCTGAGCATGCGCGACACTTGGTCCGATGAAAATGCTCTACACATGATCGGATTAGGTCCGTCCGGCCCAGTTGGTCGGGAAATATTTCCAACATGTTGGAAAATTGGGTCGGACGGAGATTCGGACAGAATAAGTCCGATGCAGACCACACACAGTCGGATTATCTGAGGACACGGTCCGATAAGACACATTCCGACAGATTCTCCGACCGTGTGTACAAGGGCTAACATTAACACCATAACCTGGTCGGATCATGTCTCGGTGACGCTGCGGGTGGAAGACGGGCTAAAAACCTCTCCCACATTTATATGGCGATCAAACCCCCGGCTGATCCAGGCAGATCCCACCAGGTCTGAACTTATGAAGGTGTTAACTGAATTTTTTTTACTTAATGTAGAATCGGTAACTGATCCCTTTGTAACTTGGAATGCTCCTAAAGCATTTATACGAGGTCTATTTATCAAACTGAGAGTGAGGGCCAGGAGACAAGGGGGACGGCAAATACAGAAACTCACCTCTAAGCTCCTGTACACACGGTCAGAGATTTCGACAACCAAATCCATCGGATTTTGTCCGTCGGATCTTGTCCGAAACTGTTGCATACACACGGTCGGACTAGGTTGTCGAAAAATCCGATCTTTCAGAACGTGATGATGTAATTTCGTTACGATGGGACTACATTCAGGCTAGTAGCCAATAGCTTTGATGTAGGAATTTGATCTGAGCATGCGTGGCACTTGGTCCGAACAAAATTCTCTACACATGATCGGAGTATGTCCGATCGAACCAGTTGGTCGGAAAATATTTCCATCATGTTGGAAAATTGGGTCCGACGGATATACCGACGGAATCAGTCCGATGGAGACCGCACACAGTTGGATTATCCGATAACACGGTCCGATAGGACACATTCCGACGGATTCTCCGACCGTGTGTACAAGGGCTTAGATTCAACATCTTGAGCTCCAAAACAAAACTAAAGCTATACAGCTGCAACATCTCAGCAAATAACCATCTAAGACATGACCTGCGGCTACTCCTACTGGAGGATTTTGATAAGTCCGCTAGGAGACTAAAAATGTCATACTATGCTGGTGTCAATAAGGCTGGGAAGCTGCCATTTATAATAATGCCGTCGCCTTGTCCTCCTTCCCCTCTGAAATGCTCCAAGCCATGATTGTTGCTCTGCCGAAACCAGGGAAGGAACCCAACACGCCCCCAAATTTTGGCCCCATCTCATTGTTAAATAATGATTTGAAGATTTATGCGAAACTGATAGCAGGCAGGTTGGTGAATTTATTGTCATCCTTTATTCACCCAGATCAATCTGGATTCACTAAGGTTTGCCAAACGGCCAACGCCACTAGACTCTTGATCAACATCATACACCTGGCCAACAGAACTGGAACACCTTCTCTGCTTCTAGCTCTGGATGTAGAGAAGGGGTTTGACCAAATCCATTGGGAATACCTTGCACAGACCCTGAGGAGCTTCGGCTTCGGAGGGCAAATATATCAAGCCATCATGGCACTTTACACCCAACCATCAGCCCAAGTATATGTTTCAGGATCACTCTCAACCCCATTATTTTGTATTAATTTAAATTTGTTACTATTGTAATTCGGAAATTCAGATACATCTGAATTTCCAAATAGCGAAAACATTTTCACAATTTCAATTCAGAACTAAATGAATTGCACATGCCTAGGTATAACACTTCCAGGTATTGATCACAATATCCCCCCCTGACAATCTCATACCAGACCAACTATAGCATGCTGCCTGAGTGGCCAGGGAAGGGATGGGCAGTGAGTTTGCAGCCTCCACTCCCTCTTGAGCCATACCGAATCGCATGCTATCAACATTGAGTGGGTACCTTGCTAAGCTCCCCTGGAAGTGCACCCAGTCCCCATGTTATTGGGAGAAAAGGCAAGGTAGATGTGAGGGTCTGCGGAGGAGACTTATCGAAATCTGGAAGCCCCTTTAAGATAGGGGGAATTTTAAATTTTGTGACCCCATATGTGACTGAGGAGTGCATAGTACCCCTTGTTTATCCTTCACGAAAAAAAGTTAAATGGTAAATCTAAAAAATCCCGAATTTAAAAAATACTAAAATAAAAAGCATCATCCCTCAATGCAAATTCAATGCCATTTCTACCAGCCAGCTATGTAGACCCAACATTGATAACAATAAACGATGCCCTGATGACCCACCAATAATCCTTTCGCTTCTCTTGTTGCATATGACAGCTCCCTGGCCAACCGCTGAATGTCAACCAATTGGAAGGATATGCCGAGTGATGTCATTGACCAAATATGGTAATGACCATGCTTGGACACTTGGCCCATTGATTGACATTCAGCAGCTGGCCAGGGAGCTGTCATTTGTGAATGGAGTATCAACAGGAGAGGAGCTCCATCAGACAACGAGGTACGTCTTATTCTCCCACCCGTTTTGGATTGATGACACATATATCCCAGTAATCAACTGGCATCTTCTGCACCTTGCCGAGTGCGCCTCACTTTCTTCACACTGTGCAGGCGCGTGATCAGTAGGTGCATGCTGGGTAGCCAGCTGCACTGTATCCCGGGAGAAAGTCCGACCGTGCTTTAGACACACTGATGATGGATGCCTACAGAATCGAGAGGAGACAGTGCGTCACATTGCATTTACAAGGAACGCAAACAATTGCATGTGCAGCTTATGCCAATTTGAATGGCATAAGCTGCGACTATCATGGGGGTGCTTTAAAAAAATAAAAATGGCCGGAGCTGCACTTTAAGTGTGGAATAAGTATACATCGTCCAGTGGAAGAATATCATGAGGAACTCTACCTAACCTAATGCTTTTCACAAAAAATTGGAATATTAGATTGGGTGGGTTCTAGAGTAGCTGGGCAACCTTCGTACATAGTGTAAGGTGGCACTCGAGGTATGAAAAGCATAGTTAGTGCCCTCATGGTATAAGTCCAACCCTCCAGAAAACACGAGGTCCATGGCTCAACAAGGGTTCATTAAAACTGCATTATGGTTTCAATCAAATTCTGTCCTCCTGCAGAAGTTGCACCGATATATACAAGCTTCATACTACTTTTCCGAAAACACTTCACATCAATACTTTAATGAAGACGGAGAATTTGTTACACAATATGTTATCCAAAACCATTTATTAGTCAACAAAACTATTCTCACTAATGATGTTGGATTATTTGAGCAATCTACTTCCAGAGAGCAGAGCATTTTTATCAATGCGAGTTTAATAAAATGGAAGAACCACCAAAAAGAGGTAAGACTGACAAGGACCTGTATTGGGTGAGATGGCTGTGGTCTCCTTGAAGTTGATCTTTTCCCTATCACTGGCCTATCCCGCTTTGTTGGGTCTCTGTAAAGATGGACATCTTGGTAGAGGAGCATGGTTTTGCTTCCTAATGTTAGAGTTACCCCCTTGATGAATGTTGGGAAATATTTAGAAAGAAGTAGTAGATGTGGAGGAAGCAAAAATCCACAGAATAGATAAAGAAGAAGCAGGGGGATCCCTGCACTGCAGGTCCTCAGGTACAGCTTTCTTTCCAGCAAGGAGAACAGTGATGATCAGCACAGTAGTGACATCACCAAATCTCACTCCAAATCATCAGTCAGAGGCAGATATACAGTTCTGGAGATAGAAAAACAGGAAACACAAGGCTCCTTTTCAGGGTGCTATGAAGGTGCAATTAAACTTTCTAGATACTTTTTAACCACTTCAGCCCCGGAAGGATTTACCCCCTTCCTGACCGGCCATTTTTTGCGATACGGCACTGATTTGTTTTAACTGACAATTGCGCGGTCATGCGACGCTGTACCCAAACAAAATTTACGTCCTTTTTTTCTTCTCAAATAGAGATTTTTTTTGGTGGTATTTGATCACCTCTGCGGTTTTTATTTTTTGCGCTATAAACAAAAATAAGAGGGACAATTTTGAAAAAAACACAATATTTTTTACTTTTTGCTATAAAGAATATCCCCAATTTAAAATGAATAAATACATTTCCTGAGTTTAGGCCGATATGTAATCTTCTAAGTATTTTTGTTAAATTGCAATAAGCGTATATTGATTGGTTTGCGCAAAAGTTATAGCGTCTACAAAGTAGTAATGGCGGCGATCTGCATTTTTTATCAGGACTGCGACATTGTAGCTGACAGATCGGATACTTTTGACACTTTTTTTGGGACCAGTGACATTTATACAGTGATCAGAGCTATAAATAGCCACTGATTATTGTATAAATGTCACTGGCAGGGAAGGGAGTTAACACTAGGGGGGCGACCAAGGGGTTGTGTTCCCTCAGTGTGGTCTAACCGTGGTGGGGGAGGCATGGGACTGCCTGGGGGAAGGGACTGATCAGTGTTCCTATATACTAGGAACACACAATCTGTCTCCTCTCCCCAGTCAGAATGTGGAATTGTGTGTTTACACACACAGAACCTCGTTCTGGTTCTGTCAGGAGCGATCGCATGTGCCAGCGGACATTGCGGCTGCTGGGCACGTGCATCGACTCCTCAGTACTGCGGTGGGCGTGCCCCCTATACCCCTTAAAGTGGCGGGTGGTCGGCAAGTGGTTAAAGATACAAAATCTTCACTTTCTGAGTTCAGGTCCACTTTAACCATGTTAATGCTGGGCACTTTTACCCCCTTCCCGCCCAGACCAGTTTTCAGCTTTCAGGGCTCTCACACTTTGAATGACAATTAGTCGTGTTACATTGTACCCAAATTAAACTGATATCATTTTTTTTTTTTTTGCTCAAACAGACATTTCTTTTGATGGTATTTATTCACAACTGGATTATTTTTAATTTTTTTATATATAAGCGAAAAAATAAAAACAAAAAAAATATATTTTCTACTTTATGTTTTTTTTTTTATATAAGCGAAAAAAAATAAAAACAAAAAAAAATATATATTTTCTACTTTATGTTTTTTTTAATATAAGCAAAAAAAAATAAAAACAAAAAAAATATATATTTTCTACTTTATGTTTTTTTTATATAAGCGAAAAAAAAATAATAACAAAAAAAATATATATTTTCTACTTTATGTTTTTTTTATATAAGCAAAAAAAAATATATATATATATTTTCTACTTTATGTTTTTTTTTTTAATCCATCAAAATCACATTTCATCATGAATTTAGACCAGAATGTATTCTGCTACATGTCTTTGGTAAAAAAAAAAAAAGTCCTTAAAAGTGCATGATGATTGGTTTGTGTGAAAGCTACTATAGCTAGGCCACGTATCATTAAAAATGGATCAATCCTGATGTACCGACAGCCGATCTCATTTCTTGGGGCCCAAAAATGTCAGGACAGGACAAATACCCCCCCCCCCCCCCCCCCAAGTGACAATTAATTTGGGCACAGTGTGGCACGGCTATAGTAATTTTTAGCCAAGCTATCCTGAAAAGATGAACTGGTAATAAAGGGGTATATACAGGCTTGTACTAAAGTTGTTAAATAAAGAGATTACATTGTTATTTAACCACTTAAGGACCGAACCTCGTTTTGAGATTTGGTGTTTACAAGTTAAAATCCGTTTTTGTTTTTTGTTTTTTGCCCATTACTTACATTATATATTTTTTTCTAACACCCTAGATAAAATGGCGGTTGTTGCAAACATTCTGTCACACCGTATTTTCACATTCTCCGTTTTTTAATTTTATATCGTGAAAGATAAATTAATACCCAACATGTCACGCTTTAAAATTGCGGTCTTATAAGCGCACTTTTTTTTTGGAAAAAAAAATACACTTTTGTGAATTAAAAAATAACAATAAAAAATAAAGTTAGCCCAATTTTTTTTTCATATTGTGTAAGATAATGTTACGCCGAGTAAATTGATACCCAACATGTCACAGTTCAAAATTATAAATTTATAAATGTCGCCTTTGGAGATATTTCAGTGCCAACGTTTTTCGCCATTCCAGGGGCAATATTGAAGCGTGACATGTTGGGTATCAATTTACTCGGCGTAACATTATCTTTCAAAATATAGAAAAAAAATTGGGCTAACTTTACTGTTTTATTTTTTTCAAAAATGTGTATTTTGTCCAAAACAATTGCGTTTGTAAGACCACTGGGCGAATACGGTGTGTCATAAAGTATTGCAACAACCTTCATTTTATTCTCTAGGGTGTCTAGAAAAATATATATATTTATATAATGTTTGGGCGTTCTAAGTAATTTTCTAGCAAAAAAAAATAGATTTTAACTTCAAGTGTCCTTAAGTGGTTAAAAGTATTTCCTAAAGGGAAATATATTTCCTATAAGGGTAAACATCTCACAGATTTATAAGATGCTGGGAGGAGTGGATGAGATGGAGGTACCTACCCTGTTTCCCCTAAAGTAAAACATCCTCCGAAAGTAAGACCTCCCACCAGGTTTCCCTCTCGCAGAAATATAAGGCATCCCCCGATAAAAAGGTATACCCCGATAATAAGACATCACCCAATAAAAAGGCCCCTAAAGCTACCATAAGGCGTCTGACTCTTCTGGACCATAGCGGTGGGCACTGCCACGCAGCTCACTGATTGGCGGCAGCTCAGCCGGAGCTGTTCAGGCAGGTAGGTGCGAGGTCTCTTTAAATCAGTGAGCTGCGGCTGGCTCTCTGAATGACGAGTGACGTCACCCGTCATCAGAGAGCCCGTCCTGCCACCAGCACAAGCTGTCACCTTCTGCCGCCTGCTGCTTGCTCTGCCCTGACGGAGTCTGGCTGACTCACAATTAGACAGTGAGTCGCGCTGGGCAGGAGTTGGGCACATTGTGTGGAATCTGGCCTCCACAGACACACAGGGGTGACTGAGGTGGGGGGGGGGATGTCTGGTAAAGGGTGGGGGATGTCTAGTGAAGATGGCAGGGGGAGACTAAATAATCCACTGGCACATAGGTGGGTGGAGGGGGACTCACTTAAAATGACACAGGGTGGATTTGAGGGGGGGGGGTCAAAATGGCACAGGAGGATCAGAAGGGGGCAGAATCAATAAATGTCTACCCTATTCATCTTCATGGAAAAATAAGACATCCCCTGAAAATAAGACCTAGCACATCTTTGGGAGCAAAAATTAATATAAGACACTGTCTTATTTTCGGGGGAAACAGGGTACCTATATAAAAAAAATGGGAAGAAGAAATAGGACCACGAGGGGAGAAACAGAATATAGAAAACATTTTGCACTTAACACAAGGGACATCTAAAAATCTCAATACAATAGAAATGAATTACAAAAAGTCTTGTTAGGTGGTATAGGACACCATATATGATGACGAGATATCAAGAAGATCAACCTGGGACGTGTTGGAGAGGGTGTGGACAACAAGGGAACACGGCACACATTTGGTGGGAATGCCCAAAAATTAGAAAGTTCTGGAGGGAAATATTAGCTCTGATAAAAACAATAACAGGAACTCAGGTACTAGAAAACCCTTGGACATGCCTCTTCCACGGTACAGACACCCCAACCCAAAAGTATAAAGAAGCCCTCATAGGACAAGTGGAAGCCCCAAAACTGAGGGAATGGATAGAGAAAGTAGAGGATATGTATAGAATGGAGGGATGGGAAGAGGATGAGGAGGGTGGTAAAAAGAAATTCCGAAAGAAATGGGAACAATGGAAATTGTTCAAATTAACGAAGAAATATAATGAGGTAGTAGGGCTATTGGGGGGGGGGGGGGGTAGGATGCTTTTCTTTGTATATTATGTTTTATATTTTTTGTATGGAAAAAATACTAAATACAGAATAAAAAAAAAAAAAAAAAAGTATTTCCTAAAAGTTGTTTAACAAAAAAATTCTCTTTGTCTAGATCCCGAGATCGCAGTGTTCTGAGGACTGCTTACCGGGAAACAGAGAAGTGCCGAGCTCAGATGTACATGAATGCTGTCATGGTTGTGTCCCGTGCTCAGAAGGAGAGATGTCCAATGAAACAGGTGGATTTTATTATTACTTTCTAAGCCCTTGTACACACGGTCGGACATTCCGATGGAAAATGTCCAATCGGACCGTGTTGTTGGATAATCCGACCGTGTGTGGGCTCCATCGGACTGTTTCCGTCAGAATATCCGACAGACAAAGTTTTAGCCCTTGTACACACAGTCGGAGAATCCATCGGAATGTGTCCTATCGGACTGTGTTGACCGGAATATCCCAATTTTCCAACTTGTTGGAAATATATTCCGACCAACTGGGCCGATCGGACATACTCCGATCATGTGTAGAGAATTTTGATCGGACAAAGTGCCACGCATGCTCAGATCAAATTCCTACATCAAAGCTATTGGCTACTAGCCTGAATGTAGTCCCGTCGTAACGAAATTACGCCATCACGTTCTGAATGATCAGATTTTTCGACAACTTTGTCCGACCGTGTGTATGCAACAGTTTCGGACAAGATCCGACGGACAAAATCTGATGGACAAAATCCGACGGATTTGGTTGTCGAAATCTCCGACCGTGTGTACAGGGGCTTAGAGCTGGGCTATAAAACTTTCCGACAACATGATCCGATCGGACTTTGTCCGATTGTGTGTAGAGAATTCCGATCGGACAAAGTGCCACGCATGCTCAGATCAAATTCCTAGACCAAAGCTATTGGCTACTAGCCTGAATGCAGTCTTGTCGTAACAAAATAACGTCGTCACATTACGTACGATCGGATTTTCCGACAACTCTATCCGACCGTGTGTATGCAACACCAGTTTTGGACAAAATCCGTCGGACAAAATCTGACGGATTTTGTTGTCGGAATGTCCGACCCGTGTGTACAGGGGCTAAGACTTCTGTTGGTGGTAAAAGCAAATGCAAGGAAACCCATAGCACCCCTCACATTTTTGTATTCATTTTCTTCTCTCTTTTCATGTGACAACACTGAGGAAATGACACTTGTCTACAATGTAAAGTAGTGAGTGTACAGCTTGTATAACAGTGTAAATTTGCCGTCCCCTCAAAATAAATCAACACACAGCCATTAATGTCTAAACCTCTGGCAACAAAAGTCAGTACACCCCTAAGTGAAAATGTCCAAATTGGGCCCAATTAGCCGTTTTCCCTCCCCATGTGACTCGTTAGTGTTACAAGGTCTCAGGTGTGAATGGGGAGCAGGTGTGTTAAATTTGGTGTTATCGCTCTCACGCTCTCATACTGGTCACTGGACATGGCACCTCATGGCAAAGAACTCTCTGAGGATCTGAAAAAAAAGAATTGTCGCTCTACATAAAGATGGCCTAGGCTATAAGAAGATTGCCAAGACCCTGAAACTGAGCTGCAGTATGGTGGCCAAGACCATACAGCAGTTCCACTCAGAACAGGCTTCGCCATGGTGGAGCAAAAAAGTTGAGGTCACGTGCTCAGCGTCATATCCAGAGGTTGTCTTTGGAAAATAGAGGTATGAGTGCTGCCAGGATTGCTGCAGAGGTTATAGGGGTGGGGGGGTCAGCCTGTCAGTGCTCAGACCATACGCCGCACACTGCATCAAAATTGGTCTGCATGGCTCTCATCCCAGAAGGAAGCCTCTTCTAAAGATGCTGCACAAGAAAAGAACACAAACAGTTTGCTGAAGACAAGCAGACTAAGGAGATGGATTACTGGAACCGTGTCCTGTGGTCTGATGAGACCAAGATAAACGTATTTGGTTCAGATGGTGTCAAGCGTGTGTGGCGGCAACCAGAGGTGCAGAGGTGATCAAATACCACCAAAAGAAAGCTCTATTTGTGGGAAACAAAGGACATAAATTTCATTTGGATACAGCGTTGCATGACCGCATAATAAAACAGTGCCGTATCGCAAAAAATGGCCTGATCATGAAGGGAGGTAAATCTTCCAGAGGTCAAATGGTTAATATATATTACGTTGGCTTTTTCCATATGAAAATATTGTGTGAACTTCTATAGTTTTTGTTCAAAATACTTTTTATTCTGTGTAAATTAAAAACTAAAATCAAACATGTTGTAAAATTCCACAATTGGTTTTATTTTTCAGGAAGTGAGAACTGCATGAAGTGTCTGGACCACGAATGGCCAAATGAGAACAAAACCCAATGTAATCCCAAGCTGATGGAGTTTTTGTCTTATACTGATAATCTATCTTTAATTTTCATGGTTATCTCTTTATTCCTTTGCATTTTAACATTTTCGATAATGATTGTATTTATCTCATATGGAGACACCCCCATTGTCAGAGCCAATAACAAGAGCCTCAGCTTTGTCCTCCTGGTCTCCATCATGTTGGGTTTCCTCTGTGTGTTCTTGTTCCTGGGTCGTCCCTTGGATACAACCTGTTGGCTGCGCCAAACGTCTTTTGGATTTCTTTTTACCATAGCCGTCTCCTCTGTGTTGGGCAAGACTGTGATGGTTTGGCTTGCTTTCAAAGCCACCAAACCGGGCAGTGTGTGGAAGAAATGGGTTGGAGTAAAGCTGCCCAATTCTGTTGTCTTCATCTGCTCATCATTGCAAGTTTTAATCTGCATTGCATGGTTGTCGATCTCTCCCCCCTTCCAGGAGTTGGACGAACGATCATATCAAACAAAGATCATCGTTCAGTGTAATGAAGGGTCAGTTATCGGGTTCTACTCTGTCCTGGGATATATGGGGATCCTGGCTGCTGTCAGTTTTTGTACAGCGTTTTTAGCCAGGACATTACCGGACAGTTTCAATGAAGCCAAATACATCACCTTCAGCATGCTGGTGTTCTGCAGTGTCTGGATTGCCATGATCCCGGCCTATCTGAGCACCAAAGGGAAATATATGGTGGCTGTGGAGATTTTCGCCATCCTGACCTCAAATGCTGGACTTCTAGTTTGTATATTTTTTCCAAAATGTTACAAAATTCTTTGTCATCCCGATTTAAATTCAAGGAAGCATTTGCTTGACAACAGATGTAATTAAATTTTTAGGCTGGGTTCACACTATTGTGAATTGGTTGCCGGCTTTCCTGCTTCCAATTCGCATGTCAAGAGATTGTGACCGGCTCTCTAGGGAGCGGCTCCGGTGGGAATTGCACAGGAGTCCTGTGTATCTTCTGGTCGGTTTCTGGTCCGAATTCAGCCAAAAATCGGATCTGAAGCGGTGAACAGGGATGCATCGGACCCCTGCTGTCAGCCGCTCCGAGTGGCAGTGTGAGCCCAGCCTTATAGTGATAATAAAGAGTTGTACCTTCATATTAAACTTAATGTGGGGCTTCCAGGAGAATCGAATGTCTGCTTTACCGATGGTCCTCCATCCACATTATAGCTAAAACCACTTGCATTGGTAGCTGTTTTTTTTTTTGGGGGGTAGGTGGCAGACAACCACTGTCATTCGGATCACATGCCCCCCCCCCGGGGGCTCTTGTCGTCAGGCGGTCATCCAGCCCCACACTTACCCCATCTAGGTTTCAGGCGGGCTGCACGCCTATGGGCGATGGGCAGCTGGCAGTAGGTGGCGGCTTCTATCGCATCCCCTCTTCCTCTACATCATGGCAGCTTACGCCCTGTCCTTTCAGCCAATCAAGTGTCGGCTCTCAGGGCCCACTTCTTGATTGGCTGGGAGGAGGATCAGTTTGACAATAGTGAATATTCATTCACTAACATCACACAACTGGGTGGGCTCGGGGCTCCGAGCTTTGCACCCTGAGTCCATCCTTTTTTTGGAGCCTATTAGAGGCTCTGGCTCTAATCACATGCTTTAAACCACCCCCATTGGAATCCATGCATCTGGCACGCTGCATATAGATCAGGGGCCGGGCGCATGAAAGGGAGGTGGCGCCCGTTTGCCACTAATGCGAGGGCCGCCACTGACCACTTGTCAAAATCAAATTGCATTTTTCTGGCAAATAAATGTTTGGGGGTCTGTCAGTAAAGTTTACCTTTTTTTTTCATGAAAACTTAACATTAAGGCTTGAACACAATGAATGATGCGCCAAGTAGAATATTTTCCTTTTGCGATGTTGCACCACAGGCATGCATACCATTTGTAGTGTTTGTTTTAACTTTTTAAGTTAATAAACTTATTCACAGTTAAAAGATTTAAAACAGATCTCTTCACTGATTTTCTTGTTAAATATTTGTATTGAAGGATTTGCATAAAAAGTTGGGAAATATGCAACATGGAGGAAAAATAATTCTTGCCACCACGCAGGGAGGACCAGTAGGCAGGAATTACAGCTTATAACAGATATCGGTACATCGACTATTAAAATAGAGAAAACATTTTAGAAAATATTTGGATCAAAACATTATTCCCATATTCAATGCAATGCATCAGCATAATCATGTGGGTGAAACAAGATGGCTTCCCTGGAAAGGCCCAGGGTTAGCAGTAGAACCATGAAAAACCGGGAGATGGGAAGCAAGAATCACAAAGGAGAGTAAAGAAGTAGTAGATAGATTCAGTCAAAAAAACATTGGTAGTTGAAGCGCTATGGCTGATGAGAGGACACCTCTATTGGGGGGGGGGGTATGGCATGTATATCACAGTATAAATAGGTAAAAAATTGCGATATACAAATTAAATTAAAGTCCATATGTGTACCAAACAAATGATAAATATGAGAAATATTCCAGATTAAAGTGACAAAAGTGAATAGTTACATATTTGTATCCATCACCAAATACCCCAGTGAATCCACCACTAGGGATGAGCCGAACACCCCCCCGATTCGGTTCACACCAGAACCTGCAAACAGACCGAAAATTCGTACGAACTTTAGTACCTCATTAAAGTCTATGGGACTCGAACGTTCAAAGTCAAAAGTGCTGATTTTAAAGGCTAATATGCAAGTTATTGTCCTAAAAAGGGTTTGGGGACCCGGGTGCTGCCCCAGGGGACATGGATCAATGCAAAAATAAGTTTTAAAAACTGCAGTTTTTTCAGGAGCACTGATTTTAATGACACTTAAAGTGAAAAAAAAAAAAAGTGAAATATTCCTTTAAATATCGTGCCTGTGGGGGGGGGGGGGGGGGTGTGTCTATAGTATGCCTGTGAAGTGGCACATGTTTCCAGTGTTTAGAACAGTCCCTGCACAAAATGACATTTCTAACAGAAAAAAGTCATTTAAAACTGCTTGCGACTTTAATGTAATGTCTGGTCCCAGCAATATGGATGAAAATCATTGAGAATGGCATGGATACCCTCTCTGCCCATTATCAGCCCCTTTGGGTCTTGTACGGATATTAAGGGGAACCCCGTACCCAAATTTAAAAAAGGAAAGGCATGGGGCCCCCAGGCCCTATATACTCAGAACAGCAGTATACAAACAAGACAGGGACTGTGTAGGTTTGTTGCAAAGAATTTGCAACAATGGCAAAAGGAATATTGGGACTTTTTTATGAAGCATAGCTAAGAACAAAAAGATTTGAAATCACGTGATCATGGGCTCCAAAAATAAACGTTAAATCAGAAAAATAACATGATAATATAATTCAATAAGATCTCAGCAATTTATTGTTACATGATAATGGCATAATTGATGAACAAAGAAAAAAATTAAATAATAAAAAATAAAATAATTGTCCTAATACAAAGTAATAAAGTAATAATAATTCATGAACAACATGATTACGTTGATAATAATAAAGTATAAAACCAATCTATGGGTAATAGAGACATTGGTACACGGTAATGTAATTATACTACTTCATAAACAACAATCATGTAATCAATAAAAATATAAGATTAAAAAAATAAATAAAATAAATACATAAGAGTGTAAATTAATATCACTAATTCGGAGTCTCAAGATCACATGATGTTGAAGGTGTAGCTTATGCTACACCTTCAACATCATGTGATCTTGAGACTCCGAATTAGTGATATTAATTTAAGGCTAAGGCTCTACGTGTTTCATGGGGACTCCCACTCATCAGGAGCAATAAAACGGGTGCAACAATCTATAATTACATAAAAGTGTAAAGGTAATAATGTTCAAGGTAGAGGATGCCATAAGGGGATCAAAGCCTCCCCCGGAGCTGAGGCCGCACAAATGGGGACGCATCGAGGCGCAGGGCAGCAGCATGAGGAACACCAATAGTGACTATTTATTGATGGGGGGTAGTTACCAATAGCCATGAATGTTCATCTAAGTAAGACATCATGGGGTCCCGTGTGAAGTTAACAAGAAGGGGGATAATACGATGTGTGCTCCTGCAGCATGCTGTCCCGGTTGCCAAGAATTAGCCACAAGTGTGTAGGTTTGTTGTTAAAGCGGAAGTAAACCCATCGATCTAACAGTTTGAAAAAACAGTTAAATTCCCGGCATGCCGGAAATGTTAACTGTCACATTGGTTGTGCTCTCAACCAAACTGTCAAACCATCCAATGGCTGGCGTCATAACTGATCACATGGGCAGCTTCATGACAGTTAAAGATTAAAGGGAGGCCAAGATGGCAGCTTCCTTGGCTGAAAACGTTAGGAGGGTTTACTTCCACTTTAAGTTGAATCTGTTTGTAATTTTGAACTGGTACATTTTTAAAGTGTAGCTCCAGTCAAAAAATCTATTTTTAAGCTTTTTGGAAAACATAGGGAAGGGTTATCACCCCTGTAACATTTTTTTTTGCTGTCTGTGTGACCTCTTCAGAAAATTTCACCTCACTTTCTGTCCCAATGACAAATGTTTTTTTTTGAAAATTTGTTTTTTTTAGTAAAACAAGGATTGGGATAAAGCATCAGTGGAGAGAGGAGACACGTTTTTCCCATATCAACTCTTACAGGAGAGAATTCCCCTTCCTAGGGGTAGATTTCATCTCACTTGCTGTTGTCTCCTTCCGTTTGCAAGTAGGAGACTTTTGTAAGTTGGATGTTTGAAAGCAGGGGCCTACCCTATATGCCCTGCAGAAATGGCGGAACAAGGTGTTGGTTTTGCCACAACATTGTAAGCCCTCAAAGTGACTCTTGGTGGGCGCTGGAGCGCCCTGCTGTGAACTATTATATCAAGAATTGTAATTACATGCCATTGTTGAACAGTGGTAGAAAAATTGGGCCTTTGGTGGTGGTGGTGCTGGTGGCATAACACTGTTAGTCCTCACATTTACTCTTGGCGGGCGCTGGAACGGGCCCTGCTGTGAAATATTATATCAAGAATTGTAATTACATACACCTGTTGAACAGGGGCACAAAAATTGGGCCTTTGGTGGTGGTCCACTGCTAAACCTTTCACTTGATTTCTAAATTGCTGCATTTTTAAATTCCAAAAGCCAATATAAAGGAATATTAGTGGTTAAAAAAAAGAACTTGTGGGTTTAACCAATCTTATTTTTTTGTACAATTCACCGTTAAGGGGGCCTGGCAATATGATTGTAACTAGTAAAATAAAGACAATTAAACAATTACACAATTGAAATAAAGGTGTGTTGGGAAAATGCATATATGGAAAACACTGCATGTGGAGATACTTACTGGGAAACGATTCTATATGAAGGATATTATTATTTCTTAAGACCATAAGGGTGCTGTGGAAAAAAATATATAAAAAAGGGGGAGATGTTAATTATTAGTGATGGCCGAACGGTTCGCCCGGCGGTCGTTTCGCGGCGAATTTCCGACTTTCGCCGTCCGCGGGTTCGAACGCCTTTTTCCGTCGTTCGCCCCGGCGGACTTACGTGTTTAATGTATACAAGAACTTTAACCTTTCGTGACACGTTTATCATGTGTTACAGGACAACCAATTGAGACATGACAGCTCATGGACACTTGGACATTCCCCCTAACCTATAAATACACCCGATCCGGTGGCCATTTTACATTCTTTCTTCTGTCACTGTAGGGAAAGGATCCTGTGTGGAGTAGGGACAGAGAAAACGCTAGCTATTTGGTACACAAAAGTTCTTTTCAGGACTGGTATAGGTGTTAGGTCAGCAGCCTGAGTTTCTTTTGTCAGTTTAGATAAAGGGACAGAGCGCTGTATGCTGCTATTTTAGGGACAGCTCAGCCAGATTAGTCTTTCTTCATCATCATCATCATCATCATCATTAGCTGTTACTATCAGGTCCACAAAAGAGCTGTTCCAGCTAATCGTTCCAGCCTACTCTTTTTTGCCAATTTGTATAGGGACAGGCAGGAAGCAGTGTGTCAGGCAGTGAGGATAATTTTAAAGACTTGCTGTTACTATTAGTTCCACAAAGGTTCTTTTCAGGACTGGTATCAGTGGTACGGTAATAGGCTTGTACACGTATAATATTCTTTCTTCCAAATATAGAAAGAATATTATACTTGACTGCTGCCCTTCTGCTGCAGTCTGCTAATCATTCACAACTCACTTGTTCCACAAAGCTCTTTATCAGGACTGGTAACTTGGTCTGTCTAGGGTGCTACGGTACATAGGCTTGGGTGCGGTACAGTCTGCTGTTCTGTAAGGACCGCTATCGGTCCACAATACATAGGGTTGCCGTGCACTACTGCTGACCGCTGCCCTATACTGCAGCAGTCCTTCATTGGTATAGGGACTGACGTACAGTCTGCTAATCACTAACACACAACCTGCTTGGTCCACAAAAGTTCTTATAAGGACTGGTAACTTGGTATAGGGTGCTACGGTACATAGGCCTGAGTGCGTTACAGTCTGCTGTTCTGTAAGGACCGCTATCGGTCCACAATACATAGGGTTGCCGTGCACTACTGCTGACCGCTGCCCTATACTGCAGCAGTCCTTCAGCGGTATAGGGACTGACGCACAGTCTGCTAAACACTAACACACAACCTGCTTGGTCCACAAAAGTTTTTATAAGGACTGGTAACTTGGTATAGGGTGCTACGGTACATAGGTCTGAGTGCAGTACAGTCTGCTGTTCTGTAAGGACCGCTATCGGTCCACAATACATAGGGTTGCCGTGCACTACTGCTGACCGCTGCCCTATACTGCAGCAGTCCTTCATTGGTATAGGGACTGACGTACAGTCTGCTAATCACTAACACACAACCTGCTTGGTCCACAAAAGTTCTTATAAGGACTGGTAACTTGGTATAGGGTGCTACGGTACATAGGCCTGAGTGCGTTACAGTCTGCTGTTCTGTAAGGACCGCTATCGGTCCACAATACATAGGGTTGCCGTGCACTACTGCTGACCGCTGCCCTATACTGCAGCAGTCCTTCATTGGTATAGGGACTGACGTACAGTCTGCTAATCACTAACACACAACCTGCTTGTTCCACAAAAGTTCTTATAAGGACTGGTAACTTGGTATAGGGTGCTACGGTACATAGGCTTGAGTGCGGTACAGTCTGCTGTTCTGTAAGGACCGCTATCGGTCCACAATAGATAGGGTTGACGTGCACCACTGCTGACCGCTGCCCTATACTGCAGCAGTCCTTCAGCGGTATAGGGACTGACGTACAGTCTGCTAAACACTAATACACAACCTGCTTGGTCCACAAAAGTTCTTATAAGGACTGGTAACTTGGTATAGGGTGCTACGGTACATAGGCTTGAGTGCGGTACAGTCTGCTGTTCTGTAAGGACCGCTATCGGTCCACAATAGATAGGGTTGACGTGCACCACTGCTGACCGCTGCCCTATACTGCAGCAGTCCTTCAGCGGTATAGGGACTGACGCACAGTCTGCTAAACACTAACACACAACCTGCTTGGTCCACAAAAGTTTTTATAAGGACTGGTAACTTGGTATAGGGTGCTACGGTACATAGGCCTGAGTGCGTTACAGTCTGCTGTTCTGTAAGGACCGCTATCGGTCCACAATACATAGGGTTGCCGTGCACTACTGCTGACCGCTGCCCTATACTGCAGCAGTCCTTCATTGGTATAGGGACTGACGTACAGTCTGCTAATCACTAACACACAACCTGCTTGGTCCACAAAAGTTCTTATAAGGACTGGTAACTTGGTATAGGGTGCTACGGTACATAGGCCTGAGTGCGTTACAGTCTGCTGTTCTGTAAGGACCGCTATCGGTCCACAATACATAGGGTTGCCGTGCACTACTGCTGACCGCTGCCCTATACTGCAGCAGTCCTTCAGCGGTATAGGGACTGACGCACAGTCTGCTAAACACTAACACACAACCTGCTTGGTCCACAAAAGTTCTTATAAGGACTGGTAACTTGGTATAGGGTGCTACGGTACATAGGCCTGAGTGCAGTACAGTCTGCTGTTCTGTAAGGACCGCTATCGGTCCACAATACATAGGGTTGCCGTGCACTACTGCTGACCGCTGCCCTATACTGCAGCAGTCCTTCATTGGTATAGGGACTGACGTACAGTCTGCTAATCACTAACACACAACCTGCTTGTTCCACAAAAGTTCTTATAAGGACTGGTAACTTGGTATAGGGTGCTACGGTACATAGGCTTGAGTGCGGTACAGTCTGCTGTTCTGTAAGGACCGCTATCGGTCCACAATAGATAGGGTTGACGTGCACCACTGCTGACCGCTGCCCTATACTGCAGCAGTCCTTCAGCGGTATAGGGACTGACGTACAGTCTGCTAAACACTAATACACAACCTGCTTGGTCCACAAAAGTTCTTATAAGGACTGGTAACTTGGTATAGGGTGCTACGGTACATAGGCTTGAGTGCGGTACAGTCTGCTGTTCTGTAAGGACCGCTATCGGTCCACAATAGATAGGGTTGACGTGCACCACTGCTGACCGCTGCCCTATACTGCAGCAGTCCTTCAGCGGTATAGGGACTGACGTACAGTCTGCTAAACACTAATACACAACCTGCTTGGTCCACAAAAGTTCTTATAAGGACTGGTAACTTGGTATAGGGTGCTACGGTACATAGGCTTGAGTGCGGTACAGTCTGCTGTTCTGTAAGGACCGCTATAGGTCCACAATAGATAGGGTTGACGTGCACCACTGCTGACCGCTCACCTATACTGCAGCAGTCCTTCAGCGGTATAGGGACTAAGAGTTTTGTCACAGGGTCATTTAAAAAATGACATGCAGAGGAAGAGGCAGGCCCTTCCGCAGGGGTGGTAGGGGTAGGGCAGGAGCAACAGGCTTGAGCCAAAGTGGGAAGTTGCAGAAGGTGCGTTCAATTACTTTAAAGGATGCACCAGACTTGGTTGAGTGGCTCGCTCAGCCTTACTCTTCTGCACCCTCCTCATCCTCTCGATCTGCACCCTCTTCTTCACTCTCTGCTATGTGCACCCCCAAAGACACTACCACCAACAACACGACCACCACCACCACCACCACATACCTTCCGCTTGAGTCACTGGAATTATTTTCCGATCCATATCAAGAGGACATTTCTGATGCGCAGCCACTCTTGGTATTGGATCAGGAAGAGGAGGTAGCAACAAGCGCTACTCAGCAGTCTGACGCCAGTACCCAGATCAGCCCAAGGAGGAGGTTGGTCCCCGGTGTTGCTGCCTACTCTACTTATAGCGGTGGGGAAGGTGACGTTGATGATGACGTGTCTAGTGATGTCACGTGGGTGCCCACAAGAGAGGAAGAGGAGGGGAGTTCAGAGGGAGATATGGACCAGCAGATAGGGAGGAGAAGCAGCAATGACTTACATTGCACAGCAGGGACAAAGCAGACTGCAAATGTATCAGGAGCGAGTCATCGACCATGTACGGTCACATCTGGCGCTCCCAGGACACCGGCACATGGCTCCGCAGTGTGGGCTTTTTTTAACGTGTCCGCTGCTGACAATAGCGTTGCCATCTGCAATCTTTGCAGTCAACGCGTTAGTCGCGGTAAGCCCAATACTCACCTAGGGACGACCGCCTTAAGAAGGCACATGAGCAGCCATCACCGAGCCCAGTGGGAGCAACGGAACACACAAAGCCACACTGCAGGCTCTCACCGTCCAGCCTCGTCTTCTACTTCTCCTTCTCCTCTCTCCTCACAATTGTCCTCCACTCCACCTTCCATCACGCCAAGCTCACATTTTTCTGCAAAAAGGCAGGCTTCCGTGGGCCTAATGTTTGAGCGTAAAAAAATGATGACGCCGGATAACCCTCTTGCCCAACGGTTGGCGGCTGGCTTGTCAGAACTCATAGCCCGCCAACTACTGCCATATAAACTGGTGGACTCGGAGGCCTTTCGCAAATTTGTGGCCATTGGAACACCACAATGGAAGGTCCCAGGAAGGAAGTATTTCTCAGAGAAGGGCATCCCAGAGCTATATGGCCATGTTCAGCGGCAAGTGAATGTATCTCTGGCACACAGTGTCGGTGCCAAGATACATCTGACCACAGACACGTGGTCTAGCAAACACGGGCAGGGAAGGTATATCAGTTTTACTGCCCACTGGGTGAACCTTCTGACGGCCGTCAAGCATGTAACCCGTGGCACCCGTGTAGATTTGGTTTTACCGCCACGGATTGCATGCAGGCCTGACTCTTCTTCTCCTCCTCCTACTCCATCCTCCTCCCTCTCCTCCTCAGCTGCCTCCTCCTTTTCCGCTGCTAGCGTCTCTTCCACTGCACCGCCCAAGCTCCCCAGAACCTATTCCACATGCCAGGTGAGACGTTGCCATGCCGTGCTGCGTCTGTTGTGCCTGGAAGCAAAGAGCCACACTGGCCCGGCACTCCTTTCAGCTTTGCGTTCACAGGCAGATGAGTGGCTAACACCGCTCAATTTGACAGTTGGTAAAGTGGTGTGTGACAACGGTGCCAATCTGCTTAGCGCATTGAAACAGGGCAAAATCACGCACGTGCCGTGCATGGCACACGTCTTAAACTTGGTCGTGCAGCGATTCCTTGTCAAATACCCTGGGGTCCAGGACATCTTGCGGCAGGCAAGGAAAATCTCGGCCCATTTCAGAAGATCTTACACGGCCATGGCTCGCCTTGCTGACATTCAGCGGCGACACCATCTGCCGGTCAGACGTCTTATTTGCGATTGCCCGACGCGATGGAACTCAACCTTCTATATGCTTGATAGGCTGCTCCAGCAGAAACGTGCAGTTAACGTCTACCTGTATGAACTCTGCGAAAGAAACGGTTCTGGGGAGCTGGGTTTTTTTTCACCGCGCCAGTGGCTGCTCATGCGCGACACATGCAGACTTCTGCGGCCATTTGAGGAGATCACCAAACTGGTCAGTCGCAGCCATGGCGCCATCAGTGACATGGTACCTTATGCCTTCTTTCTGGAGCGTGCATTGCGTCGTGTCATTGATCAGGCTGTGGAGGAGCAGGAGCGGGAAGATGAGGAAGTCGCAATGCTGGATGAATTCCCAGGGGGGGCTACTCTATCTGAGACAAGTCAACAACAGGAGTCTGATGAGGAGTCAGAGGAGGATGGTGCCGGGGCGGATGAGCAGGAGCAAGAAGAGCATGCTTTAAACCTTTCTGGGATCCCTGTTGTGCGAGGATGGGGAGAGGAGAATGAAGAGGACGACATTATCCTGGATGATGAGCAGGAGCCAGGCCACCACACCGCTTCCACTTTAGTGCAAATGGGGGCCTTCATGCTCCAGTGTTTTAATAGGGACCCCCGTATAAAAAGCATGAGGGTCAAGGACCAGTACTGGGTGGCAACGTACTTAGACCCCCGGTACAAACACAAAATGGCGGAAATGTTACCGCCGTCGCAGAGGGCTGTCAGAATGCAGCACTTCCAGGCCTTGCTTCGAGAAATGCTGCATTCTGCTTTTGCGTGCGCTGGCAGAGGAGCAATTCCCACTCCCAGAGAAGGATTTGCGGGTACCAATCCAACAGCGCCTGCAAGAAGAGGCCGGTTTGAAGATGTGTTGGTGACTTCGGATATGAGGTCATTCTTTCAGCCGACCCATCGACAGGTGTCATCCGGATCCAGCATCAGGGAACGCCTAGACCGTCAGGTGTCCGACTACATTGGGTTAACGGCCGATGTGGACGCTCTGAGGAGTGATGAACCCCTAGACTACTGGGTGGGCAGGCTTGACCTCTGGCCAGAGCTTGCCCAATTTGCAATCGAACTGTTGGCTTGCCCCTCATCCAGTGTCCTGTCCGAAAGGACGTTCAGCGCAGCAGGGGGGATTGTGACCGATAAGCGTACTCGCCTAGCTCACCACAGTGTTAACTACCTCACATTTCTAAAAATGAATGAGGCATGGATCTCGGAGGAATTCAACACATGTGATCAGTAGACCATGTATATGTCTATAAACAATTTTTGGAATCAAGCACACAGACCTTCTTAATTCATTTGGCTCACTTCCCTGACCCAAAAAAGCACACCGTACTATATGCCCCTACCCTCCTCTTTGAAGAGGTTGAGCGGTGTCATATTTCTACTGGGGCTGCTTATTATGAGGGGTTCCCACCATCCCTGTGCTGTGCTGACTTCCTCCTGGGTGTTCTTATTATGAGGGGCTCCCACCATCCCTGTGCTGTGCTGACTTCCTCCTGGGGGTTCTTATTATGAGGGGATCACACCATCCCTGTGCTGTGCTGACTTCCTCCTGGGGCTGCTTACGGTGCTGCTGTCAGCGCTGTATGTCACGGAGCTGCTGTCAGCGCTGTATGTCACGGAGCTGCTGTCAGCGCTGTATGTCACGGAGCTGCTGTCAGCGCTGTATGTCACGGAGCTGCTGTCAGCGCTGTATGTCACGGAGCTGCTGTCAGCGCTGTATGTCACGGAGCTGCTGTCAGCGCTGTATGTCACGGAGCTGCTGTCAGCGCTGTATGTCACGGAGCTGCTGTCAGCGCTGTATGTCACGGAGCTGCTGTCAGCGCTGTATGTCACGGAGCTGCTGTCAGCGCTGTATGTCACGGTGCTGCTGTCAGCGCTGTATGTCACGGAGCTGCTGTCAGCGCTGTATGTCACGGAGCTGCTGTCAGCGCTGTATGTCACGGAGCTGCTGTCAGCGCTGTATGTCACGGAGCTGCTGTCAGCGCTGTATGTCACGGAGCTGCTGTCAGCGCTGTATGTCACGGTGCTGATGTCAGTGCTCTGTATTACGGTGCTGCTGTCAGTGCTCTGTATCTCCTGCACCCTCTTGTTTGCCTACCCTGGTCCCTGACCTTCCCTCTCCTCCATTGCCTTCATTAGCTCCATAGTCCTGAATTGTCAGAACAATTTCCCAAATAAAAAAAAAATGCTTGTAGTTATCGATCCCAAATTCACCTCATACATGTATTATGCTATTGTCCAGGTGGTGGGACTACGTGCTACCCCCTAATAATTACCCCGTGGCCGCAAATTCGACCTAAAGGTTTGCGAAATTCGCCTCCCATTGAAGTCAATGGAGCCCGCGGCGAACGGTCGTTTTCGCGAACGTTTGTGTCCGTTCGCGTTTCGCGTTCGCGAAACGTCCCGTCGGAAGTTCGTCCATCACTATTAATTATTACAATTATTGGTCATGACTAATAGGGATGGGCCGAACACCCCCCTCTCCCCCCCGGTTTGGTTCGCACCAGAACACTAGCGAACATGCAAACCCTATTAAAGTCTATGGGACATGAACATGAAAAGTCCCAATCTTTTTTTGTTTTCAAAAAAGGTTTTTATTAAAGCTATTAACAGAAATACAAAGTCAGAAAAAGAATCATATTTCAACATTGGCCTAAGAAGTTGGAAGACAAGGTTACCAAAAGGTGATAAACAAATAACAGAACCCTGCAGGACAAACCACAGATAAATAATTAACTGTATGGGTCTTCCATCCAACAATCGGTCATAAAAGTAAGGAGAATGACAAGTTAAACGAGCTGACCATCATAACCAAATTACAAAAGAGAGATCATGACAGGGAGAAAGGGAAGAGAGAGCAGAGAGAAACAAAGGAAAAAGAGGAGAAAATGCAAACAGAAAAGAGAAGCAAAATGAAAAACCTAAGGTGCGATCACTTCAGTAAACGAAATAGGAACCATGGGTTCCACTTAAGGTCATAAATGTGTTCAGTGTCATGCAGAGTGTGAAAGATCTTTTCAGACAGCATTACCTGATCAATACGAGAGAGAACTTGTGCTAATGGTATAGACGGGGACTTCCAATGAAGTGCAATAGTCCATAGTACAGCGACACAAATAGAGTGCACTAGCCTTATAAAATGTTTAGGAGTGTCAGGGGGGGTCTGGAAGAGAAGACAGTGGTGGTAAGAGAGGGACAGTGTTCGGTCCGCGAACCCATCCACCAGTTTTAAGACCTCCTGCCAAACAGGGCGAATTAAGTCACAATCCCAAAAAATGTGAACAAAGGTGCCAGGAAGATTGCATCCTCTAAAACAGTTGGGGGATGTAAGGGGATAAATCTGGTGCAAACGTACCGGGGTGTAGTACCACCTGGTGAGAACTTTGATGGCCGTCTCTCTAACAGTTAGGGATCTGGTGCATTTGCGCATGTTGTTCCAACCTTCCTCCCAATCCACCACTCCCGTCTCCAGAGCCAACTCCTCCTCCCAGCGTGCTCTATATCGGAGGGACTGACACTCCGAATGTCCCTCAAGGGCCCTATATATCAGAGAGATCAGTCCTTTTTGGCGCGGGGAATTAAAACACACGTCTTCAAAGATAGTGAGCTGTGCCTGGGGACGGAGTCCATACCGGGAGAGAAAGAAGTGGCGGATCTGCAGGTATCTATAACGTTCAGAGTCCGGGAGTTGGTGCTGGGCCTGCAGAGTCGAAAATGGAACAAAGCCAGAGCCCGTCACAAAGTCTTTCAGCTGGGTAAGCCCACAACGGACCCATATATCAAAAGATTCAGGATGGAGATAAGCCAGGGGGAACCTAGGGTCACCCAGGAAGGAAGCCCCCACAGAGCGACCCAGGGTGATGTCGTATCTCTGCTTAAAGCGGTGCCACAGTTGGAGGCAATCCGCCACTATAGTATTGCGAGTGGTTAAAGTCAGGAGGGGACGATTAGTTGACCACATAAGGCCGGGGAGATAGAATGGAGTGATCGAGTCACCCTCAAACCTCACCCAGGGGACTCTAGAATTAGGGATCGACCACTGTGCCTGCTGGGTAAATCTGCAGGCAAGGTAGTACAACCAAACCTGAGGTACCCCCAAGCCACCACTTTTCATAGATCTGTAGAGTACCCCTCTCGCAAACCTGGGAGGTCTACTGTTCCAAATAAACCTATTGAAATGGGACTGAAGGTCAAGGAGAAAACCCTTGGAGAGCTTAACCGGTAGAGAGCGAAATAAATATAGCAACCTGGGAAGGATGACCATTTTGAGGGCAGTGATTCGTCCTATAAAAGGGATACGTAAAGAGAGCCAGCTTTTTAGGGTGTTTTTAAGTTTGCTAATCAGTGGGGGGTAATTGACCCCAAAGAGGTCCCCGAAATTCCCGGGAAGTCCAACCCCCAGGTAAGGAATGTGGGAGGCGGCCCAAGTAAATGAGTAGTTTTGTTTAATAAGGGCCAAATCATTGGGGGTAAAGCCTATAGGGAGGGCTACAGATTTAGACACATTAATGGAAAGGCCAGAGATTTTCGCAAAGTGAGACAGTGTCAAAAAAAGATTGGGAAGGGAGACATGTGGGTTAGTAATAAACATCAAAACATCATCTGCATACATGCAGAATTTATACGTTTCGGATCCCTTAGTGTAACCAGTAATATCAGGATGTCTAAGGAGGGCAATTGCAAGGGGTTCCAGGGCTATAGCAAAGATTAAAGGGGAAAGGGGGCACCCCTGTCTAGTGCCTTTACCTATGGGGAAGAATTCTGAGTTACAGCCAGGCAACCTAATGCGAGTCATAGGATTATTATAGAGGGCTTGGAATCCTGCTAGAAAGCTACCCCGAAAGCCCATGAGAGGCAAAAGTGTGTCTAAATAGTTCCATGTAACACTGTCAAACGCCTTCTGTATGTCTAAACTCAACAGGAGGAGCTTACGGGAGAACAGGTTGGCATCTTGGATAACATTGGAGGCAAGGCGTATATTGTCAGTGATAAAGCGATGTGGAATAAACCCAGATTGGAAGGGGGAAATCAGGGAAGGGATAAATTTTGCTAGTCTGTCGGCTAAGATTCTGCTAAATACTTTGATATCATTATTTATAACCGAGATTGGCCTAAAGTTTTGAGGTAGATTATGATTTTTATTGGGTTTAGGGATCAGTGACATGTTGGCTAACAGCATTTCCTCTGGGAAGCTATCACCTAATAGAATCGAGTTGAAAAGTTGCATCATTCTGGGGGCTAAAATCATGGAGAATTTTTTGTAATAGAGGGCTGAAAAGCCGTCCGGACCCGGGGCCGAACCCAACTTTAGTGACTTGAGAACCCCTTAAGATTTCCGGGACAGTAAAGGGAGCATTCAACGCCTCCATTTGTGAGGGGGAGAGCGTCGGGAGAGGGATGTCCTGCAACCAGGACAGGTCATCGAGAGAAGGAAGGGTGCGGGGGGCTTCTAGGAGTTTAGAATAGAATTGCTCAAAGATCTTGAGAACCTCTTTGGGATGTGACGATACAAAACCCTCACTATTAGATAGCCGGTAGACATGAGGCGGTCGAAGTGTGCTAGACAACTTCCTAGCAAACGAGGTCGATGCAGAGTTGTTGAATAACAAACTGCGAGCTTTGGCCCAGCGTAGCGTCTTCTCAACCTTGGAGGACAACAAGGAGTCGAGTTCCAGGCGCTTCTGGTCTATGGAACGCCTGGTCGAGTCTAAGTGCAGTGAGGATGCGTCTTTGTATAAGTGATCTAATTCTCTGGTTAGTTCCACTATCCTAATTCTATTGGATCTATTCCGGGCTGCGGAAAGACTAATAAGTCGTCCCCTGATGACGGCTTTATGCGCCATCCAGAGGGTTGAGGGCTGCGTGTCCGGGCGAGCATTCAAGGAAAAATACTCCTCCAGAGACTGAGCTACCTGGGCTTCCACCCCTGAGTCCGAGAGAAGGGATTCATTCAATCTCCAGGAGTGAGGCGTGGGAGCGAGCCTAATGAACCCCGTAGTAAAGGAAATAGCCTGATGATCGGACCAAACACAGGGGTGGATGGAGGCCTCCACCGAGTTAGCAAGAATAATTGGAGTGGAGTAAATGTAGTCCAACCTCGCATAACTGTTATGCGGGTGGGAGAAGAAAGTGTACTCCCTGCAGCCTATGTTGTGGGCTCTCCAGGTGTCAGTGAGTTGCAGGTCACGTAGGCCCCTGGAGAGCGATTTCGGGAAAGCTCTAGAAGTGATTGGTGTCGATGAATGGTCTAGAGTGGCGTTGGCAACTGAATTAAAATCACCACCTACAATCAAGTGAGGAGAGTGGTATTGAGCAATTTTCTCAAAAAATGACCCAAAGAAAGTGGCCGATCCCTCATTGGGTGCGTAAATACTAGCAATAGTAAGTTCTCTGTTGTGGACAACACCCTGAATAATAACATAGCGGCTCTCGGGGTCTCTAAATATATGCTTAACCTCCATCGGGAGGGAGGAGTGAAGGAGTATGGCGGCACCCCTGGTCTTGGACGAGTGGAGCGAGTAGAAGGCTTGAGGGAAGTCCTTATGGAAAAATTTAGGGTGAGAGGAGCGGGAGAAATGTGTTTCTTGGAGTAGAAGGATTTTAGCTCCAAGGCTTTTATAAAAGGAGAAGGCTTTACGCCTTTTGGATGGTGAATTAAATCCCTTGACATTGTGGGAAACACAAGTTATTGCCATGGAAAATAAAAAATAACAACTATAGTGGAGAGGTCAGATATGGTGGCAAGGGGAGAAAGGGAAACTCTCAGGGAATACTCGTCCAACAGGCACCAGAAACACAGGGGGACCCTCATATCATCAGCTGGGTAACAGAAAAATAAGATAAGGTGCAATAACAACAAGTGTAGAATGAGAACACCAATCCTGAGCATAAAAGGAGCCTGAATGATTGCAAGAGCATAGAACAAGGAATATGATCGACCTAGAAGGGAGAAAACCAAAAGACATAAAAAAAGAGAATAAACATCAAAGGGAAAAGGCCCAAAGCCTGAGAAAGGCCTGGGGCCCAACATTAATGCTAAGCATGGTAGCGTGTGGGGAAACATAGCCACACCAAAATAACCGTCAAACACCGAGACAACAAGGTCTCGTGACCAGTAGGGTTGCGCAATGGTAGGGGGTGCCCACCAGAGAAGCAACCGACCACTGGAAAGGGGAGCCATACAACAGCTCCTAGGGACTTATAAATGGCTTGTAGTTTGGGTAGGGAAACCTGGAACACATAAGGCCCCTCTCTCCGGCAAGCTCCACCGTCCTCCGAAAGGACGGAGGCGCGGAGCAAGCGGGAGATACGAGGGGGAAACAGTATAAAACCAGAAACCTGAACACACTTTACCCTGTACAATATAAACACGAGCAGCATATAAACAGCCATTGAGAACTATAGCAAACCGCAGTCTGAGCCTTCAGATAAGGGAGAGAAAAACAACATCATCGAGTACTATCTTCCACCCGATCATCCGCACCATATCTGATTCTACGCCTGTCTCTCCTGGTCGGAGGAGTTTGCCAAATAGGTGTAGCTCTGGGAGTGGAGGGTAGTCTGCGAATCGCCGAGGCGTCCAAAAGTCCTAGCTTCACCAGGATCTCCTGACCCTCCAGGACCGAAGTGGCAGAGTATGTCGAGCCGTTATGTGGAATCACAAGACGAAACGGGAACCCCCAGCGGTACCTGATGCGGGCTGATTGCAAGACTGTGGTTATCTCCTTTAGGTTCCTCCTCCGCTCCAAAGTCGCCGGTGCGATATCTGGGAAAATTTGGATAACTTTGTCATCGAGAGTGATCCTCTGTTTGTTACGAGCTGCTCTCAAAATCTCCTCTTTGACCAGAAAGTCCTTCATGCAGAGAATGATATCCCTGGGAGGTTTGTCCTCCGGGGGCTTGGGGCGCAAAGCCCTATGTATCCGATCACATTTGAACATAGTGGCTTCATGGTCAGGGAGCAAGGATTTAAACAACCTGATCACTACCGGAATAAGCTCAGATTCGGACTCCGGGATGCCACGGATACGCAGATTATTGCGTCTATTTCTGTTATCGAGGTCTTCTATTTGAGACTGTAGAAGCTGGACCGTGGAGGAAAGGGCTTCATGTTCTCGACTGAGGTCATTATGAGCTATCGCCAACTCGTCGTGTTTAGTCTCTAGCCTTTCAGTCCTTGCGCCCAGGGCCGAGATTTCCTGTGAAAGTGCATGAGAAGTTTTCTGAAGTTCTGATTGAAACTTGGAAGCCAATCTATTGTACATGGAGTCCAGGCTGTCCTCCAGGTCAGCCTTTGAGAGGGCACTGGGAGTTCTTCTATCCAACAGAGGAGCAGGAGAAGTTGGACCCAATAAGTGAGGCGGGGAGGCCGGGTCGGGGGAGAGGCGCCCCTCAACCGACCCCTCACGCTCCATGCTAGATTGTTCCTGAGAGCGTAGAAGGTATTGTGTGAGAGTCTTTTGGGCGGTGCTCCGTGCCTTCTTTTTTTTAGACGGCATACACCAAGGCTCAGCGGGTTAGGAGATGAGGTAAGAAAAAAAAAAGTTGAAGGGGTGAAACGTGGTGCAGGTATACCTCAGAGATAGATTGAAGTCCTGAACGGAGCTAATCTGGGGTCTTAGAAATACATTTGGAGACTAGGTGCGTTCGCTGCTACTGTGGAGGGAGGCGGTGCAGTGAAGCAGAAGCAGCTAGCGCAGTGTCAATAGACAGTCTGTGGGCCAGCTGAGGGCTGCTGTGCCTCTGACTGATGTAAAAGCCCGGCAGCAGCTAGTTCCAAAGTGACAGGTAGAAGGGGGCACCCCCCAGAATGAACAGTCAATGGGGGGGTCAGGGCACCAGGAAACAGTCCGCAGCCGGGGGGGGGGGGGGAGGGCTGTGCCGTACTCACTGCGGGTCCAGGGGTAAATGGAGCAATTATTGAGGCAAGGAATCCTGCGAACCGCATACGCTGGAGATGAAGTGAAGAAAAGTGGTGGCAGGGAAGACACAGTAGGCCCAGGCAGCTCCTGACTCCAAACCGCTCTGTCTGAGGGCTAATTCTTGCTGAGGGGGCTGGGGAAGCCCTCCCTGGCTCCAAAGTAGTCCCACGTCGCTTGAGAGAGCAGAATCCAGAGGGGGTGTTCCACTTGCAGCAGATGTTGGTATCCGAAGTGCGGACGGAGGGCTGCGGCCTGCTCCGGGTGTACCAAGATGGCCGCCGTCTGGTGCTGTGGATCACTAGGCCCCAAACCTCTAGGCGTTCCTAATCTGCTTCGTTCGGCCACCGGACCAGGGCAGGGATGCACCGCTGCGTGGATGATTAGGAAGAGGAACCCCCCTGGAGCCGAGGGATGTCCAGCCGCTCCGGGATCGAGGTAGGCCGCAAGATGGCGGCGGAGCACCTCACGTGTGGGCGGCAGCCCCGGGACGGATCGGAGCTCGTGGACCGCCCGGAGATGCACCGAAAGGCCACCGGATGACAGCGGGCAGCTCCAGCAGGGCTTGCGGACAGATGAGAGCCCGACCAGCGGCGCTAGGAGTCCGGATCACGGCGGATGCTAGAAGGCCACAGCGGAGCTCTTGCTGAGCGCGTCCGTCCTCATCAACTTCCGGCCACGCCCCCGAAAAGTCCCAATCTTAAAGGCTTATAGGCAAGTTATTGGCATAATAAAGTGTTTGGGGACCCGGGTATTGCCCTGGGGGACATGTATCAATGCAAAATTTTTTTTTTTTAAAACAATCTTTTGTTTTTAAAGGAGCAGTGATTTTATTAATGCTTAAAGTGAAACAATAAAAATGAAAAATTCCTTTAAATATCGTTCCTTTAAAGTGGCGCATCTGTACAATGTGTAGAACCTGCTGCAACAATCCTGACATTTTATGAAGGCACATGGGGGTGCCACTGAGCTGTAGCCGGGTGGTCACGCCCTTTGCCTATATAAGAACTGTCAAAGCGGAGAGGTGGCAGACAGCTGGAGGCCTCCAAAGAGGCAACAGCAGTTTTTTTGCTATTTTTCAGGACGGTGAGCGTCGTGATTGACTGACGAAAAATGTGTTCGTTTTCGTTTCATTCAGTTTTCTTTTTTTCTTTTTCAAGTCATTCTTTATGATCTAAATTCGTTATTTTTTAATAAATTCAGAACTTCGGAAAAATTTGAATATGGAAATCTGAAAATTCTGAAATTAGAAAATTAGAAAATCTGAAAATCTGAAAATTCACGAATTCGAAAATTTTTAAATCCCAAAATTCTAAAATACGCAAGTAAAGCCGCGTACACACGGGCGGACTGTCTGGCCTACTTAGTCCGCCGAAACACATTTCAGCGGACAGTCCGCTCGTGTGTGGGCTTCAGCGGACTTTTTCAGCGTGCAGTCTGGCGGACTAAGTATTTCGGAATTTCCGTAATACTGTCCGTCGGACTCGCATTTCGGCGGACAATCCGCCCGTGTGTGTGCCAGTGCGCCGTACTTTTTTATTGATTTAATATGTAGTACAAAGCATATGTAAGAAGCATAAACATGATGTACAAATTAGTACAAACATAGTACCATAAGATCAGGGTAATAGACAATATTTATATGGGTAGATACCGGTCACATTCCACCTACTTTGTGACTACCGGATGTTGCAATTTTATATTGCGCTGCCTCAGCTTACGCGGTGGGATATATATCCGCGGCTTGCCCTTGGCTAGTCACCATGCATTGCGGTTGCTGTTTGGGTTGGTGAGTGCGTTTGGTGAGCTGTCTATAGATATTTTATATGTTTTTTAAATTAATGACATATTATATCTTTATTATATATATTCCATAGGAACTATCGATGCATCTGCTCCTGACGAGTGGAAAAATCCACGAAACGCGTCGAGCTACACTTGATGCTACAGTTAAACATTCCATATGGCCTGATATTGATCTTTATTCAGCAACCTGTTTCCATATTGTACAACATTTGGGAAAGATTTGTTTAAATATTTTTTAATAGATATACATATATATATATATACACCATGTGGGTGCATGTGCCAGTTTTGGGCGGGTTGCCATGGTATTCATCTACCAAGGTATCTACCCATATAAATATTGTCTATTACCCTGATCTTATGGTACTATGTTTGTACTAATTTGTTCATCATGTTTATGCTTCTTACATATGCTTTGTACTACATATTAAATCAATAAATATTTTTTATGATTTATGTCATCAATTGAATATTATGCATTTATAACTCACCTCCACTATTTAATCGCTTCATTTAAAGTCCCAAACCCCCTTTTCAGTTCGTATACATTACCGGGATGGAAGCACCTTGTGGTGCTTCATTTAAAATCCCACCCCTCCCCCCTTCTTTTTTGTAATTATACTACTTCATAAACAACAATCATGTAATCAATTAAAATATAAGATTAAATAAATAAATAAAATATATAAATGATAAATTAATATCACTAATTCGGAGTCTCAAGATCACATGATGTTGAAGGTGTAGCATAAGGCTAAGGCTCTACGTGTTTCGTGGGGACTCCCACTCATCAGGAGCAATAAAATGGGTGCAACAATCTATAATTACATAAAAGTGTAAAGGTAATATTGTTCAAGGTAGAGGATGCCATAAAGGGAATCAAAGCCTCCCCCGGAGCTGAGGCCGCACAAATGGAGATGCATCGAGGCGCAGGGCAGCAGCATGAGGAACACCAATAGTGATTTACCAATAGCCGTGAAGGTTCATCTAAGTAAGACATCATGGGGTCCCGTGTGAAGTGAACAAGAAGGGGGATAATACGATGTGTGCTCCTGCAGCATGCTGTCCCGGTGCCAAGAATTAGCCACAAGTGTGTAGATTTGTTGTTAAAGCGGAAGTAAACCCATCGATCTAACAGTTTGAAAAAACTGTTAAATTCCCGGCATGCCGGAAATGTTAACTGTCACATTGGTTGTGCTCTCAACCAAACTGTCAAACCATCCAATGGCTGGCGTCATAACTGATCACATGGGCAGCTTCATGACAGTTAAAGATTAAAGGGAGGCCAAGATGGCAGCTTCCTTGGCTGAAAACGTTAGGAGGGTTTACTTCCACTTTAAGTTGAATCTGTTTGTAATTTTGAACTGGTGCATTTTTAAAGTGTAGCTCCAGTCAAAAAATCTATTTTTAAGCTTTTTGGAAAACATAGGGAAGGGTTATCACCCCTGTAACATTTTTTTTTGCTGTCTGTGTGACCTCTTCAGAAAATTTCACCTCACTTTCTGTCCCAATGACAAATGTTTTTTTTTGAAAATTTGTTTTTTTTAGTAAAACAAGGATTGGGATAAAGCATCAGTGGAGAGAGGAGACACGTTTTTCCCATATCAACTCTTACAGGAGAGAATTCCCCTTCCTAGGGGTAGATTTCATCTCACTTGCTGTTGTCTCCTTCCGTTTGCAAGTAGGAGACTTTTGTAAGTTGGATGTTTGAAAGCAGGGGCCTACCCTATATGCCCTGCAGAAATGGCGGAACAAGGTGTTGGTTTTGCCACAACATTGTAAGCCCTCAAAGTGACTCTTGGTGGGCGCTGGAGCGCCCTGCTGTGAACTATTATATCAAGAATTGTAATTACATGCCATTGTTGAACAGTGGTAGAAAAATTGGGCCTTTGGTGGTGGTGGTGCTGGTGGCATAACACTGTTAGTTCTCACATTTACTCTTGGCGGGTGCTGGAACGGGCCCTGCTGTGAAATATTATATCAAGAATTGTAATTGCATACACCTTTTGAACAGGGGCACAAAAATTGGGCCTTTGGTGGTGGTGTTTTCCACTGCTAAACCTTTCACTTGATTTCTAAATTGCTGCATTTTTAAATTCCAAAAGCCAATATAAAGGAATATTAGTGGTTAAAAAAAAGAACTTGTGGGTTTAACCAATCTTATTTTTTTGTACAATTCACCGTTAAGGGGGCCTGGCAATATGATTGTAACTAGTAAAATAAAGACAATTAAACAATTACACAATTGAAATAAAGGTGTGTTGGGAAAATGCATATATGGAAAACACTGCATGTGGAGATACTTACTGGGAAACGATTCTATATAAAGGATATTATTATTTCTTAAGACCATAAGGGTGCTGTGGAAAAAAATATATAAAAAAGGGGGAGATGTTAATTATTACAATTATTGGTCATGACTAATAGGGATGGGCCGAACACCCCCCTCTCCCCCCCGGTTTGGTTCGCACCAGAACACTAGCGAACATGCAAACCCTATTAAAGTCTATGGGACATGAACATGAAAAGTCCCAATCTTTTTTTGTTTTCAAAAAAGGTTTTTATTAAAGCTATTAACAGAAATACAAAGTCAGAAAAAGAATCATATTTCAACATTGGCCTAAGAAGTTGGAAGACAAGGTTACCAAAAGGTGATAAACAAATAACAGAACCCTGCAGGACAAACCACAGATAAATAATTAACTGTATGGGTCTTACATCCAACAATCGGTCATAAAAGTAAGGAGAATGACAAGTTAAACGAGCTGACCATCATAACCAAATTACAAAAGAGAGATCATGACAGGGAGAAAGGGAAGAGAGAGCAGAGAGAAACAAAGGAAAAAGAGGAGAAAATGCAAACAGAAAAGAGAAGCAAAATGAAAAACCTAAGGTGCGATCACTTCAGTAAACGAAATAGGAACCATGGGTTCCACTTAAGGTCATAAATGTGTTCAGTGTCATGCAGAGTGTGAAAGATCTTTTCAGACAGCATTACCTGATCAATACGAGAGAGAACTTGTGCTAATGGTATAGACGGGGACTTCCAATGAAGTGCAATAGTCCATAGTACAGCGACACAAATAGAGTGCACTAGCCTTATAAAATGTTTAGGAGTGTCAGGGGGGGTCTGGAAGAGAAGACAGTGGTGGTAAGAGAGGGACAGTGTTCGGTCCGCGAACCCATCCACCAGTTTTAAGACCTCCTGCCAAACAGGGCGAATTAAGTCACAATCCCAAAAAATGTGAACAAAGGTGCCAGGAAGATTGCATCCTCTAAAACAGTTGGGGGATGTAAGGGGATAAATCTGGTGCAAACGTACCGGGGTGTAGTACCACCTGGTGAGAACTTTGATGGCCGTCTCTCTAACAGTTAGGGATCTGGTGCATTTGCGCATGTTGTTCCAACCTTCCTCCCAATCCACCACTCCCGTCTCCAGAGCCAACTCCTCCTCCCAGCGTGCTCTATATCGGAGGGACTGACACTCCGAATGTCCCTCAAGGGCCCTATATATCAGAGAGATCAGTCCTTTTTGGCGCGGGGAATTAAAACACACGTCTTCAAAGATAGTGAGCTGTGCCTGGGGACGGAGTCCATACCGGGAGAGAAAGAAGTGGCGGATCTGCAGGTATCTATAACGTTCAGAGTCCGGGAGTTGGTGCTGGGCCTGCAGAGTCGAAAATGGAACAAAGCCAGAGCCCGTCACAAAGTCTTTCAGCTGGGTAAGCCCACAACGGACCCATATATCAAAAGATTCAGGATGGAGATAAGCCAGGGGGAACCTAGGGTCACCCAGGAAGGAAGCCCCCACAGAGCGACCCAGGGTGATGTCGTATCTCTGCTTAAAGCGGTGCCACAGTTGGAGGCAATCCGCCACTATAGTATTGCGAGTGGTTAAAGTCAGGAGGGGACGATTAGTTGACCACATAAGGCCGGGGAGATAGAATGGAGTGATCGAGTCACCCTCAAACCTCACCCAGGGGACTCTAATATTAGGGATCGACCACTGTGCCTGCTGGGTAAATCTGCAGGCAAGGTAGTACAACCAAACCTGAGGTACCCCCAAGCCACCACTTTTCATAGATCTGTAGAGTACCCCTCTCGCAAACCTGGGAGGTCTACTGTTCCAAATAAACCTATTGAAATGGGACTGAAGGTCAAGGAGAAAACCCTTGGAGAGCTTAACCGGTAGAGAGCGAAATAAATATAGCAACCTGGGAAGGATGACCATTTTGAGGGCAGTGATTCGTCCTATAAAAGGGATACGTAAAGAGAGCCAGCTTTTTAGGGTGTTTTTAAGTTTGCTAATCAGTGGGGGGTAATTGACCCCAAAGAGGTCCCCGAAATTCCCGGGAAGTCCAACCCCCAGGTAAGGAATGTGGGAGGCGGCCCAAGTAAATGAGTAGTTTTGTTTAATAAGGGCCAAATCATTGGGGGTAAAGCCTATAGGGAGGGCTACAGATTTAGACACATTAATGGAAAGGCCAGAGATTTTCGCAAAGTGAGACAGTGTCAAAAAAAGATTGGGAAGGGAGACATGTGGGTTAGTAATAAACATCAAAACATCATCTGCATACATGCAGAATTTATACGTTTCGGATCCCTTAGTGTAACCAGTAATATCAGGATGTCTAAGGAGGGCAATTGCAAGGGGTTCCAGGGCTATAGCAAAGATTAAAGGGGAAAGGGGGCACCCCTGTCTAGTGCCTTTACCTATGGGGAAGAATTCTGAGTTACAGCCAGGCAACCTAATGCGAGTCATAGGATTATTATAGAGGGCTTGGAATCCTGCTAGAAAGCTACCCCGAAAGCCCATGAGAGGCAAAAGTGTGTCTAAATAGTTCCATGTAACACTGTCAAACGCCTTCTGTATGTCTAAACTCAACAGGAGGAGCTTACGGGAGAACAGGTTGGCATCTTGGATAACATTGGAGGCAAGGCGTATATTGTCAGTGATAAAGCGATGTGGAATAAACCCAGATTGGAAGGGGGAAATCAGGGAAGGGATAAATTTTGCTAGTCTGTCGGCTAAGATTCTGCTAAATACTTTGATATCATTATTTATAACCGAGATTGGCCTAAAGTTTTCAGGTAGATTATGATTTTTATTGGGTTTAGGGATCAGTGACATGTTGGCTAACAGCATTTCCTCTGGGAAGCTATCACCTAATAGAATCGAGTTGAAAAGTTGCATCATTCTGGGGGCTAAAATCATGGAGAATTTTTTGTAATAGAGGGCTGAAAAGCCGTCCGGACCCGGGGCCGAACCCAACTTTAGTGACTTGAGAACCCCTAAGATTTCCGGGACAGTAAAGGGAGCATTCAACGCCTCCATTTGTGAGGGGGAGAGCGTCGGGAGAGGGATGTCCTGCAACCAGGACAGGTCATCGAGAGAAGGAAGGGTGCGGGGGGCTTCTAGGAGTTTAGAATAGAATTGCTCAAAGATCTTGAGAACCTCTTTGGGATGTGACGATACAAAACCCTCACTATTAGATAGCCGGTAGACATGAGGCGGTCGAAGTGTGCTAGACAACTTCCTAGCAAACGAGGTCGATGCAGAGTTGTTGAATAACAAACTGCGAGCTTTGGCCCAGCGTAGCGTCTTCTCAACCTTGGAGGACAACAAGGAGTCGAGTTCCAGGCGCTTCTGGTCTATGGAACGCCTGGTCGAGTCTAAGTGCAGTGAGGATGCGTCTTTGTATAAGTGATCTAATTCTCTGGTTAGTTCCACTATCCTAATTCTATTGGATCTATTCCGGGCTGCGGAAAGACTAATAAGTCGTCCCCTGATGACGGCTTTATGCGCCATCCAGAGGGTTGAGGGCTGCGTGTCCGGGCGAGCATTCAAGGAAAAATACTCCTCCAGAGACTGAGCTACCTGGGCTTCCACCCCTGAGTCCGAGAGAAGGGATTCATTCAATCTCCAGGAGTGAGGCGTGGGAGCGAGCCTAATGAACCCCGTAGTAAAGGAAATAGCCTGATGATCGGACCAAACACAGGGGTGGATGGAGGCCTCCACCGAGTTAGCAAGAATAATTGGAGTGGAGTAAATGTAGTCCAACCTCGCATAACTGTTATGCGGGTGGGAGAAGAAAGTGTACTCCCTGCAGCCTATGTTGTGGGCTCTCCAGGTGTCAGTGAGTTGCAGGTCACGTAGGCCCCTGGAGAGCGATTTCGGGAAAGCTCTAGAAGTGATTGGTGTCGATGAATGGTCTAGAGTGGCGTTGGCAACTGAATTAAAATCACCACCTACAATCAAGTGAGGAGAGTGGTATTGAGCAATTTTCTCAAAAAATGACCCAAAGAAAGTGGCCGATCCCTCATTGGGTGCGTAAATACTAGCAATAGTAAGTTCTCTGTTGTGGACAACACCCTGAATAATAACATAGCGGCTCTCGGGGTCTCTAAATATATGCTTAACCTCCATCGGGAGGGAGGAGTGAAGGAGTATGGCGGCACCCCTGGTCTTGGACGAGTGGAGCGAGTAGAAGGCTTGAGGGAAGTCCTTATGGAAAAATTTAGGGTGAGAGGAGCGGGAGAAATGTGTTTCTTGGAGTAGAAGGATTTTAGCTCCAAGGCTTTTATAAAAGGAGAAGGCTTTACGCCTTTTGGATGGTGAATTAAATCCCTTGACATTGTGGGAAACACAAGTTATTGCCATGGAAAATAAAAAATAACAACTATAGTGGAGAGGTCAGATATGGTGGCAAGGGGAGAAAGGGAAACTCTCAGGGAATACTCGTCCAACAGGCACCAGAAACACAGGGGGACCCTCATATCATCAGCTGGGTAACAGAAAAATAAGATAAGGTGCAATAACAACAAGTGTAGAATGAGAACACCAATCCTGAGCATAAAAGGAGCCTGAATGATTGCAAGAGCATAGAACAAGGAATATGATCGACCTAGAAGGGAGAAAACCAAAAGACATAAAAAAAGAGAATAAACATCAAAGGGAAAAGGCCCAAAGCCTGAGAAAGGCCTGGGGCCCAACATTAATGCTAAGCATGGTAGCGTGTGGGGAAACATAGCCACACCAAAATAACCGTCAAACACCGAGACAACAAGGTCTCGTGACCAGTAGGGTTGCGCAATGGTAGGGGGTGCCCACCAGAGAAGCAACCGACCACTGGAAAGGGGAGCCATACAACAGCTCCTAGGGACTTATAAATGGCTTGTAGTTTGGGTAGGGAAACCTGGAACACATAAGGCCCCTCTCTCCGGCAAGCTCCACCGTCCTCCGAAAGGACGGAGGCGCGGAGCAAGCGGGAGATACGAGGGGGAAACAGTATAAAACCAGAAACCTGAACACACTTTACCCTGTACAATATAAACACGAGCAGCATATAAACAGCCATTGAGAACTATAGCAAACCGCAGTCTGAGCCTTCAGATAAGGGAGAGAAAAACAACAGCATCGAGTACTATCTTCCACCCGATCATCCGCACCATATCTGATTCTACGCCTGTCTCTCCTGGTCGGAGGAGTTTGCCAAATAGGTGTAGCTCTGGGAGTGGAGGGTAGTCTGCGAATCGCCGAGGCGTCCAAAAGTCCTAGCTTCACCAGGATCTCCTGACCCTCCAGGACCGAAGTGGCAGAGTATGTCGAGCCGTTATGTGGAATCACAAGACGAAACGGGAACCCCCAGCGGTACCTGATGCGGGCTGATTGCAAGACTGTGGTTATCTCCTTTAGGTTCCTCCTCCGCTCCAAAGTCGCCGGTGCGATATCTGGGAAAATTTGGATAACTTTGTCATCGAGAGTGATCCTCTGTTTGTTACGAGCTGCTCTCAAAATCTCCTCTTTGACCAGAAAGTCCTTCATGCAGAGAATGATATCCCTGGGAGGTTTGTCCTCCGGGGGCTTGGGGCGCAAAGCCCTATGTATCCGATCACATTTGAACATAGTGGCTTCATGGTCAGGGAGCAAGGATTTAAACAACCTGATCACTACCGGAATAAGCTCAGATTCGGACTCCGGGATGCCACGGATACGCAGATTATTGCGTCTATTTCTGTTATCGAGGTCTTCTATTTGAGACTGTAGAAGCTGGACCGTGGAGGAAAGGGCTTCATGTTCTCGACTGAGGTCATTATGAGCTATCGCCAACTCGTCGTGTTTAGTCTCTAGCCTTTCAGTCCTTGCGCCCAGGGCCGAGATTTCCTGTGAAAGTGCATGAGAAGTTTTCTGAAGTTCTGATTGAAACTTGGAAGCCAATCTATTGTACATGGAGTCCAGGCTGTCCTCCAGGTCAGCCTTTGAGAGGGCACTGGGAGTTCTTCTATCCAACAGAGGAGCAGGAGAAGTTGGACCCAATAAGTGAGGCGGGGAGGCCGGGTCGGGGGAGAGGCGCCCCTCAACCGACCCCTCACGCTCCATGCTAGATTGTTCCTGAGAGCGTAGAAGGTATTGTGTGAGAGTCTTTTGGGCGGTGCTCCGTGCCTTCTTTTTTTTAGACGGCATACACCAAGGCTCAGCGGGTTAGGAGATGAGGTAAGAAAAAAAAAAGTTGAAGGGGTGAAACGTGGTGCAGGTATACCTCAGAGATAGATTGAAGTCCTGAACGGAGCTAATCTGGGGTCTTAGAAATACATTTGGAGACTAGGTGCGTGCGCTGCTACTGTGGAGGGAGGCGGTGCAGTGAAGCAGAAGCAGCTAGCGCAGTGTCAATAGACAGTCTGTGGGCCAGCTGAGGGCTGCTGTGCCTCTGACTGATGTAAAAGCCCGGCAGCAGCTAGTTCCAAAGTGACAGGTAGAAGGGGGCACCCCCCAGAATGAACAGTCAATGGGGGGGTCAGGGCACCAGGAAACAGTCCGCAGCCGGGGGGGGGGGGAGGGCTGTGCCGTACTCACTGCGGGTCCAGGGGTAAATGGAGCAATTATTGAGGCAAGGAATCCTGCGAACCGCATACGCTGGAGATGAAGTGAAGAAAAGTGGTGGCAGGGAAGACACAGTAGGCCCAGGCAGCTCCTGACTCCAAACCGCTCTGTCTGAGGGCTAATTCTTGCTGAGGGGGCTGGGGAAGCCCTCCCTGGCTCCAAAGTAGTCCCACGTCGCTTGAGAGAGCAGAATCCAGAGGGGGTGTTCCACTTGCAGCAGATGTTGGTATCCGAAGTGCGGACGGAGGGCTGCGGCCTGCTCCGGGTGTACCAAGATGGCCGCCGTCTGGTGCTGTGGATCACTAGGCCCCAAACCTCTAGGCGTTCCTAATCTGCTTCGTTCGGCCACCGGACCAGGGCAGGGATGCACCGCTGCGTGGATGATTAGGAAGAGGAACCCCCCTGGAGCCGAGGGATGTCCAGCCGCTCCGGGATCGAGGTAGGCCGCAAGATGGCGGCGGAGCACCTCACGTGTGGGCGGCAGCCCCGGGACGGATCGGAGCTCGTGGACCGCCCGGAGATGCACCGAAAGGCCACCGGATGACAGCGGGCAGCTCCAGCAGGGCTTGCGGACAGATGAGAGCCCGACCAGCGGCGCTAGGAGTCCGGATCACGGCGGATGCTAGAAGGCCACAGCGGAGCTCTTGCTGAGCGCGTCCGTCCTCATCAACTTCCGGCCACGCCCCCGAAAAGTCCCAATCTTAAAGGCTTATAGGCAAGTTATTGGCATAATAAAGTGTTTGGGGACCCGGGTATTGCCCTGGGGGACATGTATCAATGCAAAAATTTTTTTTTTTAAAACAATCTTTTGTTTTTAAAGGAGCAGTGATTTTATTAATGCTTAAAGTGAAACAATAAAAATGAAAAATTCCTTTAAATATCGTTCCTTTAAAGTGGCGCATCTGTACAATGTGTAGAACCTGCTGCAACAATCCTGACATTTTATGAAGGCACATGGGGGTGCCACTGAGCTGTAGCCGGGTGGTCACGCCCTTTGCCTATATAAGAACTGTCAAAGCGGAGAGGTGGCAGACAGCTGGAGGCCTCCAAAGAGGCAACAGCAGTTTTTTTGCTATTTTTCAGGACGGTGAGCGTCGTGATTGACTGACGAAAAATGTGTTCGTTTTCGTTTCATTCAGTTTTCTTTTTTTCTTTTTCAAGTCATTCTTTATGATCTAAATTCGTTATTTTTTAATAAATTCAGAACTTCGGAAAAATTTGAATATGGAAATCTGAAAATTCTGAAATTAGAAAATTAGAAAATCTGAAAATCTGAAAATTCACGAATTCGAAAATTTTTAAATCCCAAAATTCTAAAATACGCAAGTAAAGCCGCGTACACACGGGCGGACTGTCTGGCCTACTTAGTCCGCCGAAACACATTTCAGCGGACAGTCCGCTCGTGTGTGGGCTTCAGCGGACTTTTTCAGCGTGCAGTCTGGCGGACTAAGTATTTCGGAATTTCCGTAATACTGTCCGTCGGACTCGCATTTCGGCGGACAATCCGCCCGTGTGTGTGCCAGTGCGCCGTACTTTTTTATTGATTTAATATGTAGTACAAAGCATATGTAAGAAGCATAAACATGATGTACAAATTAGTACAAACATAGTACCATAAGATCAGGGTAATAGACAATATTTATATGGGTAGATACCGGTCACATTCCACCTACTTTGTGACTACCGGATGTTGCAATTTTATATTGCGCTGCCTCAGCTCCCGCGGTGGGATATATATCCGCGGCTTGCCCTTGGCTAGTCACCATGCATTGCGGTTGCTGTTTGGGTTGGTGAGTGCGTTTGGTGAGCTGTCTATAGATATTTTATATGTTTTTTAAATTAATGACATATTATATCTTTATTATATATATTCCATAGGAACTATCGATGCATCTGCTCCTGACGAGTGGAAAAATCCACGAAACGCGTCGAGCTACACTTGATGCTACAGTTAAACATTCCATATGGCCTGATATTGATCTTTATTCAGCAACCTGTTTCCATATTGTACAACATTTGGGAAAGATTTGTTTAAATATTTTTTAATAGATATACATATATATATATATATACACCATGTGGGTGCATGTGCCAGTTTTGGGCGGGTTGCCATGGTATTCATCTACCAAGGTATCTACCCATATAAATATTGTCTATTACCCTGATCTTATGGTACTATGTTTGTACTAATTTGTTCATCATGTTTATGCTTCTTACATATGCTTTGTACTACATATTAAATCAATAAATATTTTTTATGATTTATGTCATCAATTGAATATTATGCATTTATAACTCACCTCCACTATTTAATCGCTTCATTTAAAGTCCCAAACCCCCTTTTCAGTTCGTATACATTACCGGGATGAAAGCACCTTGTGGTGCTTCATTTAAAATCCCACCCCTCCCCCCTTCTTTTTTGTAATTATACTACTTCATAAACAACAATCATGTAATCAATTAAAATATAAGATTAAATAAATAAATAAAATATATAAATGATAAATTAATATCACTAATTCGGAGTCTCAAGATCACATGATGTTGAAGGTGTAGCATAAGGCTAAGGCTCTACGTGTTTCGTGGGGACTCCCACTCATCAGGAGCAATAAAACGGGTGCAACAATCTATAATTACATAAAAGTGTAAAGGTAATATTGTTCAAGGTAGAGGATGCCATAAAGGGAATCAAAGCCTCCCCCGGAGCTGAGGCCGCACAAATGGAGATGCATCGAGGCGCAGGGCAGCAGCATGAGGAACACCAATAGTGATTTACCAATAGCCGTGAATGTTCATCTAAGTAAGACATCATGGGGTCCCGTGTGAAGTGAACAAGAAGGGGGATAATACGATGTGTGCTCCTGCAGCATGCTGTCCCGGTGCCAAGAATTAGCCACAAGTGTGTAGATTTGTTGTTAAAGCGGAAGTAAACCCATCGATCTAACAGTTTGAAAAAACGGTTAAATTCCCGGCATGCCGGAAATGTTAACTGTCACATTGGTTGTGCTCTCAACCAAACTGTCAAACCATCCAATGGCTGGCGTCATAACTGATCACATGGGCAGCTTCATGACAGTTAAAGATTAAAGGGAGGCCAAGATGGCAGCTTCCTTGGCTGAAAACGTTAGGAGGGTTTACTTCCACTTTAAGTTGAATCTGTTTGTAATTTTGAACTGGTGCATTTTTAAAGTGTAGCTCCACTCAAAAAATCTATTTTTAAGCTTTTTGGAAAACATAGGGAAGGGTTATCACCCCTGTAACATTTTTTTTTGCTGTCTGTGTGACCTCTTCAGAAAATTTCACCTCACTTTCTGTCCCAATGACAAATGTTTTTTTTGAAAATTTGTTTTTTTTAGTAAAACAAGGATTGGGATAAAGCATCAGTGGAGAGAAGAGACACGTTTTTCCCATATCAACTCTTACAGGAGAGAATTCCCCTTCCTAGGGGTAGATTTCATCTCACTTCCTGTTGTCTCCTTCCGTTTGCAAGTAGGAGACTTTTGTAAGTTGGATGTTTGAAAGCAGGGGCCTGCCCTATATGCCCTGCAGAAATGGCGGAACAAGGTGTTGGTTTTGCCACAACATTGTAAGCCCTCAAAGTGACTCTTGGTGGGCGCTGGAGCGCCCTGCTGTGAACTATTATATCAAGAATTGTAATTACATGCCATTGTTGAACAGTGGTAGAAAAATTGGGCCTTTGGTGGTGGTGGTGCTGGTGGCATAACACTGTTAGTCCTCACATTTACTCTTGGCGGGCGCTGGAACGGGCCCTGCTGTGAAATATTATATCAAGAATTGTAATTACATACACCTTTTGAACAGGGGCACAAAAATTGGGCCTTTGGTGGTGGTGTTTTCCACTGCTAAACCTTTCACTTGATTTCTAAATTGCTGCATTTTTAAATTCCAAAAGCCAATATAAAGGAATATTAGTGGTTAAAAAAAAGAACTTGTGGGTTTATTTTTTTGTACAATTCACCGTTAAGGGGGCCTGGCAATATGATTGTAACTAGTAAAATAAAGACAATTAAACAATTAGACAATTGAAATAAAGGTGTGTTGGGAAAATGCATATATGGAAAACACTGGGTTACTTACTGGGAAACGATTCTATATAAAGGATATTATTATTTCTTAAGACCATAAGGGTGCTGTGGAAAAAAATATATAAAAAAGGGGGAGATGTTAATTATTACAATTATTGGTCATGACTAATAGGGATGGGCCGAACACCCCCCTCTCCCCCCCGGTTTGGTTCGCACCAGAACACTAGCGAACATGCAAACCCTATTAAAGTCTATGGGACATGAACATGAAAAGTCACAATCTTTTTTTGTTTTCAAAAAAGGTTTTTATTAAAGCTATTAACAGAAATACAAAGTCAGAAAAAGAATCATATTTCAACATTGGCCTAAGAAGTTGGAAGACAAGGTTACCAAAAGGTGATAAACAAATAACAGAACCCTGCAGGACAAACCACAGATAAATAATTAACTGTATGGGTCTTACATCCAACAATCGGTCATAAAAGTAAGGAGAATGACAAGTTAAACGAGCTGACCATCATAACCAAATTACAAAAGAGAGATCATGACAGGGAGAAAGGGAAGAGAGAGCAGAGAGAAACAAAGGAAAAAGAGGAGAAAATGCAAACAGAAAAGAGAAGCAAAATGAAAAACCTAAGGTGCGATCACTTCAGTAAACGAAATAGGAACCATGGGTTCCACTTAAGGTCATAAATGTGTTCAGTGTCATGCAGAGTGTGAAAGATCTTTTCAGACAGCATTACCTGATCAATACGAGAGAGAACTTGTGCTAATGGTATAGACGGGGACTTCCAATGAAGTGCAATAGTCCATAGTACAGCGACACAAATAGAGTGCACTAGCCTTATAAAATGTTTAGGAGTGTCAGGGGGGGTCTGGAAGAGAAGACAGTGGTGGTAAGAGAGGGACAGTGTTCGGCCCGCGAACCCATCCACCAGTTTTAAGACCTCCTGCCAAACAGGGCGAATTAAGTCACAATCCCAAAAAATGTGAACAAAGGTGCCAGGAAGATTGCATCCTCTAAAACAGTTGGGGGATGTAAGGGGATAAATCTGGTGCAAACGTACCGGGGTGTAGTACCACCTGGTGAGAACTTTGATGGCCGTCTCTCTAACAGTTAGGGATCTGGTGCATTTGCGCATGTTGTTCCAACCTTCCTCCCAATCCACCACTCCCGTCTCCAGAGCCAACTCCTCCTCCCAGCGTGCTCTATATCGGAGGGACTGACACTCCGAATGTCCCTCAAGGGCCCTATATATCAGAGAGATCAGTCCTTTTTGGCGCGGGGAATTAAAACACACGTCTTCAAAGATAGTGAGCTGTGCCTGGGGACGGAGTCCATACCGGGAGAGAAAGAAGTGGCGGATCTGCAGGTATCTATAACGTTCAGAGTCCGGGAGTTGGTGCTGGGCCTGCAGAGTCGAAAATGGAACAAAGCCAGAGCCCGTCACAAAGTCTTTCAGCTGGGTAAGCCCACAACGGACCCATATATCAAAAGATTCAGGATGGAGATAAGCCAGGGGGAACCTAGGGTCACCCAGGAAGGAAGCCCCCACAGAGCGACCCAGGGTGATGTCGTATCTCTGCTTAAAGCGGTGCCACAGTTGGAGGCAATCCGCCACTATAGTATTGCGAGTGGTTAAAGTCAGGAGGGGACGATTAGTTGACCACATAAGGCCGGGGAGATAGAATGGAGTGATCGAGTCACCCTCAAACCTCACCCAGGGGACTCTAGAATTAGGGATCGACCACTGTGCCTGCTGGGTAAATCTGCAGGCAAGGTAGTACAACCAAACCTGAGGTACCCCCAAGCCACCACTTTTCATAGATCTGTAGAGTACCCCTCTCGCAAACCTGGGAGGTCTACTGTTCCAAATAAACCTATTGAAATGGGACTGAAGGTCAAGGAGAAAACCCTTGGAGAGCTTAACCGGTAGAGAGCGAAATAAATATAGCAACCTGGGAAGGATGACCATTTTGAGGGCAGTGATTCGTCCTATAAAAGGGATACGTAAAGAGAGCCAGCTTTTTAGGGTGTTTTTAAGTTTGCTAATCAGTGGGGGGTAATTGACCCCAAAGAGGTCCCCGAAATTCCCGGGAAGTCCAACCCCCAGGTAAGGAATGTGGGAGGCGGCCCAAGTAAATGAGTAGTTTTGTTTAATAAGGGCCAAATCATTGGGGGTAAAGCCTATAGGGAGGGCTACAGATTTAGACACATTAATGGAAAGGCCAGAGATTTTCGCAAAGTGAGACAGTGTCAAAAAAAGATTGGGAAGGGAGACATGTGGGTTAGTAATAAACATCAAAACATCATCTGCATACATGCAGAATTTATACGTTTCGGATCCCTTAGTGTAACCAGTAATATCAGGATGTCTAAGGAGGGCAATTGCAAGGGGTTCCAGGGCTATAGCAAAGATTAAAGGGGAAAGGGGGCCCCCCTGTCTAGTGCCTTTACCTATGGGGAAGAATTCTGAGTTACAGCCAGGCAACCTAATGCGAGTCATAGGATTATTATAGAGGGCTTGGAATCCTGCTAGAAAGCTACCCCGAAAGCCCATGAGAGGCAAAAGTGTGTCTAAATAGTTCCATGTAACACTGTCAAACGCCTTCTGTATGTCTAAACTCAACAGGAGGAGCTTACGGGAGAACAGGTTGGCATCTTGGATAACATTGGAGGCAAGGCGTATATTGTCAGTGATAAAGCGATGTGGAATAAACCCAGATTGGAAGGGGGAAATCAGGGAAGGGATAAATTTTGCTAGTCTGTCGGCTAAGATTCTGCTAAATACTTTGATATCATTATTTATAACCGAGATTGGCCTAAAGTTTTGAGGTAGATTATGATTTTTATTGGGTTTAGGGATCAGTGACATGTTGGCTAACAGCATTTCCTCTGGGAAGCTATCACCTAATAGAATCGAGTTGAAAAGTTGCATCATTCTGGGGGCTAAAATCATGGAGAATTTTTTGTAATAGAGGGCTGAAAAGCCGTCCGGACCCGGGGCCGAACCCAACTTTAGTGACTTGAGAACCCCTAAGATTTCCGGGACAGTAAAGGGAGCATTCAACGCCTCCATTTGTGAGGGGGAGAGCGTCGGGAGAGGGATGTCCTGCAACCAGGACAGGTCATCGAGAGAAGGAAGGGTGCGGGGGGCTTCTAGGAGTTTAGAATAGAATTGCTCAAAGATCTTGAGAACCTCTTTGGGATGTGACGATACAAAACCCTCACTATTAGATAGCCGGTAGACATGAGGCGGTCGAAGTGTGCTAGACAACTTCCTAGCAAACGAGGTCGATGCAGAGTTGTTGAATAACAAACTGCGAGCTTTGGCCCAGCGTAGCGTCTTCTCAACCTTGGAGGACAACAAGGAGTCGAGTTCCAGGCGCTTCTGGTCTATGGAACGCCTGGTCGAGTCTAAGTGCAGTGAGGATGCGTCTTTGTATAAGTGATCTAATTCTCTGGTTAGTTCCACTATCCTAATTCTATTGGATTCATTCCGGGCTGCGGAAAGACTAATAAGTCGTCCCCTGATGACGGCTTTATGCGCCATCCAGAGGGTTGAGGGATGCGTGTCCGGGCGAGCATTCAAGGAAAAATACTCCTCCAGAGACTGAGCTACCTGGGCTTCCACCCCTGAGTCCGAGAGAAGGGATTCATTCAATCTCCAGGAGTGAGGCGTGGGAGCGAGCCTAATGAACCCCGTAGTAAAGGAAATAGCCTGATGATCGGACCAAACACAGGGGTGGATGGAGGCCTCCACCGAGTTAGCAAGAATAATTGGAGTGGAGTAAATGTAGTCCAACCTCGCATAACTGTTATGCGGGTGGGAGAAGAAAGTGTACTCCCTGCAGCCTATGTTGTGGGCTCTCCAGGTGTCAGTGAGTTGCAGGTCACGTAGGCCCCTGGAGAGCGATTTCGGGAAAGCTCTAGAAGTGATTGGTGTCGACGAATGGTCTAGAGTGGCGTTGGCAACTGAATTAAAATCACCACCTACAATCAAGTGAGGAGAGTGGTATTGAGCAATTTTCTCAAAAAATGACCCAAAGAAAGTGGCCGATCCCTCATTGGGTGCGTAAATACTAGCAATAGTAAGTTCTCTGTTGTGGACAACACCCTGAATAATAACATAGCGGCTCTCGGGGTCTCTAAATATATGCTTAACCTCCATCGGGAGGGAGGAGTGAAGGAGTATGGCGGCACCCCTGGTCTTGGACGAGTGGAGCGAGTAGAAGGCTTGAGGGAAGTCCTTATGGAAAAATTTAGGGTGAGAGGAGCGGGAGAAATGTGTTTCTTGGAGTAGAAGGATTTTAGCTCCAAGGCTTTTATAAAAGGAGAAGGCTTTACGCCTTTTGGATGGTGAATTAAATCCCTTGACATTGTGGGAAACACAAGTTATTGCCATGGAAAATAAAAAATAACAACTATAGTGGAGAGGTCAGATATGGTGGCAAGGGGAGAAAGGGAAACTCTCAGGGAATACTCGTCCAACAGGCACCAGAAACACAGGGGGACCCTCATATCATCAGCTGGGTAACAGAAAAATAAGATAAGGTGCAATAACAACAAGTGTAGAATGAGAACACCAATCCTGAGCATAAAAGGAGCCTGAATGATTGCAAGAGCATAGAACAAGGAATATGATCGACCTAGAAGGGAGAAAACCAAAAGACATAAAAAAAGAGAATAAACATCAAAGGGAAAAGGCCCAAAGCCTGAGAAAGGCCTGGGGCCCAACATTAATGCTAAGCATGGTAGCGTGTGGGGAAACATAGCCACACCAAAATAACCGTCAAACACCGAGACAACAAGGTCTCGTGACCAGTAGGGTTGCGCAATGGTAGGGGGTGCCCACCAGAGAAGCAACCGACCACTGGAAAGGGGAGCCATACAACAGCTCCTAGGGACTTATAAATGGCTTGTAGTTTGGGTAGGGAAACCTGGAACACATAAGGCCCCTCTCTCCGGCAAGCTCCACCGTCCTCCGAAAGGACGGAGGCGCGGAGCAAGCGGGAGATACGAGGGGGAAACAGTATAAAACCAGAAACCTGAACACACTTTACCCTGTACAATATAAACACGAGCAGCATATAAACAGCCATTGAGAACTATAGCAAACCGCAGTCTGAGCCTTCAGATAAGGGAGAGAAAAACAACATCATCGAGTACTATCTTCCACCCGATCATCCGCACCATATCTGATTCTACGCCTGTCTCTCCTGGTCGGAGGAGTTTGCCAAATAGGTGTAGCTCTGGGAGTGGAGGGTAGTCTGCGAATCGCCGAGGCGTCCAAAAGTCCTAGCTTCACCAGGATCTCCTGACCCTCCAGGACCGAAGTGGCAGAGTATGTCGAGCCGTTATGTGGAATCACAAGACGAAACGGGAACCCCCAGCGGTACCTGATGCGGGCTGATTGCAAGACTGTGGTTATCTCCTTTAGGTTCCTCCTCCGCTCCAAAGTCGCCGGTGCGATATCTGGGAAAATTTGGATAACTTTGTCATCGAGAGTGATCCTCTGTTTGTTACGAGCTGCTCTCAAAATCTCCTCTTTGACCAGAAAGTCCTTCATGCAGAGAATGATATCCCTGGGAGGTTTGTCCTCCGGGGGCTTGGGGCGCAAAGCCCTATGTATCCGATCACATTTGAACATAGTGGCTTCATGGTCAGGGAGCAAGGATTTAAACAACCTGATCACTACCGGAATAAGCTCAGATTCGGACTCCGGGATGCCACGGATACGCAGATTATTGCGTCTATTTCTGTTATCGAGGTCTTCTATTTGAGACTGTAGAAGCTGGACCGTGGAGGAAAGGGCTTCATGTTCTCGACTGAGGTCATTATGAGCTATCGCCAACTCGTCGTGTTTAGTCTCTAGCCTTTCAGTCCTTGCGCCCAGGGCCGAGATTTCCTGTGAAAGTGCATGAGAAGTTTTCTGAAGTTCTGATTGAAACTTGGAAGCCAATCTATTGTACATGGAGTCCAGGCTGTCCTCCAGGTCAGCCTTTGAGAGGGCACTGGGAGTTCTTCTAGCCAACAGAGGAGCAGGAGAAGTTGGACCCAATAAGTGAGGCGGGGAGGCCGGGTCGGGGGAGAGGCGCCCCTCAACCGACCCCTCGCGCTCCATGCTAGATTGTTCCTGAGAGCGTAGAAGGTATTGTGTGAGAGTCTTTTGGGCGGTGCTCCGTGCCTTCTTTTTTTTAGACGGCATACACCAAGGCTCAGCGGGTTAGGAGATGAGGTAAGAAAAAAAAAAGTTGAAGGGGTGAAACGTGGTGCAGGTATACCTCAGAGATAGATTGAAGTCCCGAACGGAGCTAATCTGGGGTCTTAGAAATACATTTGGAGACTAGGTGCGTGTGCTGCTACTGGGGAGGGAGGCGGTGCAGTGAAGCAGAAGCAGCTAGCGCAGTGTCAATAGACAGTCTGTGGGCCAGCTGAGGGCTGCTGTGCCTCTGACTGATGTAAAAGCCCGGCAGCAGCTAGTTCCAAAGTGACAGGTAGAAGGGGGCACCCCCCAGAATGAACAGTCAATGGGGGGGTCAGGGCACCAGGAAACAGTCCGCAGCCGGGGGGGGGGAGGGCTGTGCCGTACTCACTGCGGGTCCAGGGGTAAATGGAGCAATTATTGAGGCAAGGAATCCTGCGAACCGCATACGCTGGAGATGAAGTGAAGAAAAGTGGTGGCAGGGAAGACACAGTAGGCCCAGGCAGCTCCTGACTCCAAACCGCTCTGTCTGAGGGCTAATTCTTGCTGAGGGGGCTGGGGAAGCCCTCCCTGGCTCCAAAGTAGTCCCACGTCGCTTGAGAGAGCAGAATCCAGAGGGGGTGTTCCACTTGCAGCAGATGTTGGTATCCGAAGTGCGGACGGAGGGCTGCGGCCTGCTCCGGGTGTACCAAGATGGCCGCCGTCTGGTGCTGTGGATCACTAGGCCCCAAACCTCTAGGCGTTCCTAATCTGCTTCGTTCGGCCACCGGACCAGGGCAGGGATGCACCGCTGCGTGGATGATTAGGAAGAGGAAGAGGAACCCCCCTGGAGCCGAGGGATGTCCAGCCGCTCCGGGATCGAGGTAGGCCGCAAGATGGCGGCGGAGCACCTCACGTGTGGGCGGCAGCTCGTGGACCGCCCGGAGATGCACCGAAAGGCCACCGGATGACAGCGGGCAGCTCCAGCAGGGCTTGCGGACAGATGAGAGCCCGACCAGCGGCGCTAGGAGTCCAGATCACGGCGGATGCTAGAAGGCCACAGCGGAGCTCTTGCTGAGCGCGTCCGTCCTCATCAACTTCCGGCCACGCCCCCGAAAAGTCCCAATCTTAAAGGCTTATAGGCAAGTTATTGGCATAATAAAGTGTTTGGGGACCCGGGTATTGCCCTGGGGGACATGTATCAATGCAAAAAATTTTTTTTTTAAAACAATCTTTTGTTTTTAAAGGAGCAGTGATTTTATTAATGCTTAAAGGGAAACAATAAAAATGAAAAATTCCTTTAAATATCGTTCCTTTAAAGTGGCGCATCTGTACAATGTGTAGAACCTGCTGCAACAATCCTGACATTTTATGAAGGCACATGGGGGTGCCACTGAGCTGTAGCCGGGTGGTCACGCCCTTTGCCTATATAAGAACTGTCAAAGCGGAGAGGTGGCAGACAGCTGGAGGCCTCCAAAGAGGCAACAGCAGTTTTTTTGCTATTTTTCAGGACGGTGAGCGTCGTGATTGACTGACGAAAAATGTGTTCGTTTTCGTTTCATTCAGTTTTCTTTTTTTTCTTTTTCAAGTCATTCTTTATGATCTAAATTCGTTATTTTTTAATAAATTCAGAACTTCGGAAAAATTTGAATATGGAAATCTGAAAATTCTGAAATTAGAAAATTAGAAAATCTGAAAATCAGAAAATTCACGAATTCGAAAATTTTTAAATCCCAAAATTCTAAAATACGCAAGTAAAGCCGCGTACACACGGGCGGACTGTCTGGCCTACTTAGTCCGCCGAAACACATTTCAGCGGACAGTCCGCTCGTGTGTGGGCTTCAGTGGACTTTTTCAGCGTGCAGTCTGGCGGACTAAGTATTTCGGAATTTCCGTAATACTGTCTGTCGGACTCGCATTTCGGCGGACAATCCGCCCGTGTGTGTGCCAGTCCGCCGTACTTTTTTATTGATTTAATATGTAGTACAAAGCATATGTAAGAAGCATAAACATGATGTACAAATTAGTACAAACATAGTACCATAAGATCAGGGTAATAGACAATATTTATATGGGTAGATACCGGTCACATTCCACCTACTTTGTGACTACTGGATGTTGCAATTTTATATTGCGCTGCCTCAGCTCCCGCGGTGGGATATATATCCGCGGCTTGCCCTTGGCTAGTCACCATGCATTGCGGTTGCTGTTTGGGTTGGTGAGTGCATTTGGTGAGCTGTCTATAGATATTTTATATGTTTTTTAAATTAATGACATATTATATCTTTATTATATATATTCCATAGGAACTATCGATGCATCTGCTCCTGACGAGTGGAAAAATCCATGAAACGCGTCGAGCTACACTTGATGCTACAGTTAAATATTCCATATGGCCTGATATTGATCTTTATTCAGCAACCTGTTTCCATATTGTACAACATTTGGGAAAGATTTGTTTAAATATTTTTTAATAGATATACATATATATATATACACCATGTGGGTGCATGTGCCAGTTTTGGGCGGGTTGCCATGGTATTCATCTACCAAGGTATCTACCCATATAAATATTGTCTATTACCCTGATCTTATGGTACTATGTTTGTACTAATTTGTTCATCATGTTTATGCTTCTTACATATGCTTTGTACTACATATTAAATCAATAAATATTTTTTATGATTTATGTCATCAATTGAATATTATGCATTTATAACTCACCTCCACTATTTAATCGCTTCATTTAAAGTCCCAAACCCCCTTTTCAGTTCGTATACATTACCGGGATGGAAGCACCTTGTGGTGCTTCATTTAAAGTCCCACCCCTCCCCCCTTCTTTTTTGTAATTATACTACTTCATAAACAACAATCATGTAATCAATTAAAATATAAGATTAAATAAATAAATAAAATATATAAATGATAAATTAATATCACTAATTCGGAGTCTCAAGATCACATGATGTTGAAGGTGTAGCATAAGGCTAAGGCTCTACGTGTTTCGTGGGGACTCCCACTCATCAGGAGTAATAAAACGGGTGCAACAATCTATAATTACATAAAAGTGTAAAGGTAATATTGTTCAAGGTAGAGGATGCCATAAAGGGAATCAAAGCCTCCCCCGGAGCTGAGGCCGCACAAATGGAGATGCATCGAGGCGCAGGGCAGCAGCATGAGGAACACCAATAGTGATTTACCAATAGCCGTGAAGGTTCATCTAAGTAAGACATCATGGGGTCCCGTGTGAAGTGAACAAGAAGGGGGATAATACGATGTGTGCTCCTGCAGCATGCTGTCCCGGTGCCAAGAATTAGCCACAAGTGTGTAGATTTGTTGTTAAAGCGGAAGTAAACCCATCGATCTAACAGTTTGAAAAAACTGTTAAATTCCCGGCATGCCGGAAATGTTAACTGTCACATTGGTTGTGCTCTCAACCAAACTGTCAAACCATCCAATGGCTGGCGTCATAACTGATCACATGGGCAGCTTCATGACAGTTAAAGATTAAAGGGAGGCCAAGATGGCAGCTTCCTTGGCTGAAAACGTTAGGAGGGTTTACTTCCACTTTAAGTTGAATCTGTTTGTAATTTTGAACTGGTGCATTTTTAAAGTGTAGCTCCAGTCAAAAAATCTATTTTTAAGCTTTTTGGAAAACATAGGGAAGGGTTATCACCCCTGTACCATTTTTTTTTGCTGTCTGTGTGACCTCTTCAGAAAATTTCACCTCACTTTCTGTCCCAATGACAAATGTTTTTTTTGAAAATTTGTTTTTTTTAGTAAAACAAGGATTGGGATAAAGCATCAGTGGAGAGAGGAGACACGTTTTTCCCATATCAACTCTTACAGGAGAGAATTCCCCTTCCTAGGGGTAGATTTCATCTCACTTCCTGTTGTCTCCTTCCGTTTGCAAGTAGGAGACTTTTGTAAGTTGGATGTTTGAAAGTAGGGGCCTGCCCTATATGCCCTGCAGAAATGGCGGAACAAGGTGTTGGTTTTGCCACAACATTGTAAGCCCTCAAAGTGACTCTTGGTGGGCGCTGGAGCGCCCTGCTGTGAACTATTATATCAAGAATTGTAATTACATGCCATTGTTGAACAGTGGTAGAAAAATTGGGCCTTTGGTGGTGGTGGTGCTGGTGGCATAACACTGTTAGTCCTCACATTTACTCTTGGCGGGCGCTGGAACGGGCCCTGCTGTGAAATATTATATCAAGAATTGTAATTGCATACACCTTTTGAACAGGGGCACAAAAATTGGGCCTTTGGTGGTGGTGTTTTCCACTGCTAAACCTTTCACTTGATTTCTAAATTGCTGCATTTTTAAATTCCAAAAGCCAATATAAAGGAATATTAGTGGTTAAAAAAAAGAACTTGTGGGTTTATTTTTTTGTACAATTCACCGTTAAGGGGGCCTGGCAATATGATTGTAACTAGTAAAATAAAGACAATTAAACAATTAGACAATTGAAATAAAGGTGTGTTGGGAAAATGCATATATGGAAAACACTGCATGTGGAGATACTTACTGGGAAACGATTCTATATAAAGGATATTATTATTTCTTAAGACCATAAGGGTGCTGTGGAAAAAAATATATAAAAAAGGGGGAGATGTTAATTATTACAATTATTGGTCATGACTAATAGGGATGGGCCGAACACCCCCCTCTCCCCCCCGGTTTGGTTCGCACCAGAACACTAGCGAACATGCAAACCCTATTAAAGTCTATGGGACATGAACATGAAAAGTCCCAATCTTTTTTTGTTTTCAAAAAAGGTTTTTATTAAAGCTATTAACAGAAATACAAAGTCAGAAAAAGAATCATATTTCAACATTGGCCTAAGAAGTTGGAAGACAAGGTTACCAAAAGGTGATAAACAAATAACAGAACCCTGCAGGACAAACCACAGATAAATAATTAACTGTATGGGTCTTACATCCAACAATCGGTCATAAAAGTAAGGAGAATGACAAGTTAAACGAGCTGACCATCATAACCAAATTACAAAAGAGAGATCATGACAGGGAGAAAGGGAAGAGAGAGCAGAGAGAAACAAAGGAAAAAGAGGAGAAAATGCAAACAGAAAAGAGAAGCAAAATGAAAAACCTAAGGTGCGATCACTTCAGTAAACGAAATAGGAACCATGGGTTCCACTTAAGGTCATAAATGTGTTCAGTGTCATGCAGAGTGTGAAAGATCTTTTCAGACAGCATTACCTGATCAATACGAGAGAGAACTTGTGCTAATGGTATAGACGGGGACTTCCAATGAAGTGCAATAGTCCATAGTACAGCGACACAAATAGAGTGCACTAGCCTTATAAAATGTTTAGGAGTGTCAGGGGGGGTCTGGAAGAGAAGACAGTGGTGGTAAGAGAGGGACAGTGTTCGGCCCGCGAACCCATCCACCAGTTTTAAGACCTCCTGCCAAACAGGGCGAATTAAGTCACAATCCCAAAAAATGTGAACAAAGGTGCCAGGAAGATTGCATCCTCTAAAACAGTTGGGGGATGTAAGGGGATAAATCTGGTGCAAACGTACCGGGGTGTAGTACCACCTGGTGAGAACTTTGATGGCCGTCTCTCTAACAGTTAGGGATCTGGTGCATTTGCGCATGTTGTTCCAACCTTCCTCCCAATCCACCACTCCCGTCTCCAGAGCCAACTCCTCCTCCCAGCGTGCTCTATATCGGAGGGACTGACACTCCGAATGTCCCTCAAGGGCCCTATATATCAGAGAGATCAGTCCTTTTTGGCGTGGGGAATTAAAACACACGTCTTCAAAGATAGTGAGCTGTGCCTGGGGACGGAGTCCATACCGGGAGAGAAAGAAGTGGCGGATCTGCAGGTATCTATAACGTTCAGAGTCCGGGAGTTGGTGCTGGGCCTGCAGAGTCGAAAATGGAACAAAGCCAGAGCCCGTCACAAAGTCTTTCAGCTGGGTAAGCCCACAACGGACCCATATATCAAAAGATTCAGGATGGAGATAAGCCAGGGGGAACCTAGGGTCACCCAGGAAGGAAGCCCCCACAGAGCGACCCAGGGTGATGTCGTATCTCTGCTTAAAGCGGTGCCACAGTTGGAGGCAATCCGCCACTATAGTATTGCGAGTGGTTAAAGTCAGGAGGGGACGATTAGTTGACCACATAAGGCCGGGGAGATAGAATGGAGTGATCGAGTCACCCTCAAACCTCACCCAGGGGACTCTAGAATTAGGGATCGACCACTGTGCCTGCTGGGTAAATCTGCAGGCAAGGTAGTACAACCAAACCTGAGGTACCCCCAAGCCACCACTTTTCATAGATCTGTAGAGTACCCCTCTCGCAAACCTGGGAGGTCTACTGTTCCAAATAAACCTATTGAAATGGGACTGAAGGTCAAGGAGAAAACCCTTGGAGAGCTTAACCGGTAGAGAGCGAAATAAATATAGCAACCTGGGAAGGATGACCATTTTGAGGGCAGTGATTCGTCCTATAAAAGGGATACGTAAAGAGAGCCAGCTTTTTAGGGTGTTTTTAAGTTTGCTAATCAGTGGGGGGTAATTGACCCCAAAGAGGTCCCCGAAATTCCCGGGAAGTCCAACCCCCAGGTAAGGAATGTGGGAGGCGGCCCAAGTAAATGAGTAGTTTTGTTTAATAAGGGCCAAATCATTGGGGGTAAAGCCTATAGGGAGGGCTACAGATTTAGACACATTAATGGAAAGGCCAGAGATTTTCGCAAAGTGAGACAGTGTCAAAAAAAGATTGGGAAGGGAGACATGTGGGTTAGTAATAAACATCAAAACATCATCTGCATACATGCAGAATTTATACGTTTCGGATCCCTTAGTGTAACCAGTAATATCAGGATGTCTAAGGAGGGCAATTGCAAGGGGTTCCAGGGCTATAGCAAAGATTAAAGGGGAAAGGGGGCCCCCCTGTCTAGTGCCTTTACCTATGGGGAAGAATTCTGAGTTACAGCCAGGCAACCTAATGCGAGTCATAGGATTATTATAGAGGGCTTGGAATCCTGCTAGAAAGCTACCCCGAAAGCCCATGAGAGGCAAAAGTGTGTCTAAATAGTTCCATGTAACACTGTCAAACGCCTTCTGTATGTCTAAACTCAACAGGAGGAGCTTACGGGAGAACAGGTTGGCATCTTGGATAACATTGGAGGCAAGGCGTATATTGTCAGTGATAAAGCGATGTGGAATAAACCCAGATTGGAAGGGGGAAATCAGGGAAGGGATAAATTTTGCTAGTCTGTCGGCTAAGATTCTGCTAAATACTTTGATATCATTATTTATAACCGAGATTGGCCTAAAGTTTTGAGGTAGATTATGATTTTTATTGGGTTTAGGGATCAGTGACATGTTGGCTAACAGCATTTCCTCTGGGAAGCTATCACCTAATAGAATCGAGTTGAAAAGTTGCATCATTCTGGGGGCTAAAATCATGGAGAATTTTTTGTAATAGAGGGCTGAAAAGCCGTCCGAACCCAACTTTAGTGACTTGAGAACCCCTAAGATTTCCGGGACAGTAAAGGGAGCATTCAACGCCTCCATTTGTGAGGGGGAGAGCGTCGGGAGAGGGATGTCCTGCAACCAGGACAGGTCATCGAGAGAAGGAAGGGTGCGGGGGGCTTCTAGGAGTTTAGAATAGAATTGCTCAAAGATCTTGAGAACCTCTTTGGGATGTGACGATACAAAACCCTCACTATTAGATAGCCGGTAGACATGAGGCGGTCGAAGTGTGCTAGACAACTTCCTAGCAAACGAGGTCGATGCAGAGTTGTTGAATAACAAACTGCGAGCTTTGGCCCAGCGTAGCGTCTTCTCAACCTTGGAGGACAACAAGGAGTCGAGTTCCAGGCGCTTCTGGTCTATGGAACGCCTGGTCGAGTCTAAGTGCAGTGAGGATGCGTCTTTGTATAAGTGATCTAATTCTCTGGTTAGTTCCACTATCCTAATTCTATTGGATTCATTCCGGGCTGCGGAAAGACTAATAAGTCGTCCCCTGATGACGGCTTTATGCGCCATCCAGAGGGTTGAGGGCTGCGTGTCCGGGCGAGCATTCAAGGAAAAATACTCCTCCAGAGACTGAGCTACCTGGGCTTCCACCCCTGAGTCCGAGAGAAGGGATTCATTCAATCTCCAGGAGTGAGGCGTGGGAGCGAGCCTAATGAACCCCGTAGTAAAGGAAATAGCCTGATGATCGGACCAAACACAGGGGTGGATGGAGGCCTCCACCGAGTTAGCAAGAATAATTGGAGTGGAGTAAATGTAGTCCAACCTCGCATAACTGTTATGCGGGTGGGAGAAGAAAGTGTACTCCCTGCAGCCTATGTTGTGGGCTCTCCAGGTGTCAGTGAGTTGCAGGTCACGTAGGCCCCTGGAGAGCGATTTCGGGAAAGCTCTAGAAGTGATTGGTGTCGATGAATGGTCTAGAGTGGCGTTGGCAACTGAATTAAAATCACCACCTACAATCAAGTGAGGAGAGTGGTATTGAGCAATTTTCTCAAAAAATGACCCAAAGAAAGTGGCCGATCCCTCATTGGGTGCGTAAATACTAGCAATAGTAAGTTCTCTGTTGTGGACAACACCCTGAATAATAACATAGCGGCTCTCGGGGTCTCTAAATATATGCTTAACCTCCATCGGGAGGGAGGAGTGAAGGAGTATGGCGGCACCCCTGGTCTTGGACGAGTGGAGCGAGTAGAAGGCTTGAGGGAAGTCCTTATGGAAAAATTTAGGGTGAGAGGAGCAGGAGAAATGTGTTTCTTGGAGTAGAAGGATTTTAGCTCCAAGGCTTTTATAAAAGGAGAAGGCTTTACGCCTTTTGGATGGTGAATTAAATCCCTTGACATTGTGGGAAACACAAGTTATTGCCATGGAAAATAAAAAATAACAACTATAGTGGAGAGGTCAGATATGGTGGCAAGGGGAGAAAGGGAAACTCTCAGGGAATACTCGTCCAACAGGCACCAGAAACACAGGGGGACCCTCATATCATCAGCTGGGTAACAGAAAAATAAGATAAGGTGCAATAACAACAAGTGTAGAATGAGAACACCAATCCTGAGCATAAAAGGAGCCTGAATGATTGCAAGAGCATAGAACAAGGAATATGATCGACCTAGAAGGGAGAAAACCAAAAGACATAAAAAAAGAGAATAAACATCAAAGGGAAAAGGCCCAAAGCCTGAGAAAGGCCTGGGGCCCAACATTAATGCTAAGCATGGTAGCGTGTGGGGAAACATAGCCACACCAAAATAACCGTCAAACACCGAGACAACAAGGTCTCGTGACCAGTAGGGTTGCGCAATGGTAGGGGGTGCCCACCAGAGAAGCAACCGACCACTGGAAAGGGGAGCCATACAACAGCTCCTAGGGACTTATAAATGGCTTGTAGTTTGGGTAGGGAAACCTGGAACACATAAGGCCCCTCTCTCCGGCAAGCTCCACCGTCCTCCGAAAGGACGGAGGCGCGGAGCAAGCGGGAGATACGAGGGGGAAACAGTATAAAACCAGAAACCTGAACACACTTTACCCTGTACAATATAAACACGAGCAGCATATAAACAGCCATTGAGAACTATAGCAAACCGCAGTCTGAGCCTTCAGATAAGGGAGAGAAAAACAACATCATCGAGTACTATCTTCCACCCGATCATCCGCACCATATCTGATTCTACGCCTGTCTCTCCTGGTCGGAGGAGTTTGCCAAATAGGTGTAGCTCTGGGAGTGGAGGGTAGTCTGCGAATCGCCGAGGCGTCCAAAAGTCCTAGCTTCACCAGGATCTCCTGACCCTCCAGGACCGAAGTGGCAGAGTATGTCGAGCCGTTATGTGGAATCACAAGACGAAACGGGAACCCCCAGCGGTACCTGATGCGGGCTGATTGCAAGACTGTGGTTATCTCCTTTAGGTTCCTCCTCCGCTCCAAAGTCGCCGGTGCGATATCTGGGAAAATTTGGATAACTTTGTCATCGAGAGTGATCCTCTGTTTGTTACGAGCTGCTCTCAAAATCTCCTCTTTGACCAGAAAGTCCTTCATGCAGAGAATGATATCCCTGGGAGGTTTGTCCTCCGGGGGCTTGGGGCGCAAAGCCCTATGTATCCGATCACATTTGAACATAGTGGCTTCATGGTCAGGGAGCAAGGATTTAAACAACCTGATCACTACCGGAATAAGCTCAGATTCGGACTCCGGGATGCCACGGATACGCAGATTATTGCGTCTATTTCTGTTATCGAGGTCTTCTATTTGAGACTGTAGAAGCTGGACCGTGGAGGAAAGGGCTTCATGTTCTCGACTGAGGTCATTATGAGCTATCGCCAACTCGTCGTGTTTAGTCTCTAGCCTTTCAGTCCTTGCGCCCAGGGCCGAGATTTCCTGTGAAAGTGCATGAGAAGTTTTCTGAAGTTCTGATTGAAACTTGGAAGCCAATCTATTGTACATGGAGTCCAGGCTGTCCTCCAGGTCAGCCTTTGAGAGGGCACTGGGAGTTCTTCTATCCAACAGAGGAGCAGGAGAAGTTGGACCCAATAAGTGAGGCGGGGAGGCCGGGTCGGGGGAGAGGCGCCCCTCAACCGACCCCTCACGCTCCATGCTAGATTGTTCCTGAGAGCGTAGAAGGTATTGTGTGAGAGTCTTTTGGGCGGTGCTCCGTGCCTTCTTTTTTTTAGACGGCATACACCAAGGCTCAGCGGGTTAGGAGATGAGGTAAGAAAAAAAAAAGTTGAAGGGGTGAAACGTGGTGCAGGTATACCTCAGAGATAGATTGAAGTCCCGAACGGAGCTAATCTGGGGTCTTAGAAATACATTTGGAGACTAGGTGCGTGTGCTGCTACTGTGGAGGGAGGCGGTGCAGTGAAGCAGAAGCAGCTAGCGCAGTGTCAATAGACAGTCTGTGGGCCAGCTGAGGGCTGCTGTGCCTCTGACTGATGTAAAAGCCCGGCAGCAGCTAGTTCCAAAGTGACAGGTAGAAGGGGGCACCCCCCAGAATGAACAGTCAATGGGGGGGTCAGGGCACCAGGAAACAGTCCGCAGCCGGGGGGGGGGGAGGGCTGTGCCGTACTCACTGCGGGTCCAGGGGTAAATGGAGCAATTATTGAGGCAAGGAATCCTGCGAACCGCATACGCTGGAGATGAAGTGAAGAAAAGTGGTGGCAGGGAAGACACAGTAGGCCCAGGCAGCTCCTGACTCCAAACCGCTCTGTCTGAGGGCTAATTCTTGCTGAGGGGGCTGGGGAAGCCCTCCCTGGCTCCAAAGTAGTCCCACGTCGCTTGAGAGAGCAGAATCCAGAGGGGGTGTTCCACTTGCAGCAGATGTTGGTATCCGAAGTGCGGACGGAGGGCTGCGGCCTGCTCCGGGTGTACCAAGATGGCCGCCGTCTGGTGCTGTGGATCACTAGGCCCCAAACCTCTAGGCGTTCCTAATCTGCTTCGTTCGGCCACCGGACCAGGGCAGGGATGCACCGCTGCGTGGATGATTAGGAAGAGGAAGAGGAACCCCCCTGGAGCCGAGGGATGTCCAGCCGCTCCGGGATCGAGGTAGGCCGCAAGATGGCGGCGGAGCACCTCACGTGTGGGCGGCAGCTCGTGGACCGCCCGGAGATGCACCGAAAGGCCACCGGATGACAGCGGGCAGCTCCAGCAGGGCTTGCGGACAGATGAGAGCCCGACCAGCGGCGCTAGGAGTCCGGATCACGGCGGATGCTAGAAGGCCACAGCGGAGCTCTTGCTGAGCGCGTCCGTCCTCATCAACTTCCGGCCACGCCCCCGAAAAGTCCCAATCTTAAAGGCTTATAGGCAAGTTATTGGCATAATAAAGTGTTTGGGGACCCGGGTATTGCCCTGGGGGACATGTATCAATGCAAAAATTTTTTTTTTTAAAACAATCTTTTGTTTTTAAAGGAGCAGTGATTTTATTAATGCTTAAAGTGAAACAATAAAAATGAAAAATTCCTTTAAATATCGTTCCTTTAAAGTGGCGCATCTGTACAATGTGTAGAACCTGCTGCAACAATCCTGACATTTTATGAAGACACATGGGGGTGCCACTGAGCTGTAGCCGGGTGGTCACGCCCTTTGCCTATATAAGAACTGTCAAAGCGGAGAGGTGGCAGACAGCTGGAGGCCTCCAAAGAGGCAACAGCAGTTTTTTTGCTATTTTTCAGGACGGTGAGCGTCGTGATTGACTGACGAAAAATGTGTTCGTTTTCGTTTCATTCAGTTTTCTTTTTTTTCTTTTTCAAGTCATTCTTTATGATCTAAATTCGTTATTTTTTAATAAATTCAGAACTTCGGAAAAATTTGAATATGGAAATCTGAAAATTCTGAAATTAGAAAATTAGAAAATCTGAAAATCAGAAAATTCACGAATTCGAAAATTTTTAAATCCCAAAATTCTAAAATACGCAAGTAAAGCCGCGTACACACGGGCGGACTGTCTGGCCTACTTAGTCCGCCGAAACACATTTCAGCGGACAGTCCGCTCGTGTGTGGGCTTCAGTGGACTTTTTCAGCGTGCAGTCTGGCGGACTAAGTATTTCGGAATTTCCGTAATACTGTCTGTCGGACTCGCATTTCGGCGGACAATCCGCCCGTGTGTGTGCCAGTCCGCCGTACTTTTTTATTGATTTAATATGTAGTACAAAGCATATGTAAGAAGCATAAACATGATGTACAAATTAGTACAAACATAGTACCATAAGATCAGGGTAATAGACAATATTTATATGGGTAGATACCGGTCACATTCCACCTACTTTGTGACTACTGGATGTTGCAATTTTATATTGCGCTGCCTCAGCTCCCGCGGTGGGATATATATCCGCGGCTTGCCCTTGGCTAGTCACCATGCATTGCGGTTGCTGTTTGGGTTGGTGAGTGCATTTGGTGAGCTGTCTATAGATATTTTATATGTTTTTTAAATTAATGACATATTATATCTTTATTATATATATTCCATAGGAACTATCGATGCATCTGCTCCTGACGAGTGGAAAAATCCATGAAACGCGTCGAGCTACACTTGATGCTACAGTTAAATATTCCATATGGCCTGATATTGATCTTTATTCAGCAACCTGTTTCCATATTGTACAACATTTGGGAAAGATTTGTTTAAATATTTTTTAATAGATATACATATATATATATACACCATGTGGGTGCATGTGCCAGTTTTGGGCGGGTTGCCATGGTATTCATCTACCAAGGTATCTACCCATATAAATATTGTCTATTACCCTGATCTTATGGTACTATGTTTGTACTAATTTGTTCATCATGTTTATGCTTCTTACATATGCTTTGTACTACATATTAAATCAATAAATATTTTTTATGATTTATGTCATCAATTGAATATTATGCATTTATAACTCACCTCCACTATTTAATCGCTTCATTTAAAGTCCCAAACCCCCTTTTCAGTTCGTATACATTACCGGGATGGAAGCACCTTGTGGTGCTTCATTTAAAGTCCCACCCCTCCCCCCTTCTTTTTTGTAATTATACTACTTCATAAACAACAATCATGTAATCAATTAAAATATAAGATTAAATAAATAAATAAAATATATAAATGATAAATTAATATCACTAATTCGGAGTCTCAAGATCACATGATGTTGAAGGTGTAGCATAAGGCTAAGGCTCTACGTGTTTCGTGGGGACTCCCACTCATCAGGAGTAATAAAACGGGTGCAACAATCTATAATTACATAAAAGTGTAAAGGTAATATTGTTCAAGGTAGAGGATGCCATAAAGGGAATCAAAGCCTCCCCCGGAGCTGAGGCCGCACAAATGGAGATGCATCGAGGCGCAGGGCAGCAGCATGAGGAACACCAATAGTGATTTACCAATAGCCGTGAAGGTTCATCTAAGTAAGACATCATGGGGTCCCGTGTGAAGTGAACAAGAAGGGGGATAATACGATGTGTGCTCCTGCAGCATGCTGTCCCGGTGCCAAGAATTAGCCACAAGTGTGTAGATTTGTTGTTAAAGCGGAAGTAAACCCATCGATCTAACAGTTTGAAAAAACTGTTAAATTCCCGGCATGCCGGAAATGTTAACTGTCACATTGGTTGTGCTCTCAACCAAACTGTCAAACCATCCAATGGCTGGCGTCATAACTGATCACATGGGCAGCTTCATGACAGTTAAAGATTAAAGGGAGGCCAAGATGGCAGCTTCCTTGGCTGAAAACGTTAGGAGGGTTTACTTCCACTTTAAGTTGAATCTGTTTGTAATTTTGAACTGGTGCATTTTTAAAGTGTAGCTCCAGTCAAAAAATCTATTTTTAAGCTTTTTGGAAAACATAGGGAAGGGTTATCACCCCTGTACCATTTTTTTTTGCTGTCTGTGTGACCTCTTCAGAAAATTTCACCTCACTTTCTGTCCCAATGACAAATGTTTTTTTTGAAAATTTGTTTTTTTTAGTAAAACAAGGATTGGGATAAAGCATCAGTGGAGAGAGGAGACACGTTTTTCCCATATCAACTCTTACAGGAGAGAATTCCCCTTCCTAGGGGTAGATTTCATCTCACTTCCTGTTGTCTCCTTCCGTTTGCAAGTAGGAGACTTTTGTAAGTTGGATGTTTGAAAGTAGGGGCCTGCCCTATATGCCCTGCAGAAATGGCGGAACAAGGTGTTGGTTTTGCCACAACATTGTAAGCCCTCAAAGTGACTCTTGGTGGGCGCTGGAGCGCCCTGCTGTGAACTATTATATCAAGAATTGTAATTACATGCCATTGTTGAACAGTGGTAGAAAAATTGGGCCTTTGGTGGTGGTGGTGCTGGTGGCATAACACTGTTAGTCCTCACATTTACTCTTGGCGGGCGCTGGAACGGGCCCTGCTGTGAAATATTATATCAAGAATTGTAATTGCATACACCTTTTGAACAGGGGCACAAAAATTGGGCCTTTGGTGGTGGTGTTTTCCACTGCTAAACCTTTCACTTGATTTCTAAATTGCTGCATTTTTAAATTCCAAAAGCCAATATAAAGGAATATTAGTGGTTAAAAAAAAGAACTTGTGGGTTTATTTTTTTGTACAATTCACCGTTAAGGGGGCCTGGCAATATGATTGTAACTAGTAAAATAAAGACAATTAAACAATTAGACAATTGAAATAAAGGTGTGTTGGGAAAATGCATATATGGAAAACACTGCATGTGGAGATACTTACTGGGAAACGATTCTATATAAAGGATATTATTATTTCTTAAGACCATAAGGGTGCTGTGGAAAAAAATATATAAAAAAGGGGGATATGTTAATTATTACAATTATTGGTCATGACTAATAGGGATGGGCCGAACACCCCCCTCTCCCCCCCGGTTTGGTTCGCACCAGAACACTAGCGAACATGCAAACCCTATTAAAGTCTATGGGACATGAACATGAAAAGTCCCAATCTTTTTTTGTTTTCAAAAAAGGTTTTTATTAAAGCTATTAACAGAAATACAAAGTCAGAAAAAGAATCATATTTCAACATTGGCCTAAGAAGTTGGAAGACAAGGTTACCAAAAGGTGATAAACAAATAACAGAACCCTGCAGGACAAACCACAGATAAATAATTAACTGTATGGGTCTTACATCCAACAATCGGTCATAAAAGTAAGGAGAATGACAAGTTAAACGAGCTGACCATCATAACCAAATTACAAAAGAGAGATCATGACAGGGAGAAAGGGAAGAGAGAGCAGAGAGAAACAAAGGAAAAAGAGGAGAAAATGCAAACAGAAAAGAGAAGCAAAATGAAAAACCTAAGGTGCGATCACTTCAGTAAACGAAATAGGAACCATGGGTTCCACTTAAGGTCATAAATGTGTTCAGTGTCATGCAGAGTGTGAAAGATCTTTTCAGACAGCATTACCTGATCAATACGAGAGAGAACTTGTGCTAATGGTATAGACGGGGACTTCCAATGAAGTGCAATAGTCCATAGTACAGCGACACAAATAGAGTGCACTAGCCTTATAAAATGTTTAGGAGTGTCAGGGGGGGTCTGGAAGAGAAGACAGTGGTGGTAAGAGAGGGACAGTGTTCGGCCCGCGAACCCATCCACCAGTTTTAAGACCTCCTGCCAAACAGGGCGAATTAAGTCACAATCCCAAAAAATGTGAACAAAGGTGCCAGGAAGATTGCATCCTCTAAAACAGTTGGGGGATGTAAGGGGATAAATCTGGTGCAAACGTACCGGGGTGTAGTACCACCTGGTGAGAACTTTGATGGCCGTCTCTCTAACAGTTAGGGATCTGGTGCATTTGCGCATGTTGTTCCAACCTTCCTCCCAATCCACCACTCCCGTCTCCAGAGCCAACTCCTCCTCCCAGCGTGCTCTATATCGGAGGGACTGACACTCCGAATGTCCCTCAAGGGCCCTATATATCAGAGAGATCAGTCCTTTTTGGCGTGGGGAATTAAAACACACGTCTTCAAAGATAGTGAGCTGTGCCTGGGGACGGAGTCCATACCGGGAGAGAAAGAAGTGGCGGATCTGCAGGTATCTATAACGTTCAGAGTCCGGGAGTTGGTGCTGGGCCTGCAGAGTCGAAAATGGAACAAAGCCAGAGCCCGTCACAAAGTCTTTCAGCTGGGTAAGCCCACAACGGACCCATATATCAAAAGATTCAGGATGGAGATAAGCCAGGGGGAACCTAGGGTCACCCAGGAAGGAAGCCCCCACAGAGCGACCCAGGGTGATGTCGTATCTCTGCTTAAAGCGGTGCCACAGTTGGAGGCAATCCGCCACTATAGTATTGCGAGTGGTTAAAGTCAGGAGGGGACGATTAGTTGACCACATAAGGCCGGGGAGATAGAATGGAGTGATCGAGTCACCCTCAAACCTCACCCAGGGGACTCTAGAATTAGGGATCGACCACTGTGCCTGCTGGGTAAATCTGCAGGCAAGGTAGTACAACCAAACCTGAGGTACCCCCAAGCCACCACTTTTCATAGATCTGTAGAGTACCCCTCTCGCAAACCTGGGAGGTCTACTGTTCCAAATAAACCTATTGAAATGGGACTGAAGGTCAAGGAGAAAACCCTTGGAGAGCTTAACCGGTAGAGAGCGAAATAAATATAGCAACCTGGGAAGGATGACCATTTTGAGGGCAGTGATTCGTCCTATAAAAGGGATACGTAAAGAGAGCCAGCTTTTTAGGGTGTTTTTAAGTTTGCTAATCAGTGGGGGGTAATTGACCCCAAAGAGGTCCCCGAAATTCCCGGGAAGTCCAACCCCCAGGTAAGGAATGTGGGAGGCGGCCCAAGTAAATGAGTAGTTTTGTTTAATAAGGGCCAAATCATTGGGGGTAAAGCCTATAGGGAGGGCTACAGATTTAGACACATTAATGGAAAGGCCAGAGATTTTCGCAAAGTGAGACAGTGTCAAAAAAAGATTGGGAAGGGAGACATGTGGGTTAGTAATAAACATCAAAACATCATCTGCATACATGCAGAATTTATACGTTTCGGATCCCTTAGTGTAACCAGTAATATCAGGATGTCTAAGGAGGGCAATTGCAAGGGGTTCCAGGGCTATAGCAAAGATTAAAGGGGAAAGGGGGCCCCCCTGTCTAGTGCCTTTACCTATGGGGAAGAATTCTGAGTTACAGCCAGGCAACCTAATGCGAGTCATAGGATTATTATAGAGGGCTTGGAATCCTGCTAGAAAGCTACCCCGAAAGCCCATGAGAGGCAAAAGTGTGTCTAAATAGTTCCATGTAACACTGTCAAACGCCTTCTGTATGTCTAAACTCAACAGGAGGAGCTTACGGGAGAACAGGTTGGCATCTTGGATAACATTGGAGGCAAGGCGTATATTGTCAGTGATAAAGCGATGTGGAATAAACCCAGATTGGAAGGGGGAAATCAGGGAAGGGATAAATTTTGCTAGTCTGTCGGCTAAGATTCTGCTAAATACTTTGATATCATTATTTATAACCGAGATTGGCCTAAAGTTTTGAGGTAGATTATGATTTTTATTGGGTTTAGGGATCAGTGACATGTTGGCTAACAGCATTTCCTCTGGGAAGCTATCACCTAATAGAATCGAGTTGAAAAGTTGCATCATTCTGGGGGCTAAAATCATGGAGAATTTTTTGTAATAGAGGGCTGAAAAGCCGTCCGAACCCAACTTTAGTGACTTGAGAACCCCTAAGATTTCCGGGACAGTAAAGGGAGCATTCAACGCCTCCATTTGTGAGGGGGAGAGCGTCGGGAGAGGGATGTCCTGCAACCAGGACAGGTCATCGAGAGAAGGAAGGGTGCGGGGGGCTTCTAGGAGTTTAGAATAGAATTGCTCAAAGATCTTGAGAACCTCTTTGGGATGTGACGATACAAAACCCTCACTATTAGATAGCCGGTAGACATGAGGCGGTCGAAGTGTGCTAGACAACTTCCTAGCAAACGAGGTCGATGCAGAGTTGTTGAATAACAAACTGCGAGCTTTGGCCCAGCGTAGCGTCTTCTCAACCTTGGAGGACAACAAGGAGTCGAGTTCCAGGCGCTTCTGGTCTATGGAACGCCTGGTCGAGTCTAAGTGCAGTGAGGATGCGTCTTTGTATAAGTGATCTAATTCTCTGGTTAGTTCCACTATCCTAATTCTATTGGATTCATTCCGGGCTGCGGAAAGACTAATAAGTCGTCCCCTGATGACGGCTTTATGCGCCATCCAGAGGGTTGAGGGCTGCGTGTCCGGGCGAGCATTCAAGGAAAAATACTCCTCCAGAGACTGAGCTACCTGGGCTTCCACCCCTGAGTCCGAGAGAAGGGATTCATTCAATCTCCAGGAGTGAGGCGTGGGAGCGAGCCTAATGAACCCCGTAGTAAAGGAAATAGCCTGATGATCGGACCAAACACAGGGGTGGATGGAGGCCTCCACCGAGTTAGCAAGAATAATTGGAGTGGAGTAAATGTAGTCCAACCTCGCATAACTGTTATGCGGGTGGGAGAAGAAAGTGTACTCCCTGCAGCCTATGTTGTGGGCTCTCCAGGTGTCAGTGAGTTGCAGGTCACGTAGGCCCCTGGAGAGCGATTTCGGGAAAGCTCTAGAAGTGATTGGTGTCGATGAATGGTCTAGAGTGGCGTTGGCAACTGAATTAAAATCACCACCTACAATCAAGTGAGGAGAGTGGTATTGAGCAATTTTCTCAAAAAATGACCCAAAGAAAGTGGCCGATCCCTCATTGGGTGCGTAAATACTAGCAATAGTAAGTTCTCTGTTGTGGACAACACCCTGAATAATAACATAGCGGCTCTCGGGGTCTCTAAATATATGCTTAACCTCCATCGGGAGGGAGGAGTGAAGGAGTATGGCGGCACCCCTGGTCTTGGACGAGTGGAGCGAGTAGAAGGCTTGAGGGAAGTCCTTATGGAAAAATTTAGGGTGAGAGGAGCGGGAGAAATGTGTTTCTTGGAGTAGAAGGATTTTAGCTCCAAGGCTTTTATAAAAGGAGAAGGCTTTACGCCTTTTGGATGGTGAATTAAATCCCTTGACATTGTGGGAAACACAAGTTATTGCCATGGAAAATAAAAAATAACAACTATAGTGGAGAGGTCAGATATGGTGGCAAGGGGAGAAAGGGAAACTCTCAGGGAATACTCGTCCAACAGGCACCAGAAACACAGGGGGACCCTCATATCATCAGCTGGGTAACAGAAAAATAAGATAAGGTGCAATAACAACAAGTGTAGAATGAGAACACCAATCCTGAGCATAAAAGGAGCCTGAATGATTGCAAGAGCATAGAACAAGGAATATGATCGACCTAGAAGGGAGAAAACCAAAAGACATAAAAAAAGAGAATAAACATCAAAGGGAAAAGGCCCAAAGCCTGAGAAAGGCCTGGGGCCCAACATTAATGCTAAGCATGGTAGCGTGTGGGGAAACATAGCCACACCAAAATAACCGTCAAACACCGAGACAACAAGGTCTCGTGACCAGTAGGGTTGCGCAATGGTAGGGGGTGCCCACCAGAGAAGCAACCGACCACTGGAAAGGGGAGCCATACAACAGCTCCTAGGGACTTATAAATGGCTTGTAGTTTGGGTAGGGAAACCTGGAACACATAAGGCCCCTCTCTCCGGCAAGCTCCACCGTCCTCCGAAAGGACGGAGGCGCGGAGCAAGCGGGAGATACGAGGGGGAAACAGTATAAAACCAGAAACCTGAACACACTTTACCCTGTACAATATAAACACGAGCAGCATATAAACAGCCATTGAGAACTATAGCAAACCGCAGTCTGAGCCTTCAGATAAGGGAGAGAAAAACAACATCATCGAGTACTATCTTCCACCCGATCATCCGCACCATATCTGATTCTACGCCTGTCTCTCCTGGTCGGAGGAGTTTGCCAAATAGGTGTAGCTCTGGGAGTGGAGGGTAGTCTGCGAATCGCCGAGGCGTCCAAAAGTCCTAGCTTCACCAGGATCTCCTGACCCTCCAGGACCGAAGTGGCAGAGTATGTCGAGCCATTATGTGGAATCACAAGACGAAACGGGAACCCCCAGCGGTACCTGATGCGGGCTGATTGCAAGACTGTGGTTATCTCCTTTAGGTTCCTCCTCCGCTCCAAAGTCGCCGGTGCGATATCTGGGAAAATTTGGATAACTTTGTCATCGAGAGTGATCCTCTGTTTGTTACGAGCTGCTCTCAAAATCTCCTCTTTGACCAGAAAGTCCTTCATGCAGAGAATGATATCCCTGGGAGGTTTGTCCTCCGGGGGCTTGGGGCGCAAAGCCCTATGTATCCGATCACATTTGAACATAGTGGCTTCATGGTCAGGGAGCAAGGATTTAAACAACCTGATCACTACCGGAATAAGCTCAGATTCGGACTCCGGGATGCCACGGATACGCAGATTATTGCGTCTATTTCTGTTATCGAGGTCTTCTATTTGAGACTGTAGAAGCTGGACCGTGGAGGAAAGGGCTTCATGTTCTCGACTGAGGTCATTATGAGCTATCGCCAACTCGTCGTGTTTAGTCTCTAGCCTTTCAGTCCTTGCGCCCAGGGCCGAGATTTCCTGTGAAAGTGCATGAGAAGTTTTCTGAAGTTCTGATTGAAACTTGGAAGCCAATCTATTGTACATGGAGTCCAGGCTGTCCTCCAGGTCAGCCTTTGAGAGGGCACTGGGAGTTCTTCTATCCAACAGAGGAGCAGGAGAAGTTGGACCCAATAAGTGAGGCGGGGAGGCCGGGTCGGGGGAGAGGCGCCCCTCAACCGACCCCTCACGCTCCATGCTAGATTGTTCCTGAGAGCGTAGAAGGTATTGTGTGAGAGTCTTTTGGGCGGTGCTCCGTGCCTTCTTTTTTTTAGACGGCATACACCAAGGCTCAGCGGGTTAGGAGATGAGGTAAGAAAAAAAAAAGTTGAAGGGGTGAAACGTGGTGCAGGTATACCTCAGAGATAGATTGAAGTCCCGAACGGAGCTAATCTGGGGTCTTAGAAATACATTTGGAGACTAGGTGCGTGTGCTGCTACTGTGGAGGGAGGCGGTGCAGTGAAGCAGAAGCAGCTAGCGCAGTGTCAATAGACAGTCTGTGGGCCAGCTGAGGGCTGCTGTGCCTCTGACTGATGTAAAAGCCCGGCAGCAGCTAGTTCCAAAGTGACAGGTAGAAGGGGGCACCCCCCAGAATGAACAGTCAATGGGGGGGTCAGGGCACCAGGAAACAGTCCGCAGCCGGGGGGGGGGGAGGGCTGTGCCGTACTCACTGCGGGTCCAGGGGTAAATGGAGCAATTATTGAGGCAAGGAATCCTGCGAACCGCATACGCTGGAGATGAAGTGAAGAAAAGTGGTGGCAGGGAAGACACAGTAGGCCCAGGCAGCTCCTGACTCCAAACCGCTCTGTCTGAGGGCTAATTCTTGCTGAGGGGGCTGGGGAAGCCCTCCCTGGCTCCAAAGTAGTCCCACGTCGCTTGAGAGAGCAGAATCCAGAGGGGGTGTTCCACTTGCAGCAGATGTTGGTATCCGAAGTGCGGACGGAGGGCTGCGGCCTGCTCCGGGTGTACCAAGATGGCCGCCGTCTGGTGCTGTGGATCACTAGGCCCCAAACCTCTAGGCGTTCCTAATCTGCTTCGTTCGGCCACCGGACCAGGGCAGGGATGCACCGCTGCGTGGATGATTAGGAAGAGGAAGAGGAACCCCCCTGGAGCCGAGGGATGTCCAGCCGCTCCGGGATCGAGGTAGGCCGCAAGATGGCGGCGGAGCACCTCACGTGTGGGCGGCAGCTCGTGGACCGCCCGGAGATGCACCGAAAGGCCACCGGATGACAGCGGGCAGCTCCAGCAGGGCTTGCGGACAGATGAGAGCCCGACCAGCGGCGCTAGGAGTCCGGATCACGGCGGATGCTAGAAGGCCACAGCGGAGCTCTTGCTGAGCGCGTCCGTCCTCATCAACTTCCGGCCACGCCCCCGAAAAGTCCCAATCTTAAAGGCTTATAGGCAAGTTATTGGCATAATAAAGTGTTTGGGGACCCGGGTATTGCCCTGGGGGACATGTATCAATGCAAAAATTTTTTTTTTTAAAACAATCTTTTGTTTTTAAAGGAGCAGTGATTTTATTAATGCTTAAAGTGAAACAATAAAAATGAAAAATTCCTTTAAATATCGTTCCTTTAAAGTGGCGCATCTGTACAATGTGTAGAACCTGCTGCAACAATCCTGACATTTTATGAAGACACATGGGGGTGCCACTGAGCTGTAGCCGGGTGGTCACGCCCTTTGCCTATATAAGAACTGTCAAAGCGGAGAGGTGGCAGACAGCTGGAGGCCTCCAAAGAGGCAACAGCAGTTTTTTTGCTATTTTTCAGGACGGTGAGCGTCGTGATTGACTGACGAAAAATGTGTTCGTTTTCGTTTCATTCAGTTTTCTTTTTTTTCTTTTTCAAGTCATTCTTTATGATCTAAATTCGTTATTTTTTAATAAATTCAGAACTTCGGAAAAATTTGAATATGGAAATCTGAAAATTCTGAAATTAGAAAATTAGAAAATCTGAAAATCAGAAAATTCACGAATTCGAAAATTTTTAAATCCCAAAATTCTAAAATACGCAAGTAAAGCCGCGTACACACGGGCGGACTGTCTGGCCTACTTAGTCCGCCGAAACACATTTCAGCGGACAGTCCGCTCGTGTGTGGGCTTCAGTGGACTTTTTCAGCGTGCAGTCTGGCGGACTAAGTATTTCGGAATTTCCGTAATACTGTCTGTCGGACTCGCATTTCGGCGGACAATCCGCCCGTGTGTGTGCCAGTCCGCCGTACTTTTTTATTGATTTAATATGTAGTACAAAGCATATGTAAGAAGCATAAACATGATGTACAAATTAGTACAAACATAGTACCATAAGATCAGGGTAATAGACAATATTTATATGGGTAGATACCGGTCACATTCCACCTACTTTGTGACTACTGGATGTTGCAATTTTATATTGCGCTGCCTCAGCTCCCGCGGTGGGATATATATCCGCGGCTTGCCCTTGGCTAGTCACCATGCATTGCGGTTGCTGTTTGGGTTGGTGAGTGCATTTGGTGAGCTGTCTATAGATATTTTATATGTTTTTTAAATTAATGACATATTATATCTTTATTATATATATTCCATAGGAACTATCGATGCATCTGCTCCTGACGAGTGGAAAAATCCATGAAACGCGTCGAGCTACACTTGATGCTACAGTTAAATATTCCATATGGCCTGATATTGATCTTTATTCAGCAACCTGTTTCCATATTGTACAACATTTGGGAAAGATTTGTTTAAATATTTTTTAATAGATATACATATATATATATACACCATGTGGGTGCATGTGCCAGTTTTGGGCGGGTTGCCATGGTATTCATCTACCAAGGTATCTACCCATATAAATATTGTCTATTACCCTGATCTTATGGTACTATGTTTGTACTAATTTGTTCATCATGTTTATGCTTCTTACATATGCTTTGTACTACATATTAAATCAATAAATATTTTTTATGATTTATGTCATCAATTGAATATTATGCATTTATAACTCACCTCCACTATTTAATCGCTTCATTTAAAGTCCCAAACCCCCTTTTCAGTTCGTATACATTACCGGGATGGAAGCACCTTGTGGTGCTTCATTTAAAGTCCCACCCCTCCCCCCTTCTTTTTTGTAATTATACTACTTCATAAACAACAATCATGTAATCAATTAAAATATAAGATTAAATAAATAAATAAAATATATAAATGATAAATTAATATCACTAATTCGGAGTCTCAAGATCACATGATGTTGAAGGTGTAGCATAAGGCTAAGGCTCTACGTGTTTCGTGGGGACTCCCACTCATCAGGAGTAATAAAACGGGTGCAACAATCTATAATTACATAAAAGTGTAAAGGTAATATTGTTCAAGGTAGAGGATGCCATAAAGGGAATCAAAGCCTCCCCCGGAGCTGAGGCCGCACAAATGGAGATGCATCGAGGCGCAGGGCAGCAGCATGAGGAACACCAATAGTGATTTACCAATAGCCGTGAAGGTTCATCTAAGTAAGACATCATGGGGTCCCGTGTGAAGTGAACAAGAAGGGGGATAATACGATGTGTGCTCCTGCAGCATGCTGTCCCGGTGCCAAGAATTAGCCACAAGTGTGTAGATTTGTTGTTAAAGCGGAAGTAAACCCATCGATCTAACAGTTTGAAAAAACTGTTAAATTCCCGGCATGCCGGAAATGTTAACTGTCACATTGGTTGTGCTCTCAACCAAACTGTCAAACCATCCAATGGCTGGCGTCATAACTGATCACATGGGCAGCTTCATGACAGTTAAAGATTAAAGGGAGGCCAAGATGGCAGCTTCCTTGGCTGAAAACGTTAGGAGGGTTTACTTCCACTTTAAGTTGAATCTGTTTGTAATTTTGAACTGGTGCATTTTTAAAGTGTAGCTCCAGTCAAAAAATCTATTTTTAAGCTTTTTGGAAAACATAGGGAAGGGTTATCACCCCTGTACCATTTTTTTTTGCTGTCTGTGTGACCTCTTCAGAAAATTTCACCTCACTTTCTGTCCCAATGACAAATGTTTTTTTTGAAAATTTGTTTTTTTTAGTAAAACAAGGATTGGGATAAAGCATCAGTGGAGAGAGGAGACACGTTTTTCCCATATCAACTCTTACAGGAGAGAATTCCCCTTCCTAGGGGTAGATTTCATCTCACTTCCTGTTGTCTCCTTCCGTTTGCAAGTAGGAGACTTTTGTAAGTTGGATGTTTGAAAGTAGGGGCCTGCCCTATATGCCCTGCAGAAATGGCGGAACAAGGTGTTGGTTTTGCCACAACATTGTAAGCCCTCAAAGTGACTCTTGGTGGGCGCTGGAGCGCCCTGCTGTGAACTATTATATCAAGAATTGTAATTACATGCCATTGTTGAACAGTGGTAGAAAAATTGGGCCTTTGGTGGTGGTGGTGCTGGTGGCATAACACTGTTAGTCCTCACATTTACTCTTGGCGGGCGCTGGAACGGGCCCTGCTGTGAAATATTATATCAAGAATTGTAATTGCATACACCTTTTGAACAGGGGCACAAAAATTGGGCCTTTGGTGGTGGTGTTTTCCACTGCTAAACCTTTCACTTGATTTCTAAATTGCTGCATTTTTAAATTCCAAAAGCCAATATAAAGGAATATTAGTGGTTAAAAAAAAGAACTTGTGGGTTTATTTTTTTGTACAATTCACCGTTAAGGGGGCCTGGCAATATGATTGTAACTAGTAAAATAAAGACAATTAAACAATTAGACAATTGAAATAAAGGTGTGTTGGGAAAATGCATATATGGAAAACACTGCATGTGGAGATACTTACTGGGAAACGATTCTATATAAAGGATATTATTATTTCTTAAGACCATAAGGGTGCTGTGGAAAAAAATATATAAAAAAGGGGGAGATGTTAATTATTACAATTATTGGTCATGACTAATAGGGATGGGCCGAACACCCCCCTCTCCCCCCCGGTTTGGTTCGCACCAGAACACTAGCGAACATGCAAACCCTATTAAAGTCTATGGGACATGAACATGAAAAGTCCCAATCTTTTTTTGTTTTCAAAAAAGGTTTTTATTAAAGCTATTAACAGAAATACAAAGTCAGAAAAAGAATCATATTTCAACATTGGCCTAAGAAGTTGGAAGACAAGGTTACCAAAAGGTGATAAACAAATAACAGAACCCTGCAGGACAAACCACAGATAAATAATTAACTGTATGGGTCTTACATCCAACAATCGGTCATAAAAGTAAGGAGAATGACAAGTTAAACGAGCTGACCATCATAACCAAATTACAAAAGAGAGATCATGACAGGGAGAAAGGGAAGAGAGAGCAGAGAGAAACAAAGGAAAAAGAGGAGAAAATGCAAACAGAAAAGAGAAGCAAAATGAAAAACCTAAGGTGCGATCACTTCAGTAAACGAAATAGGAACCATGGGTTCCACTTAAGGTCATAAATGTGTTCAGTGTCATGCAGAGTGTGAAAGATCTTTTCAGACAGCATTACCTGATCAATACGAGAGAGAACTTGTGCTAATGGTATAGACGGGGACTTCCAATGAAGTGCAATAGTCCATAGTACAGCGACACAAATAGAGTGCACTAGCCTTATAAAATGTTTAGGAGTGTCAGGGGGGGTCTGGAAGAGAAGACAGTGGTGGTAAGAGAGGGACAGTGTTCGGCCCGCGAACCCATCCACCAGTTTTAAGACCTCCTGCCAAACAGGGCGAATTAAGTCACAATCCCAAAAAATGTGAACAAAGGTGCCAGGAAGATTGCATCCTCTAAAACAGTTGGGGGATGTAAGGGGATAAATCTGGTGCAAACGTACCGGGGTGTAGTACCACCTGGTGAGAACTTTGATGGCCGTCTCTCTAACAGTTAGGGATCTGGTGCATTTGCGCATGTTGTTCCAACCTTCCTCCCAATCCACCACTCCCGTCTCCAGAGCCAACTCCTCCTCCCAGCGTGCTCTATATCGGAGGGACTGACACTCCGAATGTCCCTCAAGGGCCCTATATATCAGAGAGATCAGTCCTTTTTGGCGTGGGGAATTAAAACACACGTCTTCAAAGATAGTGAGCTGTGCCTGGGGACGGAGTCCATACCGGGAGAGAAAGAAGTGGCGGATCTGCAGGTATCTATAACGTTCAGAGTCCGGGAGTTGGTGCTGGGCCTGCAGAGTCGAAAATGGAACAAAGCCAGAGCCCGTCACAAAGTCTTTCAGCTGGGTAAGCCCACAACGGACCCATATATCAAAAGATTCAGGATGGAGATAAGCCAGGGGGAACCTAGGGTCACCCAGGAAGGAAGCCCCCACAGAGCGACCCAGGGTGATGTCGTATCTCTGCTTAAAGCGGTGCCACAGTTGGAGGCAATCCGCCACTATAGTATTGCGAGTGGTTAAAGTCAGGAGGGGACGATTAGTTGACCACATAAGGCCGGGGAGATAGAATGGAGTGATCGAGTCACCCTCAAACCTCACCCAGGGGACTCTAGAATTAGGGATCGACCACTGTGCCTGCTGGGTAAATCTGCAGGCAAGGTAGTACAACCAAACCTGAGGTACCCCCAAGCCACCACTTTTCATAGATCTGTAGAGTACCCCTCTCGCAAACCTGGGAGGTCTACTGTTCCAAATAAACCTATTGAAATGGGACTGAAGGTCAAGGAGAAAACCCTTGGAGAGCTTAACCGGTAGAGAGCGAAATAAATATAGCAACCTGGGAAGGATGACCATTTTGAGGGCAGTGATTCGTCCTATAAAAGGGATACGTAAAGAGAGCCAGCTTTTTAGGGTGTTTTTAAGTTTGCTAATCAGTGGGGGGTAATTGACCCCAAAGAGGTCCCCGAAATTCCCGGGAAGTCCAACCCCCAGGTAAGGAATGTGGGAGGCGGCCCAAGTAAATGAGTAGTTTTGTTTAATAAGGGCCAAATCATTGGGGGTAAAGCCTATAGGGAGGGCTACAGATTTAGACACATTAATGGAAAGGCCAGAGATTTTCGCAAAGTGAGACAGTGTCAAAAAAAGATTGGGAAGGGAGACATGTGGGTTAGTAATAAACATCAAAACATCATCTGCATACATGCAGAATTTATACGTTTCGGATCCCTTAGTGTAACCAGTAATATCAGGATGTCTAAGGAGGGCAATTGCAAGGGGTTCCAGGGCTATAGCAAAGATTAAAGGGGAAAGGGGGCCCCCCTGTCTAGTGCCTTTACCTATGGGGAAGAATTCTGAGTTACAGCCAGGCAACCTAATGCGAGTCATAGGATTATTATAGAGGGCTTGGAATCCTGCTAGAAAGCTACCCCGAAAGCCCATGAGAGGCAAAAGTGTGTCTAAATAGTTCCATGTAACACTGTCAAACGCCTTCTGTATGTCTAAACTCAACAGGAGGAGCTTACGGGAGAACAGGTTGGCATCTTGGATAACATTGGAGGCAAGGCGTATATTGTCAGTGATAAAGCGATGTGGAATAAACCCAGATTGGAAGGGGGAAATCAGGGAAGGGATACATTTTGCTAGTCTGTCGGCTAAGATTCTGCTAAATACTTTGATATCATTATTTATAACCGAGATTGGCCTAAAGTTTTGAGGTAGATTATGATTTTTATTGGGTTTAGGGATCAGTGACATGTTGGCTAACAGCATTTCCTCTGGGAAGCTATCACCTAATAGAATCGAGTTGAAAAGTTGCATCATTCTGGGGGCTAAAATCATGGAGAATTTTTTGTAATAGAGGGCTGAAAAGCCGTCCGAACCCAACTTTAGTGACTTGAGAACCCCTAAGATTTCCGGGACAGTAAAGGGAGCATTCAACGCCTCCATTTGTGAGGGGGAGAGCGTCGGGAGAGGGATGTCCTGCAACCAGGACAGGTCATCGAGAGAAGGAAGGGTGCGGGGGGCTTCTAGGAGTTTAGAATAGAATTGCTCAAAGATCTTGAGAACCTCTTTGGGATGTGACGATACAAAACCCTCACTATTAGATAGCCGGTAGACATGAGGCGGTCGAAGTGTGCTAGACAACTTCCTAGCAAACGAGGTCGATGCAGAGTTGTTGAATAACAAACTGCGAGCTTTGGCCCAGCGTAGCGTCTTCTCAACCTTGGAGGACAACAAGGAGTCGAGTTCCAGGCGCTTCTGGTCTATGGAACGCCTGGTCGAGTCTAAGTGCAGTGAGGATGCGTCTTTGTATAAGTGATCTAATTCTCTGGTTAGTTCCACTATCCTAATTCTATTGGATTCATTCCGGGCTGCGGAAAGACTAATAAGTCGTCCCCTGATGACGGCTTTATGCGCCATCCAGAGGGTTGAGGGCTGCGTGTCCGGGCGAGCATTCAAGGAAAAATACTCCTCCAGAGACTGAGCTACCTGGGCTTCCACCCCTGAGTCCGAGAGAAGGGATTCATTCAATCTCCAGGAGTGAGGCGTGGGAGCGAGCCTAATGAACCCCGTAGTAAAGGAAATAGCCTGATGATCGGACCAAACACAGGGGTGGATGGAGGCCTCCACCGAGTTAGCAAGAATAATTGGAGTGGAGTAAATGTAGTCCAACCTCGCATAACTGTTATGCGGGTGGGAGAAGAAAGTGTACTCCCTGCAGCCTATGTTGTGGGCTCTCCAGGTGTCAGTGAGTTGCAGGTCACGTAGGCCCCTGGAGAGCGATTTCGGGAAAGCTCTAGAAGTGATTGGTGTCGATGAATGGTCTAGAGTGGCGTTGGCAACTGAATTAAAATCACCACCTACAATCAAGTGAGGAGAGTGGTATTGAGCAATTTTCTCAAAAAATGACCCAAAGAAAGTGGCCGATCCCTCATTGGGTGCGTAAATACTAGCAATAGTAAGTTCTCTGTTGTGGACAACACCCTGAATAATAACATAGCGGCTCTCGGGGTCTCTAAATATATGCTTAACCTCCATCGGGAGGGAGGAGTGAAGGAGTATGGCGGCACCCCTGGTCTTGGACGAGTGGAGCGAGTAGAAGGCTTGAGGGAAGTCCTTATGGAAAAATTTAGGGTGAGAGGAGCGGGAGAAATGTGTTTCTTGGAGTAGAAGGATTTTAGCTCCAAGGCTTTTATAAAAGGAGAAGGCTTTACGCCTTTTGGATGGTGAATTAAATCCCTTGACATTGTGGGAAACACAAGTTATTGCCATGGAAAATAAAAAATAACAACTATAGTGGAGAGGTCAGATATGGTGGCAAGGGGAGAAAGGGAAACTCTCAGGGAATACTCGTCCAACAGGCACCAGAAACACAGGGGGACCCTCATATCATCAGCTGGGTAACAGAAAAATAAGATAAGGTGCAATAACAACAAGTGTAGAATGAGAACACCAATCCTGAGCATAAAAGGAGCCTGAATGATTGCAAGAGCATAGAACAAGGAATATGATCGACCTAGAAGGGAGAAAACCAAAAGACATAAAAAAAGAGAATAAACATCAAAGGGAAAAGGCCCAAAGCCTGAGAAAGGCCTGGGGCCCAACATTAATGCTAAGCATGGTAGCGTGTGGGGAAACATAGCCACACCAAAATAACCGTCAAACACCGAGACAACAAGGTCTCGTGACCAGTAGGGTTGCGCAATGGTAGGGGGTGCCCACCAGAGAAGCAACCGACCACTGGAAAGGGGAGCCATACAACAGCTCCTAGGGACTTATAAATGGCTTGTAGTTTGGGTAGGGAAACCTGGAACACATAAGGCCCCTCTCTCCGGCAAGCTCCACCGTCCTCCGAAAGGACGGAGGCGCGGAGCAAGCGGGAGATACGAGGGGGAAACAGTATAAAACCAGAAACCTGAACACACTTTACCCTGTACAATATAAACACGAGCAGCATATAAACAGCCATTGAGAACTATAGCAAACCGCAGTCTGAGCCTTCAGATAAGGGAGAGAAAAACAACATCATCGAGTACTATCTTCCACCCGATCATCCGCACCATATCTGATTCTACGCCTGTCTCTCCTGGTCGGAGGAGTTTGCCAAATAGGTGTAGCTCTGGGAGTGGAGGGTAGTCTGCGAATCGCCGAGGCGTCCAAAAGTCCTAGCTTCACCAGGATCTCCTGACCCTCCAGGACCGAAGTGGCAGAGTATGTCGAGCCGTTATGTGGAATCACAAGACGAAACGGGAACCCCCAGCGGTACCTGATGCGGGCTGATTGCAAGACTGTGGTTATCTCCTTTAGGTTCCTCCTCCGCTCCAAAGTCGCCGGTGCGATATCTGGGAAAATTTGGATAACTTTGTCATCGAGAGTGATCCTCTGTTTGTTACGAGCTGCTCTCAAAATCTCCTCTTTGACCAGAAAGTCCTTCATGCAGAGAATGATATCCCTGGGAGGTTTGTCCTCCGGGGGCTTGGGGCGCAAAGCCCTATGTATCCGATCACATTTGAACATAGTGGCTTCATGGTCAGGGAGCAAGGATTTAAACAACCTGATCACTACCGGAATAAGCTCAGATTCGGACTCCGGGATGCCACGGATACGCAGATTATTGCGTCTATTTCTGTTATCGAGGTCTTCTATTTGAGACTGTAGAAGCTGGACCGTGGAGGAAAGGGCTTCATGTTCTCGACTGAGGTCATTATGAGCTATCGCCAACTCGTCGTGTTTAGTCTCTAGCCTTTCAGTCCTTGCGCCCAGGGCCGAGATTTCCTGTGAAAGTGCATGAGAAGTTTTCTGAAGTTCTGATTGAAACTTGGAAGCCAATCTATTGTACATGGAGTCCAGGCTGTCCTCCAGGTCAGCCTTTGAGAGGGCACTGGGAGTTCTTCTATCCAACAGAGGAGCAGGAGAAGTTGGACCCAATAAGTGAGGCGGGGAGGCCGGGTCGGGGGAGAGGCGCCCCTCAACCGACCCCTCACGCTCCATGCTAGATTGTTCCTGAGAGCGTAGAAGGTATTGTGTGAGAGTCTTTTGGGCGGTGCTCCGTGCCTTCTTTTTTTTAGATGGCATACACCAAGGCTCAGCGGGTTAGGAGATGAGGTAAGAAAAAAAAAAGTTGAAGGGGTGAAACGTGGTGCAGGTATACCTCAGAGATAGATTGAAGTCCCGAACGGAGCTAATCTGGGGTCTTAGAAATACATTTGGAGACTAGGTGCGTGTGCTGCTACTGTGGAGGGAGGCGGTGCAGTGAAGCAGAAGCAGCTAGCGCAGTGTCAATAGACAGTCTGTGGGCCAGCTGAGGGCTGCTGTGCCTCTGACTGATGTAAAAGCCCGGCAGCAGCTAGTTCCAAAGTGACAGGTAGAAGGGGGCACCCCCCAGAATGAACAGTCAATGGGGGGGTCAGGGCACCAGGAAACAGTCCGCAGCCGGGGGGGGGGAGGGCTGTGCCGTACTCACTGCGGGTCCAGGGGTAAATGGAGCAATTATTGAGGCAAGGAATCCTGCGAACCGCATACGCTGGAGATGAAGTGAAGAAAAGTGGTGGCAGGGAAGACACAGTAGGCCCAGGCAGCTCCTGACTCCAAACCGCTCTGTCTGAGGGCTAATTCTTGCTGAGGGGGCTGGGGAAGCCCTCCCTGGCTCCAAAGTAGTCCCACGTCGCTTGAGAGAGCAGAATCCAGAGGGGGTGTTCCACTTGCAGCAGATGTTGGTATCCGAAGTGCGGACGGAGGGCTGCGGCCTGCTCCGGGTGTACCAAGATGGCCGCCGTCTGGTGCTGTGGATCACTAGGCCCCAAACCTCTAGGCGTTCCTAATCTGCTTCGTTCGGCCACCGGACCAGGGCAGGGATGCACCGCTGCGTGGATGATTAGGAAGAGGAAGAGGAACCCCCCTGGAGCCGAGGGATGTCCAGCCGCTCCGGGATCGAGGTAGGCCGCAAGATGGCGGCGGAGCACCTCACGTGTGTGCGGCAGCTCGTGGACCGCCCGGAGATGCACCGAAAGGCCACCGGATGACAGCGGGCAGCTCCAGCAGGGCTTGCGGACAGATGAGAGCCCGACCAGCGGCGCTAGGAGTCCGGATCACGGCGGATGCTAGAAGGCCACAGCGGAGCTCTTGCTGAGCGCGTCCGTCCTCATCAACTTCCGGCCACGCCCCCGAAAAGTCCCAATCTTAAAGGCTTATAGGCAAGTTATTGGCATAATAAAGTGTTTGGGGACCCGGGTATTGCCCTGGGGGACATGTATCAATGCAAAAATTTTTTTTTTTAAAACAATCTTTTGTTTTTAAAGGAGCAGTGATTTTATTAATGCTTAAAGTGAAACAATAAAAATGAAAAATTCCTTTAAATATCGTTCCTTTAAAGTGGCGCATCTGTACAATGTGTAGAACCTGCTGCAACAATCCTGACATTTTATGAAGACACATGGGGGTGCCACTGAGCTGTAGCCGGGTGGTCACGCCCTTTGCCTATATAAGAACTGTCAAAGCGGAGAGGTGGCAGACAGCTGGAGGCCTCCAAAGAGGCAACAGCAGTTTTTTTGCTATTTTTCAGGACGGTGAGCGTCGTGATTGACTGACGAAAAATGTGTTCGTTTTCGTTTCATTCAGTTTTCTTTTTTTCTTTTTCAAGTCATTCTTTATGATCTAAATTCGTTATTTTTTAATAAATTCAGAACTTCGGAAAAATTTGAATATGGAAATCTGAAAATTCTGAAATTAGAAAATTAGAAAATCTGAAAATCTGAAAATTCACGAATTCGAAAATTTTTAAATCCCAAAATTCTAAAATACGCAAGTAAAGCCGCGTACACACGGGCGGACTGTCTGGCCTACTTAGTCCGCCGAAACACATTTCAGCGGACAGTCCGCTCGTGTGTGGGCTTCAGCGGACTTTTTCAGCGTGCAGTCTGGCGGACTAAGTATTTCGGAATTTCCGTAATACTGTCCGTCGGACTCGCATTTCGGCGGACAATCCGCCCGTGTGTGTGCCAGTCCGCCGTACTTTTTTATTGATTTAATATGTAGTACAAAGCATATGTAAGAAGCATAAACATGATGTACAAATTAGTACAAACATAGTACCATAAGATCAGGGTAATAGACAATATTTATATGGGTAGATACCGGTCACATTCCACCTACTTTGTGACTACCGGATGTTGCAATTTTATATTGCGCTGCCTCAGCTCCCGCGGTGGGATATATATCCGCGGCTTGCCCTTGGCTAGTCACCATGCATTGCGGTTGCTGTTTGGGTTGGTGAGTGCGTTTGGTGAGCTGTCTATAGATATTTTATATGTTTTTTAAATTAATGACATATTATATCTTTATTATATATATTCCATAGGAACTATCGATGCATCTGCTCCTGACGAGTGGAAAAATCCACGAAACGCGTCGAGCTACACTTGATGCTACAGTTAAATATTCCATATGGCCTGATATTGATCTTTATTCAGCAACCTGTTTCCATATTGTACAACATTTGGGAAAGATTTGTTTAAATATATTTTTAATAGATATACATATATATATATACACCATGTGGGTGCATGTGCCAGTTTTGGGCGGGTTGCCATGGTATTCATCTACCAAGGTATCTACCCATATAAATATAGTCTATTACCCTGATCTTATGGTACTATGTTTGTACTAATTTGTTCATCATGTTTATGCTTCTTACATATGCTTTGTACTACATATTAAATCAATAAATATTTTTTATGATTTATGTCATCAATTGAATATTATGCATTTATAACTCACCTCCACTATTTAATCGCTTCATTTAAAGTCCCAAACCCCCTTTTCAGTTCGTATACATTACCGGGATGGAAGCACCTTGTGGTGCTTCATTTAAAGTCCCACCCCTCCCCCCTTCTTTTTTGTAATTATACTACTTCATAAACAACAATCATGTAATCAATTAAAATATAAGATTAAATAAATAAATAAAATATATAAATGATAAATTAATATCACTAATTCGGAGTCTCAAGATCACATGATGTTGAAGGTGTAGCATAAGGCTAAGGCTCTACGTGTTTCGTGGGGACTCCCACTCATCAGGAGTAATAAAACGGGTGCAACAATCTATAATTACATAAAAGTGTAAAGGTAATATTGTTCAAGGTAGAGGATGCCATAAAGGGAATCAAAGCCTCCCAAATGGAGATGCATCGAGGCGCAGGGCAGCAGCATGAGGAACACCAATAGTGATTTACCAATAGCCGTGAAGGTTCATCTAAGTAAGACATCATGGGGTCCCGTGTGAAGTGAACAAGAAGGGGGATAATACGATGTGTGCTCCTGCAGCATGCTGTCCCGGTGCCAAGAATTAGCCACAAGTGTGTAGATTTGTTGTTAAAGCGGAAGTAAACCCATCGATCTAACAGTTTGAAAAAACTGTTAAATTCCCGGCATGCCGGAAATGTTAACTGTCACATTGGTTGTGCTCTCAACCAAACTGTCAAACCATCCAATGGCTGGCGTCATAACTGATCACATGGGCAGCTTCATGACAGTTAAAGATTAAAGGGAGGCCAAGATGGCAGCTTCCTTGGCTGAAAACGTTAGGAGGGTTTACTTCCACTTTAAGTTGAATCTGTTTGTAATTTTGAACTGGTGCATTTTTAAAGTGTAGCTCCACTCAAAAAATCTATTTTTAAGCTTTTTGGAAAACATAGGGAAGGGTTATCACCCCTGTAACATTTTTTTTTGCTGTCTGTGTGACCTCTTCAGAAAATTTCACCTCACTTTCTGTCCCAATGACAAATGTTTTTTTTTGAAAATTTGTTTTTTTTTGTAAAACAAGGATTGGGATAAAGCATCAGTGGAGAGAGGAGACACGTTTTTCCCATATCAACAGGAGAGAATTCCCCTTCCTAGGGGTAGATTTCATCTCACTTGCTGTTGTCTCCTTCCGTTTGCAAGTAGGAGACTTTTGTAAGTTGGATGTTTGAAAGCAGGGGCCTACCCTATATGCCCTGCAGAAATGGCGGAACAAGGTGTTGGTTTTGCCACAACATTGTAAGCCCTCAAAGTGACTCTTGGTGGGCGCTGGAGCGCCCTGCTGTGAACTATTATATCAAGAATTGTAATTACATGCCATTGTTGAACAGTGGTAGAAAAATTGGGCCTTTGGTGGTGGTGGTGCTGGTGGCATAACACTGTTAGTCCTCACATTTACTCTTGGCGGGCGCTGGAACGGGCCCTGCTGTGAAATATTATATCAAGAATTGTAATTACATACACCTGTTGAACAGGGGCACAAAAATTGGGCCTTTGGTGGTGGTGTTTTCCACTGCTAAACCTTTCACTTGATTTCTAAATTGCTGCATTTTTAAATTCCAAAAGCCAATATAAAGGAATATTAGTGGTTAAAAAAAAGAACTTGTGGGTTTAACCAATCTTATTTTTTTGTACAATTCACCGTTAAGGGGGCCTGGCAATATGATTGTAACTAGTAAAATAAAGACAATTAAACAATTACACAATTGAAATAAAGGTGTGTTGGGAAAATGCATATATGGAAAACACTGCATGTGGAGATACTTACTGGGAAACGATTCTATATAAAGGATATTATTATTTCTTAAGACCATAAGGGTGCTGTGGAAAAAAATATATAAAAAAGGGGGAGATGTTAATTATTACAATTATTGGTCATGACTAATAGGGATGGGCCGAACACCCCCCTCTCCCCCCTGGTTTGGTTCGCACCAGAACACTAGCGAACATGCAAACCCTATTAAAGTCTATGGGACATGAACATGAAAAGTCCCAATCTTTTTTTGTTTTCAAAAAAGGTTTTTATTAAAGCTATTAACAGAAATACAAAGTCAGAAAAAGAATCATATTTCAACATTGGCCTAAGAAGTTGGAAGACAAGGTTACCAAAAGGTGATAAACAAATAACAGAACCCTGCAGGACAAACCACAGATAAATAATTAACTGTATGGGTCTTACATCCAACAATCGGTCATAAAAGTAAGGAGAATGACAAGTTAAACGAGCTGACCATCATAACCAAATTACAAAAGAGAGATCATGACAGGGAGAAAGGGAAGAGAGAGCAGAGAGAAACAAAGAAAAAAGAGGAGAAAATGCAAACAGAAAAGAGAAGCAAAATGAAAAACCTAAGGTGCGATCACTTCAGTAAACGAAATAGGAACCATGGGTTCCACTTAAGGTCATAAATGTGTTCAGTGTCATGCAGAGTGTGAAAGATCTTTTCAGACAGCATTACCTGATCAATACGAGAGAGAACTTGTGCTAATGGTATAGACGGGGACTTCCAATGAAGTGCAATAGTCCATAGTACAGCGACACAAATAGAGTGCACTAGCCTTATAAAATGTTTAGGAGTGTCAGGGGGGGTCTGGAAGAGAAGACAGTGGTGGTAAGAGAGGGACAGTGTTCGGCCCGCGAACCCATCCACCAGTTTTAAGACCTCCTGCCAAACAGGGCGAATTAAGTCACAATCCCAAAAAATGTGAACAAAGGTGCCAGGAAGATTGCATCCTCTAAAACAGTTGGGGGATGTAAGGGGATAAATCTGGTGCAAACGTACCGGGGTGTAGTACCACCTGGTGAGAACTTTGATGGCCGTCTCTCTAACAGTTAGGGATCTGGTGCATTTGCGCATGTTGTTCCAACCTTCCTCCCAATCCACCACTCCCGTCTCCAGAGCCAACTCCTCCTCCCAGCGTGCTCTATATCGGAGGGACTGACACTCCGAATGTCCCTCAAGGGCCCTATATATCAGAGAGATCAGTCCTTTTTGGCGTGGGGAATTAAAACACACGTCTTCAAAGATAGTGAGCTGTGCCTGGGGACGGAGTCCATACCGGGAGAGAAAGAAGTGGCGGATCTGCAGGTATCTATAACGTTCAGAGTCCGGGAGTTGGTGCTGGGCCTGCAGAGTCGAAAATGGAACAAAGCCAGAGCCCGTCACAAAGTCTTTCAGCTGGGTAAGCCCACAACGGACCCATATATCAAAAGATTCAGGATGGAGATAAGCCAGGGGGAACCTAGGGTCACCCAGGAAGGAAGCCCCCACAGAGCGACCCAGGGTGATGTCGTATCTCTGCTTAAAGCGGTGCCACAGTTGGAGGCAATCCGCCACTATAGTATTGCGAGTGGTTAAAGTCAGGAGGGGACGATTAGTTGACCACATAAGGCCGGGGAGATAGAATGGAGTGATCGAGTCACCCTCAAACCTCACCCAGGGGACTCTAGAATTAGGGATCGACCACTGTGCCTGCTGGGTAAATCTGCAGGCAAGGTAGTACAACCAAACCTGAGGTACCCCCAAGCCACCACTTTTCATAGATCTGTAGAGTACCCCTCTCGCAAACCTGGGAGGTCTACTGTTCCAAATAAACCTATTGAAATGGGACTGAAGGTCAAGGAGAAAACCCTTGGAGAGCTTAACCGGTAGAGAGCGAAATAAATATAGCAACCTGGGAAGGATGACCATTTTGAGGGCAGTGATTCGTCCTATAAAAGGGATACGTAAAGAGAGCCAGCTTTTTAGGGTGTTTTTAAGTTTGCTAATCAGTGGGGGGTAATTGACCCCAAAGAGGTCCCCGAAATTCCCGGGAAGTCCAACCCCCAGGTAAGGAATGTGGGAGGCGGCCCAAGTAAATGAGTAGTTTTGTTTAATAAGGGCCAAATCATTGGGGGTAAAGCCTATAGGGAGGTCTACAGATTTAGACACATTAATGGAAAGGCCAGAGATTTTCGCAAAGTGAGACAGTGTCAAAAAAAGATTGGGAAGGGAGACATGTGGGTTAGTAATAAACATCAAAACATCATCTGCATACATGCAGAATTTATACGTTTCGGATCCCTTAGTGTAACCAGTAATATCAGGATGTCTAAGGAGGGCAATTGCAAGGGGTTCCAGGGCTATAGCAAAGATTAAAGGGGAAAGGGGGCACCCCTGTCTAGTGCCTTTACCTATGGGGAAGAATTCTGAGTTACAGCCAGGCAACCTAATGCGAGTCATAGGATTATTATAGAGGGCTTGGAATCCTGCTAGAAAGCTACCCCGAAAGCCCATGAGAGGCAAAAGTGTGTCTAAATAGTTCCATGTAACACTGTCAAACGCCTTCTGTATGTCTAAACTCAACAGGAGGAGCTTACGGGAGAACAGGTTGGCATCTTGGATAACATTGGAGGCAAGGCGTATATTGTCAGTGATAAAGCGATGTGGAATAAACCCAGATTGGAAGGGGGAAATCAGGGAAGGGATAAATTTTGCTAGTCTGTCGGCTAAGATTCTGCTAAATACTTTGATATCATTATTTATAACCGAGATTGGCCTAAAGTTTTGAGGTAGATTATGATTTTTATTGGGTTTAGGGATCAGTGACATGTTGGCTAACAGCATTTCCTCTGGGAAGCTATCACCTAATAGAATCGAGTTGAAAAGTTGCATCATTCTGGGGGCTAAAATCATGGAGAATTTTTTGTAATAGAGGGCTGAAAAGCCGTCCGGACCCGGGGCCGAACCCAACTTTAGTGACTTGAGAACCCCTAAGATTTCCGGGACAGTAAAGGGAGCATTCAACGCCTCCATTTGTGAGGGGGAGAGCGTCGGGAGAGGGATGTCCTGCAACCAGGACAGGTCATCGAGAGAAGGAAGGGTGCGGGGGGCTTCTAGGAGTTTAGAATAGAATTGCTCAAAGATCTTGAGAACCTCTTTGGGATGTGACGATACAAAACCCTCACTATTAGATAGCCGGTAGACATGAGGCGGTCGAAGTGTGCTAGACAACTTCCTAGCAAACGAGGTCGATGCAGAGTTGTTGAATAACAAACTGCGAGCTTTGGCCCAGCGTAGCGTCTTCTCAACCTTGGAGGACAACAAGGAGTCGAGTTCCAGGCGCTTCTGGTCTATGGAACGCCTGGTCGAGTCTAAGTGCAGTGAGGATGCGTCTTTGTATAAGTGATCTAATTCTCTGGTTAGTTCCACTATCCTAATTCTATTGGATCTATTCCGGGCTGCGGAAAGACTAATAAGTCGTCCCCTGATGACGGCTTTATGCGCCATCCAGAGGGTTGAGGGCTGCGTGTCCGGGCGAGCATTCAAGGAAAAATACTCCTCCAGAGACTGAGCTACCTGGGCTTCCACCCCTGAGTCCGAGAGAAGGGATTCATTCAATCTCCAGGAGTGAGGCGTGGGAGCGAGCCTAATGAACCCCGTAGTAAAGGAAATAGCCTGATGATCGGACCAAACACAGGGGTGGATGGAGGCCTCCACCGAGTTAGCAAGAATAATTGGAGTGGAGTAAATGTAGTCCAACCTCGCATAACTGTTATGCGGGTGGGAGAAGAAAGTGTACTCCCTGCAGCCTATGTTGTGGGCTCTCCAGGTGTCAGTGAGTTGCAGGTCACGTAGGCCCCTGGAGAGCGATTTCGGGAAAGCTCTAGAAGTGATTGGTGTCGATGAATGGTCTAGAGTGGCGTTGGCAACTGAATTAAAATCACCACCTACAATCAAGTGAGGAGAGTGGTATTGAGCAATTTTCTCAAAAAATGACCCAAAGAAAGTGGCCGATCCCTCATTGGGTGCGTAAATACTAGCAATAGTAAGTTCTCTGTTGTGGACAACACCCTGAATAATAACATAGCGGCTCTCGGGGTCTCTAAATATATGCTTAACCTCCATCGGGAGGGAGGAGTGAAGGAGTATGGCGGCACCCCTGGTCTTGGACGAGTGGAGCGAGTAGAAGGCTTGAGGGAAGTCCTTATGGAAAAATTTAGGGTGAGAGGAGCGGGAGAAATGTGTTTCTTGGAGTAGAAGGATTTTAGCTCCAAGGCTTTTATAAAAGGAGAAGGCTTTACGCCTTTTGGATGGTGAATTAAATCCCTTGACATTGTGGGAAACACAAGTTATTGCCATGGAAAATAAAAAATAACAACTATAGTGGAGAGGTCAGATATGGTGGCAAGGGGAGAAAGGGAAACTCTCAGGGAATACTCGTCCAACAGGCACCAGAAACACAGGGGGACCCTCATATCATCAGCTGGGTAACAGAAAAATAAGATAAGGTGCAATAACAACAAGTGTAGAATGAGAACACCAATCCTGAGCATAAAAAGAGCCTGAATGATTGCAAGAGCATAGAACAAGGAATATGATCGACCTAGAAGGGAGAAAACCAAAAGACATAAAAAAAGAGAATAAACATCAAAGGGAAAAGGCCCAAAGCCTGAGAAAGGCCTGGGGCCCAACATTAATGCTAAGCATGGTAGCGTGTGGGGAAACATAGCCACACCAAAATAACCGTCAAACACCGAGACAACAAGGTCTCGTGACCAGTAGGGTTGCGCAATGGTAGGGGGTGCCCACCAGAGAAGCAACCGACCACTGGAAAGGGGAGCCATACAACAGCTCCTAGGGACTTATAAATGGCTTGTAGTTTGGGTAGGGAAACCTGGAACACATAAGGCCCCTCTCTCCGGCAAGCTCCACCGTCCTCCGAAAGGACGGAGGCGCGGAGCAAGCGGGAGATACGAGGGGGAAACAGTATAAAACCAGAAACCTGAACACACTTTACCCTGTACAATATAAACACGAGCAGCATATAAACAGCCATTGAGAACTATAGCAAACCGCAGTCTGAGCCTTCAGATAAGGGAGAGAAAAACAACATCATCGAGTACTATCTTCCACCCGATCATCCGCACCATATCTGATTCTACGCCTGTCTCTCCTGGTCGGAGGAGTTTGCCAAATAGGTGTAGCTCTGGGAGTGGAGGGTAGTCTGCGAATCGCCGAGGCGTCCAAAAGTCCTAGCTTCACCAGGATCTCCTGACCCTCCAGGACCGAAGTGGCAGAGTATGTCGAGCCGTTATGTGGAATCACAAGACGAAACGGGAACCCCCAGCGGTACCTGATGCGGGCTGATTGCAAGACTGTGGTTATCTCCTTTAGGTTCCTCCTCCGCTCCAAAGTCGCCGGTGCGATATCTGGGAAAATTTGGATAACTTTGTCATCGAGAGTGATCCTCTGTTTGTTACGAGCTGCTCTCAAAATCTCCTCTTTGACCAGAAAGTCCTTCATGCAGAGAATGATATCCCTGGGAGGTTTGTCCTCCGGGGGCTTGGGGCGCAAAGCCCTATGTATCCGATCACATTTGAACATAGTGGCTTCATGGTCAGGGAGCAAGGATTTAAACAACCTGATCACTACCGGAATAAGCTCAGATTCGGACTCCGGGATGCCACGGATACGCAGATTATTGCGTCTATTTCTGTTATCGAGGTCTTCTATTTGAGACTGTAGAAGCTGGACCGTGGAGGAAAGGGCTTCATGTTCTCGACTGAGGTCATTATGAGCTATCGCCAACTCGTCGTGTTTAGTCTCTAGCCTTTCAGTCCTTGCGCCCAGGGCCGAGATTTCCTGTGAAAGTGCATGAGAAGTTTTCTGAAGTTCTGATTGAAACTTGGAAGCCAATCTATTGTACATGGAGTCCAGGCTGTCCTCCAGGTCAGCCTTTGAGAGGGCACTGGGAGTTCTTCTATCCAACAGAGGAGCAGGAGAAGTTGGACCCAATAAGTGAGGCGGGGAGGCCGGGTCGGGGGAGAGGCGCCCCTCAACCGACCCCTCACGCTCCATGCTAGATTGTTCCTGAGAGCGTAGAAGGTATTGTGTGAGAGTCTTTTGGGCGGTGCTCCGTGCCTTCTTTTTTTTAGACGGCATACACCAAGGCTCAGCGGGTTAGGAGATGAGGTAAGAAAAAAAAAAGTTGAAGGGGTGAAACGTGGTGCAGGTATACCTCAGAGATAGATTGAAGTCCCGAACGGAGCTAATCTGGGGTCTTAGAAATACATTTGGAGACTAGGTGCGTGTGCTGCTACTGTGGAGGGAGGCGGTGCAGTGAAGCAGAAGCAGCTAGCGCAGTGTCAATAGACAGTCTGTGGGCCAGCTGAGGGCTGCTGTGCCTCTGACTGATGTAAAAGCCCGGCAGCAGCTAGTTCCAAAGTGACAGGTAGAAGGGGGCACCCCCCAGAATGAACAGTCAATGGGGGGGTCAGGGCACCAGGAAACAGTCCGCAGCCGGGGGGGGGGGAGGGCTGTGCCGTACTCACTGCGGGTCCAGGGGTAAATGGAGCAATTATTGAGGCAAGGAATCCTGCGAACCGCATACGCTGGAGATGAAGTGAAGAAAAGTGGTGGCAGGGAAGACACAGTAGGCCCAGGCAGCTCCTGACTCCAAACCGCTCTGTCTGAGGGCTAATTCTTGCTGAGGGGGCTGGGGAAGCCCTCCCTGGCTCCAAAGTAGTCCCACGTCGCTTGAGAGAGCAGAATCCAGAGGGGGTGTTCCACTTGCAGCAGATGTTGGTATCCGAAGTGCGGACGGAGGGCTGCGGCCTGCTCCGGGTGTACCAAGATGGCCGCCGTCTGGTGCTGTGGATCACTAGGCCCCAAACCTCTAGGCGTTCCTAATCTGCTTCGTTCGGCCACCGGACCAGGGCAGGGATGCACCGCTGCGTGGATGATTAGGAAGAGGAAGAGGAACCCCCCTGGAGCCGAGGGATGTCCAGCCGCTCCGGGATCGAGGTAGGCCGCAAGATGGCGGCGGAGCACCTCACGTGTGGGCGGCAGCTCGTGGACCGCCCGGAGATGCACCGAAAGGCCACCGGATGACAGCGGGCAGCTCCAGCAGGGCTTGCGGACAGATGAGAGCCCGACCAGCGGCGCTAGGAGTCCGGATCACGGCGGATGCTAGAAGGCCACAGCGGAGCTCTTGCTGAGCGCGTCCGTCCTCATCAACTTCCGGCCACGCCCCCGAAAAGTCCCAATCTTAAAGGCTTATAGGCAAGTTATTGGCATAATAAAGTGTTTGGGGACCCGGGTATTGCCCTGGGGGACATGTATCAATGCAAAAATTTTTTTTTTTAAAACAATCTTTTGTTTTTAAAGGAGCAGTGATTTTATTAATGCTTAAAGTGAAACAATAAAAATGAAAAATTCCTTTAAATATCGTTCCTTTAAAGTGGCGCATCTGTACAATGTGTAGAACCTGCTGCAACAATCCTGACATTTTATGAAGGCACATGGGGGTGCCACTGAGCTGTAGCCGGGTGGTCACGCCCTTTGCCTATATAAGAACTGTCAAAGCGGAGAGGTGGCAGACAGCTGGAGGCCTCCAAAGAGGCAACAGCAGTTTTTTTGCTATTTTTCAGGACGGTGAGCGTCGTGATTGACTGACGAAAAATGTGTTCGTTTTCGTTTCATTCAGTTTTCTTTTTTTCTTTTTCAAGTCATTCTTTATGATCTAAATTCGTTATTTTTTAATAAATTCAGAACTTCGGAAAAATTTGAATATGGAAATCTGAAAATTCTGAAATTAGAAAATTAGAAAATCTGAAAATCTGAAAATTCACGAATTCGAAAATTTTTAAATCCCAAAATTCTAAAATACGCAAGTAAAGCCGCGTACACACGGGCGGACTGTCTGGCCTACTTAGTCCGCCGAAACACATTTCAGCGGACAGTCCGCTCGTGTGTGGGCTTCAGCGGACTTTTTCAGCGTGCAGTCTGGCGGACTAAGTATTTCGGAATTTCCGTAATACTGTCCGTCGGACTCGCATTTCGGCGGACAATCCGCCCGTGTGTGTGCCAGTCCGCCGTACTTTTTTATTGATTTAATATGTAGTACAAAGCATATGTAAGAAGCATAAACATGATGTACAAATTAGTACAAACATAGTACCATAAGATCAGGGTAATAGACAATATTTATATGGGTAGATACCGGTCACATTCCACCTACTTTGTGACTACCGGATGTTGCAATTTTATATTGCGCTGCCTCAGCTCCCGCGGTGGGATATATATCCGCGGCTTGCCCTTGGCTAGTCACCATGCATTGCGGTTGCTGTTTGGGTTGGTGAGTGCGTTTGGTGAGCTGTCTATAGATATTTTATATGTTTTTTAAATTAATGACATATTATATCTTTATTATATATATTCCATAGGAACTATCGATGCATCTGCTCCTGACGAGTGGACAAATCCACGAAACGCGTCGAGCTACACTTGATGCTACAGTTAAATATTCCATATGGCCTGATATTGATCTTTATTCAGCAACCTGTTTCCATATTGTACAACATTTGGGAAAGATTTGTTTAAATATTTTTTAATAGATATACATATATATATATACACCATGTGGGTGCATGTGCCAGTTTTGGGCGGGTTGCCATGGTATTCATCTACCAAGGTATCTACCCATATAAATATTGTCTATTACCCTGATCTTATGGTACTATGTTTGTACTAATTTGTTCATCATGTTTATGCTTCTTACATATGCTTTGTACTACATATTAAATCAATAAATATTTTTTATGATTTATGTCATCAATTGAATATTATGCATTTATAACTCACCTCCACTATTTAATCGCTTCATTTAAAGTCCCAAACCCCCTTTTCAGTTCGTATACATTACCGGGATGGAAGCACCTTGTGGTGCTTCATTTAAAGTCCCACCCCTCCCCCCTTCTTTTTTGTAATTATACTACTTCATAAACAACAATCATGTAATCAATTAAAATATAAGATTAAATAAATAAATAAAATATATAAATGATAAATTAATATCACTAATTCGGAGTCTCAAGATCACATGATGTTGAAGGTGTAGCATAAGGCTAAGGCTCTACGTGTTTCGTGGGGACTCCCACTCATCAGGAGTAATAAAACGGGTGCAACAATCTATAATTACATAAAAGTGTAAAGGTAATATTGTTCAAGGTAGAGGATGCCATAAAGGGAATCAAAGCCTCCCCCGGAGCTGAGGCCGCACAAATGGAGATGCATCGAGGCGCAGGGCAGCAGCATGAGGAACACCAATAGTGATTTACCAATAGCCGTGAAGGTTCATCTAAGTAAGACATCATGGGGTCCCGTGTGAAGTGAACAAGAAGGGGGATAATACGATGTGTGCTCCTGCAGCATGCTGTCCCGGTGCCAAGAATTAGCCACAAGTGTGTAGATTTGTTGTTAAAGCGGAAGTAAACCCATCGATCTAACAGTTTGAAAAAACAGTTAAATTCCCGGCATGCCGGAAATGTTAACTGTCACATTGGTTGTGCTCTCAACCAAACTGTCAAACCATCCAATGGCTGGCGTCATAACTGATCACATGGGCAGCTTCATGACAGTTAAAGATTAAAGGGAGGCCAAGATGGCAGCTTCCTTGGCTGAAAACGTTAGGAGGGTTTACTTCCACTTTAAGTTGAATCTGTTTGTAATTTTGAACTGGTGCATTTTTAAAGTGTAGCTCCAGTCAAAAAATCTATTTTTAAGCTTTTTGGAAAACATAGGGAAGGGTTATCACCCCTGTAACATTTTTTTTTGCTGTCTGTGTGACCTCTTCAGAAAATTTCACCTCACTTTCTGTTTTTTTTGAAAATTTGTTTTTTTTAGTAAAACAAGGTTTGGGATAAAGCATCAGTGGAGAGAGGAGACACGTTTTTCCCATATCAACTCTTACAGGAGAGAATTTCCCTTCCTAGGGGTAGATTTCATCTCACTTCCTGTTGTCTCCTTCCGTTTGCAAGTAGGAGACTTTTGTAAGTTGGATGTTTGAAAGCAGGGGCCTGCCCTATATGCTCTGCAGAAATTTGGGCCTAAGGTGTTGGTGTTGCCATAGCATTGTAAGCCCTCAAAGTGACTCTTGGTGGGCGCTGGAGCGCCCTGCTGTGAACTATTATATCAAGAATTGTAATTACATGCCATTGTTGAACAGTGGTAGAAAAATTGGGCCTTTGGTGGTTGTGGTGCTGGTGGCATAACACTGTTAGTCCTCACATTTACTCTTGGTGGGCACAGGAACGGGCCCTGCTGTGAAATATTATATCAAGAATTGTAATTACATACACCTTTTGAACAGGGGCACAAAAATTGGGCCTTTGGTGGTGGTGTTTTCCACTGCTAAACCTTTCACTTGATTTCTAAATTGCTGCATTTTTAAATTCCAAAAGCCAATATAAAGGAATATTAGTGGTTAAAAAAAAGAACTTGTGGGTTTAACCAATCTTATTTTTTTGTACAATTCACCGTTAAGGGGGCCTGGCAATATGATTGTAACTAGTAAAATAAAGACAATTAAACAATTACACAATTGAAATAAAGGTGTGTTGGGAAAATGCATATATGGAAAACACTGCATGTGGAGATACTTACTGGGAAACGATTCTATATAAAGGATATTATTATTTCTTAAGACCATAAGGGTCCTGTGGAAAAAAATATATAAAAAAGGGGGAGATGTTAATTATTACAATTATTGGTCATGACTAATAGGGATGGGCCGAACACCCCCCTCTCCCCCCCGGTTTGGTTCGCACCAGAACACTAGCGAACATGCAAACCCTATTAAAGTCTATGGGACATGAACATGAAAAGTCCCAATCTTAAAGCGGGAGTCCACCGGGACTCCGCGTTTTTTTGTTTTTTTTAAAAGCCAGCAGCTACAAATACTGCAGCTGCTGACTTTTAAATAGTGACACTTACCTGTCCAGCGCGCCCGCGATGTCGGCACCCGAAGCCGAACGCTCGCTCGGCTGCCGGGTCCCGCCGCCATCTTGGGTATGGGAATCAGGAAATGGAGCCTTTCGGCTTCATTTCCCGGTTCCCTACTGCGCATGCGCGAGCCGCGCGGCGCAATCCGGACGGTCCCCGCTGCCTCTGGGAGCTGTGTGTTTCCCAGCAGGCAGCGGGGCACTTGCTGAAGGGGGCGGGCGCTTGCGGAACGGGGGCGTAACGTACGCCCCGTTCCGCAGAGAGCTAGCCCGGAAGTGGGTGCAGTTACCTGGATTATCCAGGTAACTGCACCCCCCTCCCCCCTGAAAGGTGCCGATTGTGGCGCCGGAGGGGGGGGATTCCGATGAGCGGAGGTCCATTTTAGGGTGGACCTCCGCTTTAAAGGCTTATAGGCAAGTTATTGGCATAATAAAGTGTTTGGGGACCCGAGTATTGCCCTGGGGGACATGTATCAATGCAAAAAAATTTTTTTTTAAAACAATCTTTTGTTTTTAAAGGAGCAGTGATTTTATTGATGCTTAAAGTGAAACAATAAAAATGAAAAATTCCTTTAAATATCGTTCCTTTAAAGTGGCGCATCTGTACAATGTGTAGAACCTGCTGCAACAATCCTGACATTTTATGAAGGCACATGGGGGTGCCACTGAGCTGTAGCCGGGTGGTCACGCCCTTTGCCTATATAAGAACTGTCAAAGCGGAGAGGTGGCAGACAGCTGGAGGCCTCCAAAGAGGCAACAGCAGTTTTTTTGCTATTTTTCAGGATGGTGAGCGTCGTGATTGATTGACGAAAAATGTGTTCGTTTTCGTTTCATTCAGTTTTCTTTTTTTCTTTTTCAAGTCATTCGTTATGATCTAAATTCGTTATTTTTTAATAAATTCAGAACTTCGGAAAAATTTGAATTTGGAAATCTGAAAATTCTGAAATTAGGAAATTAGAAAATCTGAAAATCTGAAAATTCACGAATTCGAAAATTTTTAAATCCCAAAATTCTAAAATCCGCAAGTAAAGCCGCGTACACACGGGCGGACTGTCTGGCCTACTTAGTCCGCCAAAACACATTTCAGCGGACAGTCCGCTCGTGTGTGGGCTTCAGTGGACTTTTTCAGCGTGCAGTCTGGCGGACTAAGTATTTCGGAATTTCCGTAATACTGTCCGTCGGACTCGCATTTCGGCGGACAATCCGCCCGTGTGTGTGCCAGTCCGCTGTACTTTTGAAATGAGCGGACTTTTCCCGCCCGGAGAAAAGTCCGCTCATTTCGAGCGGGTATCCAGGTAGGCGGGGCCCACGAAGGAGACGTCGCTGGCCCCGCCTCCTGGTATGGACTTAAAGGGGAACCCCAACGCCGAAAAAAATCGGCGTGGGGGTCCCCCCCAAGTCCACAACAGACCCTTGTCCGAGCACGCTACCCGGCCGGCCAGGAAAGGGGGGCGAGCAAGCGCCCCCCCTCCTGAGCCGTACCAGGCTGCGTGCCCTCAACATGGGGGGTGCCTTGGGGAAGGCCCCCACCCCAAAGCACCTTGTCCCCATGTTGATGAGGACAAGGGCCTCTTCCCGACAACCCTGGCCGTTGGTTGTCGGGGTCTGCGGGCGGGGGGCTTATCGGAATCCGGCGGTGACAGAAGACCGGGCCACCGCCTGTAAAAGAGCGATAAGAAGGCGCGGTGGCCGGGCAGAAGAACCGAAGAGGGGGACAAGACCCCCGAAGTCGGGAGAAGAGGCCGGCGGCGAGGAAGAAAGCCGGACTCCTCCGCTAGCAAAAGAGCTACAAGAAGATAGTGGAGGAGTCCGGCGAGAAGACCCCCGAAGACGGAAGACCCCCGGAGCTGTGCAATAAAGTATTTTATCTCGTGTGTTGTGTTTTTTTTTGTACTTTTATTTTACAGGTGAATGGGTAGGGGTACATTGTACCCCATACTCATTCACATAGGGTGGGGGGCCGGTATCCGGGGGCCCCCTTATTAAAGGGGGCTCCCGGATTCCGATAAGCCCCCCGCCCGCAGACCCCGACAACCAACGGCCAGGGTTGTCGGGAAGAGGCCCTTGTCCTCATCAACATAGGGACAAGGTGCTTTGGGGTGGGGGGGCCGCGCGGCCCCCCCTTCCCCAAGGCACCCCTCATGTTGAGGGCACGCGGCCTGGTACGGCTCAGGAGGGGGGGCGCTCGCTCGCCCCCCTTTCCTGGCCGGCTGGGTAGCGTGCTCGGACAAGGGTCTGTTGTGGACTTGGGGGGGACCCCATGCCGATTTTTTTCGGCGTTGGGGTTCCCCTTTAAGTCCATTCCAGGCGGCGGGGTCAGCGACGTCTCCTTCGCGGGCCCCGCCTACCTGGAGACACGCTCTAAATGAGCGGACTTTCCTCCGCGTGTGTGGGCGAGTCCGTTCATTTCAAAAGTAGGGCGGATAGTATGGCGGACTTAGTACACCGTATTAGTCCGCTAAAAAAGTGCCGTGTGTGGTCAAGTCTGTTCATTCGAAAGTATGACGGACTGTCCGTCGGATTGTCTGACGGACTAAGTTGGCCAGACTGTCCGCCCCGTGTGTACGCGGCTTTAGAGTGAAAATCAGAAAATTCGAAAGAACGAAAATCAGAAAATCTGAAAATCCAAAATAATAACTAACTAATAATAACTAACTATTAAATTATAGGTATTGGAATTTTTTCTTCGGCTTTTTTTTCTCCTCATGCTAACAGCAAGTTACCGGCTCTGTTTACATCACGTGATCAGCTGTCATTGGCTGACAGCTGATCATGTGGTAAGGGGTCAGGATTGGCCCCCTACTCTGATCTATGATCAGTCGAGTCTCCTGGACCGCGTGCAAACAAAGCTGTGGGGTCATGCCCATATTTAGTCAATGACATCACCTCGGGGAACACGACCCCTTTGTTTACATTCTGTAGCAGGGTCCAGAAGTTGTCATTCACAATGAGTGAGTGATAGGATCAGATGAGTCAGTGAATGCCATTCATAATGAGGATCTGCTTCGCTGGGCAATGTGATTTTCAATTGATATACATCATTCGATTTTTTTTTTTAAATTAAGGACTTGTCAAAAACTGTGTCAAGTTCTGATCAGTGTCACATCCTGCAGACCCCCACGCAGCATGTGTACTCAACAAAATGGATACAAGGTTCTTTGCTAGGAGGGTTTCCCCCTGGAAGAGTATCCCTGTCATGCTGAGGGTATGTGGTCTGGTTATGGTTCAGGAGGGAGGGGCATAAGCTCATACTCCCCCTTTCATGCTCTACCAGGCTTCATAATTTTGGTGGGGAACCTAATAAAGGATCCTCAGACCCTTACAACCACGTGCAGAAGGCAAGGTATTCCTGTCATGTTGAGTATCAAGTTTGAGTGCAAGACAGCGCTGGACTGGTGCCGCTCAGGGCTGATGACGGCAAGTTACTGTGTGGAGGGCAGAGAAGGAATTGCTTCCAATGGGTTGTATCACAATTGTAGGTGGGGTATAGGGCTGCTACCTTTCTGATAATGACAATGGAGACATTACATTAGCATGGTTTACACTTTGGTGATAAAAGAGGAGTGCCCGATGTCCAAAAAAAGTCTCACTTAATACATTTTATAGTTGTTTATTGAAGATAAAAGTAAACAAGTAGAGTCAATGTGTTTTTTTTGGGGGAATTACCTCCCTATTCCTCAGGGCTGTATTTTTTGGAGAATGGTAAAACTTTGAGAAGATTATATTCGATCAGTGGCTCTGCAGTATGCCAGTGTTGTGGAGAAGAGACAACCTCAACTCATCAATCTGGGAACAAGGTGCTTTGTCAGGAGGTTTCCCCCATGTATAGGGCATATGGCCTGCTATGTTTCAGATGGGGGGGCGCACCCACTCATCACCTTCATGCATTTTTTTTGTGAGGTGACCTCTTTAAAATTCACACCAGACTCAAAGGGTCATTTTTTTAAATTGTTGCTCTGAGTTGTCTAGGTAGGCAACCTTTTAGAGGTTGAGATCTACCTGGACAACATGGAGGAAATCAAAGGTTTCTGGGGGGGGGGTGGGGGTAGTGCCCTTTTTAAAGACATCAAAAGAAAAGTCCCCAATAAATGATGGCATAGAACATAGTGTGTCACATCAGTATCATCTGCCCTGATTCACATCACTCCCCTCCAGTAGTATCCTCTGCCCCCATCACTTCACTTCCCATCACCTCCCACAGTAGTATCTTCTGTCTCCCTTCAGATTACCCCCCACAGTAGTGTCCTCTGCCCCTCCCGTACCAGTGTCCTCAGCCCCGGCTCACATCACTCCCCCACTGTAGTGTCCTCTGCCCCCATTGCATTGGTCTCTGCCCTCTTCACATCACCTACCACTCAAGTGTAGTATCCTCTGCCCCTCCCGCAGCAGTGTCCTCAGCCCCGGTTCACATCACTTCTCCACTGTAGTGTCTTCTGCCCCCCATAGCATTGGCCAATGCCCTCTTCACATTCCCCACCCACTCAAGTGTAATGTTCTCTGCCCCCTATAGCAGTGTCCTATGCCCTGGTTCACATCACTCCTCCACTTTAGTGTCATCTGCCCTCTTCACATCAACTCCCACTCAAGTGTAGTGTCCTCTGTTCCCCTATAGCAGTGTCCTCTGCCCTGGTTCACATCACTCCCCCACTTTAGTGTCCTTTGCCCCCTCCATAGCATTGGCCTCTGCCCTCTTCACATAAACCCCCACTCAAGTGTAGTGTCCTCTGCCCTGGTTCACATCACTCCCCCACTGTAGTGTCCTCTGCCCCCTCATAGAATTGGCCACTGCCCTCTTCACATCACTCCCCACTCAAGTGTAGTGTCCTCTGCCCCCCATAGCATTGGCCTCTGTCCCTGTTCACATCACTGCCCCAGTAGAGTCCTTTGACCCCACATAGCAGCGTCCTCTGCCCGGTTCACATTACTCCCCCACTTTAGTGTCATCTGCCCTCTTCACATCAACTCCCACTCAAGTGTAGTGTCCTCTGTTCCCCTATAGCAGTGTCCTCTGCCCTGGTTCACATCACTCCCCCACTTTAGTGTCCTTTGCCCCCCCATAGCATTGGCCTCGGCCCTCTTCACATAAACCCCCACTTAAGTGTAGTGTCCTCTGCCCTGGTTCACATCACTTCCCCACTGTAGTGCCCTCTGCCCCCCTCATAGCATTGGCCACTGCCCTCTTCACATCACCCCCACTCAAGTGTAGTGTCCTCTGCCCCCCATAGCATTGGCCTCTGTCCCTGTTCACATCACCCCCCAGTAGAGTCCTCTGACCCCCCATAGCAGCGTCCTCTGCCCCAGTTCACATTACTCCCCCACTGTAGTGTCCTCTGCCTACTATACCATTGGCCTCTGCCCTCTTCACATCACCCCCCACTCAAGTGTAGTGTCCTCTGCACTATTCACATCAAACCCCCACAGTGTCCTCTGACTCCCCATAGCAGTGTCCTCTGCCCCAGTTCACATTACTCCCCCACTGTAGTGTCCTCTGCCTACTATACCATTGGCCTCTGCCCTCTTCACATCACACCCACTCAAGTGTAGTGTCCTCTGCACTATTCACATCAAACCCCCACAGTGTCCTCTGACTCCCCATAGCAGTGTCCTCTGCTCCGTTCACATCACTCCCCCACTGTAGTGTCCTCTCCCCTGCCCCATAGCAGTGGGCTCCTTAACATCTCCTCCCACTCCTGTGTAGTGCCCTATGCCCCCACATAGTGGTGTCCATTGCCCCCTCCCCTGCAGTTGTGTCTTGTGCCCCCCCAAAGCAGTGTTCTTTGCCCCTATAGCTGTCTTCTCCCCCCACCCCCCACAGTAGTGTCCTCTATCCTCCCTAAGTAGTGTCCTTTGCCCCTTTCACTTCTTCCCTCGCCTACAGTAATGTACTCTGCCCCCCACATACAGTAGTGTCCTCAGTCCCCTCCACACACATTAGTGTTCTCTGCCCCCCCCCCCCCCATTGCAGTGTCTTCTTCCTCATTTACATCACCATCCCCAAAGCAGGACCCTAAAGCAGTTTCCTCTGCCCCCCCTCAGCCGCAGTAATGTCCTCCCCCCTCACATCACCCCCCAACACAAACACACAGCAGTGCGTGGGGAGAACTCTTCTACCTTATAAAGATGTACAGCAGAGTGGAGAGCGAGAGGCAGCACAGTACTGGACAGAGGGTGAGATGGAGAGCGTGAGCAAGCTTCTGAAATTACCAGGGCATATTATCAAGCTGGTGGTTGGTTGCTAGGACCATCCGGCATCCTAGCAACCAATCACCTCCTATATGTAACCTCCAGCAGCGCCTGCCCATTTTCTTTTGTAAATGTGAGTGCTAAAAAAAAAAAAATCACCGCTACTGGTTGTATTGATTAAAGAAAAAAGAATTACATTGGTGCATGATCCCCAAGGCAGTGCTTTCTCCATGTTATTTTTTGACAACCCTTGCAAATTAGCCCCAAATAATTTGACAGATTTGGCTTCCATTTATTTCAGTGCAGTTCAGGGTTTGTATCTCAACTTCTTGACAGTTTGATGAACCCTCTGCTGAACTGAAGCCAGGGCTGTTTGGCTGATGCATCTTGGCTTTGCTTTAATTTAAATTGCTGCTTCCCACCAAAAAAGGTTTTGCTTTGGTCCATGTCCCCCCAGGGCATTGCCCAGCCCCCCCCCCCCCATATCATTTGTTTGACCATCCATTGCCTATTAACCGAAAATTGGCCATGACTGTTTTCTAACATTTGTTTCCCATTGAGTTTGGGGGGGTTCAGAACCGAAACCTGAACTTCAGTAACGTTCTCCATACTGAATAAGCAGGCATGTACTGGCCATTGAGACTACCGGGAGATTCCCGGTGGGCCGATGGCTCAGTGGGCCAGTCAGGTGCAGTCCTGGAGCCGCTCCTCTCTGACAGTAAGTGATCACAGTTTCACTCTTGTCAGGAGGGGAAGCTTCCGTCATATGCTGGAGAGAGCATTAGGCGTTATGCTCTCTCCTGCCTGCAGCCGGCCGACTTTCCTTCCTCTCTCCCCTAGCACTTGTTATCACATGACTGGAAAGAGGAAGAAGAGGAGCTGCCTTCAGAACTGTGAGTACATGTGGGGGGAGGACACTCTGATGTAAGGGGGCTGGTGCTGGGACTCTGATGTAAGGGGGCTGCTGATGGGACTCTGATGTAAGGGGGCTGCTGATGGGACTCTGATGTAAGGGGGCTGCCGAAGGGACTCTGATGTAAGGGGGCTGCTGATGGGACTCTGATGTAAGGGGGCTGCTGATGGAACTCTGATGTAAGGGGGCTGCTGATGGTACTCTGATGTAAGGGGGCTGCTGATGGAACTCTGATGTAAGGGGGCTGCTGATGGGACTCTGATGTAAGGGGGCTGCTGATGGAACTCTAATGTAAGGGGGCTGCTGATGGAACTCTGATGTAAGGGGCTGCTGATGGAACTCTGATGTAAGGGGGCTGCTGATGGAACTCTAATGTAAGGGGGCAGCTGATGGAACTCTGATGTAAGGGGGCTGCTGATGGGACTCTGATGTAAGGGGGCTGCTGATGGAACTCTGATGTAAGGGGGCTGCTGATGGGACTCTGATGTAAGGGGGCTGCTGAAGGGACTTTGATGTAAGGGGGCTGCTGATGGGACACTCTGATGTAAGGGGGCTGCTGATGGTACTCTGATGTAAGGGGCTGCTGATGGGACACTCTGATGTAAGGGGGCTGCTGATGGAACTCTGATGTAAGGGGGCTGCTGATGGGACTCTGATGTAAGGGGGCTGCTGATGGAACTCTGATGTAAGGGGGCTGCTGATGGGACTCTGATGTAAGGGGGCTGCTGATGGAACTCTGATGTAAGGGAGCTGCTGATGGAACTCTGATGTAAGGGGGCTGCTGATGGGACTCTGATGTAAGGGGGCTGCTGAAGGGACTTTGATGTAGGGGGGCTGCTGATGGAACTCTGATGTAAGGGGGCTGCTGATGGGACTCTGATGTAAGGGGGCTGCTGAAGGGACTCTGATGTAAGGGGGCTTCTGATGGAACTCTAATGTAAGGGGGCTGCTGTTGGAACTCTGATGTAAGGGGGCTGCTGATGGGACTCTGATGTAAGGGGGCTGCTGATGGAACGCTGATGTAAGGGGGCTGCTGATGGGACTCTGATGTAAGGGGGCTGCTGATGGGACTCTGATGTAAGGGGGCTGCTGAAGGGACTTTGATGTAAGGGGGCTGCTGATGGGACACTCTAATGTAAGGGGGCTGCTGATGGGACTCTGAAGTCTGGATGAAGTCCAGGGCCAGATTTCTGTCCCAGTCCAGCCCTGTGAATAGGGGTACCTTAATTTCATTACTAATAGTAAGAAGGTGTTCTGTTAATTAGAATGTTCCCCAGGGCAATGCCCAGACCCCTCCATACCAATTGTTTGACCATCCATTGCCTATTAGCCAAAAACTGGCCATTTACTGTTTTTATTAACATTTGTTTCCTATTGAGTTCGGATAACACTGGTTTAGGAACAACTAATTTTAATGTCTGCTGATAATATTTAAAAAAAAGACTCACCTACAAATGTTTGTTTTTTATTTTCTTCTCTTTCTTTTATTCAAAGATAAAGTCTGATATTAAAATAAAATAAAATTATTATATGTAACCGTATTGCAGCTGCACAACACTCTATATAAGAGGACGCAGTTTTATCCCATAGACGTGATCTGTAGCCTTGTGTATTCCCAGATAATGTTATACCGGGTTATAGTGACCTCCATTCATCTCCTTGTTGTTGTGTTGTGTAGATTTATACTGACATCTCATACACAGATTGGAGAATTGTGTGTGCTCCTTCTGTATGTGACACCTTGTACCGCTGACACCGAAGACCCAAGACCGGCATCAACCTACGTGCCAGGGGTAGCCCCTGTATATGAAGACCATGAGTATTATCAGGATGGAGACGTTATAATCGGAGGGGTCTTCACTGTCAATAGTCTTTTAAGAGGAGCATACTTTGACTCTATAACGATATCCAGTTTTTATTTAATAATGTGGTGCTTGAAGTGAGTATCCTGCAATAGAGAACCTATCTTCAAAAAAAGTTAAAATGTGTGACAATGCAGGAGAAGAATTAGGAGACACGGACAGATCTTTCCACCCCATAACACCCTGGGCAAGGACCTCCATGGCAGGATCACCAGACTTTATTTTAATGAAAGCTGCAGATCTACAAAGACTGAAAATGACTTTTGACATTAACATGTTAAAGCTTCTATGAGATTGTAGTGATTGGGATCACGTCTATTCTAATATCAGGTTACGTCTGATTGCTTTCCTGTGTGTGAAGTCTAACACTGCATTGCTCGAGTTTCAGCTCTTACATTGTATCCTCAGCATTGATCCCGGCTTTGTCTGCTCTGTCTCTGATCTCGCGGTGTGCGGGATCCCCGGGTACGGTGAAGACCGCGCCCCGGCAGAAGACCGGTGTCGTCCCAAACATACGCAGACACCTTTGCTTCCTAAGTAGGGGTTTTGGGTTGCAGAAGGTCGGAATTTCATTTAGATCGTAAGCCTTTCTGTCAAACAAGCGCACCCAATAACAAAGTTGGGAGACAGGAATTCCGCACACTGTGACAGAGCAGACAAAGCCGGGATCAATGCTGAGGATACAATGTAAGAGCTGAAACTCGAGCAATGCCGTGTTAGACTTCACACACAGGAAAGCAATCAGACGTAACCTGATATTAGAACAGACGTGATCCCAATCACTACAATCTCATAGAAGCTTTAACATGTTAATGTCAAAAGTCATTTTCAATCTCTATAAATCTGCAGCTTTCATTAACCACTGGCTTACTGGGCACTTAAACCCCCCTCCTGCCCAGACCAATTTTCAGCTTTCAGCGCTGATGCACTTTGAATGACAATTGCGCGGTCATACAACACTGTACCCAAATTACATTTTTATCATTTTTTTCCCACAAATAGAGCTTTCTTTTGGTGGTATTTAATTACAGCTGGGAGTTTTATTTTTTGCTAAACAAACAAAAAAAGCTGCAAAAAAAAAAAAAAACATGTTTAATAGTTTGTTATAAAATTTTGCAAACAGGTAATTTTTCTCCTTCGTTGAAATGCACTGATAAGGCGGCACTGGTGGGCACTGATGGGCGGCACTGGTGGGCACTGATAGGCACAGTTAAGGCGACACTAATAGGCACAGATAAGGTGGCACCGATAGGCACAGATAAGGCAGTACTGATGGGCACAGATAAGGCGATACTGATGGGCACTGATAGGTGGCACTGATAGGTGGCATGGATGGGTGGCACTAAGGGGCACTGATAGGTACCACTGATAGATGGGACTGATGGGCACTGATAGGTGGCACTGCTGGGCACTGATGGGCGGCACTGATGGGCACTGGTAGATGACACTGATGGGCATGAATATGTGGCACTGAGGTGCAGCAATGTTGTTGAGGCAGATTGTGGGCACTAATAGGTGGCACTGTGGGTACTGATGTATAGCACTGTGGGCACTAATGTATGGCACTGTGGGCACTGATGTATGGCACTGCTGGGTGGCATTATGGGCACTGATGGGTGGCACTGCTGGGTGGCACTTTTTTAATTCCCTGCGGGTTACTGGCAGGAGGCAGGTGGGCACTGATACACTGGCCGTGATCGGGACTGATGTCCCGATCACGGCCGCCGGTGATCGGCTTTTTTTTTTCAGCACGAGGAGGAAAAATAGCCGATTACCGGCTCTGTTTTGTCACATGATCAGCTGTCATTGGCTGACAGCTGATCACGTGGTAAGGGGTCGGGATCGACCCTTTGCTCGGATCGGTGATCAGGCGAGTCTCACGGGACAACATCAATAGACGTAGTCCTGGCAAAGCAGGTCCACGCTGTAGCCGTCATTCGGCTATAGCGCGGATCTCAAGAGGTTAAACACTTACCGCCCCGTGTACATTTACTGCAGCGGGGCAGCTCTTAAGCGCAAAAATAACGTGATTCCTGTGACTGGTGCTGCGCTGCTACTAATAGAATAAATACATAAACATTACAATCTTACTGCAACAAATATTGATGATCAGTGAAATAAAAAAAAAACATAACCACTTGCCGACCAGCCGCCGTCATTTTATTGGGGCAGGACGGCATGATCCCACGAACCGTCGCAGCAATACGTCGGCTTTGGGATCAGGATAGCAGGCGCGTGCCCGTGCCTGCGCCCGCTGCACAGCGGGGGGGTTGCCGATGCTCGTGACCAACGGTCGCGATGACCGCTGGCCACGAGTGATCGCGGGCACGAGAGGCAGAACAGGGATGAGTGTGTTGTAAACACACACATCCCTGTTCTGCTGTGAGAGGAGTGACAGATCGTGTGCTCCTATTAGCTAGAAACCACGATCCGTCACTTTCTCTAGTCAGTCCCCTCCCCCTTTAGTTAGAAACACATATCAGGAAACACATTTAACCCCTTGATCGCCCCCTAGTGTTAACCCGTTCCCTGCCAGTGACATTTCTACAGTAATCAGTGCATTTTTATCGCACTGATCGCTGTATAAATGACAATGGTCCCAAAAAATGTGTCAAAAGTGTCCGTCGTGTCCGCCATAATGTAGCAGTCCTGATAAAAATCACAGATCCCCGCCATTACTAGTAAAAAAAAAAAAATAATAATAATAAAAATGCTATAAATATATCCCCTATTTTGTGGACGGTATAACTTTTGCGCAAACCAATGAATATACGAATATTGCAATTTTTTTTTTACCAAAAATATGTAGAAGAATACATATCGGCTTAAACTGAGAAAAAAATAGCTTTTGAAAAAAAAAAAAAACATGGGGATATTTATTATAGCAAAAAGTACAAAATATTGATTTTTTTTCAAAATTGTTCTTCTTCTTTTGTTTATAGCGCAACAAATAAAAACCGTAGAGGTGATCAAATACCACCAAAAGAAAGCTCTATTTGTGGGGAAAAAATGATAAAATTTCATCTGGGTACAGTGTAGCATGACTGCGCAATTGTCATTCAAAGTGCGACAGCGCTGAAAGCTGAAAAATGGCCTGGGCAGGAAGGGGGTGAAAATGTCCGGTATTGAGATGGTTAAAGACTGAACCTTTTTCTGACACTTGTTTCTTACAAAGTTAAAATCAGTATTTTTTGCTAGAAAATTACATGGAACCCCCAAACATTATATATATTTTTTTTAGCAACGACCCTAGGAAATAAAATGGTGATTGTTGCAATATTTTATGTCACACTGTATCTGCACAGCGACCTTTCAATACAATTTTTGGGGAAAAAATACACTTCAATTAACGGGTTCCCGACCGGCGCGCGCTGATGTACGTCGGCAGAATGGCACAGGCAGGCAAATGGACGTACCTGTACGTCCCTTTAAATTTCCCACCTTGCCATCGCGAGCGCGCCGCATGCCGGTTGGGACCCCCCGTGAGTCCAGTCGCGGGTCCCGCGGACTCGATTGCCACGGGCATACCCGCGATCGTCTCAAGGGGCGGCTGAACGGAGAAATGCCATTGTAAACAGCATCTCCCCGTTCTGCCTAGCAACAAGTGACGCTGATCTCTGCTCCATGTGATTGGAGCAGAGATCAGTGTTCACTAAATGAAAGCCCAACCCCCCCACAGTTAGTAACACACCCCTAGGAACACTTAACCCCTACACTGCCATTCACTGGTTAACCCCTTCACTGCCAGTGTCATTTACACAGGAATCACTGCATTTGTATAGCACTGATTGCTGTATAAATGACAATGGTCCCAAAAATGTGTCAAAAATGTCTGATGGGTCCGCCACAATGTCGCAGTCACAATAAAAATTGCTGATCGCCGCCATTACTAGTAAAAGAAAAATTATTAATAAAAATGCTATAAAACTATCCCCTATTTTGTAAACGCTATAACTTTTGCGCAAACCAATCAATAATCGCTTATTGCGATTTTTTTTACCAAAAATATGTAGAAGAATACATATCGGCCTAAACTGAGGGAAAAAAATGTTTTTTTTTATATATTTTTGGGGGATATTTATTATAACAAAAAGTAAAAAATAATGTGTTTTTTTCAAAATTGTCGCTCTATTTTTGCTTATAGCACAAAAAATAAAAACCGCAGAGGTGATCAAATACCACCAAAAGAAAGCTCTATTTGTGGGGAAAAAAAGGACGTCAATTTTGTTTGGGAGCCACGTCGCACTTTGACCAGCAAAATGGTCCGGGGGGCTGAAAGTGGTTAATAATAATAATAAAAAATAAATAAACAGTAAAGTTCGCCCAATTTTTTTGTGTAATGTGAAAGATGATGTTATTGTGAGAGAATCGCGATCTGTATTCTAAGCAAAAAAAAAAAAATCATGATTCTCATTTTAGTCTCCAATCGTGCAGCTTTTCATATTTGTCCGCCGCAATGTCGCACTCCCGCTATAAATGGCTGGTCACCGCCATTACTAGTAAAAACAATAAAAAAAAAAAAAAATTCAAGTCCACAAATCTATCCCAAAGTTTGTAGACGCGATAACTTTTGCACAAACCGATCAATATTTTTGCAATCTTTTTTACCAAAAAAATGTAGCAGAATACAGATTGGCCTAAATTGATGAAGAAATTTGATTTCTTTACATTTTTTTTTTTTTTATTGGAAATATCTTATAGCAGAAAGTAAAAAAATATATATATTTTTTTACAAAATGTTCGTTTTTTTTTTTGTTTTTTTTATGATTATAGCGCACAGAAAATAAAAACTGCAGAGGTGACCACTGAGTGTAGCCATTCAGATCCGGCCATCCCTGCTGCTGATTCCTGACAGAGACACTGGTACTGGTGTGTCGGGGAGCAATCAGAAATTTTTGGGCCCCTTACACAGCTTTAGACCTGGGCCCCCCCCCCCCGAGTCTGACCAGGGATTGCCTATGGGCCATACTACCAAATCCGCACACCGGCCACCTCCCCTGTACGCACTCAGCCCCCCCCTCAATCCTGTATATATGTCTGCCCCCTCACAACTGTATATTTGTCATCCCCCCACACACATACCTGTATATATGGCAGCCCACCACACATCTGTATATATATATATATATATATATATATATATATATATATATATATATATATATATATATATTGCCCCCCCCCACACACCTGTATATTTGTCCTCCCCAAAACCTGTATATATATCAGCCCCCCAAACCTGTATATGTGTCAGCCCCCTCACACCTGTATATATGGCAGCCCCCTCACACCTGTATATATGGCAGCCCCCCTCACACCTGTATATATGGCAGCCCCCCCACACACACCTGTATATATGGCAGCCCCCCTCACACCTGTATATATGGCAGCCCCCCACACACACCTGTATATATGGCAGCCCCCCTCACACCTGTATATATGGCAGCCCCTCACTCACACCTGTGCATATGGCAGCCCCCCCACACACACCTGTGCATATGGCAGCCCCCCACACAAACCTGTATATATGGCAGCGCCCTTCACATCTGTCAGTCCCCCACTACACACACACACACACACACCTGTATATATGGCAGCCCCCTCAAGCAAACCTGTATATATATCAGCCACCCCCACACACACCTGTATATATGTCAGCCCCTCCCCCCACACACTTGTATATATGTCAGCCCCCCTCACACACCTGTATATATATCAGCCCCCCCACACACACACAATGTATATGTGTCAGCCACCCCTCCACACGCCTGTATATATGTCAACCCCCCACACACACTTGTATATATGTCAGCCACCCCTCCACACACACCTGTATATGTCAGCTAAGCCCCCCCACACACACACACCTGTATATATGTCAGAACCCCCCCCCCACACACACACCTGTATACTGTATATGGCAGCCCCACATACACAAATCTGTACACACACAAGTGCACATGCGCAGTAGAAATGTATTTTAAGGCATGCTCACCTCTTCCTCAGCCTGCTATCACTTTTAGTGTGCAAAGCAAGGATGAAATGTACTAAAGTCAAGAAGCACAGGTTGGGTTTTTACTACAAGGATTTGGATACTGTAGAAGATACTGCAGAGTAAAATTGGGCAGTAGAAGAACAGTTTGAGTTAGGGATAGTAGGCCTAACTGGTATATGCCTAACTTTTATTTTCTCTATTGGGACAGGGGGTGCAATGAATGTGAGTGATATAGTGTGAGATGGTAAAAGTGTACACTACTTTTACAAAGATGTTAAGTAACATGTGAATGCTTTACTTTGACCACCCGAACTTAAATAAAGGCCCTATCAACATAAAATAAAATAAAAAAGTGTACTCTAAAATGAAGGTCCTTTCTCAACATAAAATAAAAATCAATATACCCCCAAAATAACTGAAAAGCCAAAATCATACTTTTTTGGTTTTTCATTTTGCAGTCCTCAGCCACACTTTTATAAGGATCTGTTGACTTTCTTTTTTGCCATTGATGAAATTAACAAGAACCCAACAATGTTACCAAATATTACTCTTGGATATCACGTATATGACTCCTGTCGGGAGAACAGAAAGGCGATAAAGAACACATTGCAGATTTTATCCGGACCGGGAAAGATGGTCCCAAATTACTCCTGCAGAGAACGTAAAAAAATACTGGGCTTCATTGGAGACCAGAGCTCTGGAACCACCACATCTATAGCACAGATATTGGCTTTATATCGTTATGTACAGGTCAGTAAGGCCTTTTTTTTCTTTTAGAATTTAAGTTGACTCCATTAAAACAGGTTAATGTGAGAAGGTCTAAATTTCATTTTCAAATGTTCAGATCTGGTCATATAGCAATGGCCTTACCAGCCAGGACCATTGTTGATGTCTTTAATACCTTCTGTCACCTACATGTAATATTATTTTAACAATTCTACACTGGCAATTTTATAATGATTAACACTTATAGCTATATGACTTAAGTAATTATTACCTGTTTCAGATGCCATGGCACCATCGGGCTTGTTTTTTTTTTTTAGGTTATGGGGGTAATAAGACAGCTGTACATGCTATCCTTTCATACCGAACCAGAACCAAAAAATTGGTGTTGGACTATACCGGTACTTTATATATAAAGGTAAGAAAGAGATTAGGAATAAAAATTTAGTACAAGTTTAATGAATAGCAAAAGTAACAAAATACAGAATATGACACTTAAAATGTTAATACACCCCAGATTCATGTGTACAATTACTCATAATAGAGTTCAATTCTGGTGGCGTAGATGGAGGGTTCCTCTACTAGTTTCGCGGATTGTCCGCTTCTTCAGGAGGAGGTCTATATAATAAATAGATAATACAGAATTCATAACAATTAACAATTAGTATTAATTATATAAGTACAATATTGTAAATTCAATAAAAGTAACAATTGGGATTGGGATAAGGTGAATATAGGGAAATTTGCCCCCATTGTGTATAATGTTTCTCAAACAAAAAAAATCTTTTTTTTTCTCCTCTCCTTTCCAGTACCATACGCACCTTATCCCCCATGCTCGCCGGGGGGGAGGGAACATAGAGGGGACCCACTTATCCACATTTTGTTTTTACCTCCCTCCCTCTTTTTTCCTTGAATTTCTGGGTGAGTGAAATTTCCCTATATTGGATCATGTACCAATAGGTTCTCCTGAGGAAGCTTTGGTCGAAACGCATAGGGGTCTATTGGTGCTGGCATTGTGATCCCGTTGGCTGGCCTTCAGATAGAAGACTATTGTAAAGGAATACACTCAATATGTTTGAGGCCACGCATACAGGTTTCCTTGTCCAGCCATATCTGTAATAGATGGGAGAATGTATATGTGTAGTTACATATCTATGCATTTGTCTTTGTGACATGTTTTTATGATGATATTTAATACATTTTGAAATTTTATTTATACTTTTGAGTACCCCCTTTTTTCCCCATTGGGATTATAGTGGCAGCCTTTAAAGTCCGTTTTCCAATTTCACTTTTTCTACTTACCGTATATACTCGAGTATAAGCCGAGAAAAAAATAGGTTGAAAGTGCCCCCCTCGGCTTATACTAGAGTCACCGCTGTCTGCCTACCTGATCAGCGTGTCATGAAGACAGATGGCAGCCATTCCAGTGTTCAAAAGCCATGCCTCCTCATCTGTGATAGGTGGAACACTCAATTTCCCAGCAGTCAGTGTTCAGCCTATCACGGATATCCTCTCATCCTCGTCCATGGTATGAGAATGAGCAGATGTCCGTGATAGGCGGAACACTGACTGCTGGGAAATTGAGTGTTCCGCTTATCACAGACGAGGAGGAGGTGCGGCTTTTGAATACTGGAATGGCCGCCGTATGTTTTTATGACATGCTGATAGGTGAATGCAAAACGGCACACGGAGCTGCAGATGGGCACGCAGAGCTGCAGATGGACACAGAGCTGCAAATGGACACACGGAGGCTGCAGATCGGAAAACACGGAGGGATGCACAGGGCACAGGTAGGCATGCACCGGACACAGGGAGGTATGCAATAGACACAGTGAGGTATGCAGCTGCAGATGGGAATTGTTGCCCCACTTTTCCATTTACAGTAGCTGCTGCATTTCTCACCCTCGGCTTATACATGAGTCAATAAGTTTTCCCAGTTTTTTAAACTAGGGGCCTGGGCTTATATTCGGATCGACCTATACTCGAGTATATACGGTATACATTTTGGATGTGGTGCCATGCATTGCGGATATCTATCTCCAATTTTTTCTTTGTAATCATGATCATTCATCATATGCAAGAGTTAAAAAAAACACAAATAGGCAATTGTATCCTTTGCTTTGTGTTTTTCCTGCTTTATAATGTATTTTTATTGTCCAAGTTATTTCAGACAAAGTGAGAAAAAGGCTGCATATTTATTCGCTAGTGTCACACAGCTGGGTGGGCTCAGGGTGCAGTGCTGTGTGTCTCAGCCAATTAGGAGGGAGAGTCCCAGACAGCTGAGTCTCTCATGCAACATCGCTGAGTGGAGATGGGGCTCAGGTAAGTATTAGGGGGCTGAGAGTGGGGCTGCACACAGAAGCTTGTTTATCTTAATGCATATGTAGCGCTAGCATCCTTGCCTACTAAATTATATTAGCATTTATAATGAAAGTCTATGGACGTTTCTATGGCTTAGTGTTTGGTGCCATCTAGAGGCCAAACACTGATAGTGGACTTAAATGATTTTTGCTTTCACAAAGCATTGAACTATTTACAGGAAGTGACTGTTATTTACACTAGAGAGTTGACCTTTTTACCCAGGATGCCAGGTGACCTACCCATGGACGCCCTCTCTGACAGTACATGCTGGGTAGGAGATAAAAGGAGCCGGAGCGGCCATCTTAGGTCTCTTGGGAACAGCATGGGCTGCCTGTGAGGACTTATGAGGAGGCCTCCCAGAGGAAGCAGCCTACAGCCATTATGGAGCGCAACCCTGCTTGATTGTGTGAGTGACCTGACGGTGCCAGAGACACAGTGATCAGATTGGGAAGATCCAGAGACACTCATTTGAGCATCGGAAGACAGGGTCCACCTATCGGAACGGAACAGAGTGACAGAGCTGGCTGACATAGAAGCAAGCTGCAAACACCGGACCAGAGCTACCATACCGAGCTTCCGATCCAGTTGGGGAGTGGGTTGCGGCCCATAGTTTATTAACTTTTGCACCTAGTCAGACTTATATACAGGCCTCACTGGGATCCATAGTCCTACGGAGGAGGAGTATAGCAACTGACACTAGGCAGGCATAAGGCCTATCTGCTATTGCATCTCAAGCCTTGTATCATAGTTACGGAAGCAACACCAGGATCATCTTTAACTCAACTTTAATTACTTTACTTCTTGGATTACAAATTATAAGAAATTATTATAGCTAGCAGAAGACAAGAAGACTAAAGACTGCGTACTTTTGATGAGATCTCACAAATAGCTATAAAAGTAGGGGGAGCTCCCTTGTATTTATATTGTTTATAATTGTTTATCAAAATTCATTTTTCTGTCATTCTATGTTGGGATGACAGCACAATTATTGTATTCACCTGTTTGCCAATATATACAGTAAAATATACTTTGGTTAAGTACCCCGTTGTGTGGAGTATTGTTTTTTCCCAGCAGGTAGAGCCAGTGGATCCTGAGGTGACAATACAGGTATATTGTGTTATATTATATTGTACTGTATTGTATTGCACCACAGCTGTGTCAAGGAGACTGAGTCAAGTTAGTGGGGTTTATTGGCAGAGTGCAGGCCCAAATCAAACCAGAAACTCCTTCGGGAGTCAGTGCTACACATAGAATGCACCTTCTGCCTTTACAACCACATTAAGTTGCTATTTTTGCACTTTTTTAGGCTGACAACCTCAAATAACAAAATATATCCAAAATATACTTGCCGCAATTAATTTTTTTTTTGCTTTTTTTTTTTGGGGTTTGTGTTTTTCTTTTTTGATTCTTCTGTATTTATTTTTTTATACAAACAACTATGATTATCACCCTGTCCCTTCTTGACTTGGCAATCATAATGGTGGTTAATGTGGGTTGTGACATGCCATGGTCTACATAACAACGGACCCAACACAAAGGCAAAGGCGTTTCATACAGCAATCAGGCTTTTAGGTTGTAGGAGTGTAAGGTACTCAGCTTTCTGAACATAGAGGTAAAAAATGTAAGTGGGCACAATGATTTATCTCAAATACTGTATATATATATATATATATATATATATATATATATATATATATGTAGCACTGACCCCCGAAGGAGCTGCTGGTTTGATTGTGCTTATCATTACCTTCTTCTCTTCAATTCATGTCTAGGAGTTTCCAGTGGCAGATGGCCCAGGAACTTGAGAGACTGGCGACAGATCCGCATAAAGGGATTTTATTTGCAAAAACGTAGACGAAGGAAAAGTCTCTTAAATTAGGATCAGCAGGTCAGAAAGGAAGTTCAGGTACTCTTAGCCCTTGTACACATGGTCGGACATTCCGACAAAAAAAACGACTGATTTTTTCCGACGGATTTTGTCCGAAACTGGTGTTGCATACACACAGTCGGACAAAGTTGTCGGAAAATCAGATCGTTCGGAGCGTGATGACGTTTCTACGTTACGGCGGGACTAATTTCAAGGTTAGTAGCCAATAACTTTGGTCTCGTAATTTGATCTGAGCATGCGTGGCACGTTGTTAGATCGGAATTTTCTACAAACGATTGGACAAAGTCCTATCGGATTATGTTGTCAGAAAATTTTATATCCAGCCCTCAAACATTGTTGGTTGGACATTCCGATCGAAATGTCCGATGGAGCCCACACACGGTTGGATTATCCGACAACACAGTCCGATCGGACATTTTCCATCGGAATTTCCGACCGTGTGTACAAGGACTTAGTGTCAAAGTCAATAATAAAGGACTTGCTTACTTTGACTAAATCCAGAGAATAGCCATTCACAACTGGATTTTCACTCAAGTTGGATAGTCCCTCTCTCACAAGGCCTAGCAGCCAACAAGGTGCTTTACTCAGGAACAAGTCTCTGCCACAGATGTTGTTGTAGAACATACAGGAATAAGTCTCTGCCACAGACGTTGCTGTAGAGCACGTAGGAAACTAAACTTGTACACTCGTGTGATACCTGGATCTTTCAGCCAGTTTGGCGATACCCACGAGACTGGATTCACTTAGGTACTTCAGCCCCCTCCAGGCTCTTGCTAAGAAACCAACCCGTACATGGCCTTCTTCTGAAGAGTCCTCCCCTGGATGGCTATGAAGTTACTGGGTCTCTCCCAGACCGGAGACGACATCCAAACACCTCAGAATCCCTCTTTAGTTTCCTTGCCTCGGGCTAGCCAGCCCCGAGACAATAAGTCAGGTGGATCCGCGCCCCAGGTCATAGCCTTCCTGGGGGCTGGTCAGGAGGACCAGGACCATGGAGTCAAAACATCCTTCTGGACCGGAACCCCCAACCACGTGACATCTGCATCTTAAGTACCCTCTTCCTGAAAGCACAGCAAGAGTGACACTCCCACTGGGCGGGCTCTGAGAGAGAGTAATCTTAAAGCACCCAACCAGACTGTGGTTCAATGCCTGCCAGAAGAGACAATGCCCCCTGTGACTAGGCTGAGCATCCTATAGTCCAGTCAGACTGATGCTGAGGTCCAAATTTAAAACAATTGTACCCAAACCAAACTGAAGTTCAGGTGTAACCTTAAATTTCAAAACATAGCGCAGGAGCCGGCACTACACATATATATCCTGTATTATATAAATACAGGACATATATTATATAAAATAGTATTTTAAAAATAAAAATGAGCCAAGCTGTTTTTTTGAATAAGGACGAATACAGCAAGAATAACAAAAAAAAAAACAACATATGTGTAGAGACCCCCCTCCCCCCCAAATGCATAACAGACCTTTTGAGTCTGATTAGAATCTTAACACCTTCCGGGCCTGGCCTATAGAGTAATGACAGACGGTAGACATGTGCAATTCGTTTTCAGTTTTTTTTTCATTTATTTAGCAAAAAAAAAAAAGCCAGTGATGATTAAATACCACCAAAAAAAACCTGGAGTTATGTGATCAAAATGATAAAAATGTAGTTTGGGTACAGTGTTGCATGACCGCGCAATGGCCATTCAAAGTGTGACAGCGCTGAAAGATGAAAATTGTCCTGGGCAGGAAGGGGGTAAAAATGAAATATACAATTATAAAAATGGCGTGAGGTCCCTCAGGAATTTCTTGGTTTTGAAGTGAAGTCCATGCAAAAAAAAGAAATGCGTGAGGTCCCTCTAAAAATCCACTTCAGACCCTTAACCTGAGCATTCAGCCTGACTGGCCAAGAACGGTGGGGGACAAAGTCACATGCCCTCTACATGTGGATTGAGCTTTGCCAGGGAGGACCCTGTCAGCAAAGTACTTTGTCTTTCTATTGATAAGGACAAGGGCCCATCTCCATATTCCCTGTCCAGGTTAATGTAATTCCCCAAATTTAACCATGTGGCCTTATAAAGGTAATGATGTAACCGGCTCCATTACCCGCCCATTTGCTTACATGGCCGTGTACTCTAAATTAATGGGTTATGTCAGTGGTTGGAAACAGCGGGTGCAAGCAGCTTCTGGTTCCTTATCAACCACTGAACACCCATCCACGCTGAACACCCTAAATGTTTGGCTGTGTGAACGTCTGAATTAACGTTCAGACCAAACACTAAGCTCATCCCGAATTAGAACTCATCTCAACTCAACTCAACTCAACTCATCTTAACTCAACTCACTGATTACAAAACACTTCTGCTGAAAACCAGAATGCCCATCAATGCAGCCTTGTCAGTGTCATTTGCAGACTTGTCAGTGTAGCCTTGTCATTTGCACCCTTGAAGTTTAAAAACGGTGCCACCGAGATACAGTGTCCTGTGTATCTTGGCAGCTCTCGGGTCCTCGCGGCGGCTCTCGGGTCCTCTTGCAGTCCCGAACGGAGCCGAGAGTAGCCAAGTGTACTCAGCTTGGCTCACAGTCACGCCCAGTCCCTGTGTTATGTCCATCATAGGGTGGGACTGGGCGTGACCCTGAGCGGAGCCGAGTACACTCGGCTATGTATCTCGGCGGGGACCATGGGGCCCCCTATTGGGCGGGGCCCACGGGCTTGAGCCCAGTCAAGCCCAATGGTAACTCCAGCCCTGCTCATTGCTGATTACAAAACACCTCTGCTGAAAACCAGAATGTAATGTTTGGCCAGCCAGGTGGTCCACCATGTTTTTATATATCATGCAGCTTTGTAGCATTGTCAATCCATGTTTTATAGATCAGTTATGGTGCAACCAGTCCATCACTGAAAGACAGGAGGGTTTTCCCAACCTTGTTCCGGATGCTTCGAAATGATTTTGTCATTTATTCTAAATTGGCTCAAATGCTGAAGTACTTTGGCTGGACCTGGATAGGAATTATTAGATCTCAGGATGACAGCGGGAGCGAAGAGTATATGGTTTTGAGGGAAGTCATGAATCTCTATAAAGTTTGCATTTCTTTTAAAATAGAAGTTGCTTGGCGGGGATCCATGCGTACACTTTTAGATGAACAAGTACATGCTATTGAAAATGTCAATGTCATTGTAATCTGTGGGACGTTGTTTGACTTTGAGACTGACTTTGTACACCTTATAAGAAGTTATGTAGAAGACAGAACGATCGTCCTTAGTCCTATCTGGGCGGCAAACATTGTCCTCATTGGTAAACACCCAGAATTGTTTAATTGTAGTTTGTCCTTTGGAGACAAGTCCACAAGTATTGCAGAATTTCAGAATTTTGTTGATGAATTCCAACCTCAAAAAAAGCCAGACGACAAATTACTTGAAGATCTGTGGATGATGGAATTTGGTTGTTCTTCTGTAGATGAACGCAAAAATCTTTTCTTTGAATATGTATATAAAAGGTCACTTCATGAGTGCAATGGCACAGAACGTATTAGTGATATCCAACACTTCTTCCATGGCGGTAATGCCCACCAAGTGTATCTCGCGGTTTACTCTATGGCCACCGCCTTACATGATATGCTTGGATTCATGAAGACATCTGGAAGCCATTTATCTGAATTTAATCACCAGGTGAGTGCAGCCCACATAGAGTAAAGCATATCTGAATCCGTTTTTCCCTTTTATTTTATCTTTGTAACCCAGCAAATAACTCTCACTACTTGTCCCTGGGTGGCTTCACTCAGTTCTCCACTGTATCTATGGAGGAATTCATACTTCCCGGCCAGGCTGGACTTCAAACACGTCTGCCCATTTTTTGGGAGTAATGGGATTAGCAGTTCACATGAGAAAGATAAGATTGTTTCACTTCCAGCTCAGTTCATGGAAAATTTCTGGCAAGATCAACCGGTTTTTATTTTTTTTGTTCTTGCTGAAAATTAAAACGAATGCAGCCACCACATCCAAGGACTGGTAAACTGCAATACATTTCATTTATTGATATATTTTAATGTCCTTAACCATGCATGTTAAGTAGGCTCCGGAAGAATTTGCCTCCTTAATGACCAGGCCATTTTTTTGCAATATGGCACTGCGTCTCTTTAACTGACAATTGCGCGGTCGTGCGACGTGGCTCCCAAACAAAATTGTCCTTTTTTTCCCACAAATAGAGCTTTCTTTTGGTGGTATTTGATCGCCTCTGCGGTTTTTATTTTTTGCGCTATAAACAAAAATAGAGCGACAATTTTGAAAAAACGCATTATTTTTTACTTTTTGTTATAATAAATATCCCCCAAAAATATATAAAAAAACATTTTTTCCCTCAGTTTAGGCCGATACGTATTCTTCTACGTATTTTTGGTAAAAAAAATCGCGATAAGCGATTATTGATTGGTTTGCGCAAAAGTTATAGCGTTTACAAAATAGGGATAGTTTTATAGCATTGTTATTAATTATTTTTTATTATTTTTTTTTTACTAGTAATGGCGGCGATCAGCGATTTTTATTGTGACTGCGACATTGTGGGGGACCCATCGGACATTTTTGACACATTTTTGGGACCATTGTCATTTATACAGTAATCACTGCTATATAAATGCAGTGATTCCTGTGTAAATGACACTGGCAGTGAAAGGGTTAACCAGTGGGTGGCAGTGTAGGGGTTAAGTGTTCCTAGGGGTGTGTTACTAACTGTGGGGGGGTTGGGCTTTCATTTAGTGAACACTGATCTCTGCTCCAATCACATGGAGCAGAGATCAGCGTCACTAGTTGCTAGGCAGAATGGAGAAATGCTGTTTACACGGCATTTCCTCCATTCAGCCGTCCCGTGAGACGATCGCGGGTATGCCCGTGGCGATCGAGTCCGCGGGTCCCGCGACCGGACTCACGGGGGTCCCGACCAGCGCGGGAGCGTGCCACCGGCGGCGCGCTCCCGATGGCAGGGCGGCATTGAAGATTGGACGTACATGTACGCCAATATGCCTGCCCGTGCCATTCTGTCGATGTACATCGTCGTGCTGGTCGGGAAGTGGTTAATCACCTCTGCGTTTTCTATTTTTTTGCGCTATAAACAAAAATAGAGCGACAGTTTTGAAAAAACGCATTATTTTTTACTTTTTGTTATAATAAATATCCCCCAAAAATATATAAAAAAAAACATTTTTTTCCCTCATTTTATGCCGATACGTATTCTTCTACATATTTTTGGTAAAAAAAAATCACAATAAGCGATTTACTTTTTGCTATAATACATATCCAAAAAAAATAAATGAAAAAACAAATGTATTCATCAGTTTAGGCTGATATATAGTCTTCTACTTCTTTTGGTAAAAAAAAAAAAAAAATCGCAATAGGCGTATATTGATTGGTTTGCGCAAATATTATAGCATCTACAAATTATTGGATAGATTTAGGGGCTTTTATTTTTTTATTGTTTTAACTGGTAATGGTGGCAATCTGAGATTCTTAGTGGGACTACGACATTGTGGTGGACAAATCTGACCCCAAATGACACTTTTTGGGGACCAGTGACATTATTACATTGATTAGTGCTATAAAAATGCACTGATCAATGTAAAAATGACACTGGCAGGGAAAGGGTTAACACTGGGGGGGGGGGGGGGGCGATCAAGGGGTTAAATGTGTTCCCTGGGTGTGTTCTAACTGTAGAGAGGATCGGCTGTCAGGGACATGACAGAGATCACTGTTCACGATGACTGGGGACAGTAGATCTCTGACATCAGGCTCCCATAGTGCAGTATTTTAATGACCAAAATTCATTTATTTAAAAAAAAAACTCTTACAGTCCAAAAAATCTACATAATTAAATAAAATATAATAATAATAATAAAATTATATAAAAAATATATATGTAGAAAATATATATATATAGAGTGGCTGGCAATCACAAAAAACAAAAATCAAAAACCAGAGAAAAAAACAAAACCATTGAGGACAGGGTTAGAAATAAAACCAACCCACCATGATGCACCTACTATGGCCTGTGTACTAACTCCACAAATCCTCACATAATAGATTGTAAAATAAGCAAAATCTGCAAAATCCGAACGTTTAATGTCCTGGAAAGAACGCTAAATCCGTGGAGGAGCGGCGTGCGTCCCAGCTGCGCTCCACTCGATCTGTAGTCCGGAAGTGACGTAGTGTGCGAGCGTGATCAGGAGGTGATCAGGAGGTGCATGCTGGGTATCCCGCTGCACTGTATCCTGGGAGAAAGTCCGGCCGGGCTTCAGATACACACACTGATGACGGATGCCTACAGAATCGAGAGGAGACAGTGAGCCACATTGCATTTACAAGGAACACAAACAATTGCATATGCAGCTTATGCCAATTTGAATGGCATAAGCTGCAACTATCATGGGGGTGCTCTAAAAAATAAAATAAAAATGACCAGAGCTGCGCTTTAAGTGGGTAATAAGTATACATTGCCCAGTGGAAGAATATCATGAGGAACTCTACCAAACCTAATGCTGTTCACAAAAAATTGGAATATTAGGTTGTGGGGATTCTAGAGTAGCTGGGCAACCTTCGTACATACTGTAAGGTGGCACTCGAGGTATGAACAGCATAGTTAGTGTTGTTACAACATAAGAATAGAAAGGATTATACATTTTTTTCAGTAGTACATGGAGTGTATTCCCGCCGGGATTACATCATAGTAGAGCACAGAACCCTGGAGGATATCCTAGAAACAAGGATTGGTATAACAACAGTCTCAGACCATGCACCAGTAGTGTTAAAAATGAAACTACAAGGAGAACCTGTGGGAAGAGGCACCTGGAGAATGAATGAAGACCTGTTGGAAGATGAGGAAAACTTTAAAATTATTAAAGAGGAGATTGAGAGGTATTTCCGTGAAAATGACACCATAGATTTAGCGAAAGCAACTATCTGGGAAGCCCATAAGTCGGTAATTAGAGGCACATTGATAGCCATTGGAACAAGAAAAAAGCAGAATCAGAAAAAGGATATGGAAAAGATCACCAAAAAAATTCTTGAACTGGAACAAAGCTATAAAAAACAAGCAAAAAAAGGAAATATTTCGGGAACTGACTAATGCACGGGAACAACTGAAGAAAGTACTGGAGGAAGAAGAAAGGCGTAAATACCACAGAGCGGCTCTAGAGAGATATAAGTGGGGAAATAAAACGGGGGAGCAATTAGCAAACTTAGTAAGAAAAAAGAAATCAACAAACTATATAGAAAAGATCAAAAATGAAAAGGGAGAAATAGTAAATAATACATTAGAGATTGCAGCTGCATTTCAAAGTTACTACAGTGCGTTATATTATTTATTTAGTAAAAAAGGAAGAGTCGGTTCAAGAAGCAGAAGCCAGGAGAAAGAGGACCCAGATTTATTTGAAAAAAGCTAAATTAACTAGAATCCAAGAGAAGCAACTAATAGAATTGGAACAAAGAATCATGGAAGAAGAGGACAAACAGGCAATAAGGGATACCCCATCAGGAAAGAGTCCAGGACCAGATGGTTTCACGATAAAATATTGGAAAAAATTCCAAGAGCTTCTGGTCCCCAGAAAATGTGAGAAATTAAACCATCTGGGAGAGAAATAACAAACTAGAAAATAATCACTACTGGCATATATTACAATAATACCTAAAGAAGGGAAAGATAAAACCAACTGTTCAAGCTATAGACCCATTGCCCTTTTAAATGCAGACATAAAAATATATGCAAAACTACTGGCCACCAGATTAAAAAAACTAATACCAGAATGGATAAATCCCAATCAGACCAGGTTTGTCCTGGCCAGAGAGGGAAGAGACAATAGTTTAAAAACAATCCTGATGTTAGGGAAAGGGCAGATGAATGGGACCCCAGCTCTACTCCTGTCAATAGATGCCGAAAAGGCATTTGACAGGGTAGACTGGGGATTCATGATGGATACACTACGACATCTGGGAATAGGACCAAAGTTTATGCAGTGGATAAAGAATTTTTATAACGGTCCAACTGCCATGGTGAGGGTCAATGGGAGATTATCCGCTGGTTTTCGAGATGCATAATGGAACACGACAGGGTTGCCCGCTCTCGCCCCTCCTAAATGTCCTAACAATTGAACCCTTTTTGGCGACCCGAAGAAACAACAGGGGTATAGGAGGGTGAGGGTGGGTGAAAAGGAACATAAAATAGCGGCATACGCAGACAATGTGCTGATGTATGTGAAAAACCCGAAGGAGACTTTGCCAAACATACTGAAAGAAGTAAAAAAAAATGGGGAACTTTCAAACTTTAAAATAAATCCTGTTAAAACATAAATATTAAATATATGAGTAGAAGAGAAAGAAGTACAGATTCTCCAAAAATAACTCCCGTTTACCTGGGTCAAAAAATTATTAAAATACCTGGGAATTAAAATAACCCCAACTGTCGATAAGTTATATGTGGTAAACTACATCCCATTAATAAATGAGGTTAAGGCGGACCTGGCAAAAACAAGTGGATGTGCACTGTCATGGATAGGCAGAATAAATACCCTTAAAATGTTCATTCTGGTGGCGCATGCGTGAGGGTTCCAAGATGGCCGCGTAAGTCGGGAGCTCCACGCCACGCCGTCTCTCCAGCACTGCTAGCGGGCCACTTAGCCAAGCTGCCATCTTCACGTGCTGTGCACCGGACTCCACATTCATTGGGGATCACCCGGAGACCGAATCGTCGATCCGGAACAAGCGTAGGCCTCGTGGAGGCCGAATCCCATTTCCGCGGGGTGTACCAAGATGGCCGCCGGACTGTAAGCACTCGTGCACTCGTGCTGAGAAGTTCTCACCGCACCGAAGGGCTCAAAAACTGCATCCAAAGGTACACTTCAATCCCTCCCACAATAAGCGCCCCTTGTATGCTTAAAACGGGGGCCAGGAGGAACTTACACGGGGAGTTTAACTCCACCACTCCATCAGGGAGTTGCAAGATGGCCACCGCGGCGGCCCCTGCCACTCAGCCCCCACCACAACATCTAGAGCTGACCCCAGACCACAGATCAGTCATAGCTCCGGCTATCCTCCACTTCACATCAGGACCTCACAGCATGGGGACTCCCTCACCCACTTCTACAGAATCGCTACTCAATCAAGCTTTTGGAGACCAGGCCCTCTCCCCGGCGGTCCCCCCTGCTTTACCCACCGCCGGCCCTCAGGGCCCAGTTACACATATGACTCAGTCATCCATGAAAGAACTATTCCTCAAGTTCTCAACACTCCTAGATAGGGGTCTAGCGGCTAACGCTGCAGCCATCACGGGCGAAATCAGGGCTGATTTGCAAAACATAGGATCCAGGATGGATGCTATGGAAGACAAAATTGAACAAACAGTGGCCATCTCCCATCAAAACACAGGGCTCATTCAAATTCTGCAAGATCAATTAGATACAGCATTCTCACGCATTGACGACCTGGAAAATAGGTCCAGGAAACTAAACTTTAGAATTAGAGGACTACCAGAATCCATTACAGATGTTTCCACGGCAACACACGATTTGATCCGAGCTCTGGTCCCCAATATCCCAACAGCCCGCCTGGAACTAGACAGAGTCCACAGAGCTATGGGACCCCCCAGGAAGGACGAGTCTCCCAGGGACGTCATTGCTAAACCGCTATACTACGCTGTAAAGGAGGAGGTGATGAAACAAGCCAGAACCCTACCGCAGATCTCATGCCAAGGGCACCCTGTGCAAATATTTGCGGACATCTCCCCAGCTTTTTCACTCAAGGACCGGTCATATTCCTTCTCCACATTCGACGCCGGTGAAAAATTACTTTTGAAATTGAATATCATAGCCCAAGAAATGGAAATGGAGACTGCTGCTCCAACCTCCACTTCAAACAAACGCCCTCCACCTACTGGATCCCCCAATCCACTCTGGAGCAAAACCAAATCCCGAAGATCTTCCAATCACAGTCCCCCCGGATCCATCCAAGACTTTCCAAGCTGTTTCTCAGAAAGGATTCCAATCCTAGAAGAAATTTATCCTTGAACCTTGAGGACTGAAAGGTCCACCAGCCCTCCCTTAATGGGGGCACTGATGTCACTTTTGTTCCCCATAAACTTTTTTTTTCTTTTTTTTTTGTACGCTATTGTGGTGCACCGGACTATAGTAATTGAGGCTTAAAGCCTCTTGGGTGGCACTTTACGTGTTATTTTGTATACACCTGTTGGCAAGCGCATGGTTATTTTGTTACTTGTATTTTTCCAGCAGGTTAAGAAGTGCTGGGGCGCGGCGTGAGCCACATCCTACCTTCTCGACCACCTCGGTGGTCGGTGAGGTCGGAAGACCAACCCCAGGGTTGGCATTATTTATTTTTTCTACATATCTCATACTTGACTGTGAGATGTTCGTAGTTCTTCTACCTCCCCTCCTGCTCTTCTGTACACCAGGGGGAGATGTTTCCTCTTCCTTTTCTTCTTGCTTCTTCTCTACTACTATTTCTCTTCCCCCACCCTTTCTAGAGCGTCACTCACTTGTATTTTCTTTTTCAGACTTGAAGGAGTTTGGCAACATCACAATGGTTCTCGCATTCCACCAACGAACTCAATCTGTCTGGCTACGGCTCCCTGTTTGGCACCTTGGGAGGGTGAGTGATGTGTTGATGGGTAGCTCCCCCCACTACGAGGTTCATGGCTGATCACACACAACATACCTGGAGGGTAGCTTCGCACAATGTTCAAGGTATAAACTCTCCCCTTAAACGCAAGAAAATCTCATATAAATCGTCCAAACTAGACGTCCTTTTGATTCAGGAAACCCACTTTCCTAGTACCTATAACCCCTCTTTCTTACACTCCCACTACAACAAATTCTACATAGCAAATGCAGCTAACAAGACCAAGGGGGTAGCAATAGTGTTTGCTAAATCCTGCAATATCCAATTAATATCCGAAACCAAAGATCCTGACGGCAGATATCTGCTAGTGAAAGGCACTTTAGATCAGATTATCATCAGCCATTAAAAAGGAGAGAGAGGCAGCAATTAAAAAACTTGAGAACGACTACGTGTCCCTAAAAACCAGGCATAAACTAGACCCGACCCTTAATTTACTCCCTCAATTGGACAGGACCAGGCTCGAACTGAACCTAGCTCTGACAGCTAAAGCTGAAAAACAAATGAGATGGTCGCAAAATAGATTCTATACACAAGGTGATAAGATGGACTCTATGTTGGCCAATAAATTATCTCCCAGACTCAAAACACAGGCTCTACCAAAGATTATAATCCCTGGACAAGGTCCCACAGCTAACCCTACAAAGATACTGGGAGAATTCGCAGAATTTTACAATAAACTTTACTCACCATCCCCAGCCCCTGCTGATCACTCTATAGACGCTTTCCTAAACGACCTTCCTATCGCACAACTATCCTCGAACCATAGAGATAGCCTAGAAGCCCCTTTTACAACGGCAGAAGTTTTAGCAGCAATTAAAACCTTAAAACCGGGCTCGGCCCCCGGCCCGGATGGCCTGTCCAATCCTTATTACAAAAAGTTCGCCGAAACTTTAGCACCTTACCTCTCTAAATTCTTCAACTATGCCTCGAAGGGAAACCCACTTGATCCCCAACTAAACGCAGCACATATAACTGTCATCCCAAAACCTGATAAAAACCCAGAAGAGGTTGGAAATTACCGTCCAATCTCTTTAATTAACTGTGACATTAAAATACTAACCAAAATCCTCGTCTCCCGGTTGGCAGAACTCATTAATGCGTATGTACACAAGGATCAGGTAGGTTTCATTCCTGGTAGACAAGGCCCAGATCAGATAAGGAGAACCATAGATATTATGTCCATTCTCCAAACAAAGTGGGCGGGAGGACCCCAACAATCGGGTATGCTTCTCTCGCTTGACCTACAGAAGGCCTTTGACTCGGTCTCCTGGCCTTATATTTTTGCTATCCTCTGCAAATGGGGCTTTGGGCAACACTTTACTGGCCTAATACAGGCCCTATACTCAACCCCTACAGCGAGAATCCGTATCCAGGGCTTCAATTCCAAACCCATTGCCATAAGACAAGGAACTAGGCAAGGATGCCCATTGTCCCCTTTAATTTTTGCGATGGCAATCGAGACCCTTGCTATAGCTATTAGACAAAACCAAGACATAAAAGGGGTGGTATGCGGATCTCGTGTTCACAAGTGTGCCCTATTTGCGGACGATATCATGCTTTACATCACTTCTCCCATAACTTCCTTGCCCAATCTAAACGCCACGCTAGATTCCTTCTCCAAGATGTCAGGTCTACAAGCGAACTACAGTAAATCCCAGGCTCTCAACGTCTCTCTAACTCCCTCCACTGTCGAACTTTTAAAGCAGAACTTCAAGTTCCAATGGAACGATTCCTCCATTAGATACCTAGGTATAAACCTCACAGATAAGGTAGAGACTTTATACAGTCATAATTATCCCCCGATGTACCGTAAACTAGAAGCAGATTTACAGAATTGGTCCCATCTTCCCATATCTTGGCTAGGCAGGATACACGCTATCAAAATGACTCTATTACCCAGATTACTTTATTTGTTTAGATCCCTGCCAATCCCCATTCGTAAGGATCACCTCTCAACCTTCCAAAACAAAATCCTAAAATTCATTTGGGGTAAGAAAGGTTATAGACTAACCCGCAATACCCTCTTCGCTCATAGGAAGAGGGGTGGTTTAGGCCTCCCACATCTATTCCGTTATTACCAAGCAGCTAGGCTAACACAGCTATCCGTAATTATTACTCAAAATATGAGAAGCCGGACTGGATCCATATTGAGAATCAGGCTGCCCCCACTTTTACCCTAGACTTTTTACTATGGACCCCCCCAGAAAAATAGACCCGCTATCTTGTCCCCAACTCTCTCCCACTCATTTAAACTATGGGATTCCCTGCGCTACTCTACCTTCTTGGTCTCAGCAATTAAACCTTTACCTCATATTTTCAATAATCCTGATTCTTCCAGGATACAATGTACTTGCCTTCAAATGGTGGGTGGATAAGGGTCTTTACAGGATAGGACACTTTTTCACAGCCACAGGACCTATCACCTTGCAATTTTGTATCAAGAAACTAAGCCTCCCTAAGACCGAAATTTTTCGGTTCCATCAGATTCAACATTTTCTACACTCCCTTTGCAAAGGGGAACCAAACCCCCCGCTCTTTACAGAATACGAACTTTGGTGCGGTCAAGCCATGGACCAGAAGGGGGGGGATCTCCTTAGTCTACACGTCTCTCACCACCCCCAAAACAAAGGCGCCCTATATGGTCGCCTGGGAAACTGACTTCTCTTTCCAATGGTCATTGGATAAATGGCACTCAGTAGGGGCTAGATCCTTTCGGGGTCTGCTCAACACAAACCTTATGGAAGCAGGGACAAAAGTACTAACCAGATGGTATTACACGCCAGTCAGAGTTGCACACATGTTCCCAACAGCCAGTCTGCTCTGTTTCCGGGGCTGCATGCTTACGGGGACGATGTCGCACATTTGGTGGGAATGCCCAAGAATTCGTCCCTTCTGGAAAAAAGTTTTTAACCTGATTGAAAGATTGATTGGTGCCAAAGTTCACAGATCTCCCACGGTGGCTCTCCTTAATGATCCAATTTCCCATCTCTCTAAACCTTCCAGCAGATTGACCCAATTTGTACTGCTGGGAGCCAAAATCTCCATAGCCAGGAATTGGAAGGAACCAGGGGTTTCTTTCACAATAGTTAAGAAAAAGATTTCCTGGATCATGTCTCAGGAGAGGCTCACTAGTATGTTGGAGGACACATCTGATTCGTAGCCACCTGGGAGCCCTGGGCCCGAATAATGTGCCTGACCAACTTCCCATATGTATGAACTTCCCTTATTAAACCTGATGCAAGTAGTGACGCTCTCTCCACCCCTACCCCCCTCTATCTCCCTCCTCTTTCTTTGTCTTTATCTTTCCCTCTTCTTTCCTCTTCTTCACATATGTTCTCTTGGTTTCCATACTATGGACTAAGGCTAGTCCGGAAAGGTATAAAAGTTTGTATAAATATCTCCTAGGCAATGTTTGTTGGTTGACACAAAGAGTCTGATGCAATTTGCTCTGATTTGCTTCTCCCAACAGAGGACCCTCAGATCGGCCCAAGGGCTGACAGGCTGGTAAAACAGGAGTTCTCTGGTATTTGATTGACAACTTCCTTTCACTTATCTCCTTTTATGTTCATAATTTGTGGGCGCCTATTGCCCCCGACACAGTGTGATCCCAATTGGGGTGTCGGGGGTACTAGGTGGCATACCGTCTATATTTCTTATATCACTCCCAACTGTCATGTCAATCCATGCCAGACACAGTGAGCTCCTTTCACTGTCATCTTCATTTGTTTTTAATAATACAGATGCCTTACAATTCGCAATGTGTCTTCTCCGGCTTATGCTGTTTGCCTGTACTTTTTGACATGTTTACCACATTCTTCATATATATGTGAGACGACATGTTGTCGCGATCTATTGTATGGATTCTATTTTTCCTTTGAAACAAATAAAAAATGTTGAAAGCGAAAAATGTTCATTCTTTCGAAAGTGATGTACCTGTTTCAAATGATACCAATAGGGCTTCCACAGAGCTTTTTCAAAATAATAAAAAAATTGATGACAAAATTTATATGGCAGAATAGAAAGCCAAGAATAAACTTTGCACTTCTCACCAGGAAAAGGGAACACGGTGGACTGGCAACTCCAGACATATATAGATATTACAAAGCAGTTGTATTGACAAGATTGATAGAGTGGACAAATGAAAACAGTTCGAAAACATGGGCAGAGATGGAAAACACATTAAAGCGGGGCTCCACCCTAAAGTGGAACTTCCGCTCATCGGAACAGGTACAGTACAGGTATTTGCACCCACTTCCGGCATAAATATCCGCAGAATCTGCGGATATTTACGCCACTTCCTGCGGGTCCCCCGCTGTCCCCTGGGAAACACACGGATCCCAGGGACAGCGGGGACCATCCTTATTGTGCAGCACGATTCGCGCATGGCCGCAAGGCTCCACTTCCTGATTTCCATACCCAAGATGGCGATCGAGAGATCGGCTTTGGGTGCCGACATGGCGGGCGCTCTGGGCGGGTAAGTGTCCTTATTTTAAAAGTCAGCAGCTGCAGTATTTGTAGCCGCAGACTTTAAAAAAAAAAAAAGGCCGAACTCCCGTTAAGTAGGAGCACACTACACAAAAATATATGGGTACCACAAAAGTACAGGATATTGGATCGGGGCACACATGTTATGACTAAAAATGTTTTCAAAATTTGGGATATACTGATTTGGAAAGAGTAGTGGGAATATAACTCCCTGTTAATGGCACTCAACTAACATCTTTACCCCAGGAGACGAGATATTCACAGCACACAAAATAAAAAATCCACAATTAAAAGATGTCACAAGGAAGGATAAGATGAAATCACGACAAGAAATAGAAAAAAGCAGAGGATGGGAAATAAACGAGTGGAATCAAATTCAACTAACACATTTCGTAAGAACACTTTCACAGCCAATAAGGGATGAAGGGGATAAGAGGCCCTTGGAAAAGCTCTGTTATATGCAAATATAAGTAAGTAAGTAAGCAAGTAAAAGTATATGGAATCCTCTCAGAACTAGAAGGACAAGGAAGACCGTTCTTTATAGACCAATGGGAAAAGGAAATGGATCTAAAACTTGACGATGGTCAAGTATATAAGATGATCGGAGCAGTCCATGACAGTGCGTAGGACATGAACACCATTGAAATGAACTACAAATTGTTGGCTAGGTGGTACCTGACACCGGTAAGGACAAACCACTACCAAACGGAGAGTTCTCCATTATGCTGGAGGAAATGTAACCAAAGGGCAACTATGATGCATATCTGGTGGGAGTGCCCAAAAAAAAGGAGTATTGGCAAGAAATACTGCGCATAATTAAAGAAATAACGAACGTGAAAATAGAATATAACCCCCAGATATGTTTGTTTCTGAATGCTGGAAGAACAGGGAACGGGAAAGGGAAAACAATTATCCCGGCACTCCTAAACGCTGCAAAAGAATTGATCCCAAAGAACTGGTTAAATAGTGAAAAACCGGTCCACCTCCAGAGAGAGCGAGATGTGGTCGTGGAGTGGACTTGTTTTGCGAAACGGGAGCCCGGGGATTGGGGGTTTTTCCCCTCCCTGGGGTCGACTGTTATGAGTCCACTCCACTTCGAAACTCACGTGCCCATATGAACCTCCATGCTATTTTGTTAGAGCTTTAAAGGTCCTAGGGGGCCTGGCCTGGCACAGTTAGTTCCCATTTGGGGTGTCGGGAGGGCCCACCAGTACTAGATCTGTAAGAGAAGGGTGGGGGCGAAGGTTCCTCGGAGTGTCCTTTGGGGGAACCGGGATTAGCAGATCGAGGTGATTTTGGACCGACCAAAGGGATATTTCTATGCCGGTTTCATTATCTTGACTGATTGATACTTTACTGTGTAAAGGATCGCCTCTCTTCATTTGTGCTTTGTACCTTTATGCTTTTGTTTTTGTATTTTCTGAAATTTTGAAAGTAAATAGTGAAAAACCAGATATGAGAGATTGGTTCAATAGAATAGAATATTATAAAAAAAATGGCAGACCAGGAGAGCAGGGACAAAGGACGATCTCGGATCCACATAGGAATATGGAAAAATTGGGAAAGATTTAAATCCTCAGAAAAATATCTAGAGAAAATGATAGGTAGAGGAAGGTAATGAAGAAACGGGAGAGAATATTACGAACACGGCAGCGGGGGGGGAGGGGGGAGGGAGGGGATCTAGGGGATAATTCTGGGGGTAATGACTCTTTTTTTTTCCCCCTCTTTTTTATATACAATTTAAAAATGTTCTTCTTGCTTTCTCTCGAGAGAGTAAAATAAAATATAAAACATAAGCCACAATGATGTGAAAATGAGATGAGACTAAAATTTTACCCTGGAAAGTTGAAACAAGCCTCTCGGGAAATTTCGCTGAAGTGAAAAAAAAAAAAAAGAAAAAAAAAAGTAAAAAAAAAAGAACAGCACAGTTAGTGACCTCATGGAATAAGTCCAGCCCTCCAGAAAACACGAGGTCCATGGCTCAACAAGGGTCCATTAAAACTGCATTACGGTTTAAATCAAATTCTGTCCTCCTGCAGAAGTTGCACCGATATATACAAGCTTCATACTACTTTTCCGAAAACACTTCAGATCAATACTTTAATGAAGACGGAGAATTTGTTACACAATATGTTATCCAAAACCATTTATTAGTCAACAAAACTATTCTCACTAATGATGTTGGATTATTTGAGCAATCTATTTCCAGAGAGCAGAGCATTTTTATCAATGCGAGTTTAATAAAATGGAAGAATCACCAAAAAGAGGTAAGATTGACAAGGACCTGTATTGGGTAAGATGGCTGTGGTCTCCTTGAAGTTGATCTTTTCCCTATCACTGGCCTATCCCGCTTTGTCGGGTCTCTGTAAAGGTGGCCATCTTGATAGAGGAGCAGCGTTTTGCTTTGTAATGTCAGAGTTACACTTTGATGAATGTTGGGAAATATTTAGAAAGAAGTAGTAGATGTGGAGGAAGCAAAGATCCACAGAATAGACAAAGAAGAAGCAGGGGGATCCCTGCACTTCAGGTCCTCAGGTACAGCTTTCTTTCCAGCAAGGAGGACAGTGATCAGCACAGTAGTGACATCACCAAATCTCACTCCAAATCATCTAGTGAGACTATCAGTCAGAGGCAGCAGCGCCTTAGATGATATCACACTGCAGATATACAGTTCTGAAGATAGAAAAACAGGAAACAGAAGTCTCCTTTCATGGTGCTATGGAGGTGCAATTAAAATTTCTAGATACTTTTTAACTTCTTCAGCCCCAGAAGAATTTACCCCCTTCCCGACTGGGCCATTTTTTACGATACGGCACTGCGTCGATTTAACTGACAATTGCGCGGTCATGCGACGTTGCACCCAAACAAAATTGACGTCCTTTTTTCCCAACAAATAGAGCTTTCTTTTGGTGGTATTTGATCACCTCTGCGGTTTTTATTTTTTGCGCTATAAACAAAAAAAAAAGTGACAATTTTGAAAAACACACACCAACATTTACTGTATTTATTGGCGTATAACACTCACTTTTTCACCATGAAAATTGGGTGCAAATAGCGTGTGCGTGTTATATGTCAATACAAAAAATTTACGTTTTTCCCTGAAACTTCCCTCTTAAAATGAATGTGCGTGTTATACGCCGATAAATACGGTACTTTTTGCTATAATAAATATCCTCCAAATTATTTAAAAACAAAAAAAAATCTTTTTCCTCAGTTTAGGCCGATATGTATTCTATGTATTTTCAGTAAAAAAAATAAAAAAATGCAATAAGCGTATATTGATTGGTTTCCGCAAAAGTTATAGTGTCTACAAAATAGGGGATAGTTTTATGGCATTTTTGAAAAGATGAACTGGTAATAAAGGGGTATATACAGGCTTGTACTAAAGTTGTTAAATAAAGAGATTGTATTGTTATTTAGCCACTTAAGGATTGAGATTTGCTGTTTACAACTTAAAATCCTTTTTTTTTGCTCGAAAATGACTTAGAACCCCCAAACATTATATCTTTTTTTTATAACACCCTAGGGAATAAAATGGCGGTTGTTGCAATACTTTCTGTCACACTATACTTGTGCAGCGGTCTTACAAGCACACTTTTTGAGAAAAAATACACTTTTTTAAATTAAAAAATAAAAATACAAAATAAATTTAGCCCAATTTTTTTCATATTGTGTAAGATATAGTTAAGCCGAGCAAATTGATACCCAACATGTCACACTTATTATAATTTTTGTCACAATTAAACATGTTTAAACGTCGCCTATGGAGATTGCCAAAGTTTGCCGCCATTCCGGGCGCAATTTTGAAGCTTGACAGGTTGGGTATCAATTTACTCAGCGTAACATTATCTTTCACAATATAGAAAAAAAATTGGGCTAACTTTACTGTTGTCTTTTTTTTTTTTTTTGTCAAAAATGTGTATTTTTTCCAAAACAATTGCATCTGTAAGCCCTTGTACACACGGTCGGAGATTCCGACAAGGCACTTTGTCCGATCGGAATTCTCTACACATGATCGGAGTATGTCCTTTTGGAGCATTTTGTCTAAAAATTTTACCAACAAGTTGGAAAACTTGGTCCGTCGGAGTCCGATGTAGACCACACACAGTCGGAATATCCGACAAAAAAGTTCCGATCTGACACATTCCGTCGGAATCTCCGACCGTGTGTACAAGGGCTAAGACCGCTGCACAAATACGGTGTGTGTCATAAAGTATTGCAACCATCATTTTATTCTCTGGGGTGTCTGAAAAAAAAAAGTATATATAATGTTTGGGGGTTCCAAGTAATTTTCTAGCAAAAAAAAAAAGATTTGAACTTGTCAACAACAAGTGTGAAAAATAGGCTTGGTCCTTAAGCGGCTAAAAGTATTTCCTGAAAGTTGAAAGTAACAAAAAATTCTCTTTGTCTAGATCCCGAGATCGCAGTGTTCTGAGGACTGTTTACCTGGAAACAGAGAAGTGCCGAGCTCAGTTGTACATGAATGCTGTCATGGTTGTGTCCCGTGCTCAGAAGGAGAGATGTCCAATGAAACAGGTGGATTTTACTACTACTTTCTAAGCAATGCAAGGAAACCCATAACACCCCTCACATCTTTGTAAATCTTTTCTCCTCTCTTTTCATGTGACAACACTGAAGAAATGACACTTGTCTACAATGTAAAGTAGTGAGTGTACAGCTTGTATAACAGTGTAAATGTCCTGTGAGGGGTGTACTAACTTTTGTGAGATCCAGTACAGTACACAAAAACAGTGGCTAGGTACACAGCTAGCCCTATGATTGCCCTATATATTTAACCCCTTCCCAACCAGTGTCATTAGTACAGTGTCCGTGCATATTTTGAGCACTGATCACTGTATTGGTGTTGCTGGTTCCCGCAAAGTGTCAAAAGTATCGGTTAGTGTCCGATTGTCCACCACAATATCGCAATCCAGATATACATCGCTGATCATTATTAGTATAAAAAAACAATAAAGAAATAAAAATTCACAAAATACATAATAAATAATATAATAAAATATATATATAGTTTCTAGACATTACAATGTTTGCGTAAACCATTTAATATACGCTTATTGGAATTATTTTTTTTTTTACCAAAAACATGTAGCAGAATACATATTGGCCTAAATTTGGGAAGAAATTCGATTTTTAATTTTTTTTTAAATTGGATATGTTTTAAAGCAGAAAGTAAAAAATATTGTTTCGGTATTTTTTGTTTATAGTGCAAAAAAAAACAAAAAAACGCAGAGGTAATCAAATACCACCAAAAGAAAGCTCTATTTGTGGGAAGCAAAGGACATAAATTTCATTTAGATACATCGTTTCATGACCGCACAACTGTCAGTTAAAATAAAACAGTGTCGTATCGCAACAAATGGCCTGGTCATGAAGGGGGGGGGGTTAAATCTTCCAGAGGTCAAATGGTTAATATATATTACGTTGGCTTTTTCCATATGAAAACATTGTGTGGACTTCTATAGTTTTCATCCAAAATACTTTTTATACTGTGTAAAATAAAAACTAAAATCAAACATGTTGTAAAAATCCACAATTGATTTTATTTTTCAGGAAGTGACAACTGCATTACATGTCTGGACCACGAATGGCCAAATGAGAACAAAACCCAATGTAATCCCAAGCTGATAGAGTTTTTGTCTTATACTGATAATCTATCTTTAATTTTCATGGTTATCTCTTTATTTCTTTGCATTTTAACATTTTCGATAATGATTGTATTTATCTCATATGGAGACACCCCCATTGTCAGAGCCAATAACAAGAGCCTCAGCTTTGTCCTCCTGGTCTCCATCATGTTGGGTTTCCTCTGTGTGTTCTTGTTCCTGGGTCGTCCCTTGGATACAACCTGCTGGCTGCGCCAAACGTCTTTTGGATTTCTTTTTACCATAGCGGTCTCCTCTGTGTTGGGCAAGACTGTGATGGTTTGGCTTGCTTTCAAAGCCACCAAACCGGGCAGTGTGTGGAAGAAATGGGTTGGAGTAAAGCTGCCCAATTCTGTTGTCTTCATCTGCTCATCATTGCAAGTTTTAATCTGCATTGCATGGTTGTCAATCTCTCCTCCCTTCCAGGAGTTGGACGAACGATCATATCAAACAAAGATCATCGTTCAGTGTAATGAAGGGTCAGTTATCGGGTTCTACTCTGTCCTGGGATATATGGGGATCCTGGCTGCTGTTAGTTTTATTACAGCGTTTTTTGCCAGGACATTACCGGACAGTTTTAATGAAGCCAAATACATCACCTTCAGCATGCTGGTGTTCTGCAGTGTCTGGATTGCCATGATCCCGGCCTATCTGAGCACCAAAGGGAAATACATGGTGGCTGTGGAGATATTCGCCATCCTGACCTCAAATGCTGGACTTCTAGTTTGTATATTTTTTCCAAAATGTTACAAAATTCTTTGTCATCCCGATTTAAATTCAAGAAAGCATTTGCTTGACAACAGATGCAAATAACTTTTTAGGCTGGGTTCACACTATTGCGATTTGGTTGCCGGCTTTCCTGAATCCAATTCACATGTCAATAGAGCTGCTCCGGTGTGAATTGCACTGGAGTCCTATGTGTCTTCTGGTCCATTTCAGGTCTGAATTCAGCCAAAAATCATATCTGAAGCGGTGAACAGGGATGCATCGGACCCCTGCTGTCAGCTGCTCCAAGTGGAAGTGTGAGCCCAGCCTTACAGTATATTAAAGAGTTGTACTTTCATATTAAACTTAATGTGGGGCTTCCAGGAGAATTGAATGTCTGCTTTACCGATGGTCCTCCATCCCCCAATCACATTTTGGCTAAAACCACTTGCGCTGGTAGCTATTTCTTTTTTTTTGGGGGGGGGGGTGGTTTTCTGCCCCTGGGGGGGTCTTGCTGTCATTCAGCCCCACACTTACCCCATCTAGGTTGCGGGTGGGCTGCACTCCTATGAGTGATGGGCCGCTGGAGGCAGGTGGCAGCTTCTATCGCATCTCCTCCTCCTCTGCATCATAGCGGCTTCCATCGTGCGTCTCCTCCCTCCTCCTTCTAAGCATCCAATAGGATCACCTGTCAGTCAGTCAAGTGACAGCTCTCAGGTTCCCATTTCTGATTGGCCGGGAAGGAGGATCAGTGTGACAATAGCACATATTCATTCCTTATCATCATACAACTGGGTGGGCTCGGGGCTCAGTGCTCTGCGCTCCAAGCCCAGCCTTTTTTTGGAGCCTATTAGAGGATCTGGCTCTAATAACATGCTTCAAATCCTGCCTTTCCATTGGAATCCATGTGTCTTGCATCCTTCATGTAGATTAGGAGCTGGGCGCATGGACAGGGGCGGGGGAAGCGCCCATTCGTCCCTAATGTGCAGGCCGTCACTGACCACTTGTCAAAAACAAGACCTCAAATGCTGGACTTCTACTTTGTATATTTTTTCCAAAATTCTTTGTCAGCCCAACTTAAATTCAAGGAAGAATTTGCTTGACAACAGATGCCAATAACTTTTTAGGCGTGGTTCACACTATTGTGAATTGGTTTCAGGCTTCCCTGCATCCAATTCGCATGTCAAGAGATTGTGACCGGCTCTCTCGTGGGGTCCGCCACTGACCACTTGTCAAAAACAAATTGCATTTTTCGAGCAAATAAGTGTTTGGGGGTCTGTCAGTAATGTTGACCTTTTTATTCCATGGAAGCTTGACTTTAAGGCTTGAACACAATGAATGATGCGCCAAGTAGAACATTTTCCTTTTGCGATGTTGCACCACAGGCATGCATACCGTTTGTAGTGTTTGTTTTAACTTTTTAAGTTAATAAACTTGTTCACAGTTAGAAGATGTAAAACAGATCTCTTCACTGATTTTCTTGTTCAATATTTCTGTTGAAGAATTTGCATACAAAGTTGGGAAATATGCAACATGGAGGAAAAATAATTCTTGCCACCACGCAGGGAGGACCAGTAGGCAAGAATTACAGCTTATAACAGATATCGGTACATTGACTATTAAAATAGAGAAAACATTTTAGAAAATATTTGAATCAAAACATTATTCCCAAATTCATCAGCAGAATCATGCGGGTGAAACAAGATGCCTTCCCTGGAAAGGCCCAGGGTTAGCAGTAGAACCCTGAGAAACCGGGAGATGGGAGGGAGGCAAGAAACACAAAGAAGAGTAAAGAAGTAGTAGATACCGTATTTATCTGCGTATAACACGCGACGGCGTATAACACGCGCCCCAAGTTTAGGAGGGAATTTTAAGGAAAAAAACTTTTAGGAGGGAAGTTTAAGGGGAAAAAAAAACTTACATTTATATGCCCATCAGTGTCATCTGCAGCCTTGTCCACCATTGCAGCCTTGTCCACCATTGCAGTCTTATGCAGCCTTGTCCACCATTGCAGCCTATTGCAGCCTTATGCAGCCTTGTCCACCATTGCAGTCTTGTCCACCATTGCAGCCTTATGCGGTCTTGTCCCCCATTGCAGCTGTGTCTATTTTATTTTTTAAAAATGGCGCCGCCGAGATACAGAGCCGGATGTGTATCTCGGTGGCGTGCGGTAGTTCTTCTCGCCAGCTTTTTGCCGCCTTCGGCCTTTCTCTGCAGCTTTCGGCCGCCGAGAAGAGCCGAAGGCGGCCGAAAGCTGCCGAGAACGGCTGAAGGCGGCCAAAAGCTGCCGAGAAGAGCCGAAGGCGGCCGAAAGCTGCCGAGAACAGCCGAAGATGGACGAAAGCTGCCGATAATGGCCGAAGGCGGACGAAAGTCGCCTTGAAGAGCCGAAGGCGGCTGAAAGCCGCCCAGAGACTCAGAATTTCGGGGGATCGGCGTATAACATGCACCCACGATTTTCCCCTGCTTTTAAGGGGAAAAAAAGTGCGTGTTATACGCCGATAAATACGGTAGATTCAATCAAAATAACAATGGTAGTTGGAGCGCTATGGCTGATGAGAGGACACCTCTATTGGGGGGGTATGGCATGTATATCACACTAGAAATAGGTAACAGATTGCACTATACAAATGAAATTAAAGTCCATATGTGTATCAAACAAATGATACATGTGAAAAATAGTCCAGATTAACATGACAAAAGTGATTAGTTCCATATCCGTGTCCGTCACCAATTAGCCCAGTGAATCCACCACCAACTATGGAAAGGCTTACCAGCTCCAATGGACCCCTTGTCACAGGGGGTCAATGAACGCCTGCGGCTTAAACCCAGCCAGGGGGGCCTTTCTCCACACTTTAGGATTACTCCACACTCCGGATGGTATCAAATGGAAATGGATAGAGGGTTGCCACCGAAAAAGAAAAAAAAACTTCACATAGTGTAAATTATCCTTTAGGTTTATTAGGGATCTCACTCACAGCAATACACAATAAGCTGATATCTAAAAGCCTTAAGTTTAGTTTGTCGGTCAGCATCGTTGGGACAGGAGAAGAGAGATGGTGCCTCAGCACATCGCTTCGGCCACAATCGGACAGATCAATCCAGATACAGCGCAGGGGGGAGGAGGGAACTTCCATATATTCTAAAAGTCTGTATGTTCTGGGGGAGTATGGGCTCCACTCCCCCATAGATATGTCTGGCCCCTTTATCTACATGCAGGGCACTGGACGCATGGATTTGAGTGTGGGGGGGTTGAAGCACGTGATTAGAGCCAAATGGGCTTCAAAAAAGGGTGGGTTCGGGATGCTCCGAGTCCACACAGTTGTGTGCCAATAGTACATTTATTTTCACCATTATCACACTGATTCTCCTCCCGGCCAATCAAGAAGCGGGTCATGAGAGCCGTTTCCCAATTGGCTTAAAGGAGAAGCCATCCTATTGGCCTATGAGGAGGAAGGGGAGGAGGAGGAGGAGGGAGGAGACGCACGGCTGAGGAGACGCACCAGACCGTCAGAGCTGGGACATGGGGGAGACTGAAGGGGGGAAGCCGCCACCTGTCAGCACAGGGTGAATGGGCTGGTGACCGGGGGTGTGGGTATGGTGCGCGGTGGGGGCTGGGGAGATGGTGGGTTCCCGTGCATCTGCCAGAATACCTACAAATGGAGCACCAGCCACCACTGACAGGGATCTTTGTGCTCACACTGGAAAGGCAGAAGAAACTCTGTAGGTACTGAGCCACAAGGAGAAAGGAGCAGCACCAATCTGAGTGTTAGACAATGGTGGTTCTAGACACACTGTAACTGTCAGCCAAGTAATAGCAGATATACGAGATGGCAGCTGGAGGATGCAGTGTCATCATACCCAGCAGCATGGGCTGGATGGAGGAGACGCAGGAGGAAGTCGTCAGCAGGAAGTCTCTGTGTGAGGGAGGCCATGCATACGTTCAGAGCAAGCATGCTCCTTCGTCAGGCAGTGCCGTCAGACATCTTTGGCATCTTTGTGGCTAAATAGAGCTGGGCAGACAGGTGGGCCAATGGGGCAGTGGAGCCGCCGCCCTTCTCTGCACTAGACACATTGCTGGCAAGCAAGCAGGCAAGATACAAATACGAGTGTGTCAGGACTGGGCTCAGACCTTCCTTCTCTGAGCTGGCCACTCAGCTGTCGGCTAATTGCCAGCTCCTATCTCTGCACAGTTACTGAGCTGTTGATGAAGTCCTGCCTACTTAAGTCGTCCAGTCCAGAGTTTCTCTGCCTTCACCTTGGTCAACATCACAGAAACTATCTCCTGCAATCCTGTTCAAGACTTACTTTGCCGACATCCCTTCTGGCTCCAGATCCTGCTTGCTTTTCCATATCATTGATCCCTGACTTCTGGCTTGGCTGACTATCCGTTCCGGTTACTGAACATTGGCTGTTTGTTCTTTTTACTTTTATAATTAAACAAGTGTGATTTAACTGTACTTCTGTCTAGGCCTGATTTCATGGTTTCTGACAAAGTGTCACATCTCGGGTGCGAGGCCAGATTGCTGAGAGGGCGCCCCTTGTGGCTAAGTGCAACGCACCCCTGGGAGTGATACAGGGAGTGCAGTGCCCAAAGGAGCATGAATTGCCAGTACTGCTGCTGGATGAGCTGGTTAGGAGAGGGCAGCTGGGTTGTGCTGGGTGAACTGTGTTGGCAGCTGTGTGAGGAGAGATCCCAGGTATGGAACAGAAGCATAAACCCGGAACAGAGTCAATAGCCAGGCCGGGGGTCATTGCAGAGGAATCAGTCCGAGATGGATACAGCAGCAAGCCAGGTCAAACACAGTGAGCAGGAGATAGCAGAGTAGTCAGCCAAGCCGGGGTCAAACACGATGAGACAGACAGGACAAGTCAGGATGTAAGCCGGGTATAGCAAGCCAGGTCGGTAGCGGTAAGTCTAAGGATCAGGATATTAGACATGTGCAAAAGGAAAAAAATTAGTTTAGTTTAGTTTCGTTTTAATTCATTAATTAATTAATTTAGTTTAGTTATATTCGTTAAATTCCTTAAATTCATTTTCGGATTTCATTTAGTTTTCTACCGAATTTGAAAAATCGGCCACATTCGAAAATATTTCAACCAAATTTGAAAATATTTCTACCGGATTCGAAATGATTTCAACACGATTCGACATTATTTCAACCACATTCGAAAATATTTTGTGACCCGACTTTAGGGCCATGTATCTCAGGGTCACTTGGTGCTAGAAACTCCAAATTTGGATATGTTGTAGTGCTAGCACTATTGTGTTTGCATACCAAATTTGGGGTTTCTAGCTATAAGTGACCCCGAGATATGTGGCCCCAAAATCGGGTCGCAAAATGTCATTCTCTGCACTAATAACTAATAAGAAACCCCAAATTTGGTATGCAGACACAATAGTACTAGCACTACAACATATCCAAATGAAGTGTCTAGCACCAAGTGACCCCGAGATACATGGCCCTAAAGTCGGGTCACAAAATATTTTCGAATGTGGTTGAAATAATGTCGAATCATGTCAAATTCATTCGAATTCATTCGTTAAATTTCTTTCGTATTCGTTGTAATTTGTTATTTTTTTATTCGGACATTCGGATGCATCCGAATGTCCGAAAGATGCAAAATTCGGCCGAATTTCGATTCGTTATGAAACGAATTGCACAAGCCCACAGGATATACAGGGCACAGGAGACACAGAAAGCTGACAATAATCAGCAACCTTCACGTGTCAGTGGCAGGCTTAAATAGGCAGGGGGCTCCAAAAACTGTCACAGTGTGTGTGCGTGCCTGTGCGCATCTGCGTGCCCTGCTGTTGCACACATGCACACAGGGATTCACCTGGCGCAACCATGACGGGTACTGGCAGGTTTGCCAATTCTTCAGCCATTTCTCTGACAACGAGTGTCATGTCATGGGTGGATCACAGTATATACAGAGGTTAAAATGAATAATAATAATAAATCAAGATTGGAACTAGTAAAATAAAGACAATTAAACAATTATGCAACTAAAATAAAGGTATGTGGGGAAAAAAAAAATATTATATATATATATATATATATATATATATATGGAAAACACTGCATGTGGAGATACTTACTGGGGAACAATTCTATATGAGGGATATTATTATTTCCTAAGACCATAAGGGTCCTGTGGAAAAATATAAAAAAAAAAGGGGAGATGTCAATTATTACAATTATTGGTCATGCCTAATAGGGATGGGCCAAATCATCCCCCCCCCCCCCCCGGTTCGGTTCGCACCAAAACAACGCAAACAGGCAAAAAGTTCTAGCGAACATGCAAACCCTATTAAAGTCCATGGGACACAAACATGAAAAAGCTAAAGTCCTCATTTTAAAGGCTTATAGGTAAGTTATTGGCATAATAAAGTGTTTGAGGACCCGGGTCCTGCCCTGAGGGACATGTATCAATGCAAAGAATATTTTTTTTAAAACAATCTTCTGTTTTTTAAAGGAGCAGTGATTTTTTTGATGCTTAAAGTGAAACAATAAAAATGAAAAATTACTTTAAATATCGTTCCTTTAAAGTGGCGCATCTATGCAATGTTTAGAACCTGCTGCAGCAATACTGACATTTCTAAAGGAAAAAATGTCATTTAAACTTGCTCGCGGCTGTAATGTATTGCCGCATTCTGCCAATACAGATAAAACTTTTTTTAAATGGCGTGGGGTCACCCCCCCAGTCCATACCAGGCCCTTGGGGTCTGGTATTGATTTTAAGGGGAACCCCACGACAATTTTCTTTGAAAAATTTAGTGGGGTCCCCCCTAAAATTCATACCAGACCCCTATCTGAGAATGTAACCTGGCAGTCCAGGAAGGAGAGGGAGCGAGTGGGGGTGTTTAACAAGTTCTTTATTGAAAAATAAAAAAATAGTGTCCCTAGATGTACAACCATCCTCAATCAAGACTCCCGTTGACCCAAAAATAGAAAAAGATAAAAACGCTTTTGCCTCTGGGGAGGCCTCCCGCAGTCTGCCCGCTTTGCCAGTTCTTATATAGGCAAGGGGCAGGGCCACCCGGTTACGTCACCAGGTGGCACCACCCCCTTATGAAGGTACATGGGGTGCCACTGAGTGATGTAGTTGGGTGGCTCCGCCCCTTGCCTATATAAGAATTGGCAAAGCGGAGAGGAGGCAGGCGGCTGGAGGCCTCCCAAGAGGCGACATCGGGGTTTTTTATTTGCTAATTTTTGGGTCTGGTGGGCATCGTGTCTGATGATGGATTACATTGAGGGACACTATTTTTTCTTTTTTTTAATAAAGGACTTGTCAAAAACTGTTTCCTGTGGTTCTTACTTTTTGACACTTTTTTGGTGAATAGATAGGGGTACGGTACCCAATACCTATTCACATGATCTGGAGTCCCCATTGCTAAAGTGGGCTTCCAGATTCCGATAAGCCTCCCATCCGCAGAGGCCCCATCAACAAAAAATAACTTTTTTTGTTTCTATTATAAAATTTTGCAAATAAGTAATTTTTGTTCATAAATTTGGGCCAAAATTTATACTGCTACATATCTTTGGTAAAAAATAATCCAAATTAGTGGCTATCACTTAGTCTGTGTGAACGTTATAGAGTTTACAAGCTATTAGACATGTGCACTGTCGAAAAATCATTTCATTAATTTTCTTTTTCTTTTTTCGGGTCATTCATTATAATTGAAATTTGTTATTTTGAATAAATTCATAATTTCGGAAAAATTCAAAAATCCGAAAATTCTGAAATTCAAAAATTTTAAAATCCAAAAATTCTGAAATTCCAAAAATTTTAAGATTTCAAAATCCAAAAATTCTCAAATCCACAAATAACAATGAAAATCAGAGAATTGAAAGAACGAAAATCCGAAAATCTGTAAATCCGAAAATCCAAAATAATAACTAACTAACTAATAATAACTAACTATTCAATTATAGGTATTAGAATTTCCATTCAAATTTGGCTGTTAGTGAATGTAATGAATATTTTTTTTTTCAAAGTTACGAATCATCCAAAATAACGATTGCCATATCTAAAAAATGGAACATAACAAATTAATAATAATAACTAATAATAATAGGACGTTTTTATTATTATTAATTAGTAATTTGTTACCTTACATTTGTTTAGATGCGGCATATGTTATTTCGGATAATTTGTAACTTTGGATTAATTTGTTACATTCACTAACAGCCAAATTTGAAATGAAATTCCAATACCTATAATTTAATAGTTAGTAATTAGTTATTATTAGTTAGTTATTATTTTGGATTTTAGAATTTTGAAAAAAGTTGTTTAATGGGTTTTCATTAATTGGAATATTTCAAAATTAAGGAATTTTGTCCCATTTTGTAGAAAAACAGATCTGGAACTAAACAAATTGCTCATGTCTACAAGCTATGGTACAAATCATAAAATATTAATCCCATCTGATGTACTGACTGCCAATGTCATTTCTTAGGGCCCTGAAATGTCAGGAGTCAGGACAGTACGAATACCCCTCAAATTACCCCTTTTTGGAAAGTAGACAATCCAAGGTATTTAGTAAGAGGCATAGCGAGTTTTTTGAATTTGTAATTCTTTTCCCACAATTCTTGGGAAAATTAAGAAATATATATTTTTTTATACAAAATTGTCATAATAACAAGTTATTTCTCACACACAACATATACATACTTCCAATTACACCCCAAAATACATTCTGCTACTCATCCTGAGTATGACGATACCACATGTGTGAGACTTTTTCACAGCCTGGCCACATAGAGAGGCCCAACATGCAGGGAGCACCAACAGGCATTCTAGGAGCATAAATTACGCATCTAATTAAATTCCTACCTATCACACTTTTGAAGGTCCTGGAGCACCAGGCCTGTGAAATTACCCACAAAATTACCCCATTTTGGAAAGACAATATTCCAATATAAGAGGCTACAGATAGCTATTTGGGTATTCTGATGGGCTGCAGATAGGTAATTGGGTACTCTGATCGGCTGCAGATAGGTACTCTGGTACTCTGATGGGCTGCAGATAGGTACTCGGGTACTCTGATGGGCTGCAAATAGGTACTCCAGCAGTCTAATGGGCTGGAGACAGGTACTCGGGTACTCTGATGGGCTGGTGACAGGTACTCTGGTGGGCTGCAGATAGGAACTCTGCCAGTCTAATGGGCCGGAGACAGGTACTTGGGTACTCTGGTGGGCTACAGGAGGGAGGGAGTGTTCCTGCTGGCATAATTTTTCAATGCTCCGGTAGGTAAGTGGTTAAAATCCATATCAGTCTCAAAGGGTCCCCCCACACCATTTTTCCCCAATTATTTTAAATTTACATTTGTTTTTTCTACAATTATTTTTTTTTTTTTAATTCAACTGTGGGTACTCACTGAAAGCTTAATTTTAAAAAAAATTGTAAAAAAAAAGAATGTAAATTTAAAAAAATTGGGGAAAAATGACGTGGGGGAGCCTTTGGGTCTGGTATGGATTTTAACCACTTACCTACGGTGCATTGTAAAATGATGCCAGCAAGAACACTTCCTCCCTCCTGCAGCCCACCAGAGTAACCGAGTACTGTGTGGGCGAACATCCCGCTAAGTGCCCAGAAAGTTCGGGTGTTAGGCGAGTACATGAATGGGAGATGTTCAGGCCAAACTTATGCTCGGCCCAAACTGTTCGCCAATCCCAAGTGGTGCCTGAACACTGTAACCCCTCACAGTTACTCTTGCTGGGCACATTAATGGGCCTTCTGTTAAAAACTAGAAAGCATTTTCGTCGTATGTTTTGTACGTCACCTCGTTCGTAACGATCGGATTTTCCGACAAGTTTGTGCGACCGCGTGTATGCAACACAAGTTTAGGACAAAATCCGTCGCAAAAAATCCGACGGATTTTGTGGTCGGAATTTCCGACCGTGTGTACAAGGCAGAAGACTCTCTGTACAAAGCTCATAAGCAAGGAATAAGAAACCAATGGCCTCTGAAAGAAATCTGATCTTTGTAGTGGTAAGAGGCTGTTTCAGAACCAAATGCAAAAAGAAAATGATTCATATCACAGAGGGTTGAAGCACACTAAGTGCATCATGCCATCTATACCTAATAAAGAGTTATATGAAGAGAATATTGAAACAAATATTGTGAAGAACTGACGAGAGAAGCCCCCTTCCTCTAGTTCTCTACCTCATCCCCCTCTTTCTTCTCCACCCCTTCCACCTCCACCCCTTCCACCTCCACCCCTTCCACCTCCACTCCTTCCATCTCCACCACATTGTTCTATGTGGTTATGCCACAGTACAAGCTGAGGTTTTTCACCCAACCTTTCTCAAACATTTCACCCAAGATAAACCCTTAAAACAATTTTCAGGTCTCAGGGAAACCCTGCTAAAATGATTTGATTGGGGGCCAGGAAAAAAAATGTCCCTTTACATTGGGGGCCAATGGGAAAAATACCCCCTCACATGGTGGTCAGAATTCCACCCTTACTGACATTCAATGTAGCATCCCTATGAGCGGATGTGGCCTGGTATAGTTTAGATAAGAACCTGGTGTGGGTTTGGTAAGGGAGGGGGGAGTGGGAGTTCCCCAAAGGTCTGGTGTATATTTTGCGAAGATCTCACACCATTTTTTTTCATTGTGTCGCCCTTAAAATTAAAATTGGATCTAAATTAGGGATCCCATCCTTTTTTTTTTTTTACATTATCTCAGCCTCTTTGTTTACATTCACTGGTCAGCTGCTAATCCCCAGCTTAGAGCCAAGCACGCCATAGAGGGACAAGTCACAGGATAAAACACGTCATTGGAACGCGAAACATGTCGGGCAATTTTCTGGGATGCCATATCAGCTCATCACTACAGTGACTACATATTTGAATGTTCATTATATCTTGGTCTAAAATAATAGCCATTACATATATTTAGGATTTCACTTTAGTGTATTATGATGGTCTTTGCTAATATAGATCCCAGTGTATGTATGGATAGAATCTCTGTCTATGGTTTTTAATCATTGTTTTCTGTACTTTTTCAATTTTTTGTGAATACATTTATATAAAAAGAGTTTACTGTATCCTACAAGTTTATATTGGTGCCTTTAAAGTCCCAAAGTCCCTCCTGTTCTCCATTTTTGAAGTCTTGTACAGGATAAAACACAGTGGGGTTGATTTACTAAGACTGGAGGGTGCAAAATATGGTGCAACTGTGCATGGTAGCCAATCAGCTTCTAAATAAGCTTGTTCAATTAAAATTGGACAAAAAAAAAAAAAACTGAAGCTGATTGTTTTTCATAGTTAGTAAGGTTGAATAAAAACACCAGTCCAACCTGAGTGAGTGTCTACAATTGTCCCTATCCATGTACATTGCACACTCACACCCTACCCTCAAGGAGCCCACAGTCCAAGGTCCCCATTCATATACTAGGGCCAATTTTGGACAGAAGCCAATTAATTAATTACCTGCATGTCTTTGGATTGTGGGAGGAAACCGGAGTACCTGGAGGAAACACACGCAGGCACAGGGAGAACATGCAAACTCCAGGCAGGTAGTGTCATGGTTGGGATTCGAACCAGTGACCTTTCTTACTGCTAGGTGATAGTGCTAACCACTACACCACTGTGCCGCCTGGTTTCTATGTAGACCAGCACCAGATTTTGAATGTTTCTGTTTTAGTACGTGAACCCCAGTTGCTGCTGGCTCCCTAATAACCAGCCTGAAGGTAGGTGTCACATTTAGCGATGGTAGTAATACTGTTGTTTAAAGGATATATATACCTTTTGTAACATGTTATATTTTACACCAAAATTCAGGGTGTAACATGTAACATGTTACACATGCACCAGCCCCCGCTCCTCCGGATCCCCTGATCCCCCTGGATCCCCCCCCACTAGCTTTCCCACAACAAATGCGTTCAGGTGGACGGAGCCCTGCAGCCTTTGTGGCTCACGGTGTTGTAGTTTTCAATGAACTGTGGAGCATCGCGGTAGTTGATTCTCTCTTCCTGTTAGATTGTATTTGCTTGCCAATGTGGGATGTACAGGGAAGCAGATACACTGGCAGATCTGCTGGAGACTTCCATGGCACCAGCAATCTACTGATCGCCGGTGCAATGTTTTACAGGCTCCAAAAATGTTTTTAAATATTTAAAAAATAAATGCCCATTTTTTTTTACCTGCAGAAAAATTTGCATTTATTATTTTTTCATAAAAAGTGAACTTATCCTTTAATGTAATTAAGCCAGCCAGAGGTTTGGCTTGACTAGGTACCCATTTCGTTTGGCCAATTCACTGGCCGATGTTCCTCTAAAGCAGGGGGTCTCAAACTGGCGGCCCTCCAACTGTTGCAAAACTACAAGTCCCATCATGCCTCTGCCTGTGGGGGTCAGGCTTGTAACTGTCAGCCTTGCAATGCCTCATGGGACTTGTAGTTTTGCAACAGCTGGAGGGCCACCAGTTTGAGATCCCTGCTCTAAAGAAACAAAACTGGGTGCAAATAGAGATACAGAGGTGCTAAGTTTCACTACTTCATTTATTTTGATTACTAAATAAGTACATCTTTTGGGAAAAATTAGAAATAAATTGTCAATGCATTATATGGTAAAAAAAAGGAAATATATAGATATATGATATTTGCATCCACAGAGACCTACATCGTATATGATAATAACATAACCAGACATACTGTAATCATTTCAACATTGCATATTGTTCAGTATATTTCTTGACTGTGCCTTGTAACCAGGGCCGTCTTTAATATTGATTGGACCCCGGGCAAAAAAAATTTTGGGGGCCCCCTCCCATGCAATTCCACTCTCCACCTGCTCTGAGACATACAATAAATAGAAGCTGGACTGTATCAGATCAGGCAGCGATTGCGATTGGTTGCCAGAGGTTACAGCATATCATTACTGCTTACTGACTGGTTGCTAGAAGTTACAGCACACATTACGGCTCACTGATTAGTTGCTAGAGGTTACAGCAAATTATTTCTGCTTGTCAATTAGTTGCTAGAGATTACTGTACAGTAATACTACTCACTGATTGCTAGAGGTTACAGCACATCATCTCCTCACTGCAGGGGAGCACGATATACATATGAATGCCACCTTTATTTACATATCAATGCAGCTGGCCACAGCTATTTTCTTAGTAATGCCGCTGCTATTTACATATGAATGCCAGTTATTTACGTGTAAACACAGGGTCTGCAGGTGAGTCACACAACAACAAGGCTAAAACTTCAAGGGACAAGGAAATTTAACCGGTTCCCGACCAGCGCACGACCATGTACGTCGACAGAATGGCACGGGCAGGCATATTGGCGTACAGGTACGTCCAATATTCAATGCCGCCCTGCGCTCCCGGGCTGGTCGGGGTCCCCGTGAGTCCGGTCGCGGGACCCGCGGACTCGATCGCCGCGGGCATACCCGCGATTGTCTCACGGGATGGCTGAATGGAGGAAATGCCGTGTAAACAGCATTTCTCCATTCTGCCTAGCAACTACGCTGATCTCTGCTCCATGTGATTGCTCCGTGTTCACTAAATGAAAGCCCAACCCCCCACAGTTAGTAACACATCCCTAGGAACACTTAACCCTTACACTGCCACCCACTGGTTAACCCCTTCACTGCCAGTGTCATTTACACAGGAATCACTGCATTTATATAGCAGTGATTATTGTAGAAATGACAATGGTCCCAAAAATGTTTCAAAAATGTCCGATGGGTCCCCCACAATGTCGCAGTCACAATAAAAATCGCTGATCGTCGCCATTACTAGTAAAAAAATAAAAATAAAAAAAATATTAATAAAAATGCTATAAAACTATCCCCTATTTTGTAAACGCTAAAACTTTTGCGCAAACCAATCAATAATCGCTTATTGCGATTTTTTTTTTACCAAAAATATGTAGAAGAATACGTATTGGCCTAAACTGAGGGAAAAAAATGTTTTTATATATATTTTTGGGGGATATTTATTATAACAAAAAGTAAAAAATAATGCGTTTTTTTTTCAAAATTGTCGCTCTATTTTTGTTTATAGCGCAGAAAAAAAAACCCGCAGAGGTGATCAAATACCACCAAAAGAAAGCTCTATTTGTGGGAAAAAAAGGACGTCAATTTTGTTTGGGAGCCACGTCGCACGACCGCGCAATTGTCAGTTAAAGCGACGCAGTGCCGAATCGCAAAAAGTGGTCTGGTCTTTGACCAGCAAAATGGTCCGGTCTGTAAGTGGTTAAACTGGGATAGTTGGCAACTATGAGGCAGCTACTTTGGGCCCCACAACAATGACAGGGCCCAGGGCAGCTGCCCCTTTTGCCCTGCCTTAAAGACGGCCCTGCTTGTAACAAGCGGCTGTGTCCGCAGCTGTTGATCTTTTCTCTGTTATGTATTTTAAAAATTTCAATAAAATGTTATAAAATAAAAAAAGGAAATATAATAATAATAACCTTCTTATTATTATTATTATTATTATTATTATTATTAACAATACTAATAATAATATATATTTTTTTTATGCAATTATTACATTACATTTTTTTTTTTCAAAATAATGTTAAAATAAAACTGGTTTCAAGGGCTTCTACATTATTTGATATCTCTATTAAGAAGTGAATGCACTATAAATTAATTTATTTAGCTGGATGTAACAATAAAATGTTACATTGAATGATTAGATTTAATATATTAACTTGTCTCTGTCAGTCTACAGATACTAAAAATCATTGTTCAGTCAATAATCCCTAAGGGAACTTGAAAGCAACATGAACTTGAAAGACTTCTTAGAAATTCAACTGTTTTCTCTTGTGACTTTCTTTTACCTGTAATTAAATTTATTTCAGCATTCAAAAACTATAATTATTTTCCATGGCAGCAACCTGGTGAGATTTCACTTATCATTGAATATCTTACAGCCTCAAAAGAATACACAAGAATAAATGTAAAGAACATCGATAGCCAGTTTCAAGTTAACTCCGTGTCTGCTTGAAAATTAATCTTAGTGGTGAAATAGTTTATGCAAATTAAATATTTTGTACCTTTTAAAGTGCTTTAGTTCCTAATATTAGAAAAAAAATATATAACTAATATTTGAAAAAAAAAAATAAACTTATTTAGAAAGCGGTGGCCAATATATTTTCTAAAATTTTGTAATAAATATTTCCCATTTTCCCTATATATTGCGACTTTTGGGACAGCCTGTATTCTGGTGCCATAGGAACACAATTGTCTTTTAACTCTCACCCAAGAATATCCTTGGCTCAATCTTGTCTTGTTTCCGCAATTCTCACATTCTTATCCTCCATCTTCATTTAGAAATAAAAAAAAAGTTTTTAAAATCCTATTCCAAAATGTTTTCCTTTTCTTTCATCTTTTTTGGTATTTGTAAACTTTTTAACCACTTGCTTACTGGTCACTTAAACCCCCCTCCTGCCCAGACCAATTTTCAGCTTTCAGCGCTGATGCACTTTGAATGACAATTACGCAGGCATACAACACTGTACCCAAATGAAATTTTTATCATTTTTTTCCCACAAATAGAGCTTTCTTTTGGTGGTATTTAGTTACAGCTGGAAGTTTTATATTTTGCTAAACAAACAAAAAAAGATGCAAAAAAAAAAAAAGAATCATGTTTAATAGTTTGTTATAAAATTTTGCAAACAGGTCATTTTTCTCCTTCATTGAAGTGCGCTGATTAGGCGGCACTGATAGGCTGCATTGGTGGGCACTGATAGGCTGCATTGGTGGGCACTGATAGGCTGCACTGGTGGGCACTCATAGGCAAAGTTAAGGCGGCACTAATAGGCACAGATAATGTGGCACCGATAGGCACAGATAAGGCAGCACTGATGGGCACAGATAAGGCGGCACTGATGGGCAAAGATGGGCACAGATAAGATGGCACGGATGGGTGGCACGGATGGGTGGCACTAAGGGGCACTGATAGGTACCACTGATAGATGGGACTGATGGGCACTGATAGGTGGCTCTGATAGGTGGCACTGCTGGGCACTGATGGGCGGCACTGATGGGCACTGATGGGCACTGGTAGCTGACACTGATGGGCATGGATATGTGGCACTGGGGTGCAGCACCGTTGTTGAGGCAGATTGTGGGCACTGGTGGGTGGCACTGTGGGCACTGATGGGTGGCACTGTGGGCACTAATGGGTGGCACTGACGGGGGGCACTTATTTTTTAATGAGGTGGCACTGGCAGGGGGCAGGTGGGCACTGGCAGGGCTGGCCGTGATCGGGACTGATGTCCCGATCACGGGCGCCGGTGATCGGCTCTTTTTTTTTCTCCTCACGCTGTCAGCGCGAGGAGAAATAATAGCCGATTACCGGCTCCGTTGTATCACATGATCAGCTGTCATTGGCTGACAGCTGATCACTTGGTAAGGGGTCGGGATCGACCCCTTGCTCGGATCAGTGATCAGACGAGTCTCATAGACTCACCGATCACAGAGCGCGCCGCACGCGCTCTGGCCGCACGCGCTCGCGCACGGGACGACGTCAATAGACGTCGTCCCGACAAAGGAAGTCTGCGCTGTAGCTGTCATTCGGCTATAGCGCGGGTCTCAAGTGGTTAAACATGCATGAAATGTATGTAATATGTGTATGAAATGTAAAATTGTAAAATACAGTGAGAAAAATACAGTTTGGAGCAAGAAGAATGTGGGCTGTGACCCTAAGATCACTTTCCCTACAGTCAAGCACGAAGGTGGAAACATGATGCTTTGGGGATATTTCTCTGCCATACGTACAGGCCAACTTTGCCGCATTGAGGGGCCAATGGATGGGGCCATGTATTGTAAAAATCTTGAGTGAGAACCTTCTTCCCTCAGCCAGCACACTGAAGATGGGTCTTCCAGCATGGCAATGACCCAAAACACATGGCCAAGGCAACAAAGGAGTGGCTCAAGAAGAAGCACATTAAGGTCACTGAGTGGTCTAGCCAGTCTCCAGACCTTACGCCCATAGAAAATGAATGGAGGGAGCTGAAACTTTGAGTTGCCAAGCATCAGCTAAGAAACCTTAAGGATTTCGAGAAGATCTGTAAAGAAGAGTGGAACAAAATCCCTCCTGAGATGTGGGCAAACCTGGTCACCAACTACAAGAAGCATCTCATCTCTGTGCTTACCAACAAGGGTTTCTTCATCAAGTCATGTTTTGCGTGGGGATCAAATACTTATTTTACTCTTTTACTGAACTGAAACTTAATCTTTAACATTTGTGTTGTGTTTTTTCTAGATTTTGGTTGATATTCTGTCACTATCATTTAACCACTTTCAGACCGGACCAATTTGCTGGTCAAAGACCAGACCACTTTTTGCGATTCGGCACTGCGTCGCTTTAACTGACAATTGCGCGGTCGTGCGACGTGGCTCCCAAACAAAATTGACGTCCTTTTTTTCCCACAAATAGAGCTTTCTTTTGGTGGTATTTGATCACCTCTGCGGTTTTTATTTTTTGCGCTATAAACAAAAATAGAGCGACAATTTTGAAAAAAACACATTATTTTTTACTTTTTGTTATAATAAATATCCCCCAAAAATATATAAAAAAAACATTTCTTTCCCTCAGTTTAGGCCGACACGTATTCTTCTACATATTTTTGGTAAAAAAATCGCAATAAGCGATTATTGATTGGTTTGCGCAAAAGTTATAGCGTTTACAAAATAGGGATAGTTTTATAGCATTTTTATTAATAATTTTTTATTATTTTTTTTTTTTACTAGTAATGGCGGCGATCAGCGATTTTTATTGTGACTGCGACATTGTGGGGGACCCATCGGACATTTTTGACACATTTTTGGGACCATTGTCATTTATACAGTAATCACTGCTATATAAATGCAGTGATTCCTGTGTAAATGACACTGGCAGTGAAGGGGTTAACCAGTGGGTGGCAGTGTAGGGGTTAAGTGTTCCTAGGGGTGTGTTACTAACTGTGGGGGGGGTTGGTCTTTCATTTAGTGAACACTGATCTCTGCTCCAATCACATGGAGCAGAGATCAGCGTCACTAGTTGCTAGGCAGAATGGAGAAATGTTGTTTATACAGCATTTCCTCCATTCGGCCGCTCCGTGAGACAATCGCGGCGATGCCCGCGGCGATCGAGTCCGCGGGTCCCGAGACCGGACTCACGGGGGTCCCGACCAGCGCGGGAGCGCGCCGCCGGCGGCGCGCTCCCGATGGCACGGCGGCAAAGAATATTGGACCTACATGTACGCCAATATGCCTGCCCGTGCCATTCTGTCGACGTACATCGTCGTGCGCTGGTCGGGAAGTGGTTAATGAATTTGTATAAATAAAATGTTATATTTATAAAAATTATAAATTTATATAAAATATAAAAATCTTTGCTAATTTGTGGGTGCTGAGAACCTTTGTCAAGTTAGCAAAGGTTTATTGCTCCCTGCCCAAAAAAAAATTTCTTAGAATTTCATTCAAGGGTCACCTTTAACCACTTCGCGCCCTCTCTATAGCCAAAAGATGGCTACAGAACGGACTCTAACTGCCGGGAGTCTGTTCCTGGACGTCCTCCTGTTTACTTATGCCCACCTGTCCCCAATGCCACCTATCAGTGCCATGTGTCCCCAGTGCCACCTATCAATGCTACCTGTCCCCAGTGCCACCTAACAGTGTCATCTGTTCCCAGTACCACCTGTCCCCAGTGCCACCTATCCGTGCCACCTGTCCCCAGTGACGCCCGTCCCTAGTGCCACGTGTCCCCAGTGCCACCTGTCCCTAGCGCCACCTGTCCCTAGTGCCACCTGTCCCTAGTGCCATGTATCCCCAGTGCCACCTGTCAGTGTCACATGTCATCAGTGTCACGTATCAGTGCCACCTGTCAGTGTCAAGTGTCATCAGTGCCACGTATTAGTGCCATCTGTCATCAGTGTCAGGTGTCATCAGTGCCACGTATTAGTGCCATCTGTCATCAGTGCCACGTATTAGTGCCATCTGTCATCTGTGCCACATCAGTGTCACGTGTCATCAGTGCCACAGATTAGTTCCATCTGTCATCGGTGTCAAGTGTCATCAGTGCCACGTATTAGTGCTATCTGTCGTCAGTGTCACATCAGTGTCACGTGTTATCAGTGCCATGTATCAGTGCCATCTGCCATCCGTGCCACGTCAGTGTCACGTGTCATTGTCCTGGTGCTCCAGGGTCTTCAAAAGTGTAATAAGTAGTCAACAAGTTAAATGTGTAATTTATGCTCCTAGAACATGTGATGGCGCTCCCTGCATGTTGGGCCTCTCTAAGTGCCCAGGCTGTGAAAAAGTCCCACACATGTGGTATCATAATACTCAGGAGGAGTAGCAGAATTTAATTCGGTGTGTCATTTGTGGTATACACATGCCATGTTAGAGAAATAACCTATTATAATGACAATTTTGTGGGGAAAAAAAAAATCTTAATTTTGCAAAGAATTGTGGGAAAAAATGACAACAGCAAAAACCTCACTACGCCTCTTACTAAATACCTTGGAATGTCTACTTTCCAAAAAGGGGTCATTTGGGGGGTATTTGTACTTTCCTGACTTGTTCCGGTTGCAAGAAATGAGATAGACCACCAGTACATCAGATGTGATTAATTTTGTATGATTCGCACCACAGCTTGTGGACTCTATAACTTTCACAAAGACCAAATAATCGTTTTTTTTCATTTATAGCGCAAAAAATAAAAATCACAGAGGTGATCAAATAAGACCAAAAGAAAGCTCTATTTGTGGGAAAAAAAAGGACAAAAAATGTATTTGGGTACAGTGCACGATCTCATGCACAAAAGCAGAAACAGGGATTTGTGTGCGTAAACACACAAAACCCTGTTATGTCAGGAGAGAAGAGACATATTGTTTGTTCTATGTAGGAACAAACGATATGTCTCCTCCTCCAGTCAGTCCTATCCCCTCACAGTTAGAACACACCTAGGGAACACACATTTAACCCGTTGATTGCCCCCCTAGTGTTAACCCCTGCCCTGCCAGGGACATTTAAACAGTAATCAGTGCATTTTTTATAGCACTGATCGCTGTATAAATGTCAATGGTTCCAAAAAATTGTCAAATGTGTCCGATCTGTCTGCCGCAATGTTGCAGTACCGCTAAAAAAAAACAGCAGATCACCGCCATTACTAGTAAAAAGATAAATAATAATAAAAATGTCATAAAAATGCCATAAATCTTTCCAATAGTTTGTAGACGCTATAACTTTTGGGCAAACCATTCAATAGACGCTTATTGCGATTTTTTTTTACCAAAAATTTGTAGAAGAATATATATCGACCTAAACTGAGGAAGAAATTTCTTTTTTAAAAACAATATTTAAAAAATATTTTTTCAAAATTGTCGCTATTTTTTGGATTATAGTGCATAAAATAAAAACTGCAGAGGTGATCAAATAGCACCAAAGGAAAGCTCTATTTGTGGGAAAAAAGGATGTAAATTTTGTTTGGGTACAGCATCACATGACCATGCAATTGTCAGTTAAAGCAACGCAGAGAAGGTATCGCAAAAAATGGCCTGGTCATTAAGCAGCCAAATCTTCCGGTCTGTAAGTGGTTAATACCAGACCCTTTCCAGCCATGCATCCTGGATGCCCAGGAAAGGGGTCTCAGTTCCTTCTTGAACCATACCAGACCTCATGTCCTCAACACTGGGGGATGGCATCTCGAGGTGGGAAACAAAGGCACCCTCAGAAGGCACCTTGCTCCACTGTTAATAGGGAGAAGGGCCTCATGCCCACATCCTTGGCCCAATGGATGTATGGGGTCTGTATGGGGTCTGTATGGGGTCTGTATGGGGTCTGTATGGGGTCTGTATGGGGACTTATCAGAATCAGAATCTGGAAGAATCTTAGAAAAAAAAAGTAACAAATGTGCCCGATGCAAATTCATCGTCAATATCACTGTCTAGCAATGTAGAACTAATGTCAATCAAGAGTGATGCTGATGACCTTTTCTCTATTGGTTGAAATAGATAAACTTTTTTTTTTAACTGACTAGCTATGTATCAAAAGTCAACAGCTAACTCTACAAATGGAAAACATTTCCGTCCTTTTTTCCCCACAAATAGAGCTTTCTCTTGATAGTATTTGATTGCCTCTGCAATTTTTATTTTTTGCGATATAAATGGAAAAAGACCGACATTTTTTTTTAAATTATATTTTCTAATTTTTGTTATAAGAAAAATTCAATAAACTCAATTTTAGTCATACATTTAGGCCAAAATGTATTCAGCCACATGTCTTTGGTAAAAAAAAATGTCAATAAGCGTATATTTATTGGTTTGCGCAAAAGTTATAGCGTCTACAAACTAGAGTACATTTTCAGAAATTTTCACATCATTTAGTTTATGACTGCCTATTTCATTTCTTGAGGTGCTAAAATGGCAGGGCAGTACAACCCCCCCCCCCCCCCCCAATGACCCCATTTTGGAAAGTAGACATACCAAGGAAATTGCTGAGAGGCGTGCTGAGCCCATTGCACATTACATTTTTTCGCCCAAGTGATTGAATAATGACAAAAAAAAATAATTCTTTACAAAAAGTTATCACTAAACGATATATTGCTCACACATGCCATGGTTATATGTGGAATTGCACCCCAAAATACATTTAGTTGCTTCTCCTGAGTTTGGGGATACCACATGTGTGGGACTTTTTGGGAGCCTAGCCACGTACGGGGCCCCGAAAACCAAGCACCGCCTTCAGGAATATCGAAGGGCGTAAATTTTTGATTTCACTCCTCACTACCTATCACAGTTTTGAAGTCCATAAAATGCAAAGATGGCACAAACCACCCCCAAATAACCCCACTTTGGAAAGTAGACACCCCAAGATATTTTCTGAGAGGCATGTTGAGTCCATGGAATATTTTATATTTGGCCACAAGTTGTGGGAAAATGACAAACATTTTTTGTTTGCACAATGTTGTCACTAAATGATATATTGATCAAACATGCCATGGGCATATGCGGAATTACACCCCAAAATAGATTCCGATGCTTCTCCTGAGTACGGGGATACCACATGTGTGGGACTTTTTGGGAGCCTAGATGCGGACGGGGCCCCGAAAACCAATCAACGCCTTTAGGATGATTAAGGGCGTAAATTTTTGATTTTACTCCTCACTACCTATCCATGCTGCAGCTGAATGGCGTACCTGAAAACAAAAAAAAATGGTTAACGATAAAACACAGTAAACAGTAAAGTATAAAAAAATACATACCTGAAAAGCAAACATGATAAAACATAAGAACAATAGAGAGAGAATTGAGAAAGAGATAACAATAAACTGACAGCTATTTTTGTAAGATAATAAAGTGAAAGTGGCTATATAGTCCAAATTTAAATAAGGCACCTCATCCCAATGAAGAAAATAGGTAAATTGGAGAGAACAGGAGGGATTATTGCGGTGCAAAAAAAACATAGGTACAGCATGATATATAAAAAAATTAATTTTATTACATCACAAAAATGTCCATTTAATTGTTACACAAAAACCAACAATAATAAAACCACAACAATGTTAGAGAGCAAAATCCAAATGATAAAGGCCAGTGGTATAGTAATCAGCCTTCAGAGGGATAATCGAGTCGGGTCTTCCCTACATGTTTCGCCAAGGCATTGGCTTCTTCAGGGAAACAAAATAGACTGATAAAGTAGATAAAAAGCTCTACAATACAGAGAACAACAATGAGTTAAGAAACATATATGAATTCAAAATAACTTAGCATAAATTGATGTACATCACTATAGAGCCAATCCAAAACAGGTAAATTCATGAATTCCCCCAAATGTCCCCACCAAATAGGCAGATAGTATACCCCAATCCACCACACATGTGAGCATAACACGTACCACATACAACCCCACGACTTGGCAAATGCTTATGATGACCCGCGAGAGTATAACCCTCAATGACACCAACAGATTTCAGCTGCAGGGGGCAATGGCGGACAGATGGACTGCAACAGAAAAAAAAAAAAAATATTCTCTCTTACAAAGTAACTAGAAATGACTTGGCTAATAATGGCCATATATATTTTCAACCACAAGGGGGGCCAACAAGGCCTCACTACCCACCTAATAGTATTAAAATCAACAGAAGATTCAGGGACACTGAGAAATTAATTAGGCGGAAAAGAGGCAATACTGCGTACCAGAAGCCAACACGACTACGAGACACTGAAAGAGTAAAAGGTAAAAAAGGAAAAAAAGGAAAACACCATGCGTCAAAATATATATGTATATCAAGTAATGAAATCCTTTTGATTAAAGATCATTTATGTAGAGATGGACAAACCTTACCTGACACACCAAAATAATCAAGTAAATGTGTCAGGTGTACATGTTCCTTTAAAAACGTCAATCGAAATCAAGAAGGAAATCAGTGCAATAATAACACTAATGTGGCCAAACCTGCACAGTTTATAAAGTATCTGTGGTACTTATTAACACAGGTAAATCAAAAATAAGTTAAATTTTTTTTTAATAATACTCAAAAGAAGGATTATACATAAACTGTACAAAAACAATTACAATCAAACAAAACATTGTAAAAACAACAAAACAACACAATACGAACTGTTGGTGCGAAGAAAAGGCACGTCATCAAAAGCCCAATAATACAGCACGATAAAAAAAGGATTATAATCCGATCAATTCAAAGTGTATACGTACCCACCTGTACAAGCACTTGCCCAAACGAACGCCCAGCGTTGCGGTCCAAAGTTGCTCAACAGAAGACTGACAAACAGCCTCTATTTAAGCTCCCCAACCCACGTGGCGTACAGCGGCACCGCCAGGATGGTGGTCGGGACCCCCGTGAGTCCGGTCGCGGGTCCCGCAGACTCGATCGCCGCGGGCATACCCGCGATCGTCTCACGGGACGGCTGAATGGAGAAATTTCTCCATTCTGCCTAGCAACTAGTGACACTGATCTCTGCTCCATGTGATTGGAGCAGAGATCAGTGTTCACTAAATGAAAGCCCAACCCCCCCACAGTTAGTAACACACCCCTAGGAACACTTAACCCCTACACTGCCACCCACTGGTTAACCCCTTCACTGCCAGAGTCATTTACACAGGAATCATGCATTACTAGTAAAAAAAAAAAATAATAAAAAATTATTAATAAAAATGCCATAAAACTATCCCTATTTTGTAAACGCTATAACTTTTGCGCAAACCAATCAATAATCGCTTATTGCGATTTTTTTTACCAAAAATATGTAGAAGAATACGTATCGGCCTAAATTGAGGGAAAAAAATGTTTTTTTATATATTTTTGGGGATATTTATTATAACATAAAGTAAAAAATAATGCGTTTTTTTCAAAATTGTTGTTCTATTTTTGTTTATAGCACAAAAAATAAAAACCGCAGGGATGATCAAATACCACCAAAAGAAAGCTCTATTTGTGGGAAAAAAAGGACGTCAATTTTGTTTGGGAGCCACATCGCACGACCGCGCAATTGTCAGTTAAAGCAACGCAGTGCCGAATCGCAAAAAGTGGTCTGGTCTTTGACCAGCAAAATGGTCCGGTCTGTAAGTGGTTAAAGATCCAATGAAACAAAAGGTCAGCTCAAAGTAAATTTTATAGTCCAATCAGCTGATTCATTTGGTGCCGGAGGTTGGATTACGGGCAAAGTGCATTCTTGAGAACTGAGTGAGAAGGGTGTTGTATTGTATTTGAGCCGAGGAGAAGAGACGTTGTCATTGTGTGTGTTAAAAGATTCAATAAACAAACGACTTTCCAAACTACGAATCATTATCACGAATATATATACATACATAAATATCGAATTTCAACGAATACAAACGAAATTATAGCGCATATAACGAATTAATTCGACATGATTCGAGATTCAGTATAATGAATATTGAAACTCTACGAATAATAACGAATTATCCGAAAACGTATTAACGTAACATAACGAATATAACAGAACGAAATTATGTATTTTACGAATGACAACGAACCGAAACTAAATGAAATTTTCCATTGTGCACAAGTCTAGTAGCATTCAAAACATTCACCAATGCAAAGACCAGGATTGTCAGGACGGGAGGGACACTAATAGCGGGTGTCACGCCTAAATCCGCACTTGCTACAGACACAACATTTTATTTGGGGGGCTCGTTGGGTAGGGGAACTAGGGAGGACATATGGAAAATGGCTCTCATTCAGCTGGCTTACTGCATTTGGATTGGGAAGGTGAGGTGGCGCACCGTTTGGAAACAGAAGGGCTTTGACGATCTCTTCCTGGAATTTAAGGAAGGATCCAGCCCGTCCTGAAGCTCTGTATAGCACATGAGCGTTCAGCAAAGCCAATTGAAATGAGTATACAGACAAGTTTTTGCACCAGCGTCTGGCCTTACGGGCAACTAGGTATGGCGCCAACAACTGGTCATTGAGGTCCACTCCGCCCATATTTTGGTTATATTCGTGGACACAGAAGGGTTTCTCCACAACACCAGTCGCCATAGGAATTTGGACCGTCGTGTCTGCATGAAGGGAGGACAGAACGAAAACATTCTTATTATCCCTCCACTTCACAGCGAGCAAATTAATACACTTCAAGCAGGCTCTCTCCCCCAACCTAAGACAGGAATCTACAAGCCTCTGGGGTAACCCTGGTACTACTATTAGGTAGTATATGGGGTAGCTGACGCTATAAAAAACTGACGGTGAACCTAAATAACTAACTGGCTACCTAGCATCACCTGTGACACTTGTATGGTGATCACTGGTGACAGGGGTTGAAACGGTTAACTAGGGGGCAATCAGGGGGTTAACATTTTTAATCAGGTAGTATATGGGGTATCTGACGCTATAAAAAGCTGACGGTGAACCTAAATAACTAACAGGCTAACTAGCCTCACCCATGACACCAATACGGCGATCAGAAATATGATTGATTAGTGACACTAGTGGCAGGGGGTGAAAGTGTTATCTGGGGGATGATCTAGGGGTTAAACCATTATTAGGGGGGTTAGAGGGGTACCTTAGACCTAAAGGGGCCTACCTCTAATTGCCCTAACACGTATAACAGTCACAAAATGACACCAATGCAGTGATCAGTAAAAAAATAAAAACGGGGCGATCGGGGGTTTATTGAGGGGTGATTTGTGTGCCTATGTGTACTGGTGTTAGTGTGCTGTTGGTTCAAACTCACAGTGATGTCTTCTCTCCTCGGGCTCCGGATGAAAAGACCGAAACAAGGAGAGATGACATCACTTCCTCTGCTTCTATTTACATTTCAGAAGCAGAGGAAGCTTCTCATTCGTCAGGAGCGATCGTGAGGGGGTGGCCATGAATCAGTGGCCTTCCCCTCAGGAAGGGTCACTTCTGCAACAATGCCAACCACCTTGGGCACTAGGGGGGGGCGCAATCTCGCCCCCCACCCACGGGAAGGGAGTAACGTACCCATACTTTACTCTGCCTGCCTGTGCCATTCTACCGACGTATATCGTTGTGAGGCGGACGGCAAGTGGTTAAATAACGCTGATGTAAAAAAAGTGAAAAAAACAAACCAAACCTTACCAGACCCCAGCTTTCAATGCTTCTGAGACATGTGATGCCACTTTTCCTCACCGTTACCTCCTGGGATAACACACAGAGCGCGGCTCAGCCCAACCCCCTCCTGGCTGTCTGTGATTGACAGCAGTGGGAGCCAGTGTCTCAGAAAATAAGCATGAGCTTAAAAAGCATTATCTCTCCCAGGTCACTCTCTCCTTATATGCTGAGACACTGGATCCCACTGCTGTCAATCACAGCCAGCCAGTAGAGAGCAGGGGGTTGGGCGGGTGTTATCCCAGGAGGTGAGGAAAAGTCACATCACCCACATGTCTCAAAAAGCATTGGAAGCTGGGGCCCTGGTAAGTTTTTTTTGTTTCACTTGTTTTTGGATCAGCTTTAGTCACATTTGAAGGTGATTTGACGTTAGGAATTGGACGGATGTCAATCTAGTAAACCTTACATTTCCATGGAAGGTCCACTTTATTTGGTGACAACGGTGGAACTTGCCTGGGCATTGTGCATCAGCAGTTTGGGAGATATTGGTGTTGATTTATAAAAGGCAAATCCCCTTTGTGCAGTCGCTGCAGATCTGAGGGGAAGATGTGAAATGAAGGGAAGCTCTGCTGATTTTATCATCCAATCATGTACAAGCAAACATGCTGTTTTTTTATTTTCCTTGCATGTCTTCCTCAGATCTACAGCGATGGCACTTCCAAGTGTACTTGTAGTGCAAAGTGGATTTGCCTTTAGTCAGGGCATTTTTTTTTTCAGGGGAACCTCTGGCTCAGACCCTTTGGTGCCTGCTCACCGCAATCACTTGTAAACACAGAAGTCTAGTTTCTGTGTTTACAAGTGACAGCTCTGCACTCTGTGTGTAACCCCCATGAACTCTGCACTCTGTATGTAATGCAATCCTGATATTTAATGTCCCTTTAAGACCCTCCTATTGTTTGTGAAATATGACCACACCCACTATTTGATGTGATTTGGAGGGTGTGTGTGGGGGGGGGGGGGCTTTGGGGGTTCGTGGTTGAGTTCCAGCACCTATTGTTTGAGTGGGGGGTCGTGGTTGAGTTCCAGCACCTATTGTTTGAGTGGGGGGTCGTGGTTGAGTTCCAGCACCTATTGTTTGAGTGGGGGGTCATGGTTGAGTTCCAGCACCTATTGTTTGAGTAGGGGGTCGTGGTTGAGTTCCAACACCTATTGTTTAAGTGAGGGGTTGGGGTTGAGTTCCAGCACCTATTGTTTGAGTGGGAGGTCGTGGTTGATTTCCAGCACCTATTGTTTGAGTGGGGGGTCGTGGTTGAGTTCCAGCACCTATTGTTTGAGTGGGAGGTCGTGGTTGAGTTCCAGCACCTATTGTTTGAGTGGGAGGTCGTGGTTGAGTTTCAGCACCTATTGTTTGAGTGGGGGGTTGTGGTTGAGTTTCAGCACCTATTGTTTAAGTGTGAGGTCGTGGTTGAGTTCCAGCACCTATTGTTTGAGTGGGGGGTCGTGGTTGAGTTCCAGCACCTATTGTTTTGCCTTTAGTAAATAAACCCCATTGTGTCTCAGCCAATAAGGAGAGCGTGACCTCGGATAGATGATGCTTTTTTTAGCTCATGCTAAAAAAAGAAGAAAAACATTTTCCCCAGATTCCAACAATTCTGGGAAGTGCGGATGATGTCACCTTTCCCCTCTGTAGTCTCCTGGGATAGCTAGGTTCTCCACCCCCCGTAGAGGCATATTCTCATGGGATTTGGAGCACCAGGCTATAGCAGGAGGCAACGGTGAGGTCCAATGATAGAACTCCAGGAAGCATTGGAAGCTAGGGCCTAGATATGTATTTTTCATTTTATTTTTTTTGCAAGTGATTTCAAGAACTCGAGTGAAATAAATCTTTAGAATATTTGTAGAGTTTTTTTTTTTTCATCACTTAGGGGACTGTGCAAATTAATAGCACATAGCACTACTATCAGTCTTATTTTCAGGTGCACTTTTGTTTGTCGAATCTTCAACAACTCCAATATAAGGTGGAGCAGGTCACTAGCCGAGCCTAGGAAACCACGCTGCCTATGATGTGGCAAAGAGCTTCATAAATGAAGGCAAATGTTGATTGAGTTCTGTCTAATGTGGATTTTCTGTTAACATTTGAATGAATACAATTTATGTTAAATCAAATTTTTTTTTAAAAGGGTTATTTACACAGTGCTGGAGATTTACTTTTTTTCTTTTTTTTTTTTTTTTACTATTCGCTTTGCTGAATTAACTCATTTTCCGATACTTAGTTTCATCGCCTCATGTGATATTTAGCAAGACAATGACTAAGTCTTGTGCGTTATTGATTTGTTATTTGCTTCTACTGCTCGCCGGCTCGGCCACTCTGTGTTCCTGCAGATCTGTGACTCGGAATGCACCGGCAGCTTGTGATTTACAGATAAGAGATACTTGGGAGGATTTCGGATATTTTCAAAGCGGAGATTTTATTATTGGAGGAGTGTTCACGGTGAATTATAATATGGTGCCATTGAGAGCTAACTCCATTGTTACGGCCATTGCATGTTTCAAGTGAGAATTTTGTTCATTGATTTTTATTTATTTTTTCTTCATGCAAATTCATATTGTTACATTTAAAGTCTACATTGTCACAATTGATGGAGAGAGATAAATATGTTTAAAAAAAAATGTGTTTTCTGTGTGCATTTTGTATTAAAGGAAGAAACATATGTCATTGATTGTATGTAAGGGGCTCAAAATAGGCACCATCGGGATTAAAACGGACATTTTTCAGCTTTTGTATTTGATGTTATTTTACAGTGCAAAAATAATTATTGTCATTTCACATCAAATTTGCAACATTTCAGCCAATACAGTTATAAGTCTGGTTTACTGAGCACTATACATAAGATTGCAATGTGTGAATTGTGAATGGGGTACTATATATATATATATATATTTTTTTAAACCGTAAGATAAGGCAGGTGATAGTTACACAGTTAAAAGTCGGAGTCGCCAGTTAGCATTTTTATGCTCTTTTAGTAATGCATTCTTTGATGCAGAGTTTTAAGAATTGAATGTGAAATTTGATTTTTTTTTTTTTAACCACTTCAGCCCCAGAAAATGTTACCCCCTTCCTGACCAGAGCACTTTTTGCGATCTCAGCACTGCGTCGCTTTAACTGACAATTGCGCGGTTGTGTGATGTTGTACCCAAACAAAATTGACGTCTTTTTTTCCCCACAAATAGAGCTTTCTTTTGGTGGTATTTGATCACAACTGCACTTTTTTATTTTTTGCGCTATAAACAAAAAAAAAGCGACGATTTAGCAAAAAAAAAATGCAATATATTTTACTTTTTGCTATAATAAATATCCCCCCCCCAAAAAAGATATAAAATTTTTTTTTTTCCTCAGTTTAGGCCGATATGTATTCTTCTACATATAAAAGAAAAATAAAACCGCGCTGAAACCCTCAAAAAAAGGAAGGAAACAATTCCTCTTTCTTATTTTATCGTGCAAGAGGAAAAACTATCAAGCAAGAAAAAATAAGTATTTTCCTCAAATGAATATTCACAAAAAATTAATCTTAGGCCGCGTACACACGGGCGGATTGTCTGCCCAACTTAGTCCTTCTTAGGCCGCGTACACACGGGCGGACTGTTCGCCCAACTTTGTCCGTCAAACAGTTTCGGCAAACAGTGCGCTCAAAATTAGCATGGACGGACATGGCCACACACGACGAACGAACAGTTTGCTGAAACCGTGCGCGATGACGTGAACGGCACGTACAACGGGACGAAAAATACGACGTCCTATACACTGCATTATAACTTTCGGCGTGTAAATCCTTTCTGAGCATGCGCGGAACTTAGTTTGACGAACAAGCCTACACACGAGGGGACTGTTCGCTGAAACAAAGTTTCAGCGGACAGTTTTTCGGAATTTCCGAAAAACCTTGTTCAGCAGACTGTTCGCTGAAACTGTCCGCTGAAGCCCCACACACGAGCGGACTGTCCGCCGAAACACTGTTCAGCGGACAAAGTTGGGCGAACAGTCCCTGCGTGTGTACGCGGCCTTAGACTACTTAGACTTCAGCGGACTTTTTCAGCGGACAGTCTGACGGACTTTGTCTTTCAGAATTTCCGTAATTTTGTCCGCTGAAACTTGGTTTTGTCCGTCCAAACTTGGTTTCAGCGGACAGTCCGCTCGTGAGTAGGCAAGTTGGACGGACTAAGTATGGCGCATGCTCAGAAAGGATTTACACGGCCGAAGGTTGCATTGCAGTGTATTGGACGTCGTTTTTCTAGTCCCGTCGTACGTGCTGTACACGTCATCGCGCAAGTTTTCAGCGGACTGTCTGCTCATCGTGTGTGGTCAAGTCCGTTCATTCAAAATTTGAACGGACTGTCTGTCGGATTGTCTGACGAACTTAGTTGGGTAGACAATCCGCCTGTGTGTACGCGGCCTTAGACATAAATACAAATAGTGCAAAAATTACAAATGAATGTTTCACAAAATATAAGGCTGCTGCTCCACAGTGGGATACACACACATAAGTATAAATAGAAAAATGAACAAAAAGAGCTGCGCCAAATAATATAAATCAAAAAAAAAAAAAAACAATTTAAAAAGAAAAGTCCATGAAAACTGTATGTTATCCAAAAAAGGAAAACGATCGCACCACAGTGATTCCACACTTCCTTATCGCTATAGTGTCCCACCACCGACAAAACAGTGCACTTACCAGATGGTAAAAGCACAAGGAGCATTTAAAGTGCCAAGCCCCCAGCAGCTCCTCGCTTCCACCGAACACTTTATCCTTGATCCCTCAGGAACGAACGATCCATACACTGTAGCCGCTCCACAATCTCATAAGTAACCCAGATACACGTTCGTAATATAAAAAGAAAAGAAGCCTCCCATAGTGTAAAAAACGTCAATGCTTTTTTAATTAGTAGAAATACACTTACATAAAAATGAAAGTTTTTCGCATGTAAAATCAAGCCGGCCGGAAAAAACGAGAGCCCGTCCTCCTCTCGTAACACGTGGTGACGTCACAGCCTGCCTGAGGGATCGTCACAGCGTTCACAGCGTTCCTGAGGGATCAAGGATAAAGTGTTCGGTGGAAGCGAGGAGCTGCCGGTGGCTTGGTACTTTAAACGCTCCTTGTGCTTTTACCATCTGGTAAGCGCACTGTGTTGTCGGTGGTGGGACACTATAGCGATAAGGAAGTGTGGAATCACTGTGGTGCGATCGTTTTCCTTTTTTGGATAACATACAGTTTTCATGGACTTTTCTTTATAAATTGTTTTTTTTTTATTTATATTATTTGGCGCAGCTCTTTTGTTCATTTTTTTCTATTCTTCTACATATTTTTGGTAAAAAGAATTACAATAATGCCCCGTACACACGTTCGGACTTTCTGACGGAAAATGTGCGATTGGATCAAAAATGTTTAAAATCCAATCGTGTGTAGAAAATACCAACGGACAAAGTGCCACGCATGCTCGGAATAAATTACCAGACAGAAGCTATTGGCTACTGGCCCGTTTCTAGTCCCGTCGTACGTGTTGTACGTCACCGCGTTCTGAGCAATTGGATTCTCCGAAAACGTTGTGCGACCGTGTGTATGCAATTCAAGTTTGGGCCAAAATCTGTTGGAAAAAAATCTGATGGATTTTGACGTCGGAATCACAATAATGCCCCGTACACACGGTCGGACTTTCTGACGGAAAATGTGCGATCGGATCTAAATCCGATCGCGTGTGGGCTCCATCTGACTTTTTCCGTCCGAATTTCCAACACACAAAGTTTGAGAGCTGGATCTAAAATTTTCCGACAACGAAATCCAATCGTTTTAAATCCAATCGCGTGTAGACAATGCCGACAGACAAAGTGCCACGCATGCTCGGAATAAATTACCAGACAGAAGCTATTGGCTACTGGCCCGTTTATAGTCCCGTCGTACGTGTTGTACGTCACCGCGTTCTGAACGATCAGATTCTCCGAAAACTTTATGCGACCGTGTGTATGCAATTCAAGTTTGGGCCAAAATCTGTCGGAAAAAATCAGATGGATTTTGACATCGGAATGTCCGACCTTGTGTACGGGGCGTTAGCGTATATTGATTGGTTTGCGCAAAAGTTACAGCGTGTACAAAATAGGGGATAGTTTTATGGCATTTTTATTTATTTATTTCTTTTTTACTAGTAATGGTTGTGATCTGCGATTTCATGACTGCGACATTTGGCAGACAGATCGGACACTTTTGACACTATTTTGGGACCATTGTCATTTATACAGCGATCAGCGCTATAAAAATGCATTGATTACTGAGTAAATTACACTGGCAGTAAAGGGGTTAACCACTAGGGGGCGGTGAAGGGGTTAAGTGTGTCGGACTTTCTGATGGAAAATGTGCGATCGGATCTAAATCCGATCGCGTGAGGGCTTCATCAGACTTTTTCAGTCCGAATTTCCGACACACAAAGTTTGAGAGCTGGATCTGAAATTTTCCGACAACGAAATCCGATCGTTTAAAATCCAATCGTGTGGAGACAATACCGACGGACAAAGTGCCACGCATGCTCGGAATAAATTACCAGACAGAAGCTATTGGCTACTGGCCCGTTTCTAGTCCCGTCGTACGTGTTGTATGTCACCGCGATCTGAACGATCGGATTCTCTGAAAACTTTGTGCGACCGTGTGTATGCAATTCAAGTTTAGGCCAAAATCTGTTGGAAAAAATCAGATGGATTTTGACGTCGGTATCACAATAATGCCCCGTACACACGGTCGGACTTTCTGACGGAAAATGTGCGATCGGATCTAAATCCGATCTCGTGTGGGCTTCATCAGACTTTTTCCGTCCGAATTTCCGACACACAAAGTTTGAGAGCTGGATCTGAGATTTTCCGACAAGGAAATCCAATCGTTTACAATCCAATCGTGTGGAGACAATGCCGACGGACAAAGTGCCACGCATGCTCAGAATAAATTACCAGACAGAAGCTATTGGCTACTGGCCCGTTTCTAGTCCCGTCGTACGTGTTGTACGTCACCGCGTTCTAAACGATCGGATTCTCCGAAAACATTGTGCGACAGTGTGCATGCAATTCAAGTTTGGGCCAAAATCTGTCGGAAAAAATCTGATGGATTTTGACATCGGAATGTCCGACCGTGTGTACGGGGCATTAGCGTATATTGATTGGTTTGCGCAAAAGTTACAGCGTGTACAAAATAGGGGATAGTTTTATGGCATTTTTATTTATTTATTTATTTTTTACTAGTAATGGTTGTGATCTGCGATTTCATGACTGCGACATTATGGCAGACAGATCGGACACTTTTGACACTATTTTGGGACCATTGTCATTTATACAGCGATCAGTGCTATAAAAATGCATTGATTACTGAGTAAATTACACTGGCAGTAAAGGGGTTAACCACTAGGGGGCGGTGAAGGGGTTAAGTGTGTCCTAGGGAGTGATTCTAACTGTGGGGGGGGGGGCTACACCTCGCATGACAGCGATCACCGCTCCTGTCACTAGGCAGAATGGGGAAATACATTGTTTACAAAAACATCTCCCCATTCTACCTCTCTGTGACACGACCGCGGGCACCCAGTCGACATCGAGTCTGTGGGACCCACGGTCGCAGTTGTGCACGCCCACAACACTGCTTCTTAAAGGGGATGTACCTGTACGCCCTTTTGCCCACCAATGCCAATCTGCCGACGTATATTGGCGTGCGCTGGTGGGAAAGCGGTTAATAACTAATATTTATGCTTTGTTTAGAGACAGATACACTATATTGGCAAAAGTATTGGGACACCTGCCTTTACACACATGAACTTTAATGGTATCCCAGTCTTAGTCCATAGGGATCAATATTGAGTTGGCTCCGCCCTTTGCAGCTATAACAGCTTCAACTCTTCTGGGAAGGCTGTACACAAGGTTTAGGAGGGCGTCTATGGGAATATTTGACCGTTCTTCCAGAAGCATATTTGTGATGTTAGGTACTGATGTTGGAAGAGAAGGCCTGGCTCAAAGTTTCTGCTCTAATTCATTCCAAAGGTCTTCTATCGGGTTGAGGTCAGGACTTTGTGCAGATCAGTCAAGTTCATCCACCCCAAACTCGCTCATCCATGTCTTTATAAACCTTGCTTTGTGCACTGGTGGGCAATCATGTTGGAACAGGAAGAGGCCGTCCCCAAACTGTTCCCACAAATTTGGGAACATGAAATTGTCCAAAATATATTGGTATGCTGACGCCTCAAGAGTTCCCTTCACTTGAACTAGGGGCCAAGCCCAACCCCTAAAAAAACAACCCCACACCATAATCCCCCCCTCCACCAAATGATTTGGACCATTACAAAAAGCAAGGCCCATAAAGACATGGATGAGTGAGTTTGGGGTAGAGGAACTTGACTGGCCTGCAAAGAGTCATGACCTCAACCTGATAGAAAACCTTTGGGATGAATTCGAGTGGAGACTATGAGCCAGGCCTTCACATCCAACATCAGTGCCTGACCTCACGAATTTGCTTCTGGAAGAATGGTCAAACATTCCCATAGACACCCTCCTAAACCTTATGGACAGTCTCCCTAGAAGAGTTGAAGCTGTTATAGCTGCAACGGGTGGACCAACTCAATATTGAACCCTACGGACTAAGACTTGGATGCCCTTAAAGTTCATGTGCGTATAAAGGCAGGTGTCCCAATACTTTTGACAATATAGAGTATTTATTCCAATATGAATTTAAAAAAAGCTTGAGCAAACATGTTATGGTGACCTAAAAAATGCCTCCTTCACTGGGGCATGATAAGCCCTGGGAAAGCGTGGGAACCACAGCGAGTGGTGACGAGAGGAGGAGGACCTATATAGCGAGTAAAAAGCCAACCGGACCCCTTTTACAAAAACAGTAGATTGCTGGCTGAAAAAAATGGCTGCAACCATGATCTCACAATAACCACTTGCTGACAGGACCTTTATATACTGTACGTCCATCCGTCTATCTGCATATAGTTAACCTATCACAGTTTTCATTGGTTCCTTTGTATATACTGTATACATGTTCCTTTCACAGCCCCGTCCCTCATTACTATAAAAACCTCCTTGCGTTCTTATTCGGCATCGAAATAATGAATGAAAATTTTTGGGAGCTGCAGAACATTTCTCTGGGATATCACATTTACGATTCGTGCGCCGATGCAAACAAAGCTGTAAAAAGCGTCCTACAGATATTATCCGGGCCGGGGAGAACCGTCCCCAACTATTCCTGTATGAAACAAAAGCAGATCATCGGTTTTATCGGAGATCATCACTCCAGGACGACCATACCTATAGCTCAGGTATTGAGTGTCTACAGGTACACCCAGGTGAGCTTTTCCTTTTACTCGGCTTTACATTTTCCAAGGTGAACTCAATCTTAACAACTGTTTCTGTGTCCTCCTAAAGCCGAACTCCAGGCAAACAGCTAAATATGTTGTAGATACTGTATAGATATATGGAGGGCGTGTTACCTGCTAAAGGATTTGTATTTATGTCCATCCAGTCCTGAGATCTACACAGCCTTCCACACATTATTATAGCTAGACTAGAGACCAGACTTTTCTCTTTGTGACGGAAGTGATCCCACACTCCGATTGAGTGTGTCAGGTCACCTTGAGGCGAGGTGACAGATGTACACCGTAGGGATCAGGAGTGCACCGCAAGGTTGTGGACCCTACGGCTGACTGCTGCAGACGGGGGACAGATCCCACTGGGGTTAGAGCGTAAGATTCCCTGGGGCGCGGAGTCTAAGAGCCAGCAGGTGTTCACCAGCGCCTCTAGTGGTGAGGATGGACTTGGCTGCAACTGGCTCCAGGTCGCGACCCCCAGGGTCCCCCAGCTCCCACCCACAGTAGGCAACAGGAGGATAGGGATGGTGAGGGACAAAGCCAAGGTCGGGGCCACAAGCAGACGGGAATAGTCAGGGACACGCCAAAAGGTCAGGATCACAGGCAAACAGGGATAGTCAAGGACACGCCAAAGTTGGTAACGGAACAACAGACGAGCACACGGCAGGTAACAGGAAGCTAACACACAAAGGTTGATCAGCAGGGCTGGCCTGCAGTGCACAGGTTAATATAGAGCTCTCTGATAGGAGCTAGGGTGGAGCCATGCCAGAGGATGGATTACAAAAGCAAACAGGTGAGGGTCGGCTGGTCTCTAGATGAACACATGGAAACAGGTAAGCAGACAAACTATTGCATAACCATGACAGAGTGCTTTCCATCAGTATATCCCGCTTCCTCCAATCTGACTCCAATCAGATATTCCAACCGCTTACAAGCCCAAAACAAGACAACACTTGCTTAGCTGCTCAACATGGACTCCTTTATTAGAACCAAAATGACAAGTATTTATAATACAGTAGAAGACTAAAACCTAACCTAATTAGCATGAAGCCTGTGTCCCGGATAGGTCTGTCACACTCTACTACAGTAAAGAAAACAGATTGGTCACCTTCCAGCCCCCAACCTGTGATTCAACCATGAGGGGGCAGAAAAAATGACCTCAACTCTCATCTCTTTGCCACCATGGTTTTGGTCACCACATATGCATGCAGCCCATATGATTGGCCCTTATGCTGCGTACACACGGACGGATTTTCCGAAGGGAAATGTTGGATGTGAGCTTGTTGATGGAAAGTCCGACTGTGTGTGTACACTCCATCGAAACATTTGTTGTCGGACTTTCCGCCAACAAATGTTGGCTAGCAGGTTCTCAAATTTACCCCCAACAAATTTTGTTGTCGGGCTTTCCGACCGTGTGTACACAATCCCATCGCATAAAAGTCCACGCATGCTTGGAATCAATGCTCACCAAACACAAACACTAGCAGAAAGAGCCCAAAGGTTGGAGCATGACTATCGAACTTCCTTTTTATCGGCTCGCCATACGCCTTGTACGTCACTACGTTCGTAATTGTTGGCCAACATTTGTGTGACCGTGTTTATGCAAGACAAGTTTGAGCCAACAACCTTTGAACGAAAATGCACGGTTTTGTTGTCGGAAAGTCCGATCGTGTGTAGGGGGCATTAGTGTTACTCCTCTCTTTTCCAGTCTGAGCCCAGTTGTACAGCAGATTGTAAGAGGTTATACTAAATCGATTTTTTTGGTAAACCGGTTGCATTTAAAGAGATTGGTCACCTTCCAGCCCCCAACCTGTGATTCAACCATGAGGGGGCAGAAAAATGACCTCAACTCTCATCTCTTTGCCACCATGGTTTTGGTCACCACATATGTTTTATATCTGCCTGGCATTCATATTTAAAGCCGAACTCAGAAAATGACTCAATGTGGGCCAGCTTTGTACAACCTGATGCTCCATGTTTTTTTTTTAACAGTCTGGCCACTGGTGAAACATTGGCTACTTAGGGTAAAATGGACATCAGAGGGCACTTCTAAGTGGGGCAAGTTAGTGTTTATATTTGAAAACATGAAAAAGGCACTCACATTTAGTAAGATGTAAGAAGCAGGGATGAGCCGAACATCCCCCCTCCCCCCCGGTTTGGTTTGCACCAGAACATGCGAACAGGCAAAAAATGTGTACGAACACGCAAACTCTGTTAAAGTCTATGGGACACGAATGCGAAAAATCAAAGGTGCTCATTCTAAAGGCTTATATGCAAGTTAATGCCATAAAAAGTGTTTGGAGACCCGGGCCCTGGCCCGGGGGACATGTATCAATGCAGCAAAAAGTTTTAAAAACTAAAGTTTTTTTGGGAGCAGGTTTTTTAATAATGCTTAACCAGTTTCAGACCGGACCAATTTGCTGGCCAAAGACCAGACCACTTTTTGCGATTCGGCACTGCGTCGCTTTAACTGACAATTGCGCGGTCGTGCGACGTGGCTCCCAAACAAAATTGACGTCCTTTTTTCCCCACAAATAGAGCTTTCTTTTGGTGGTATTTGATCACCTCTGCGGTTTTAATTTTTTGCGCTATAAACAAAAATAGAGCGACAATTTTGAAAAAAACACATTATTTTTTACTTTTTGTTATAATAAATATCCCCCAAAAATATATAAAAAAACATTTTTTTCCCTCAGTTTAGGCCGATACGTATTCTTCTACATATTTTTGGTAAAAAAAATCGCAATAAGCGATTATTGATTGGTTTGCGCAAAAGTTATATTGTTTACAAAATAGGGATAGTTTTATAGCATTTTTATTAATAATTTTTTTTTTTTAACTAGTAATGGCGGCGATCAGCGATTTTTATTGTGACTGCGACATTATGGCGGACACATCGGACATTTTTGACACATTTTTGGGACCATTGTCATTTATACAGTAATCACTGCTATATAAATGCAGTGAATCCTGTGTAAATGACACTGGCAGTGAAGGGGTTAACCAGTGGGTGGCAGTGTAGGGGTTAAGTGTTCCTAGGGGTGTGTTACTAACTGTGGTGGGGTTGGGCTTTCATTTAGTGAACACTGATCTCTGCTCCAATTACATGGAGCAGAGATCAGCGTCACTAGTTGCTAGGCAGAATGGAGAAATGCTGTTTACTCTGCATTTCCTCCATTGGGCCGCTCCGTGAGACGATCGAGTCCGCGGGTCCCGCGACCTGACTCACGGGGGTCCCGACCAGCGCGGGAGAGCACTGCCGCCGGCGCGCTCCCGATGGCAGGGCGGCATTGAATATTGGACGTACCTGTACGCCAATATGCCTGCCCGTGCCATTCTGTCGACGTACATCGTCGTGCGCTGGTCGGGAAGTGGTTAAAGAGAAAAAATAAAAATGAAATATCCCTTTAAATATCGTGCCTGAGGGGTGTCTATAGCAGGGGTGGCCAACCTTTTGAAGAGCAAGGGCCACTTAAGTGACATGGTAACAAGTCGCGGGCCACAATGAGTGGAGTGGGCGGATGACAGGTCCATGTACACTCCGCATATGCAGAGCGGACACAGCCCACTCTGCTCTATGGGCCCTCCGATCCGCCCAGATGGAAGGGGACAGATCCCTTTCTGTTTTTTTTTCTTTTAGCGGATCGGATTGAAGGTATGCAGGTGTAAACGGACACAAGCCTGTTCACATTTTCCACTCCATAGAGGTGAATGGAGGGTCTGATTGGGCCGGACCAATCATGTGAAAAGGGCCTAAGGCTGCTTTCACACTGATGTGCTGTGGTCTTCCCAGAGCAGTGCACCTCTGGCTATTCTTGGGGTTAGCTGCACTTTGCCACAGAATTCTATAATATCCTGCAGGTGTTGTGCACTTTCTGAAACGCACCAAACCCGTAGGTAATAACAGAAGTCTATGGCTCAGTGCAGTTTGAAAACAGCCTGGTAACCACTGCAGATTACAGTATTAAACATACCTTCAATAACAGTCTTCGATTCGGGTATCGCCAGCTGTTGTTGTTCCAGGCAGAGTGCATTTGGTATCACTCCGTCTGTGACAGGATGTGGCGCTATACAGGAAGCATCGTCTTATGTGGCTCTGCTACGCAACCGCTTGCTTCCTCTACCACCGACTTCATTCACAACATTGATGCTCTGGGATGCCGGGTCGAGAACCTGCGATCTGGGCTTGCCAACCAGCCATCCCAGAGCAGGAGGTCGAGGGCCACATCAGAGGGCTCCGCGGGCAACATCAGAGGGCTCCGCGGGCCACTGGTTGGGCACCAATGGTCTATAGTATGCCTGTAAAGTGGTGCATGTTTCCTGTGTTTAGAACAATACCACAAAAAAATGACATTTCTAAAGGAAAAAAAGTCATTTAAAACTGCTAGCGGCTGTAATGAATTGTCGGGTCTCGGCCATATATATGAAAATCCTTGAAAATAATGGCATGGGTTCCCCCCAGTCCAATACCAGGACCCTTGGGTCAGGTATGGATATTAAGGGGAACCCCGCACCCCAATTTAAAAATAAATTGCGTGGGGGTCCCCCCAAAATCCACGCTAGGCCCTGCAGGTCTGGTATGGATATTAAGGGGAACTCTGCACCAATTTCTTTTAAAAAAATGGCGTAGGGGTCCCCCCAAAATCCATAACAGGCCCTTCAGGTTTGGCACTGATTTTAAGGGGAACCCCAAGCCATAATAAAAAGAAAATGGCATAGGGGCCCCCAAAACCCATACTAGACCCTTATCCGAGCACTCAACTTGGCAGGCTGCAGGAAAAGAGGGGGGACTAGAGAGCGCTCCTCCTTCCTGCACCAATTTCTTTTAAAAAATGGAGTAGGGGTCCCCCCAAAATCCATACCAGGTCCTTCAAGTTTGGTACAGATTTTAAGGGGAACCCTGAGCCAAAATAAAAAGAAAATGGCATAGGGCCCCCAAAACCCATACTAGACCCTTAACCAAGCACTCAGCCTGGCAGGCTGCAGGAAAAGAGGGGGGACTAGAGAGTGCCCGCCCCTCCCTCCTTAAAAGTACCAGGCCACATGCCCTCAACATGGGGTGGATGCTTTGGGGTCGCCCCCAAAACACCTTGTCCGCATGTTTATGGGGACAAGTGCCTCATCTCCACAACCCTTACCGGTGGTCGCGGAGGTCTGCGGGTGGGGGGCTTATCGGAATCTGGAAGCCCCCTTTAACTAGGGGACCCCAGATCCTGGACCCCCATGTGATTGGGTATCGGGTACATTGTACCCCTACCATTTAAAAAAAAAGTGTCAACATGTTAAAAATAACAAGAGACAATTTGGGAGAAGACCTTTACTAAAAAAAAAAAATACTGTCCCACGATGTCCATTCATCTTCGATCAAAGCGAGAAGAAAACAAATGGAAAAACTCCACCTCCATAGGAGGCTCCCGCTGACTGAAGCTTCTCCGTGATGACAGCTGTTATGTAGCTGAGAGCAGGGCCACCCAGTGATGTAAACAGGTGACCCCACCCTCCTCTGATGTTATGTGATGTCAAATAATAGTAATGGACTTTACGCCACGTAATGGGCCTGAACTGGGGGGAACCCATGCCGTTTTTATCAATGATTTTTATCTATATTGCCGGAATCAGACAATACATCAGTAGAGCAGTACAGCTTGATTGTTTAAATTACTTTTTTTTCTTTAGAAATTTAATTTTGCTGTGGTATTGTTATAAACATGGGAAAAATGCGCTACTTTACAGGCATACTATAGACACCCCCCAGGCACAATATTTCAAGGAATATTTTATTTTTATTGTTTCACTTTAACCACTTGCTTACTGGGCACTTAAACCCCCCTCCTGCCCAGACCAATTTTCAGCTTTCATTGCTGATGCACTTTGAATGACAATTGCGCGGGCATACAACATCGTACCCAAATGAAATTTTTATCATTTTTTGCCCACAAATAGAGCACAAATAAAAATCATGTTTAATAGTTCGTTATAAAATTTTGCAAACAGGTCATTTTTCTCCTTCATTGAAGTGCGCTGATGAGGCGGCACTGATAGGCTGCACTGGTGGGCACTGATAGGCTGCACTGGTGGGCACTGATAGGCATAGTTAAGGTGGCACCAATATGCACAGATAAGGTGGCAGTGATGGGCACAGATAAGGCGGCACTGATGGGCACAGATAAAATGGCACGGATGAGTGGCACGGATGGGTGGCACTAAGGGGCACTGATAGGTACCACTGATAGATGGGACTGATGGGCACTGATAGGTAGCACTGATAGGTGGCTCTGATAGGTGGGCACTGATGGGCGGCACTGATGGGCACTGGTAGATGACATTGATGGGCATGGATATGTGGCACTGGGGTGCAGCACCGTTGTTGAGGCAGATTGGTGGCACTGTGGGCACTGATGGGTGGAACTGTGGGCACTGCTGGGTGGCACTGTGGGCACTGCTGGGTGGCACTAACGGGGGCACTTATTTATTGATGGGTGGCACTGGAAGGGGGCAGGTGGGCACTGGCAGGGCTGGCCGTGATCGGGACTGATGTCCCGATCACGGCCGCCGGTGATCGGCTCTTTTTTTTCTCCTCGCGCTGACAGCGCGAGGAGGAATAATAGCCGATTACCGGCTCCGTTGTATTATCATTGGCTGACAGCTGATCACGTGGTAAGGGGTCGGGATTGACCCCTTGCTCGGATCTGTGATCAGGCGAGTCTCATAGACTCGCCGATCACAGAGCACGCTGCGCGCACCCCTCAGGGGACGTGCAGGCCGCTCGTGCACGGGACGACGTCAATAGACGTAGTCCCGGCAAAGGAGGTCCGCGCTGTAGCCGTCATTTGGCTATAGCGCGGATCTCAACTGGTTAAGCATTATTACTTTTTTTTTGCATTGATACATGTCCCCTGGGGCAGGACCCAGGTCCCAAAACACTTTTTATGGTAATAACTTGCATATAAGCCTTTAAAATGAGCACTTTTGGTTTTTCATGTTAGTGTCCCATAGACTTTAACGACGTTTCTTGGCTTTCGAATTTGCTGCGAACGCCGCATATTGTTCACTGTTCGAAACAAACTTATCTCTAGTAAAAAAGGCATATCTAAAGACCAAGGGAATTCATCTCAGGGACCCGGACTGAACTGCGGCAATCCAGGGAGGTGTAGAGAGAAGCCACCTTCAGCATTTGCACTGTGTGCACAATTATTAGGCAAATTAGTGACCAAATTTGACCAAATCACTATTTTTATGCATTTTGTCCAGCTCCAAGCTCTATAAACTTGAATGCTTATTGGATTTAAGCATATCAGCTGATGTGTATTTGTGTAATGAGGGAGGGTGTGACCTAAAGAGATCAACACCATATATCAAGGTGTGCATAATTATTAGGCAGATTTTTTTTTCCTCGGGCAAAATGGGCCAAAAAAGCAAAACTAGCTCTGAAAAATCCAAAATTGTAAAAAGTCTTTCAGAGGTATGCAGCACTCTTGAAATTAGTAAGATATTGAGGTTTGATCACAGAACCATCAGACGTTTTGTTGCAAATAGTCAATAGGGTCGCAAGAAACGCGTTGAGAAAAAGATTTAAATTAACTGCCAAAGATTTGACAAGAATCAAACTTGAAGCTACCAGGAATCCATTATCCTCCAGTGCTGTCATATTCCAGAACTGTAACCTACCTGGAGTGCCCAGAAGGTTCAGTGCTCAGAGACAGGGCCCGAGAAAGAGAAGGCTGAAATCCAACCACCACTGAACAAGATACATAAGTTGAAATATCAAGACTAGACCAACATATATCCGAAGACAGCTTTTTCAAAGGTTTTATGGACTGATGAGATGAGAGTGACGGACCAGATGGATGGGCCTGTGGCTGGATCAATAATGGACATATAGCTCCACTTCGACTCAGACACCAGCAAGGTGGAGGTGGGGTACTGGTATGGGCTGGTTTTATTTTTTTGGAAAAGCCAAACTGGTGTATTTATTTATAGTTTGATCATTATTTTTTCTTAAGGCGGAGGTCCACCCTAAAGTGGAACTTCCGCTCATTGGAACCCTCCCCCCCTCCGGCGCCACAATTGGCACCTTTCAGGGGGAAGGGGGGTGCAGGTACCTGTACAGTACAGGTATCTGCACCCACTTCCGGCATAGCTATCTGCGGAAAGGGGCGTAGATTACGCCCCTTTCTGAAGGTCCCCCGCTGTCTGCTGAGAAACACACAGATCCCAGAGACAGCAGGGACCATCCTTATTGCGTAGCGCGACTCGCACATGCGCAGTAGGGGACCCGGGAAATGAAGCCGCAAGGCTCCACTTCCTGATTCCCACACCCAAGATGGCGGCGGCAGCACCCGAGAGACGATCGAGAGATCGGCTTTGGGTGCCGACATCGCGGGCGTGCTGGGCGGGTAAGTGTCATTATTTTAAAAGTCAGCAGCTGCAGTATTTGTAGCTGCTGGCTTTTAAAAAAAAAAAAAAACGACGGACTCCCGCTTTAACACTGAAAATAATTATCAAGCTTTAAATAAATATTCCACTTTTGTTTGAAATGTCACTTCTCTTCATTTAAGTTTTTTGGGTTTTTTTTTGGTTGGTGGGGTAAACTGTGACTCTGACTCATAGGCACACTATGAGCTGCATGACATCTCCTGGGCTTATCTCTGTTATTTATGTTTACCCTGTCAGAGCATACACTGACACTCAGCGCTGAGAGAGGTGAGAGAGGCCATTCCCTCCCCTCTGCTGCCCATTCAGTGAAGCCTTTGTATTTTGTGTTCACATAATACAAAGGCTTCTGTGAATGGGCAGGAGGAGATGAAGAGTGAGCATAGCAGCTGCAGTGATTCTTCTGTTCAGGATGCAGAGCTCCTTGGTAAAATAAATGAAGGCACGCTATTTTATTATTTATTTATTTATTAAAATGCTTAACCTACGCAGTCTTACCCAAAGGCCCGATGCACAAAACAAAAGACATTGACATAAAAAGACCTTAAGAAAGGTCCATACATACCAACATGGCAACATACAAAATCAAAACCTGGAGGTCTGTCCATCACACCCCCAGAAAATTAGGTAACTCCAAAAGCTTGTACAAAAAGTTTGGTTTTCAGTTTCTTTCGAAATTTCAGAAATTCATTCTCATGAGTTAAGTCCAGCAAGGTGCAAGACACCCCCTGGGCTTAGCTCTATTATATGCTGTATATCTGGCAGTTTTATAGTGCTCCTGGAAGACAGCTATCCTATTTTCGGAAAGGAACGACACTGATCCTTCTGTGTTGCTCTCCCGAAATGACAGACTTTTGCCGCGTACACACAATACCGGACTTTTCGACGGACTTGGTCCGGCGGACAATCCGACGGACTTTGCAGCTGAGGTCCGCCAGACTTTCAAACGAACGGACTTGGCCACACACGATCACTCCAAAAGTCTGACGGATTCGAATGTGAGGATGTAGAATATGGAAGTTCATAGCCAGTAGCCAATAGTTGCCCTAGCGTCGGATTGTCCGCTGAAAGCCAAAATTTGAAGACAGTCTTATTTCTAGGTCCGCCAGACTTTTGGGAAGAAAAAGTCCGCTGGAGCCCACACACGAATGCTGGAAAGTTTGATCGTGTGTACGCGGCAACACTGTAGCTATCTTCCAGGAGTACTATAAAGCAGCCAGCCATCCAGTAAATAAAAGAGCTAAGCCCAGGGGGTGGCACCATGCACCTTGCTGGACTTAACTCATAATATGCCTTCATTTTTACAAAGGAGCTGAATTCCTGAAATTCAGCTTTAATAACTGGGATTCAAAGATATTTCCATTGCTTTTATGTCTTTTTTTTTTTTGTCGTAGATCAGTTATGGTTCCACAAGTTATGAGCTAAGCAACAGAGACCTATATCCACATTTTTTTCGAACTGTCCAAAATTACCGAACCATCTATTTAATTCTAACAAATCTAATTAAACTCTTGGGCTGGACTTGGGTCGGGGTTGTGGCTTCGAACGACGACAGCGGAGAAAAGGAATTTGAGGAGTTGAACAATTTTCTGGTAAGCGAAGGGATCTGCGTTGCCTTCCTTATAAAGATCGACCACGGGCTTTTTATAGTGAGTGGATCTATTGAAAAAAAAATTGAAATGATTAAAAAATCATCAGCCCACGTTATTATAATTTGTGGATCAAATTCCCATCCGATGAATTTGTTTTTAAATATTTTGGAAAATTTCTTAAGCGACCGAACCTTGATCCTTCAACCGTCTTGGGCGGCTCAGAGTTTTCTTATAAACTACTACGGGAAAATATTTAACGGGAGCTTGGCGCTTGATGTCATGAATATAGAAGTCCCGGACATGTCAGATTTTTTAAACAATTTTACGCGTATGAAATATCCAAATGACATGTTACTTGAAAACCTCTGGATGACCTTCAACAATTGTTTGTCCAACGACCCAGCGAAAAATCGATACTATGGACATTATTACAAACGATCGTTTCATAATTGCACTGGGAAAGGACCAGTCACATTACTTACTAGTTTCAACCAATCTGGACTCTTCCCTCAAGTGTATGTCTCTGTCTATACCATGGCCAGTGCCCTAAATGAACTATTGCTTCTCGGTCAAACTTTGAAAGGGAAGAATTTTCTGTTTTCTACTATTAAGAATCAAGTACATACAATTTTATTTTGAAAGAAAATGTGATCCTTGTTTTAATCTGGATTAGTGTCAATTCTCTAGGATGCTGGAGTTACTTTTGCTCCATGGGTTTATTTGCTTGGTGATGACCCTCTAATGAAAATTTTAGTTCACAAACATGCAATATTTATGAATGAAATACTTTATCCCTTTCATGACTAAGCCTATTTCTGGCATTTGGTGTTTACAAGTTAAAATCCATATTTTTTGCTAGAAAATTACTTGGAACCCCCAAATATTATATATATATAGATATATATCTATAGATATATATCTATCTATCTATCGATATATCTATCTATCGATATATCTATCTATCTATATCTATCTATCTATATCTATATATATATCTATATCTATATATATATATATATCTATATCTATATCTATAGATATATCTATATATCTATATCTATAGATATATCTATATATCTATATCTATAGATATATCTATATATCTATATCTATAGATATATCTATATATCTATATCTATAGATATATCTATATATCTATATCTATATCTATATATCTATATCTATATCTATATCTCTATATCTATATATCTATATCTATATCTATATATCTATAGATATATCTATATCTATATATCTATATCTATAGATATATCTATATCTATATATCTATATCTATAGATATATCTATATCTATATATATTTTTAACAGAGACTCTAGAGAATAAAACAGCGATTGTTGCAATATTTTATGTCACACGGTATTTGCGCAGTGGTGTTTTAAACGCAACTTTTTGGGAAAAAAGGACACTTTCATGAATTAAAAAAAAAAACGAAACAGTAAAATTAGCCCAATTTTTTTGCGTACTGTGAAAGATAATGTTACACCGAGTAAATAGATACCAAACACGTCACACTTTATAATTGCACGCACTCGTGGATTGACGACAAAGTACGGTACCTAAAAATCTCAATAGGCGACGCTTTAATTTTTTTTTTACGGTTACCAAGTTAGCGTTGCAGAGGAGGTCTAGTGCTAGAATTATTGCTCTCGCGGCGATACCTCACATGTGTGATTTGAACACCATTTACATATGCAAGCTCACTTCCGTATGCGTTTTCTTTGCTTCGCGAGCTCGCAGGGACGGCGGGCGCTTTAAAAATGTTTTATTTTATTTTTTATTTTATTTTATTTATTTGAAAATGAATAAATTGTTTTAAAAAAATAAATAAAAATTTGATCACTTTTATTGCTGTCACAAGGAATGTAAACATCCCTTGTGACAGTAATAGGTGGTGACAGGTGCTCTTTATGGAGGGATCGGGGGTCTAAAAGACCCCAAATCCCTCCTTTACACTTCAAAGTATTCAGATCGCTGAAAACGGCGATTCTGAATACCGTATATCTTTTTAAAACCGGCGACATTGGCAGCTGAGTAAACGGGAAGTGACGTCATGACGTCGCTTCCATGTTTACTATGAGGAGACTGGAACGAAGCCGCTTACAGCTTTGTTACAGTTCCTCCCCAGCAGCCGGAGGCGTCGGATTGCGAATCGGTGCTCCCGATCGAGCGGGAGCACCGGTAACAGCGGTGAGAGGGGGGGACGTCCCCTCCCGCTCCTCCGGCATAACAGCTGATCCCGGTATACCCCCCGGAAGTCGAGTACGCAGATCTGCGTACACTCGGCGGGAAGGGGTTAAACCTCTGAGCTAAATATTTTCATCATGAGGTGTACATCATGTACTGTATCAAAGATAAAGCCTGGGCTTGAATGCCCTGTACACACGGTCAGACTTTCCGATGGAAAAATGTGCGATCGGATCTTGTTGTGGGAAAATACGATTGTGTGTGGGCGCCATCAGATTTTTTTCCATCGGAATTTCCGACACACAAAGTTTGAGAACTGGATCTAAAATTTTCTGGCAACAAAGTCTGATTGTTTAAATTCCGATCGCGTGTAGACAATTCCGACGGACAAAGTGCCACGCATGCTCTAAAAAAATTACGAGACGAAAGCTATTGGCTACCAGCCCGTTTATAGTCCCATTGTACGTCTTCTACATCTCCACGTTCAGAACGATTGGATTTTCCGACAACTTTGTGACCGTGTGTATGCTAGACAAGTTTGGGCCAAAATCCATCAGAAAAAAATCCGACCGTGTGTACAGGGCATAATAATAATGTGGACTCCATCTGACTTTTTCCGTCTGAATTTTTCAACACACAAAGTTTGAGAGCGGGATCTACAGGATCTAAAATTTTCCAACATCGAAATCTGATCATTTAAATTCCGATCGTGTGTAGCTAATTCCGACAGACAAATTTCCACGCGTGCTCAGAATAAATTACGAGACGAAAGCTATTGGCTACTGCCTCCTTTATAGTCCCCGTCGTACGTGTTCTACGCCAACTCGTTCTTGAGGATTGTAAAAATTCTGACAACTTTGTGCGACCGTGTGTATGCAAGACAAGTTTGAGCCAACATCCGTTGGAAAAAAATCTGATGGATTTTGTTGTCGGAATGTCCGACCGTGTGTACGAGGCAGAACTCTTAAAGTGGAAGGCCACCCTGAAAAAAGAAAATACATATAAAAAATTAGAAAAAAATCATAAAAAAAAAAAAAAAAAATGAAAAAAATAATTTTTTTTAACTTACCAGAAATGCCTGTTGCTAGACACATCATCCTAATCTGCCTCTTCCTCCTCCGCGGAGATCTTCTTTCTTCTCTCCTCCGTGCGGCGTCTTATGGGTAATGGGTCGCACTGTGTTCTGGGAACTGTGTGTCCCAGAACACAGCGCGTCCCATTCACAAAGCGCTGCGCGACTCGCGCATGTGCAGTAGGAAACGGGCAGTGAAGCCGCAAGGCTCCACTGCCTGTTTCCCTTACCCAAAATGGCGGCGCTGGGACCTGAGACTGAGGGACGGGTCAGCCTCGGGCGGCCGACATCGCGGGCGCCCTGGACAGGTAAGTGTGCTTATTAAAAGTCAGCAGCTACAGTGTTTGCAGCTGCTGACTTTTAATTTTTTTTTTTCAAAACCGGCCCTCCTCTTTAACCTGCTGGGACTTAAAGCAGAGTTCTACCCAAAAATGGAACTTCCGCTTTAAGTGCTGGTAACCCCTGACATGCCACACTTGGCATGTCCTTTTTTTGGGGGGGGGAGCGCGTAACCTGTTTTTACAGGCACCCTGCTTCCCCTTCCTCCCTTGGTGCTGCGGCGCTGGAAGGAAGTTTACATCTTCCCCCTACCTCCCTGCAATCTTCTGGGACACGTCACAGGTCCCAGAAGATTGCCCAGCCATTCACAGCGCAAAGCCCGGCTCGTGCATGCGCAGTGCGTGCCTGTCTGTGAACCCACAGCCGGTAGTTAGAATGCCCAATGCAATACTCCCAAGATCTCCAAAATTGGGTCCTTATGCACCTCATAAGGGGCACTCCATAAGGATGAGCTGCCAATGCTTCTAACATGTGTCACCAATGAGAAGGCTTAATTGTTGTGTGTTTACAATTAAAGCAGAGTTTCACCCATTTAAAAGACAGCAGCTACAAAAAGTGTAGCTGCTGACTTTTAATAATCAGACACTCACTTGTCCCGGGGTCCAGCGGTGCGGGAGTACGGAGCCTCGTTCCTCTCCCCCTCCTCTCCGCAGCGACGGAATTCTGTGATCATGAGTAGGAAGTGCCAGCAGCACACCAGGATCTCCAAAACTGGGTCCAAAATTTTAATCACATAGTATCAAAAAAATAAATAGAAGCAACGTTTTGGAGCCACGTAGGACCCCTTCATCGGGCATGTGACATCGCTCCAAAACTTTGCTTCTATTTATTTTTTTGATTGATTGATGATGTGATTAAAATTTTGGACCCAAATTTCGGAGATCCTGGTGTGCTGGTGGCACTTCCTTCTCATGATCACAGTTAGAATTCCGGCGCTGCGGAGAGGAAGGGGAGAGGAACGAGGCTTCGTACTCCCACATCGCTGGACCCCGGGACAGGTGAGTGTTAGGCATGTGCATTTCGTTTAGTTCCGAATCGAAATTCGGTAGAATTTTCATTATTCGGACATACGGATGCATCACGATACACAATGCTAACGAATTCAACCAAATTCGGACGTAATTTGAATAAAATTCGAAAAATTACATTTTGCGACCCAAATTTGGGGCCACGTATCTCGGGGCCACTTATAGCTAGAAACCCCAAATTTGGTATGCAAACACAGTAGCACTAGCGCTACAACATCTCTAAATTTGGTGTTTCTAGCTATAAGTGACCCCGAGATACATGGCCCTAAAGTCGGGTCACAAAATGTCAAGCACTTTTCGGCAGCAGAGAATTACATTTTGCGACCCGACTTTGGGGCCACATATCTCGGGGTCACTTATAGCTAGAAACACCAAATTTGGTATGCAAACACAATAGTACTAGCGCTACAACATCTCTAAATTTGGGGTTTCTAGCACCAAGTGACCCCGAGATACGTGGCCCCAAATTCGGGTCACAAAATGTCAAGCACTTTTCTGCAGCAGAGAATTACATTTTGCGACCCGAATTTGGGGCCACATATCTCGGAGTCACTTATAGGTAGAAACACCAAATTTGGTATGCAAACACAATAGTACTAGCGCTCCAAAATTTGGGGTTTCTAGCACCAAGTGAGCCCGAGATACATGGCCCTAAAGTCGGATCCCAAAATAATTTCGAATGCGGTTGAAATAATTTCGAATCATGTTGAAATCATTTCGAATTCGGTAGAAATATTTTAGTAATTTTTGTAATTTTTTTAATTTTTAGTAATATTTGGTTGAAATATTTCAGAATGCGACCGATTTTTCAAATTCAGTAGAAAATGAAACGAAATCCAAAAACGAATTTAACTAATTTATCGAACATAACTAAACGAGATTAATTAATTAACGAATTAAAACAACAATTAAGCCCTGTCATTGGTGGCACACGTTAGAAGCATTGGCAGCTCATCCTTATGGAGTGCCCCTTATGAGGTGTGGGGGCTCCGTCCTCCCAATCCATTCGCCCGGCCCCGAATCTATATGCATGGTGCCAGATGAACAAATTCCACTGTTTTTTTTTTTTTTTAGAATCATATGATTAGATCCGGAGGCTCTAATTGGCCTCAAAAAAGGTGGGCTCTGTGCCCCGGGATGTGCCCTGTGACAATAGCGAATGAATATTCTCTATTGTCTTCCTGATTCCCCTCCCAGCCAATCAGGAAGCGATTCCTGAGACCCGCTTGGCCGAGAGGAGAAGTGCTCGTATTGGAGGAGAAGAGGTAGATGAGGAGGAGACACAGGGGAAGCTGCCGTGAAGCCGAGGAGGAGGAGACGCTGGGTGAAGCCGCCGCCAAGGGGAAGTGCTGCCCGTGACCTAGATGGGGTAAGTGCGAGGCTGGTGATGACCGATTGACCGACTGACAGAAGGAGGGGGGGTGCAGGTGATCTAATTGACTGACTGGGGGGGTGGTGGCAGAAGGATTGTTTGCCCCTCCCCTCCAAAAAAATATTGCACCAGCCGGCACTGGTTAGATGTAGGAGTGTGGTCTTGGGCGGGAGGTTAGCAGTGTGGTCTGTATGGTGTTTTTGCAAGATCAACTACAACCCCAATTCCAAATAAGTTGGGACGCTGTGTAAAATCTGCATAAAAACAGAATGCAACGATTTGTACATTCCATAAACCCGTATTCTATTCACAAAAAAAAACGGAAATAAAAAACGTATCAAATGTTTAATCTGAGAAAATTGACCATTTTAAGAAGAAAAAAAAAGAAAAGTGTACAATGTCTAAAAAAAAACTAAAAATAATAATAATAAAAATAATAAAATAATAACAACAATGTTGCCACTAAATAGAATGATATGAATTGATAGACATGCAAATGATAAAAAAGAATACTTGGCTAACGCATTTCGAGGGTTTTCCTCTTCACCAGAGCCTTGTACATTCCATAAACACATTTTATTCGATTCACAAAAAAACAGAAAATAAAAAACGTATCAAATGATTAATCTGAGAAAATGGATCATTTTAAGAAAAAAAAAAAAAAGAAAAGTGTACAATGTCCCGTCTTTTATTGAAGCTGCATATGGCATGGGGTGTGAGGCGGGTCTCGGGGATTCTGAACCTGGCTGTGCCGCAAGACTAAGTCCAAAATGCTACATAGAAAAGGAAAAGGAAGGCCCGCGGCCTGATGCATGAATCATAATAAAATGTTTATTGTAAACAAATACGTTTATACAAAGGTAAATACTACGTATTCATCAAAATGAAACTAAAAATAATAATAATAAATAATAATAAAAATAAAAATAACAATGTTGCCACTAAATAGAATGATATGAATTGATAGACATGCAAATGATAAAAAAGAATACTTGGCTAACGCATTTCGAGGGTTTTCCTCTTCATCAGAGCCTTAAAGAACAAAATCTGGTCTGCGTGTTATAATATGTCTATATAGAGAGACACCTGGATGGGCGGTATAACACTAGTTGAGTGGTGTAACCATATGGGTGGATTGTCCTTCACTGAAGGGATTTATCCTTCCACATGGCGGCGCTCGCCTCACCGTGGGGGGATATACACAGATGCAGTCGTCTGTCGTTTCTTATTATTGGTCATGAAGACCCTCAGGCCTCCTCTGGTCTGCAGAGCTGACGCTCTACACTCCTCTCGGCGCTCTACACTTCCATGGCAGCAACACACAACAACCTAACAAACGCTCCCCCGCCAACAGCTTCTCATTGGCCGAAGCTGAGACCTGTGGAGTGTCAGCTTTGCGGACCAGAGGAGGGCCGAGGGTCTTCATGACCAATAATAACAAACTACAGACGCCTGCAGTGCCCACAGCTTATAAATCTTCTATTTACATTAAAATACTGAGACTATATACCTTTTTTGCAGGGTCATAGTTGCCTCACACTCATCCCTCATACTCTTTTAACATTTTATATACCTTTTTGGCTGATCTGTATACCACGCTCACGTGATAAACTGCAGGGTCTGCCTGAGTGCTGAGTGTTCTGGTAGGAGGAGATTTCTACTACAGCCTGTGTCCTCATGCTGTGGTGGGAGGCGGAGCATCCATCAAGATGCCACACCCCACCCACTGTGTTCTTTTTTATTTCCCGGGCATGGTTGAGGAGGGAGGGGCTGGGCTGTCATTTAGGATCTGTATACACGCCCACATGTGTGATGTCAATATCATGTGACCTGGCTAGCTCTGATCAACAAGGAAATGTTCTCTCCAGCAATTGAGACCAAACTGAGCATGTGCAGAAGTACTAACCTCACTGTGTCTTATCTGGCCTTGCCAAGAAAGACCCTGCAGGAGGGGGAGGATCTGTGCATACAGGATCAAACAGCCTTTTTACACAATGCAGAGGATTAACCCCTTATTTCCACAGGGAGTATAACAAGCATGCTATTCTGCATACACAGACTGATTTTACAGGGGGGTGGTGGAGCAAGACACGCTGGGGGCGTGGCTTACAGTCCAGGCTGAGGTTGCCACTCTCATACTGACCATGGGACCAGAGGGATTTGCGGCCACAGGGATCACCCCCTTTTCCTTCTTTGTGTCAAAAGTGTCAGTTAGTATCCCATTGTCCGTCGCAATATCGCAATCCCACTATAAGTCACTGATTGCTGCCATTACTAGTAATCAATAAATAAAAGTTCCAGTATAAATACAATAGTTTGTAGACGCTATAACTTTTGCGCAAACCAATCAATATACACTTATTGGGATTTTTTTTTAACCAAAAAAAAATATGTAGCAGAATACATATTGGCCTACATTTATGAATTTTTTTATAGAAATTATTTTTTTTTTTAAATTACCAGTATTTTTTTTTTTTATAATGCAAAAAAACCCCAAAAAAAACCGCAAAGGTGATCATCTACCACCAAAAGAACGCTCTATTTTCTGAGGAAAAGGGACATCCATTTTATTTGGGTACAGCATTACCTAATTGTCAGTTAATAACGCATTGCTGTATCTCAAAAATTGTCCCGGTCAGGAATTTTATGTTATGTTGTAATTGTGTGTGCTAATAAATAATTTTTTTTTTTTTTTTTTTTGGTTTACCTTTATAGAAAAAATATTGTTCTTGCTAAACATTCGTGCAACTATCAAAGGACCTACAAAATCATTAGCACCCTCTTTTCATTCTGCCGTTCCTGTGCTTTCAGATATAGGGTTTGATTTTTTTTTTTTTTAAACAAAAAAACAAATAAAAATAATAAAAAAGTAAAAGAAAAAAATGTAAAAAAAATTGAAAGAAATAGGGTTTGTGTTTTTTTTTTTTACAGTGCAAACATAAAAAAAAGTGAAAATTAAAAAAAAAAAAAAAAAAAAAAAAAGGACAGACTCAATAGGATATTTTTTTTTTCTGCTGTCACCATTCTATGTTTCTAAAAGCTGCAAATGAAAAAATAAAAGGTGAAAAAAATTGCACAATTGGTCTGGTAACCTGAGATGAAAAATAGAAAGCATCGAAGGTAGCAACAGCAGTATAAGTATGGAAGAGCCCTGGGGCCAACATAAAAAAAAAAAATACAGAATTATGTTTATGAAAACAAATGTACAGAATTCTGAGTTTGACAGTCAGAATTCTGAATTTGAAAGTCAGAATTCTGAGATTCAATGTCAGAATTGTAAGTTTAAAAAAAAAAAAAAAATTACACTTTTAATCTCAGAATTCTGACTTTTAATCTCAGAATTATGTAAAAAAAATATATATTTTTTTAAACTTACAATTTTGACTTTGAATCTCAGAATTCTGACTTTTAATCTCAGAATTCTGAATTTATTTTTTCCAAAAACATAATTCTGTATTTTTTTTGATGGCCCCAGGGCTCTTCCATACATAACGGTTAAACATACCTACTTTATCAAGGCACAAATAACTAGAGATCCTATAACTTTATATTAATACTAATTGCTTCATTGATACTAAGTATATATTAATTGAAGTAACTACTTCTGAGCTATAAAGAATAATAGAATTAATCGTTTTCCTCGCTGTTTTTTTTTTTTTTTTTTAATTGCACTCTAAAATAATTGTTAAACAAAAATAAACATATCTTTTTTCTTTTTTTTTTGTTACCTAAATATGTGGCAAACGTATGTTTTTTTTAATGTTTCAATTTCTGTTGAAAGTTACATAAGTTTTTGAAGAAACTTACATATAGAAGGGAAGGAAATACTCATCACTTTTATAATAAAGACAATGAATTTGTTACATTTTATATCATTAAAAATTGGATTATCCTCAGCAATGGCAGCATTGTGATGAATTGCGTTGGCCACTTCGACCCTTGGAAAAACGGTGACTACCAGTTTCCTATAAATGTGAAACGTATTATTTGGAAACACAACAAGACAGAGGTAGGAAAATACAGCGCCTTGAAAAAGTATTCATACCCCTTGAAAATTTTCAACATTTTTTCATGTTACAACCAAAAACATAAATATATTTTATTGGGATTTTATGTGATAGACCAACACAAAGTGGCACATACCCTGTTTCCCCGAAAATAAGACCTAGCGTGCAATATAAGCCCTACCCCCGAAATAAGCCTTAGTTTAAAGTCCTTGTAGGTCTTATTTTCAGGGTAGGGCTTATTTGGGGGGTAGGGCTTATATTGCAGCTATCACCGACAATCACGCTAGGTCTTATTTTCGGGGGAAACAGGGTATTTGTGAGGTGGAAAGAAAATTATAAATTGTTTTCAATTTTATTTTACAAATAAATATGTGAAAAGTGTGGGAGGTGGAGGGGCATTTGTATTCAGCCCCCTTTACTCTGATACCCCTAACTAAAATCTGGTGGAACCAATTGCCTTTAGAAGTCACCTAATTAGTAAATAGAGTCCACCTGCGTGTCATTTAATCTCAGTATACATACAGCTGTTCTGTGAAGCCCTCAGAGGTTTTTTAGAGAGCCTTAGTGAACAAACAGCATCATGAAGGCCCAAGGAACACACCAGACAGGTCAGGGATAAAGTTGTGGAAAAGTATAACCACTTCCCGACCAGCAGAGTCCACCTGCGTGTCATTTAATCTCAGTATAAATGCAGCTGTTCTGTGAATCCCTCAGAGGTTTGTTAGAGAGGCTTAGTGAACAAACAGCATCATGAAGGCCCAAGGAACACACCAGACAGGTCAGGGATAAAGTTGTGGAGAAGTATAACCACTTCCCGACCAGCAGAGTCCACCTGCATGCCATTTAATCTCAGTATAAATGCAGCTGTTCTGTGAAGCCCTCAGAGGTTTTTTAGAGAGCCTTAGTGAACAAACAGCATCATGAAGGCCCAAGGAACACACCAGACAGGTCAGGGATAAAGTTGTGGAGAAGTATAACCACTTCCCAACCGGCGCACGCCGATGTACGTCGACAAAAATGTGTCAAAAATGTCCGATGTGTCCGCCACAATGTCGCAGTCACAATAAAAATTGCTGATCGCCGCCATTACTAGTAAAAAAAAAAAAAAAAAAATAGTAATAAAAATGCCATAAAACTATCCCCTATTTTGTAAACGCTATAACTTTTGCGCAAACCAATCAATAATCGCTTATTGCGATTTTTTTTTTTACCAAAAATATGTAGAAGGATATGTATAGGCTTAAACTGAGGGCATTTTTTTATATATATTTTTGGGGGATATTTATTATAACAAAAAGTAAAAAAAAATGCGTTTTTTTTTTTCAAAATTGTCGCTCTATTTTTGTTTATAGCGCAAAAAAAAAAAAAAAAAGGACGTCGATTTTGTTTGGGAGCCACGTCGCACGACCGCGCAATTGTCAGTTAAAGCGATGCAGTGCCGAATCGCAAAAAAAGTGGTCTGGTCTTAAGACAGCAAAATGGTCCGGTCTGTAAGTGGATAAAGCAGGGTTAGGTAATAAAAAATATCCCAAGCTCACGGAGCTCTGTTCAATCCATCATCGGAAAATGGAAAGAGTATGGCACAGCCGCAAACCTACCGAGACATGGCCGTCCACCTAAACTGACCGGCCGGGCATATATATATATTATATAACAAAAGTAAGTACACCCCTCACATTTTTGTAAATATTTTCTTCTCTCTTTTCATGTGACAACACTGAAGAAATGACACTTGTCTACAATGTAAAGTAGTGAGTGTACAGCTTGTATAACAGTGTAAATTTCCTGTCCCCTCAAAATAACTCAACACACAGCCATTAATGTCTAAACCACTGGCAACAAAAGTCAGGACACCCCTAAGTGAAAATGTCCAAATTGGGACCAAAGTGTCAATATTTTGTGTGGCCGCCATTATTTTCCAGCACTGCCTTCACCCTCTTGGGCATGGAGGTCAGCAGAGCTTCACAGGTTGGCACTGGAGTCCTCTTTCCCTCCCCCATGATGACATCACGGAGCTGGGCCGACCGCACATAGAAACACTGGTAGATGTATATCTACATCTCCTTATTCAGAATTATATCACCTTTTGCTCTTTGTGTTTCAATCTTTTAAAGGCCTCATAACATCCCATACAGACCATTACACTACAGTCCTAAGTTTTTTTTTTGGATCTAGACAGTATTTTTGACTCTCAATCGGTGTCTTTTCTGTGTCTTGGGGCTCCTATGCCCTCCGGAACGGGCCACTCTCTTTTGGGCCACTCTCTCTTGGGCCACTCGCAAGGTTGTATCTTTGTCACAAATTGATAATCACTCTATAAAACCTTGTGTATATGTACAATAAAGCTCCTGAAGAAGCCGCAAACTTCACCCACGAAACACGTAGAGCAATCAATACACAGATGGTATTATTGTCCTAATTGTCACACTTGTGTGACTATAGAGCAAACGTGGATCGATTACCCTTGTTGTTTTTAAACAATATTTTGTATTTTATTGAATATATATTTTTGTAAGAAAATGTGTAATTCTACTTGAGACTGTTATCTTCCGTTTTCATACAGTACCATCAAAGTCCATTCTAGCCTCCTCCCTGTATACTTTTTCTCTAACTTAACCCTAGACATCAGTGGCGGCTGGTGCTCAAAATTTTTGGGGAGGGCGCAAACGAACTGGAGAATACTGAAACAAAAACATCAGTTGCAGCCTCTGTGCCCATCATATGCAGACACTGTGCCCAGCAAAAGCAGCCAACTGTGCCCATCATATTCAGTCACTGTGCCCACCATATGCAGCCAACTGTGCCCATCATATCCAGACTCTGTGCCCATCATATGTAGACTCTGTACTTAGCAAAAGCAGATATCTGTGCCCATCATATGCAGCCAACTGTGCCCGTCATATGCAGTCACTGTGCCCATCATATGCAGACTCTGTGTCCGGCAAAAGCAGACATCTGTGCCCATCATATGCAGCGAACTGTGCCCATCATATGTAGTCACTGTGCCCACCATATGCAGCCAACTGTGCCCATCATATGCAGACTCTGTGCCCATCATATGCATACTCTGTACCCAGCAAAAGCAGATATCTGTGTCCATCATATGCAGCCAACTGTGCCCATCATATGCAGTCACTGTGCCCATCATATGCAGTCACTGTGCCCAGCAAAAGCAGACATCTGTGCCCATCATATGCAGCCAACTGTGCCCATCATATGCAGTCACTGTGCCCATCGTATGCAGACTCTGTGCCCAGCAAAAGCAGACATTTGTGCCCATCATATGCAGCCAACTGTGCCCATCATATGCAGCCACTGTGCCCATCATATGCAGACTCTGTGCCCAGCAAAAGCAGACATCTGTGCCCATAATATGCAGCTAACTGTGCCCATCATATGCAGCTAACTGTGCCCACCATATGCAGTCACTATGCCCATCATATGCAGACTCTGTGCCCAGCAAAAGCAGCCATCTGTGCCCATCATATGCAGCCAACTGTACCCATCAATTGCAGTGTCTATGCCCATAATATGCAGCCACTGTGCCCCGCAAATGCAGCCATCTGTGCTCCATCAATTGCAGCCTTTGTGCACATAATATGCAACCACTGTGCCCCCGCCCCTCGCGCGCCTGCTGTCTGCCCGTCACTTACACCATCGCGGTGGTGGGTCAGGCGCCGAGCTGTGGGACGTGTAGCGCGGCGATGTATGCAGGACTCCTCCGTGTGCGTCTTCTTCCTGTTCTGGGGCGGCCAATGGAATTTTTTATTTTTTTTAACATACTTGTCAGCGGCTAGTATCCTGGCTGCTGACAGTATTTTTTAAAAAAGTGATGACCCGAGTCTAGTGCATTCGTGACAGTGTGTAAAAAAAAAAAAAAATTTGGGACTATTTAATTTCTTAATTTCCCAAAAAATTGTGACAAAAATTACAAAAAACAATCCATGCCTCTTACTAAATACCTCAGACTGTCTACTTACCAAAAAAAAAAATTGCCACTTGCCAACCGCAGCACACACATATACGTCGGCAGTATGGCACAGACAGGCAAATGGGCGTACCTGCACGTCCCTTTAAATTTGACACCTAGCCTAGCACCTAGCTTAGAGCACCATGGGAGCGTGCCCCGCGGGTCCCGCAAGCTCTATGTTTGCTGGCGGCCCGTGATTGAGGCGAAGAAAGGCAGAACGGGGAGCATTTCCCTGTTCTGCCTAGCAACATGGCAGCGATCTACTGCTCCTAGTGATCGGGAGCAGTGATCTCTGTCATGTTGTAGTGAGCCCATCCACCCTACAGTTAGAACACCTCCCTAGGACACACTTAACCCCTTGATCGCCCCCTAATGTTTAACCCCTTCCCTGCCAGTGTCAGTTATACAGTAATCAGTGGCTATTTGTAGCTCTGTTCACTGTATAAATGTCACTGGTCCCGAAATAGTGTCAAAATTGTCCGATGTGTCCGCCGCAATGTCGCAGTCCAGTTAAAAATCACAGATCGCCACCATTACTAGTAAAAAATTTAATAAAAATAAAAATATCCCCTATTTTGTAGACGCTATAACTTTTGCACAAACCAATCAATATACACTTATTGTGATTTTTTTTTTAACAAAAATATGTAGAAGAATACATATTGGCCTAAACTGGAAGAAATTTTTTTTTTTATATATATTTTTGGGAGATATTTATTATAGCATAAAGTAAAAAATATATATTTTTTTTTAAATTGACGCCTTTTCTTTGTTTATAGCGTAAAAAATAAAAACCCCAGAGGTGATCAAATACCACCAAAAGAAAGCTCTATTTGTGGGGAAAAAAAGGACGCAAATTCAACGTCGCACGACCGCACAACTGTCAGCTAAATCAACGCAGTGCTGTATCGCAAAAAAGGCTCTGGTCAGGAAGGGGGTAAAATCTTCCAGGGCTGAAGTGGTTAAGCTTTCATTAGCTAAGTTGAGTTATTACATTTTCTTTGTAAAAATACTGTTATTCAGTATTGTCAACCCCTATTGGTCAGGCCGTGTTCTTTATTTCCTCTTTTACAGTTATCTTTAGGCCGTAGCAAATTTTGAGCAGGAAGTTTACATCTTTAACCACTTCCCGACCGCCGCACGACGATGTACGTCAACAGCATGGCACGGGCAGGCATATGGGCGTACATGTACGTCCCTGCCTTCCCGCGATCGGGCCCCCGCCCGGTGCCTGCGGCGGTCGGTATTCGTACGGGAGCGATCCGGGATGAGGGGGCGGCCATTCATTTATGGCCACCCCCTCACGATCGCTCCCGACGAATGGAAATCCTTCGTGACATCACTTCCTCTCCTGTAATGTAAACACAGGAGAGGAAGTGATGTAATCTCTCCTCCGTGTCGGTATTTTTCGTTCCGGCACCGAGGAGAGAGGATCGGTGAGTTGCACCAACACGACACTTCACAGTAGAACATGCCAGGCACACTCACACCCCCCCTTTACCCCCCGATCACCCCCCCAATTACCCCTGCCCCCCCAGTCACAGTGACACCAATGCATTTTTTTTTTTTTGCATTGGTGTCATTTGTGACTGTAATAACTGTTAGGGCAGTTAGGGTTAGCCCCCTTTAGTTCTAATGTACCCCCCTAACCCCCCCAATAAAGGTTTAACCCCGTGATCACCCCCCGCCACCAGTGTCACTAAGGCTGGGTTCACATTGCAGCGGTTTATGAGAACGGATGTGATTCGCACCGCGCTGCAGTGCAAATCACATCCGATCTCTGCGATTCGAGTTCAGCCATTCGCCGCACCTGCCGCACCCGCCGCAAATTCGCATGGGACCCTTTTTCTGGTCCGCAGCAGAATCGGATCGCATGGGTGTTCACACCATGTGATCCGAGTTTGCAGATCGCACTGCGATATGCGAACTGATCTGGGGGTGTCATTAACATTTCACTGACACTCCCAGCAGTTCGCATAGGGCAGTGTGAACTGCCGCCGGGAGGCATGCGATGCGGGAACCCGCCGCGGATTCGTGGCGTTCCCGCATCGCTCCAGTGTGAACCCAGCCTAATAAGCGATCGTTTTTCTGATCGCCGTATTAGTGTCACAGGTGACGCTAGTTAGGCAGGTAGGTATTTAGGTTCGCCGCAGCTTTTTATAGCGCCAGGGACCCCCATATACTACCGCATAAAGCCCCCTGATTGCCCCCTAGTTAACCCTTTCACCAGTGATCACCATATAACTGTTACAGGTGACGCTGGTTGGTTAGTTATTTTTTTATAGTTTCAGGGCACCCGCCATTTATTACCTAATAAAGGTTTAACCCCCTGATCACCCGGCGGGTGTCATTTGTGACTAATAACTGTTAGGGCAGTTAGGGTTAGCCCCCTTTAGTTCTAAGGTACCCCCCTAACCCCCCCAATAAAGGTTTAACCCCGTGATCACCCCCCGTCGCCAGTGTCACTAAGGCTGGGTTCACATTGCAGCGGTTTATGAGAACGGATGTGATTCGCACCGCACTCCAGTGCAAATCACATCCGATCTCTGTGCGATTCGATTTCAGCCATACAGATAGTATGGCTGAATTTGCGTTGCACCCGCCGCGCCCGCTGCAAACTCGCACGGGACCCTTTTTTTGGTCCGCAGCAGAATCGGATTGCATGGGTGTTCACACCATGCGATCCGAGTTTGCAGATCGCACTGCGATATGCGAACTGATCTGGGGGTGTCATTAACATTTCACTGACACTCCCAGCAGTTCGCATAGGGCAGTGTGAACTGCCGCCGGGAGGCATGCGATGCGGGAACCCGCCGCGGATTCGTGGCGTTCCCGCATCGCTCCAGTGTGAACCCAGCCTAATAAGCAATCGTTTTTCGGATCGCTGTATTAGTGTCACAGGTGACGCTAGTTAGGCAGGTAGGTATTTAGGTTCGCCGCAGCTTTTTATAGCGCCAGGGACCCCCATATACTACCGCATAAAGCCCCCTGATTGCCCCCTAGTTAACCCTTTCACCAGTGATCACCATATAACTGTTACAGGTGACGCTGGTTGGTTAGTTATTTTTTTATAGTTTCAGGGCACCCGCCATTTATTACCTAGTCTCACTAGTGTACCCGTAAATTTAGGGGTGTCTACTTTCCAAAATGGGGTCATTTGGGGGGGGGGGTTTGTGCCATCTTGGCATTTTATGGCCTTCAAAACTGTAACGCCCTTATGCCCCGTACACACGAGTGGACTTTTCAACATCCAAAGTCCGAAGGACCGAGTCCGTCAGACTATCCGATCGTGTGTGGGCTGCAACGGACTTTTGATTCGCCAAAGTCTGACGGACTTTAGAAATGAAGCATGCTTCAAATTTTCCCAAAGGAACTCCGCCGGACTCGGTCCCCTTCGAAAACTCCGCTCGTGTGTATGCTACTCCGACGGACTAAAACCGACGCTAGGGCAGCTATTGGCTACTGGCTATGAACTTCCTTATTCGAGTCGGGTCGTACGTCATCCCGTTCGACTCCGTCGGAGTTTGGTGTGATTGTGTGTGGCCAAGTCCGTTCGGTCGAAAAGTCCGCCAGAACTCTGTCGGAACTCCGCCAGAACTCCGTCGGAAGTCTGTCAGACTTTTTCCCTCGAAAAGTCCGCCCGTTTGTACGGGGCTTTTGAAAGCCTGAAGGCGGTGCTTGGTTTTCGGGACCTCGTACGCGGCTAGGCTCCCAAAAAGTCCCACATATGTGGTATCCCCGTACTCAGGAGAAGCAGCAGAATTTATTTTGGGGTGTCATTTCACATATGCCCATGGCATGTGTGAGCAATATATCATTTAGTGACAACTTTGTGTAAAAAAAAAAAAAGTTTGTAATTTTCCTGCAACTTGTGGCAAAATATAAAATATTCCATGGACTCAACATGCCTCTCAGCAAATAGCTTGGGGTGTCTACTTTCTAAAATGGGGTCATTTGTGGGGGTTTTGTGCCATCTTGGCATTTTATGGCCTTCAAAACTGTAATAGGTAGTGAGAAGTGAAATCAAAAATTTACGCCCTTAGAAAGCCTGAAGGCGGTGCTTGGTTTTCGGGGCCCCGTACGCGGCTAGGCTCCCAAAAAGTACCACATATGTGGTATCCCCGTACTCAGGAGAAGCAGCAGAATTTATTTTGGGGTGTCATTTCACATATGCCCATAGCATGTGTGAGCAATATATCATTTAATGACAACTTTGTGTAAAAAAAAAAAAAAAAAAAAAATTTTGTCATTATTCAATCGCTTGAGGCAAAAAAATAAAATATTCAATGGGCTCAACATGCCACTTATCAATTTCCTTAGGGGGTCTACTTTCCAAAATGGGGTCATTTGGGGGGTTTTGTACTGCCCTGCCATTTTAGCACCTCAAGAAATGAGATAGGCAGTCGTAAACTAAAAGCTGCGTAAATTCCAGAAAACGTACCTTAGTTTGTAGATGTGACAACTTTTGCGCAAACCAATAAATATACGGTTATTGACTTTTTTTTACCAAAGACATGTGGCTGAATACATTTTGACCTAAATGTATGACTAAAATTGAGTTTATTGGATTTTTCTAATAACAAAAAGTAGAAAATATCATTTTTTTTCAAAATTTGCAGTCTTTTTACATTTATATCGCAAAAAATAAAAATCGCAGAGTCAGTCAAATACCTTTAAAAGAAATCTCTATTTGTGGGAAGAAAAGGATGCAAATTTTGTTTGGGTACAACATTGCATGACCGCGCAATTACCAGCGCAGTGCCAAAGTGTAAAAAGACCTCTGGTCATTTACCAGCAAAATGGTCCGATCTGAAAGTGGTTAATAACTTAAGTTAGCAAATAAAAGGTATCCCGTATCCTCATAATTATTTTGGGATTATGATAACACCATGTATCTATGGTCCATTGCAGTTCGATTAACCACTTACAGACCGGACCATTTTGCTGGCCAAAGACCAGACCACTTTTTGTTGACACATCGGACATTTTTGACACATTTTTGGGACCATTGTTATTTATACAGCAATCAGTGCTATATAAATGCAGTGATTCCTGTGTAAATCAAAACAAGATAAAGTTGGCGCACAAATGAATGGTCTCTTTAAGAGCGTTTGACTATCTCGTGGGATGTTTGTTTATTTAAATAAATGTCCTGTAGATGGTCTCAATGTGCGGCTGTTAACCCATTATGGACTTGGCAAAAAATGGATGCAGCAGAAAAAACGATCAAAAACAGCGCATCAAAGGGACTAGTAGATTGATGTGAAAAAGACTTTAAAATGTCATTTATTAAATGTAAAAAATAAAACACAGACATCTGATCCCTGCAGGATCTCAAACACATAAAAAACACCAATCATAAAACGGACAGATGTTTGATAATGAAAAGCTCCTCAGATCTCTCAATTATAACTTTGGAAAGGTCAAAACCAAAGACCAATGTGCACAGCTTTCGAATGCCTAATGAATGCAATCAATCATCTGAAAGAACCCAAAAAGTCAGTGTAAACGAATGGAACAACGTTCCTAGGGACACTCACTTCATAGGTGTTCAATGGGCTGCAGAGCTGATGAGTCCAGTCTGATGACCGAGGGGGAGGTGTTTATTTCAGCTCCATCTGAAGCGTTCGGCTTGGAGGCAGAGGTGTAATGCTGCACACTAGGTGGTAAGGATCAAGCTTAGTCACCAGATGATATCAGCTGTACACATAGGCAGCTTGGAGAACGCTGCACTGCCTGCAGTGCCGCTTGTCCGAGCGGCTGTGGATCACATGAGAGGCTTGTCACGTGGAAGGCTGTGAAGGGGAAGGTTGCTATGCCGACTCTCCTGCTTACATGTTTCGCGCTCCTGCGCTTTGTCAAAGCTGGAGCGGCATACAGCAACCAGAAAGATAAAGGCATCGGGTAGTGTGTAGGGGCGGGGACTGTCGAAGTCTCTCAGGTTAACCCCTAATGTGTCACTAAGCCTCCTGCAGTTAAAACCTTATTAGACAGGGGTCTGTGTCAGTGAAAGAACTGTTAGAAAACATCTAATAGGAAATGTGGATTGAAACATATGGTTGACACAGTGGTGTAGTGGTTAGCACTCTCACCTAGCAGCAAGCAGGACGCTGGTTCGATTCCCAACCACGCCACCACCCGCCTGGAGCTTGTATGTTCTCCCTGTGCCTGTGTGGGTTTCCATGGGGATATTAAAGGATATAAATTCTGCTGCTTCTCCTAAGTACGGGGATACCACATATGTGGGACTTTTTGGGAGCCTAGCCGCGTACGAGGCCCCGAAAACCAAGCACCGCCTTCAGGCTTTCAAAAGCCCCGTACACACGGGCGGACTTTTCGAGGGAAAAAGTCTGACAGACTTCCGACGGAGTTCTGGCGGAGTTCCGACAGAGTTCTGGCGGACTTTTCGACCGAACGGACTTGGCCACACACAATCACACCAAACTCCGACGGAGTCGAACGGGATGACGTACGACCCGACTCGAATAAGGAAGTTCATAGCCAGTAGCCAATAGCTGCCCTAGCGTCGGTTTTAGTCCGTCGGAGTAGCATACACACGAGCGGAGTTTTCGAAGGGGACCGAGTCCGGCGGAGTTCCTTCGGGAAAATTTGAAGCATGCTTCATTTCTAAAGTCCGTCAGACTTTGGCGAATCAAAAGTCCGTTGCAGCCCACACACGATCGGATAGTCTGACGGACTCGGTTCAGATGGAGCTGAAATAAACACCTCCCCCTCGGTCATCAGACTGGACTCATCAGCTCTGCAGCCCATTGAACACCTATGAAGTGAGTGTCCCTAGGAACGTTGTTCCATTCGTTTACACTGACTTTTTGGGTTCTTTCAGATGATTGATTGCATTCATTAGGCATTCGAAAGCTGTGCACATTGGTCTTTGGTTTTGACCTTTCCAAAGTTATAATTGAGAGATCTGAGGAGCTTTTCATTATCAAACATCTGTCCGTTTTATGATTGGTGTTTTTTATGTGTTTGAGATCCTGCAGGGATCAGATGTCTGTGTTTTATTTTTTACATTTAATAAATGACATTTTAAAGTCTTTTTCACATCAATCTACTAGTCCCTTTGATGCGCTGTTTTTGATCGTTTATTCCTGTGTAAATGACACTGGCAGTGAAGGGGTTAAGTGTTCCTAGGGGTGTGTTACTAACTGTGGGGGGGGGTTGGGCTTTCATTTAGTGAACACTGATCCCTGCTCCAATCACATGGAGCAGAGATCAGCGTCACTAGTTGCTAGGCAGAATGGAGAAATGCTGTTTACACTGCATTTCCTCCATTCAGCCGTCCCGTGAGACGATCGTGGGTATGCCCACGGCGATCGAGTCCGCGGGACCCGCGACCAGACTCACGGGGGTCCCGACCGGCACGGCAGGGCGGCATTGAAGATTGGACATACCTGTATGCCAGTATGCCTGCCCGTGTCATTCTGCCGACGTACATCAGCGTGCGCTGGTCGGGAACCGGTTAGGGCAATAAAACATTTTTTCTATGTTTTGGTTACTGGTAATTTAACAGTGTAGGCTTTTAAGTAAATTTAGTCAGCTCCTCTGTGATCGGTGGAGCAGGAGTTGATTGTTCAGGTCAGGGATTGATTGTTCAGGTCTGCTCGGTGAATCTCGGTGAATCTCAGGCTGCTGCTCTGATTGCTTGCAACTGTATTCTAGAGGATTCTAGGACTATAGTATGAGGAAGAGCAGACAATGCATCCTGAATATTTAAGGAAATCCAGCCAGTCCCTGGGGAGGTGTACCCAGTTCTTGGTGGGAGAGCCCATAAATAGCCTGAGGCAACAGGAGAGAGTTCCTGAGTCCAGTACTGCTGGAGGAGATCTATGTGCAGGGGCTCTGCCCCTGGGGCATGATTATTGGAGGTGCCACCTAGAAGGCATCAGGGTCCCAGCTTCAGTTTCAGCTGGGGGGGGGGGGAATTTTTGCAAAGCCTACTCCTGGAGATCACTTGGGTCTGGAGTAGCTCACTGGAGAGTATAAGAAGGAAGTTGTGGGGAAAATTGTCCAGCTGTCCTATTGTAGTGTGAGTCCATATCTCCCTCACTGGAGAGCACCCGTTGGATATATGGAGGAGGCAACAAATGATCCTGTGGCTTTGTGAATAAATATCCCTGGGGGTGGAAGTTAGTGACTGTGTGCAGCTTTTGGCCTTTCTTGGGAGAAAGGTCCTAGTCAACTGTCAGCATTAGAAATTCTGTAGGGTATTTTTGTGCAGCTGAGGAAGAGAGAGAGAAGAGTCCTCAAAATGTGCAGTTCACCAGCTGTGGGGTATCTCATTCTCCCTGTACCCCATCCAAGTTCACTTTTACAAAAGAAACCCTAAAAGGACACCCCTAGACTGTTCCTTTGAGCCAGAAGAGAGAGGAAATGCCGTATGCCTGCCTGTGTGCACGCACGGCCAGGAGAATAACCAACTTCACCAATGGTTCTGCGCTACATACTGTGTACCTTTATTGTTTTTAAAATAGTCTTATGATAAATAAAACATTTTTGTGATTATATCTTGTTGTGTATATATATAATGATTTCTTCACCAGATTCCAAGATCTCAGTGTTCGGAAACATGTCTGCCGGGTAGTAGAAAGATGCCAAAGTCTGGAATTCAGAGCTTCTGCTGCTATGCCTGTGCACCCTGTTCAGATGGTGAAATGTCCAACATCTCCGGTATATTTATAGAATATTCTTGGTGATTTTATAAAGATGCTTCACAAGTGGGATATTTTTCTACTCATCACTACAATTGATTGTATAAAACAAATTAGCTTTGGCAGGGCCGCCATCAGGTGGGTACAGCTGTTACAACTGTAAGGGGCCCAGGGGCCTGAGAGGCCCACAGGGCCAGAAGAAGGCAGGACAGGTGAAGGGGAGCCATGCGGTGCTCTACAGAAACAATTTCACAGTGCCTGCTGCTCTCTGTGGCATTGAGCTCAGACATCAAGCCCTTTACTGCCACCTCTGGCAATTATGTGCATATGCACCCCTCATGTGATCTGCTTGTACTATGCTTCTCAGCAACATGTCTTTGTGAAAATGTGCTGGGACTAGGTAGAAAGACCTTCTTTACAAGTAGGGGCTGTGAAGGAAAGGGGGGGAGCTGGCATACATACAGGTGGGGGGTGGGGCTGACATATAAACAGGTGTGAGGGGGCTGGCAAATATACAGGTGTGTGGGGGGGGCTGATAAATATACAGGTGTGAGGAGGGGCTAAGTGCATACTAGTGAGGTGGCTGGTGTACGGATTCGGTAGGATGGCTTGTGGGCAAGCCCTGGGAAATGGTGGTCAGGCTCGTGGGGACGGGGGCAGGTCTAAAGCTGTGTAAGGGGCCCAAAAAATTTTGATGGCTGCCCTGAGCTTTGAGCTTGTGTTGGTGGCCTCAGATTGACACCACTTTGAGAGTCTTCTGGGGGTCATTCGGAATACACTGACAGGAGCATTGGAACGGCGGTTGACCTCTTTCTGATCTGCAATTGACCTGCCTTAATTGAGTTTTATATTCCCATAGTTGTGTATGGTAATGCAAAACCAGCTCATGACCTGCTTCCAGATTGGCCGGGAGGAGGATCAGTGTGAGAATAGCGAATATTCATTCGTTATTCTCACACAACTGGGTGGACTTTTGGAGTAATGCGCTGTGCCCCAAGCCGACCCTATTTTGAAGCCTATTAGAGCCTCTGGTTCTAAGCATGTGCTTCAAAAAACACCCCTCGCATTGGAATCCATGCGCCCGGTGCTTTGCATGTAGATTAAGGGGCCGGAAGGATGGAGAGGGAGCGCGGGGCCTGTGCGCCCCAATGGACGGGCTGCCACTGCACTCCAGTGGATTGATAGTAGAATGAAGTTGATGATTATGCACTTTGTGACAGACCTAGCTGGGACACAGGCTTCTTGAGAGGACTGAATGTGAGCCTCTTGCCGACTGATTATGGGCCCTGGATTTTAAGGGGCACAGGGTGAATGAGAACCCCATTATAATCTGTGCTAGTCAGATTTAATTCTGTATATATGTATATATAATGTGTGCTGTCTCATGCTGTTGGGACACACACTGTCAGATGCTAATGTCATGAACTCCAGCCACCTGTCTGTTGGATTGTATAATGTAAATGAGTCTAGTCTGACTTGTAATCGTATTCCACACATTGTTGTTTGGACTAATTAACCCTGTGTTGATGTTTATGGTAATGTTTATTCAATTGTTAGTGAGCTAGGAGCCGAAAAGTCTTATCCCTCAGTCAACTAGTCTGAGTGTTGATTTAGATAATTAGCTAAGGTTAATTCTGTTTCTGGCTACAGTTGTATTGTTAGAATAAATGATCGGGGGGGGGGGGAAACTCCCCTTCTACTGTATTATAAATACTTGTCATTTTGGTTCTAATAAAGGAGTCCATGTTGAGCAGCTAAGCAAGTGTCGTCTTTTTTTGGGGTGGAAGCAGTTGGAATATCTGATTGAAGTCAGATTGGAGGAAGCGGGATATACTGACGGCAGCACTCAATCGGAGTGTGGGATCGGTTCCGTCACATTGGTGGCAAGCAGTGGGTTACTTCCTGCAGTCTGAGACATCCAAACCTCCACTGGAATCCAAGATCAGGATAGCAGACTTAAGTCACCCCAGCGGAGATATGGACCTGGCATCAGAGTTCCTGGGGGGTTCTGTGGATCGTCCTTTCAGCATACACCAGGACTGTGTCTGAGGATGAATACCTGGAGCTCAGGCAGCGGATTTGGGTGGAGCTCTGGATTGGAGCCCTCCAGCTCGCTGGTATAAAACAAGGCAAGTGCTTTCCAAACGAAGAGCAATGGGCCAGTGACCAATAGGCATTGCGGATAGCATTCCTGGGAGAGCAGCCCCAGGAGCAATGGGTGACTGAGTTGGACAGGCTGGTCCAGCAGGAGATAGAGCTGGACAATCATTATTGGGCTCTGCAATCGCACACAGAGCAGGGATATTTAGGGGAGACAACAGAATACTCTCCGGAGGGATATGACTTAGGAGGCCCTGGATTGCTGTGTGAGAGCCTTACAGATCGATTTGTGTTTGGCAATAAAGGGGAAACTACCCTTGAGGACCTGCGAGAATATAGAGAGGCTATGCTCGGTCTTGCAGGGGTCTCAGAGCTTAAACCTGATCTGGACCATTTGTTAAGGAAGGAACAGCATCTGGAAAGGGCATACAGAAAACTGCTAGAACACGTTCAGCAGCATGCCAGAGAATCAGCAGTGGAAACTCCGGAGATTGTTGTCCCCAAACCTGAAGTGCTGACAACAGGGCCAAGTTCTGCTAACCACTGCTCAGCACCGATAGCATCTTCTGGGTTCCATGGACAGGAGATGGTGAAACTCTATCCCCAGACACCAGTTGCAGTGACAGGGGATTTGATAGACTTTTATGCTGAGGAAAAAGAACCTGATGAGCCTCCAGCAGAAGAGCTGGTATTATGCCAAACTTCACTGTGCTCTGCCCAGCACCAACAGCAGTATCTGTGGAGTTGCAAGGAACTTCCCCAGATGAAGCGCTGGTCACCGGCCAGAAGGCCGAAGACCTCTGCCCCACACCTATGGCAGTTCCAGAGGCTCCGGGTGAGAAGGTAGCGATCACTTCCCAGCAGCAGATACAGGGGAGAAGGGAGAGAAGGTGTTGTTTGTCCCTCCTCAACCGTTGGCCAGGGTGGAGAAAGCTGTCTTTCCTCCCAGCAAAGATCTGTGCACCTGGGAGACAGTGCCACAGACATGTCATTCCAGCAGTCAGATGAGTGAACGGAAAGGGAAGCAGCCAGCTCACCTCCCCAATGGCAGCTACACAGTTTGGGAATGGAGGAATCCAGCCTCTTGCCCCAAAAGTTAGCCGAAGCGGATGATGTGGAGCCCCCAGCAGAAGAGCTGGCAACAGGGCAGAGTGCTATCAAACTCTGCCCAGCACCAGCAACAACTGCAGAGTTCCAGGAAGCTGGGGTAGTCAGCCTCTCTCCCCAACAGTTAGCTGGAGCAGATGATGTAGAGAAGCTCCTACACCCCGCTGAACTGCTGGCAACGGAACAGAGCGCTGCTGGCCTCTGCCCACAACAAACAGAGGACAGATTTCCTGTAAAGGTGGATGGGACTTCAGTCTCCACCTGTATACCCCGGGGATTCTGGGCAGTTGGCCCAGATGCCCAACAGCATGGTGGACTGAGCCCAACCACCCTGTCTTCTCTCCAGTGGCTGAAAGGCCTCCAGGAAGAAGGGGCGGTCCACACCTCTCCCCAGCATCAGGCATGTTCTCTGAGAGAGGCAGAGGTTGGCTGGGTGAGGAATACTCTGTTTGGGACAATTTGTTTGGGGTACTGTGTGGATACCAACATTAGAGGACTGGAACCCCTGACTAACTTCGGAGTCAACCCGTCTGGGGTCTCCTCCTGTGTTAGTCTCCTTCCGAAAGGGGAGATATGTGACAGACCTAGCCGGGACACAGGCTTTTTGAGAGGACTGAATGCGAGCCTCTTGCTGACTGATTATGGGCCCTGGATTTTAAGTGGCACAGGGTGAATGAGAACGCCGTTATAATCTGTGCTAGTCAGATTCAATGCTATATATATGTATATATAATGTGTGTTGTCTCATGCTGTTGGGACACACACTGTCAGATGCTAATGTCATGAACTCCAGCCACCTGTCTGTTGGCTTGTATAATGTAAATGAGTCTAGTCTGGCTTGTAATAGTATTCCACACATTTTTGTTTGGGCTAATTAACCCTGTGTTGATGTTTATAGTAATGTTTGTTGAATTGTTAGTGAGCTAGGAGCTGAAAAGTCTTATCCCTCAGTCAACTAGTCTGAGTGTTGATTTAGATCATTAGCTCAGGTTAATTCTGTTTCTGGCTACATTTGTATTGTTAGAATAAATGATCGGGGGGGGGGGGCTCCCCTTCTACTGTATTATAAATACTTGTCATTTTGGTTCTACTAAAGGAGACCATGTTGAGCAGCTAAGCAAGTGTCGTCTTGTTTTGGGCTTGTAGGCGGTTGGAATATCTGATTGAAGTCAGATTGGAGGAAGCGGGATATACTGATGGAAGCACTCAATCGGAGTGTGGGATCGGTTCCGTCACACACTTGTTGAGGTGTTAGCGCCTGGCACCTGTGTTTCTTCCATTGTTGACATTCTGAAACAGTCATACTTTTGCTAGTGTAAGGCAGGCCATACATGGGCCGAATTTCTGAAGAATTTTCATTCGAACATCTTATCTAAGTATTTTCTTTCGAATTTTCCACCATTAGTGGGCTGCAGAAACAGCCAATTTCCATGCGGCCATCGAATTTGAGTAATTGAGCATGATGGAAATTTTGTGAAAAACAAACGATCTTCTAATTGATGGTGGAAGAATCGTGCGAGAAATGTAAAAAATGTAAAAAAAAAATCCCAGAAATAAAAGATTCCCAGCCACAACAATTATTTTCTGTAACAACATGAGGTGAAATTGAAGGCTTGGTTGGCCGAGTTTCGAAATCAATGGTGGCGCCATCGGATCACAAAACGCACAAAATTTCTGTTTTTCACAAGAAAATTCTTTTGAAATTCGACCCGTGTATGGCTAGCCTAAATTGTTGAGAAGAGAAAATACTTAAGGCCAAATCTTTCTTTTTTAGTTTGTGATGAAGTGTAGGATGGTTAAAAGCTCTGTTGAAATGTATCATGTGGCTGATGTTCAACAGGTGATGACTAGTTAATGACAAGTCAACAAACCTTTACATCTAATGCAGAGTTTTCCGACCACGGTTCCACGGACCCCTAGGGTTCCTCCAGAGATAATTCTTTCCAATGACCTCAAGTGTAAGGAACATTCTTCCCACTGACCACCAATGTAAGGAACATTCTTCCCACTGATCACCAATGTAAGGAACATTCTTCTCACTGATCACCAATGTAAGGAACATTCTTCTCACTGATCACCAATGTAAGGGACATTCTTCCCTCTGATCACCAATGTAAGGAACATTCTTCTCACTGATCACCAATGTAAGGGACATTCTTCCCTCTGATCACCAATGTAAGGAACATTCTTCTCACTGATCACCAATGTAAGGAACATTCTTCTCACTGATCACCAATGTAAGGAACATTCTTCTCACTGATCACCAATGTAAGGAACATTCTTCTCACTGATCACCAATGTAAGGGACATTCTTCCCTCTGATCACCAATGTAAGGAACATTCTTCTCACTGATCACCAATGTAAGGAACATTCTTCCCACTGATCACCAATGTAAGGAACATTCTTCTCACTGATCACCAATGTAAGGACCATTCTTCTCACTGATCACCAATGTAAGGAACATTCTTCTCACTGATCACCAATGTAAGGAACATTCTTCTCACTGATCACCAATGTAAGGAACATTCTTCTCACTGATCACCAATGTAAGGACCATTCTTCCCACTGATCACCAATGTAAGGAACATTCTTCTCACTGATCACCAATGTAAGGAACATTCTTCTCACTGATCACCAATGTAAGGAACATTCTTCTCACTGATCACCAATGTAAGGAACATTCTTCTCACTGATCACCAATGTAAGGAACATTCTTCTCACTGATCACCAATGTAAGGAACATTCTTCTCACTGATCACCAATGTAAGGAACATTCTTCCCACTGATCACTAATGTAAGGAACATTCTTCTCACTGACCACCAATGTAAGGAACGTTCTTCTCACTGATCACCAATGTAAGGAACGTTCTTCTCACTGATCACCAATGTAAGGAACATTCTTCTCACTAACCAAGAGGCTGGTCTAATGCAACAGCAAAAGTTCTGAAAAAATGTGCATGAAAATGTGAATCTCACATCAAAAATGATGTAGCATTTAAACCACACTATTGCAAGTTTGTTTTTTACTTATTTGTTTTTCAGATAGTGAAAAATGCTACACATGCTCAGATCTTGAGTGGCCAAATGAAATGAAGAACTTTTGTATCCCTAAACTAGAAGACTTTCTCTCCTATGAAAATGAAACAGTAACGGTGGTGGTGATATCGGTGACTGGCCTGTGCTGTGTGAAAACCGTTTTGATATTTGCAGTTTTTATTTTTTTCCATCACACGCCGGTTGTAAAAGCCAATAATAAAAGCCTCAGCTTTGTTCTTCTGGCCTCCATCTTTTTGGGATTCCTCTGTGTGTTCCTCTTCCTGGGTCAGCCTGTGGACCTAACCTGCCAACTGCGCCAAATATCATTTGGAATCCTCTTCACGGTGGCGATCTCTTGTGTGTTGGCCAAGACGTTCCTGGTTTGCATCGCTTTTAAAGCCACCACACCCGGAAGTGTGTTCAGAAAACTGGTTGGGGGAAGCTTTCCCAAATCCGTGGTCTTCCTTTGTACCTCTGTTCAGGTTATAATCTGTGTTAGTTGGTTGTCCATCTCTCCTCCCTTCCCGGAATTGGACACACACTCCTACCAGGAGAAGATCATCATTCAGTGTAATGAAGGGTCAGTTATCGGGTTCTACTCTGTCCTGGGATATATGGGGATCCTGGCTGCTGTCAGTTTTATTATAGCTTTTTTTGCCAGGACATTACCGGACAGTTATAATGAAGCCAAATACATCACCTTCAGCATGCTGGTGTTCTGCAGTGTCTGGATTGCCATGATCCCGGCCTATCTGAGCACCAAAGGGAAATACACGGTGGCTGTGGAGATATTCGCCATACTGGTCTCTAATGTTGGACTGTTAGGTTGTATATTCTTTCCAAAATGTTACATATTTTTATGCCGCCCAAAACTTGATAATAAAATATATTTGCTGGAGAGAAAATCAGCATTTGGCATCACCATAAAGTAGACATGTGCAGAACGTAAAAATACGTTTCATTTCGTTTTGTTTCGATTCGTTATTTACATAAATTTGTTAAATTTGTTTTATTAATTTTAAGAATTCCTTTCATTTATTCGTATTGCAATCAATTTAAATTTTCTGAATTTGAATCAATTCGAATTCCAATTGAATTCGAATTCCATTCGAATTCAAATCAAATTGCATTTGAAATTAGAATTTTGGATGATGGTTATAATCTTCCTATTCCATTCTATTCTATTGTTTTTATATGCTATTCTTTTATTTTCTATTCTATTCTTTTATTTTCTATTATATTCTATTCTTTTTTATTCTATTTAATATTGAAATTAGAATTTCGGAAAACAGTTATATTGTTATTATATATTTCCATTCTTTTCTTTTCAATTTTTTTATTCTATTATTTTCTATTCTATAATTTTATTTTCTATTCTATTATTTTCTATTTGTTTATTCTCTTCTATTCTTTTCAACTCTATTCTATTATTTTCTATTCTTTTCTATTCAAATTCAAATTTATTCCATTCAAAATTCAAAGTTCAGAAGATGGTTATATTCTTTTTTCTTTTATTTTGTTCTGTTTTACTCTATTATATTCTATTTTTTTATTTTCTGCTATATTCTTTTCTTTTCTATCATTTAATTTTCTATTCTATTATTTTCTAGTTGTTTATTCTATTCTTTTCAACTCTATTATTTTATTTTCTATTCTCTTCAATTTTATTCTATTCATTTCTATTCAAATTTATTCCATTCAAAGTTCAGAAGATGGTTATATTCTTTTTATTCTATTCTATTCTTTTTTCTTCTATTCTCTTCTATGTGTTTCTATTCTATGCTATTCTATTCTGTTCTTTTATTTTCTATTCTATTTTGTTCTGTTTTACTCTTTATATAATATCATATTCTTTTATTTTCTGTTATATTCTTTTATATTATATATTTTTTTCTAATCTATTCCTTTATTTTTATATTTTATTTTTATTATTTATTTATTATTTTTATATATATATATATATTTATTATTTATTATTTTATTTTTATTTTCCATTCTATTTTATTTTCTTCGTAAATTGGAAAACAAATCAAAAAAAGTATTCTAATTTGAAAACTGTTTGAAATTGATTCTAAAATTATTCGAATCAATTCAAATTCAAATTAAGTTCTGAATTTTTTTTTTTTGTAATTTCGGATTAATTTAAATAAGTTCAGAAGATGGTTATATTCTTTTTATTGTATTCTGTTCTTTTTTTTATTCTATTCTCTTCTATGTGTTTCTATTCTATGCTATTCTATTCTGTTCTTTTATCTTCTATTCTATTTTGTTCTGTTTTACTCTTTACATTATATCATATTCTTTTATTTTCTGTTATATTCTTTTATATTATATATTTTTTTCTAATCTATTCCTTTATTTTTATATTTTATTTTTATTATGTATTTATTATATATATATATATATATATATATATATATATATATATATATATATATATATATATATATATATATATATATATATATATATATATATATATATATATATATATATATAAAATAAATAAATAATAAAAATAAAATATAAAAATAAAGGAATAGATTAGAAAAAAATATAATATAAAAGAATAATATAATATATATAATATAAAAGAATATAACAGAAAATAAAAGAATATGATATTATATAAAGAGTAAAGCAGAACAAAATAGAATTTTATTTTCCATTCTATTTTATTTTCTTTGTAAATTAGAAAACAAATCAAAAAACTATTCTAATTTGAAAACTGTTTGAAATTGATTCTAAAATGATTCGAATAAATTCAAATTAAGTTCTGAATTTTTTTTTTTTTTTGTTATTTCGGATTCATTTAAATGTGTTACTATTGTATTTTCAGAAAATTCTGAGCCATCCAAATTTCTAAAAAAAAAATTTGTCCGAATTTTAATTCGGAAACGAAACTAACTGGTCATGTCTAACATAAAGTCTAGATAAAAGTAACAAATTCAAATAATAATAATAAGGAAGCAATAAATAAAATAAATAAAATAACACGCTACATCTCCAGTTATAGTTGATTAACCCCTTCATGCTTGGATTGGGAAGAGCAATTTTTATATGAAAAGGAAATCTTCTGTATGCCTGTTGTCTTTCTTTTTTCTATAATCTACTTAATAGTCACCAATTATTGTAACTATTATAATAAAAAAAAATAAAAAATATGTGACCAACCCATGTGACATATACCATGTGACACCGCCCCATTGTCACTATATAAGTGGCAGCGGAGCGTGTCCCTGGCATTCCGGCCGGAGAGCTCGTCGAGTCAACATCTCCAGGAGAAGAAGAAGAAGAAGAACAAGAAGAACAAGAACGGAAGGCGGCGGCGGCGGCGGCGACAGCGGCGACAGAAGACCGGGCCACCGCCTGTAAAAGAGCTACAAGAAGGCGCGGTGGCCCGGCAGAAGAACCGAAGGCGGCGACAGAAGAACGGAAGGCAGCGGCGGCAGAAGACCGGGCCACCGCCTGTAAAAGAGCTATAAGAAGGCGCGGTGGCCCGGCAGAAGAACCGAAGAGGGGGACAAGACCCCCGAAGACGGAAGACCCCCGGAGCTGTGCAATAAAATATTTTTTCCCTGTGTTGTGTTTTTTTTTTGTACTTTATTTCACAGGTGAATGGGTAGGGGTACATTGTACCCCATACTCATTCACATAGGGTGGGGGGCCGGTATCCGGGGGCCCCCTTATTAAAGGGGGCTCCCGGATTCCGATAAGCCCCCCGCCCGCAGACCCCGACAACCAACGGCCAGGGTTGTCGGGAAGAGGCCCTTGTCCTCATCAACATGGGGACAAGGTGCTTTGGGGTGGGGGGGGCCGCGCGGCCCCCCCTTCCCCAAGGCACCCCCCATGTTGAGGGCACGCGGCCTGGTACGGCTCAGGAGGGGGGGCGCGCTCGCTCGCCCCCCTTTCCTGGCCGGCCGGGTAGCGTGCTCGGACAAGGGTCTGGTGTGGACTTTGGGGGAACCCCCACGCCGATTTTTTTCGGCGTTGGGGTTCCCCTTTAAGCCCATTCCAGGCGGCGGAGCCCGCGACGTCTCCTTCCCGGGCCCCGCCTACCTGTACACGCGCTCGAAATGGGCGGACTTTCCGAGCGGGAACAGTTTGCTCATTTCGAAAGTGGCCTACACACGGGCGGACTGTTCGCTCAAACACAGTTTCAGCGGACAGTTTTTCGGAATTTCCGAAAGACTTTGTCCGTCCAACTGTCCGCTGAAACTGTCCGCTGAAAGCCCACACACGGGCGGACTGTCCGCCCAAACACTGTTCAGCGGACAAGGTTGGGCGAACAGTCCGCCCGTGTGTACGCGGCCTTAAACTTCAAGGCACAAGGAAATTTAAACTAGGATAGTTGGCAAGTATAAGGGAGCTACTTTGGGCCCCACAACAATGACAGGTGCCCAGGGCAGCTGCCCCTTTTGCCCTGCCTTAAAGACGGCTCTGCTTGTAACAAGCGGCTGTGTCCGCAACTGTTGATCTTTTCTCTGTTATGTATTTAAAAAATTTCAGTAAAATGTTATAAAATAAAAAAAGGAAATATAATAATAATAACCTTCTTCTTCTTCTTCTTCTTCTTCTTCTTATTATTATTATTATTATTATTAACACTACTAATAGTAATATATATATTTTTTATACAATTATTACATTACATTTTTTTTTTTTTCAAAATAATGTTAAAATAAAACTGGTTTCAAGGGCTTCTACATTATTTGATATCTCTATTAAGAAGTGAATGCACTATAAATTAATTTATTTAGCTGGATCTAACAATAAAATGTTACATTGAATGATGAGATTTAATATGTTAACTTGTCTCTGTCAGTCTACAGATACTAAAAATCATTGTTCAGTCAATAATCCCTAAGGGAACTTGAAAGCAACATGAACTTGAAAGACCTCTTAGAAATTCAACTGCTTTCTCTTGTGACTTTCTTTTACCTGTAATTAAATTTATTTCAGCATTCAAACCTATGATTATTTTCCATGCAACCTGGTGAGATTTCACTTATCATTGAATATCTTACAGCCTCAAAAGAATACACAAGAATAAATGTAAAGAACATCGATAGCCAGTTTCAAGTTAACTCCGTGTCTGCTTGAAAATTAATCTTAGTGGTGAAATAGTTTATGCAAAATAAATATTTTGTACCTTTTAAAGTGCTTTAGTTCCTAATATTTGAAAAAAAATATATAAACTTATTTAGAAAGCGGTGGCCAACATATTTTCTAAAATTTTGTAATAAATATTTCCCATTTTCCCTATATATTGCGACTTTTGGGACAGCCTGTATTCTGGTGCCATAGGAACACACAATTGTCTTTTGACTCTCACCCAATAATATCCTTGGCTCAATCTTGTCTTGTTTCCACAATTCTCACATTCTTATCCTCCATCTTCATTTAGAAACAAAAAAAAAGTTTTTAAAATCCTATTCCAAAATGTTTTCCTTTTCTTTCATCTTTTTTGGTATTTGTAAACTTTTTAACCACTTGCTTACTGGGCACTTAAACCCCCCTCCTGCCCAGACCAATTTTCAGCTTTCAGCGCTGATGCACTTTGAATGACAATTACGCGGTCATACAACACTGTACACAAATGAAATTTTTATCATTTTTTTCCCACAAATAGAGCTTTCTTTTGGTGGTATTTAATTACAGCTGGGAGTTTTATATTTTGCTAAACAAACAAAAAAAATGCAAAAAATAAATAAAATAAAAATCATGTTTAATAGTTTGTTATAAAATTTTGCAAACAGGTCATTTTTCTCCTTCATTGAAGTGCGCTGATGAGGCGGCACTGATAGGCTGCATTGGTGGGCACTGATAGGCAAAGTTAAGGCGGCACTAATAGGCACAGATAAGGTGGCACCGATAGGCACAGATAAGGCAGTACTGATGGGCACAGATAAGGCGGCACTGATGGGCAAAGATGGGCACAGATAAGATGGCACGGATGGGTGGCACGGATGGGTGGCACTAAGTGGGCACTGATAGGTACCACTGATAGATGGGACTGATGGGCACTGATAGGTGGCACTGATAGGTGGCTCTGATAGGTGGCACTGCTGGGCACTGATGGGCGGCACTGATGGGCACTGGTAGCTGACACTGATGGGCATGGATATGTGGCACTGGGGTGCAGCACCGTTGTTGAGGCAGATTGTGGGCACTGATGGGTGGCACTGTGGGCACTGATGGGTGGCACTGTGGGCACTGCTGGGTGGCACTGACGGGGGGCACTTATTTTTTAATGAGGTGGCACTGGCAGGGGGCAGGTGGGCACTGGCAGGGCTGGCCGTGATCGGCTCTTTTTTTTCTCCTCACGCTGTCAGCGCGAGGAGAAATAATAGCCGATTACCGGCTCCGTTTTATCACATGATCAGCTGTCATTGGCTGACAGCTGATCACTTGGTAAGGGGGTCGGGATCGACCCCTTGCTCGGATCAGTGATCAGGCGAGTCTTATAGACTCGCCGATCACAGAGTGCGCCGCGCGTGCCCCTCAGGGGGCGCGCAGGCCGCTCGTGCACGGGACGACGTCAATAGACGTAGTCCCAACAAAGGAGGTCCGCGCTGTAGCCGCCATTCGGCTATAGCGCGGGTCTCAAGTGGTTAAACATGCATGAAATGTATGTAATATGTGTATGAAATGTAAAATTGTAAAATACAGTGAGAAAAATACAGTTTGGAGCAAGAAGAATGTGGGCTATGACCCTAAGATCACTTTCCCTACAGTCAAGCACAAAGGTGGAAACATGATGCTTTGGGGCTATTTCTCTGCCATACGTACAGGTCAACTTTGCTGCATTGAGGGGCCAATGGATGGGGCCATGTATTGTAAAAATCTTGAGTGAGAACCTTCTTCCCTCAGCCAGCACACTGAAGATGGGTCTTCCAGCATGGCAATGACCCAAAACACATGGCCAAGGCAACAAAGGAGTGGCTCAAGAAGAAGCACATTAAGGTCACTGAGTGGCCTAGCCAGTCTCCAGACCTTACGCCCATAGAAAATGAATGGAGGGAGCTGAAACTTTGAGTTGCCAAGCATCAGCTAAGAAACCTTAAGGATTTCGAGAAGATCTGTAAAGAAGAGTGGAACAAAATCCCTCCTGAGATGTGGGCAAACCTGGTCACCAACTACAAGAAGCATCTCATCTCTGTGCTTACCAACAAGGGTTTCTTCATCAAGTCATGTTTTGCGTGGGGATCAAATACTTATTTTACTCACTGAACTGAAACTTAATCTTTAACATTTGTGTTGTGTTTTTTCTAGATTTTGGTTGATATTCTGTCACTATCATTTAACCACTTTCAGACTGGACCAATTTGCTGGTCAAAGACCAGACCACTTTTTGCGATTCGGCACTGCGTCGCTTTAACTGACAATTGCGCGGTCGTGCGACGTGGCTCCCAAACAAAATCTACGTCCTTTTTTTCCCACAAATAGAGCTTTCTTTTGGTGGTATTTGATCACCCCTGCAGTTTTTATTTTTTGCGCTATAAACAAAAATACAGCGACAATTTTGAAAAAAACGCATTATTTTTTACTTTTTGTAATAATAAATATCCCCCAAAAATATATAAAAAAACATTTTTTTCCCTCAGTTTAGGCCGATACGTATTCTTCTACATATTTTTGGTAAAAAAATCGCAATAAGCGATTATTGATTGGTTTGCGCAAAAGTTATAGCGTTTACAAAATAGGGATAGTTTTATAGCATTTTTATTAATCATTTTTTATTATTTTTTTTACTAGTAATGGCGGCGATCAGCGATTTTTATTGTGACTGCGACATTGTGGGGGACCCATCGGACATTTTTGACACATTTTTGGGACCATTGTCATTTATACAGTAATCACTGCTATATAAATGCAGTGATTCCTGTGTAAATGACACTGGCAGTGAAGGGGTTAACCAGTGGGTGGCAGTGTAGGGGTTAAGTGTTCCTAGGGATGTGTTACTAACTGTGGGGGGGTTGGGCTTTCATTTAGTGAACACTGATCTCTGCTCCAATCACATGGAGCAGAGATCAGCGTCACTAGTTGCTAGGCAGAATGGAGAAATGTTGTTTACAACGGCACTTCTCCATTCGGCCGTCCCGTGAGACGATCGCGGGGTTGCCCGTGGTGATCGAGTCCGCGGTTCCCGCGACCGGACTCACGGGTGTACCAACCAGCGCGGGAGCGTGCCATCGGCGGCGCGCTCCCGATGGCAGGGCGGCAAATTTAAAGGGATGTACATGTACGCCCATTTGCCTGCCCGTGCCATTCTGTCGACGTACATCGGCGTGCGCTGGTCGGCAAGTGGTTAAAATACACCTATGTTTAAAGGGGAAAGCCAGGGACTGCCCCAATCTTGTCCCTGGTGAAAAGAGTAAAATGCACCTCGGTACCCACAAATTAGCAAAGATTTTTTATAACAAATATAACATTTTATTTCTACAAATTAATTGAAAAGTATATTTTTACATGTTCATATATATATATATATATATGAATAAAAATGACAGTTATATCGGTGCATTTGTACTTGTAGGTTCTAGGTAGTGATAAATTATCCCCAATAGATGATGAGGATACCAAATGTAGTATAGCTTGATGTATAGTCCTCTACATCGTGGTGAAAGACTGCTTCTTCAGGAGGAATTTATTTATTATCATTTACAAAATATGAGATCATCACAATAATCTTATATCAAATTCACCATGCAATCAAACATACAGACAAAAACAACAAAAACAAAACAAAAACTAAACTAAACAAAAAAAAAAGGATCAGAAAAGACACCATATCAATAGGGGGTTTGTTGGTTATCGTATTGCTTACTCGGGATAGCCAACAATCCTCAGTAACAAGGCAGGGGCACCAAAAATTATTCCCCCCCCACCGTGGACACGGGGGCGGGGGGCACTCAGGAGCGCACATATCTAAAAGTTACCCAAAATAAAAGGTATTAATACTTCACATGGTACCAATAATTCTCTCTGTGTAATGCAGGACGGCAAGGGAAAAATAAATAATAAGAGAAACAGAAAAATTAACTGGAAAGGGAAAGGAGTGGAGCGGGATATCTTTTGGTGCCCCGCCTTGTTGCTGTGGATTGTTGGCTATTCTGGGTAAGCAATACAATGACCAAAGAACCCCCTAGTTGTATGGTGTCTTTTCAGATCCTGTTTTTTTCCACCTTTTTATGTTATATTTTTTCTGTATGTTCCAAATTAATTTGATATAAGATTATTACAATGATCTATTTTTTTTGCAAATGATAATGATAAGTAAATTCCTCCTGAAGAAGCGATCTTTCACCATGAAACATGTGAAGGATTATACATCAAGAGATACTACATTCAGTTTCCACATCATCTACTGGGGATAATTTATTGCTACCTAGAACCAACAAGTACAAATGCACCGATATAACCATTCTTTTTATTCATATATATGAATCTGTACAATATCATTTTTAATGAATTTGTATAAGTAAAATGTTATATTTTTTACAAAAATCTTTGTTAATTTGTGGGTACCGAGATAGTCCATTTTTCCCCTTTTCGCCAGGGACATGATTGGGACAGTCCCCGGCTTTCCCCTTTAAACATTACTTCATTGAGGATGATGGTAGCCCCATTTTTAATTTGATATAAGATTATTATGATGAACTATTATTTTGAAAATGATAATTAGTAAATTCCTCCTGAAGAAGCGGCCTTTCACCACGAAACATGTAAAGTACTATACATCAAGTTATACTAGAACAGTGAATTGGAAGTCACCTGACACACACACATGACACACATGGCGTGCCTCTATCCCTATATATAGAATAAAGAGGTACTTGGGACTTTGAGGGAGGCCCACCATGTCAGAAATGAGGACAATATCAATAAATAAATAAAATTACAGTACATGATTTATTATTGCAAAGAAAAACATTGTATCAAATATATAGGTAGTAACTTGACTTACATTGAAATATGCTGCTCATGGCATGCAATACAATATCAAAAAAATATATTTAAGAGGATAAAAATACATAATGAAACCAGGTATCTCTGGACATCTAGTGGCACGCAACGCGTTTCTTGGCATTTCATCCATTCATCAGGAGTGTAATCATGTAATATACTAGAAAGAGAGATAAATGTTGGTTGTTAAATATGCCCTCTAATGAAAAGGGAAGAAATATATATATTCCAACAAGATGGAATATATAACAATCAATATTTTTCTCTCTTTCTAGTATATTACATCATTACACTCCTGATGACTGGCTGAAATGCCAAGAAACTCGTTGAGTGCCACTAGATGTCCAAAGATACCTGGTTTCATTATGTATTTTTATCCTCTTAAATATATATTTTTTGATATTGTATTGCTTGCTATGAGCCACAAATTTCAATGTAAGTCAAGGGACTACCTATATATTTGATACAATGTTTTTCTTATGAATCTGGTATGAATCTTTGCAATAATAAATCAAGTACTGTAATTTTATTTATTTATTGATATTGTCCTCATTACTGACATGGTGGGCCTCCCTGAAAGTCCCAATTACCTCTTTATTTTATATATAGGGATGGAGGCACGCCGTGTGTGTCATGTGTGTGTGTCAGGTCACATCCAATTCACTGTTCAAGTATAACTAGATGTATAATACTTGTACTTTACATGTTTCGTGGTAAAAGGCTGCTTCTTCAGGAGGAATTTACTAATTATCATTTACAAAATAATAGTTCATCATAATAATCTTATATCAAGTTCAAAATAGGGCTTCCATCATCCTCAATTAAGAAATGTTTAAATGCTATGAGCAGTATATTTCAATGTAAGTCAAGGAACTACCTATACATTTGATACAATGTTTTTCTTATGAATCTGGTATGAATCTTTGCAATAATAAATCATGTACTGTAATTTTATTTATTTATTGATATTTGTCCTCATTTCTGACATGGCGGGCCTCCCTCATAGTCCCAAGTACCTCTTTATTCTATATATAGGGATGGAGGCACGCCATGTGTGCGTCAGGTCACATCCAATTCACTGTTCTAGTATAACTTGATGTATAGTACTTTACATGTTTCGTGGTAAAAGGCCACTTCTTCAGGAGGAATTTACTAATTATCATTTACAAAATAATATTTCATCATAATAATCTTATATCAAATTCAAAAAAGGCTACCATCATCCTCAATTAAGAAATGTTTAAATGCTATGAGCAGCATATTTCAATGTAAGTTAAAAGGAGGTGTTGATGTCTCTGGTCTCCTATCAGAGGTGTCAACAGAAGAAGTGTGAGCATGGGGACCATTACAGGGCACATGTAACTTTTTACAAATAGATTGGGATCAAGACATTAATTCATATTAAAATGACACAATTGGTAGAGACGGATGAGGTAATTGCTCGACTAGTTTTGCTTCACAGCTTCTTCAGGACATTACCTATGTCTGGAGATACATTAGTTTAGTATAGCAAGTCATTGAACATTAACAATCACAGTATAGAAATATAGTCATTTTAGTATGGAGACATAGTTAAAATTGTATATATTATTATTATTTATTTCAGCGTGAGAGCACGTTCCTACCTCTCCAGCCCTGTTCCAGCTCCAGGTCAAAGTCAATGGTGTAAAAAAGAGGAGAGAAATTCAAAATAGGGCTACATCATCCTCGATTAAGAAATATTTACATGCTATGAGCAGCATATTTCAATGTAAGTCAAGGGACTACCTATACATTTGATACAATGTTTTTCTTATGAATCTGGTATGAATCTTTGCAATAATAAATCATGTACTGTAATTTTATTTATTTATTGATATTTGTCCTCATTTCTGACATGGCGGGCCTCCCTCAAAGTTCCAAGTACCTCTTTTTTCTATCAAGATATACTACATTCGGTATCCTGATCATCTATTGGGGATAATTAGAGGTTGAAATACTAAACAAAGTGGACTTTATAGGCACACGAGTAATAGATCTAGAAAAACGCTAATAATATTTATCTTGTTTTATTAAAAAAAGGTATAAAAAACTGGGGTACAGTTACTACAAAAATATATAACACAAGAATAAAATGAATTGTTAATATACCCTACGCATAAAGAAAATTACATCACATAATAGCTAGTGTAACCACATTCATGACATTGAACCATATAGGTTCTTGAATTATTGCCTGATGTAAATATCCAATAAATTGTGTCTGTCTAAATCTAGGTCCGGGTATATCAATTTTTTCAGAAGCTCGACATGTTGCGCGTGGAATACGCTTCCTCAGGAGCAGTAATTTTTATAACAATAGGAGACTAATGCCGCGTACACACGATCAGATTGTCCGGCGTACTTAGTCCGCCGAAATGCATTTCAGTGGACAATTCGATCGTGTGTGGGCTTCAGCGGACTTTTCCAGCGTGAAGTCCGGCGGACTAAGAAAGTATTTTTGCACTCCAATCTTCCCGTCGGACTTGGGTTTCAGCAGACAATACGTTCGTCAGTATGCTAGTACGGCGGACTAAGAATGACGCATGCTCAGAAGCAAGTACGAAAAAGGAAGCGATTGGCTACTGGCTATTGAACTTCCTTTTTCTAGTCCCGTCGTACGTGCTGTACATCATCGCGCAAGCGAATGTCGGACTTTCTGTGTGTCCGTGTGTGGCCAAGTCTGTTCGGTAGAAAGTCCGCCAGACTATCCGCCGGATTGTATGTCGGACTAAGTACGCCGGACAATTCGATCGTGTGTACGCGGCATAATAACACACAATAAGTGCCACACAGCCTGAGTTAAATGCACAGGACTTTCAGCATGGGAATAGGCAACAACATAACCTCAAAACAAAGAAGTTGGACTTCAAAAAAACCTCAATAAGAAAGATGTCCGTCAGGATAAGTAATATGTCCTGTCCATATATTAAAGGCAGGCTAGGAGATGGAAAAACCCATCCAAAAGATGAAATGCCTTGTAAGTAAATATCAACGTCACAGCACGGCATTAAGCCATAATAATCCAAATGAGATCGGCAACTGCCTATCTATTGGGTATAATTTATCGTTAACTAGAACCAACAAGTAGTGATGGACGAACGTTTCGCCCGGCGGTCGTTTCGCGGCGAATTTCCGACATTCGCGGTCCGCACGTTCGAACGCCTTTTTCCGTCGTTCGCCGCGGCGGACTTACGTGTTTAATGTATACAAGAACTTTAACCTTTGGTGACACGTTTATCATGTGATACAGGACAGCCAATTGAGACATGACAGCACATGGACACTTGGACATTCCCCCTAACCTATAAATACACCCGATCCGGTGGCCATTTTACATTCTTTCTTCTGTTACGATAGGGACAGGTTCCTGTGTGGAGTAGGGAGAGATAAACCACTAGCTATTTGGTACACAAAAGTTCTTTTCAGGACTGGTATAGGTGTTAGGTGTTGATAGGTTTGCTGTGCTGCTGATTCTTGCAGCAGCCTGAGTGTCTTTTGTTAGTTTAGAGAAAGGGAAAGGACGGTGTATGCTACAGGGACAGCCAGATTAGTCTTTCATCATCATCATCATCATCATTAGCTGTTACTATCAAGGTCCACAAAAGAGCTGTTCCAGTAACCACTAATCGTTCTCTTTTTTTGCCAATTTGTATAGGGACAGGAAGGAAGCAGTGTTGTCAGGCAGTGAGGGTAATTTTAAAGACTTGCTGTTATTATTAGTTCCACAAAGGTTCTTTTCAGGACTGGTATCAGTGGTACAGTAATAGGCTTGTACATGTATAATATTCTTTCTTCCAAATATAGAAAGGATATTATACTTGACTGCTGCCCTTCTGCTGCAGTCTGCTAAACATTCACAACTCACTTGTTCCACAAAAGTTCTTATAAGGACTGGTAACTTGGTATAGGGTGCTACGGTACATAGGCTTGAGTGCGGTACAGTCTGCTGTTCTGTAAGGACCGCTATCGGTCCACAATAGATAGGGTTGACGTGCACCACTGCTGACCGCTGCCCTATACTGCAGCAGTCCTTCAGCGGTATAGGGACTGACGTACAGTCTGCTAATCACTAACACACAACCTGCTTGTTCCACAAAAGTTCTTATAAGGACTGGTAACTTGGTATAGGGTGCTACGGTACATAGGCTTGAGTGCGGTACAGTCTGCTGTTCTGTAAGGACCGCTATCGGTCCACAATAGATAGGGTTGACGTGCACCACTGCTGACCGCTGCCCTATACTGCAGCAGTCCTTCAGCGGTATAGGGACTGACGTACAGTCTGCTAAACACTAATACACAACCTGCTTGGTCCACAAAAGTTCTTATAAGGACTGGTAACTTGGTATAGGGTGCTACGGTACATAGGCTTGAGTGCGGTACAGTCTGCTGTTCTGTAAGGACCGCTATCGGTCCACAATAGATAGGGTTGACGTGCACCACTGCTGACTGCTGCCCTATACTGCAGCAGTCCTTCATCGGTATAGGGACTAAGAGTTTTGTCACAGGGTCATTTAAAAAATGACAGGCAGAGGAAGAGGCAGGCCCTTCCGCAGGGGTGGTAGGGGTAGGGCAGGAGCAACAGGCTTGAGCCAAAGTGGGAAGTTGCAGAAGGTGCGTTCAATTACTTTAAAGGATGCACCAGACTTGGTTGAGTGGCTCGCTCAGCCTTACTCTTCTGCACCCTCCTCATCCTCTCGATCTGCACCCTCTTCTTCACTCTCTGCTATGTGCACCCCCAAAGACACTACCACCAACAACACGACCACCACCACCACCACCACATACCTTCCGCTTGAGTCACTGGAATTATTTTCCGATCCATATCAAGAGGACATTTCTGATGCGCAGCCACTCTTGGTATTGGATCAGGAAGAGGAGGTAGCAACAAGCGCTACTCAGCAGTCTGACGACAGTACCCAGATCAGCCCAAGGAGGAGGTTGGTCCCCGGTGTTGCTGCCTACTCCGAGATCTCTACTTATAGCGGTGGGGAAGGTGACGTTGATGATGACGTGTCTAGTGATGTCACGTGGGTGCCCACAAGAGAGGAAGAGGAGGGGAGTTCAGAGGGAGATATGGACCAGCAGATAGGGAGGAGAAGCAGGAATAACTTACATTGCACAGGAGGGACAAAGCAGACTGCAAATGTATCAGGAGCGAGTCATCGACCATGTACGGTCACATCTGGCGCTCCCAGGACACCGGCACATGGCTCCGCAGTGTGGGCTTTTTTTAACGTGTCCGCTGCTGACAATAGCGTTGCCATCTGCAATCTTTGCAGTCAACGCGTTAGTCGCGGTAAGCCCAATACTCACCTAGGGACGACCGCCTTAAGAAGGCACATGAGCAGCCATCACCGAGCCCAGTGGGAGCAACGGAACACACAAAGCCACACTGCAGGCTCTCACCGTCCAGCCTCGTCTTCTACTTCTCCTTCTCCTCTCTCCTCACAATTGTCCTCCACTCCACCTTCCATCACGCCAAGCTCACATTTTTCTGCAAAAAGGCAGGCTTCCGTGGGCCTAATGTTTGAGCGTAAAAAAATGATGACGCCGGATAACCCTCTTGCCCAACGGTTGGCGGCTGGCTTGTCAGAACTCATAGCCCGCCAACTACTGCCATATAAACTGGTGGACTCGGAGGCCTTTCGCAAATTTGTGGCCATTGGAACACCACAATGGAAGGTCCCAGGAAGGAAGTATTTCTCAGAGAAGGGCATCCCAGAGCTATATGGCCATGTTCAGCGGCAAGTGAATGTATCTCTGGCACACAGTGTCGGTGCCAAGATACATCTGACCACAGACACGTGGTCTAGCAAACACGGGCAGGGAAGGTATATCACTTTTACTGCCCACTGGGTGAACCTTCTGACGGCCGTCAAGCATGTAACCCGTGGCACCCGTGTAGATTTGGTTTTACCGCCACGGATTGCATGCAGGCCTGACTCTTCTTCTCCTCCTCCTACTCCATCCTCCTCCCTCTCCTCCTCAGCTGCCTCCTCCTTTTCCGCTGCTAGCGTCTCTTCCGCTGCACCGCCCAAGCTCCCCAGAACCTATTCCACATGCCAGGTGAGACGTTGCCATGCCGTGCTGCGTCTGTTGTGCCTGGAAGCAAAGAGCCACACTGGCCCGGCACTCCTTTCAGCTTTGCGTTCACAGGCAGATGAGTGGCTAAAACCGCTCAATTTGACAGTTGGTAAAGTGGTGTGTGACAACGGTGCCAATCTGCTTAGCGCATTGAAACAGGGCAAAATCACGCACGTGCCGTGCATGGCACACGTCTTAAACTTGGTCGTGCAGCGATTCCTTGTCAAATACCCTGGGGTCCAGGACATCTTGCGGCAGGCAAGGAAAATCTCGGCCCATTTCAGAAGATCTTACACGGCCATGGCTCGCCTTGCTGACATTCAGCGGCGACACCATCTGCCGGTCAGACGTCTTATTTGCGATTGCCCGACGCGATGGAACTCAACCTTCTATATGCTTGATAGGCTGCTCCAGCAGAAACGTGCAGTTAACGTCTACCTGTATGAACTCTGCGAAAGAAACGGTTCTGGGGAGCTGGGTTTTTTTTCACCGCGCCAGTGGCTGCTCATGCGCGACACATGCAGACTTCTGCGGCCATTTGAGGAGATCACCAAACTGGTCAGTCGCAGCCATGGCGCCATCAGTGACATGGTACCTTATGCCTTCTTTCTGGAGCGTGCATTGCGTCGTGTCATTGATCAGGCTGTGGAGGAGCAGGAGCGGGAAGATGAGGAAGTCGCAATGCTGGATGAATTCCCAGGGGGGGCTACTCTATCTGAGACAAGTCAACAACAGGAGTCTGATGAGGAGTCAGAGGAGGATGGTGCCGGGGCGGATGAGCAGGAGCAAGAAGAGCATGCTTTAAACCTTTCTGGGATCCCTGTTGTGCGAGGATGGGGAGAGGAGAATGAAGAGGACGACATTATCCTGGATGATGAGCAGGAGCCAGGCCACCACACCGCTTCCACTTTAGTGCAAATGGGGGCCTTCATGCTCCAGTGTTTTAATAGGGACCCCCGTATAAAAAGCATGAGGGTCAAGGACCAGTACTGGGTGGCAACGTACTTAGACCCCCGGTACAAACACAAAATGGCGGAAATGTTACCGCCGTCGCAGAGGGCTGTCAGAATGCAGCACTTCCAGGCCTTGCTTCGAGAAATGCTGCATTCTGCTTTTGCGTGCGCTGGCAGAGGAGCAATTCCCACTCCCAGAGAAGGATTTGCGGGTACCAATCCAACAGCGCCTGCAAGAAGAGGCCGGTTTGAAGATGTGTTGGTGACTTCGGATATGAGGTCATTCTTTCAGCCGACCCATCGACAGGTGTCATCCGGATCCAGCATCAGGGAACGCCTAGACCGTCAGGTGTCCGACTACATTGGGTTAACGGCCGATGTGGACGCTCTGAGGAGTGATGAACCCCTAGACTACTGGGTGGGCAGGCTTGACCTCTGGCCAGAGCTTGCCCAATTTGCAATCGAACTGTTGGCTTGCCCCTCATCCAGTGTCCTGTCCGAAAGGACGTTCAGCGCAGCAGGGGGGATTGTGACCGATAAGCGTACTCGCCTAGCTCACGACAGTGTTAACTACCTCACATTTCTAAAAATGAATGAGGCATGGATCTCGGAGGAATTCAACACATGTGACCAGTAGACCATGTATATGTCTATAAACTATTTTTTTAATCAAGCACACAGACCTTCTTAATTCATTTGGCTCACTTCCTTGACCCAAAAAAGCACACCGTACTATATGCCCCTACCCTCCTCTTTGAAGAGGTTGAGCGGTGTCATATTTCTACTGGGGCTGCTTATGATATCCCTGTGCTGTGCTGACTTCCTCCTGGGGGTTCTTATTATGAAGGGATCACACTATCCCTGTGCTGTGCTGACTTCCTCCTGGGGGTTCTTATTATGAGGGGATCACACCATCCCTGTGCTGTGCTGACTTCCTCCTGGGGCTGCTTACGGTGCTGCTGTCAGTGCTGTATGTCACGGTGCTGCTGTCAGCGCTGTATGTCACGGTGCTGCTGTCAGCGCTGTATGTCACGGTGCTGCTGTCAGCGCTGTATGTCACGGTGCTGCTGTCAGCGCTGTATGTCACGGTGCTGCTGTCAGCGCTGTATGTCACGGTGCTGCTGTCAGCGCTGTATGTCACGGTGCTGCTGTCAGCGCTGTATGTCACGGTGCTGCTGTCAGCGCTGTATGTCACGGTGCTGCTGTCAGCGCTGTATGTCACGGTGCTGCTGTCAGTGCTCTGTATTACGGTGCTGCTGTCAGATGCCTCTATCACGGTGCATGTGTCATTCCGGTATGTCACGCTGCTGGTGATCATCTCCTGCACCCTCTTCTTTGCCTACCCTGGTCCCTGACCTTCCCTCTCCTCCATTGCCTTCATTAGCTCCATAGTCCTGAATTGTTAGAACAATTTCCCAAATAAAATAAAAATGCTTGTAGTTATCGATCCCAAATTCACCTCATACATGTATTATGTCATTGTCCAGATGGTGGGACTACGTTTTACCCCCTAATAATTACCACGTGGCCGCAAATTCGACATGAAGGTTTGCAAAGTTCGCCTCCCATTGAAGTCAATGGGGCCCGCGGCGAACGTTCGGTTTCGCGAACGTTTGGGTCCGTTCGCATTTCGCTTTCGCGAAACGTCCCGTCGGAAGTTCGTCCATCACTACCAACAAGTACAAATGCACTAATGTAACCATTCTCTTTATTCTTATATATATATAGTGTGTGTACAATATCATTTTTAATGAATTTGTATAAATAGAATGTTTTTTTTATAAAAATCTTTGCTAATTTGTGGGTACTGAGAGTCAATTTTATGCAATACCATACCCAATTTGAGGCATACTCTTGATATAGAAAAAAAAACACACCTATGATAAAAATTATAGACCCTTCATTTCTTTGCAAGTGGGCAAACTTACACAATCTGCAGGGGAACAAATCATTATTTTCCTCACTGTAGTTTTGCCCTATGCAAAAGTTTGGCAAATTAGCCCTTTCATTTCTCCAATAGCAGCACTTCAAGGCATAGTTATAGAATAAAACAAGTAATATAAAGTTTAGTTACTCCAAATCACTTTACGATAATGTGGCACCACTCGCTCCTATTTCTTCAGCAAGAAACCTTTGTCAAGTTAGCAAAGGTTTATTGCTCCCTGCCCAAAAAAAATGTTTTTCTTAGAATTTCATTAAAGGGTCACCTTTTAAAAAAACCTGTGATGTGCACACAGGGACCTCCAAAAATCGGAAAACAATGTGCAAAAAATTATTTAGGCCTTTTGGGTTTATTTTTGTGCGTTTTTTTTTTTTTTTTAAGACAATAGCTGGGAAAACAGCAACTTGAAAAATCTAAAGAGGTGGTACAGTGTGTTGGTACAGTCTGTTTTCACACCTGTTTTCCTGGGGGGGGGGGGGGGGGCAGCTTCTGCTGTCTGTTCCTGCCCCCTCTCCTCTTCCGCCGAAGAAGACAATGTCTTGGCAGGAGGGATTCCCTGTTCAGCACTGTCTGTTCTAATGGGGGGATTGTGTAAAATTCTTTACTGAAACAATGGCTCCTGGCCTCCTGCTGCTGCATCTAAGCCAATCTGGAGAGACAGACCCGGGAGAGCCTTGGGTCTTGTGCACATTGCTGGATCGAGATCAGGCTGAGGTAAGTAATGGGGGGGGGGGGGGAGCTGCACACAGAAGTTTTTTTTTTTGCATAGAATGTACCTTCAGCCTTCATAACCCCTTTATGTCTGGATGTGGGGTTATGCGCCTGTACAATGTACTTCTGCCAAAGTGACATTTAGGAAAAAATAAGCTGTTCCCCTCTGGCTTTGTTCTGTTTGTAAAAAAGCAGCATGGTGCCTCCCAAAATCCACACCATACCCCTATGGATTTTCAGAATACTTTATTAATCCCAAAGGGAAATGATTCATTTTGAATATTTCATGTTTTTAAAAAGACAATACACATTGTTTAAAGTGGTTGTAAACCCTTACAAACCACTTTGACCTACAGGTAAGCCTAGATTAAGGCTTACCTGTAGGTCCAAGCAATATCTCCTAAACCTATATGGTTTAGGAGATATTTGCCCGAAAACGGGCACCGCTGTCTACGGCGCATGCGGCGCGCAGGCGCACTGAGCGCGGCATTTCCAAGAATGGAGCTGCCGCGCGTGTCGACTCCCGTGCGCATGCCGAATGACAGCGGCGGAGCTGCGAGACCCCACCAACAAGATGGATGCAGCGGACTACAGGGGACAGCGGCGACTTCACTGGCTCCTGTGTCAGGTAAGTGACACATAATGGGCTACTATGCGATGCGATGCGATGCGATGCATAGTAGTCCATTATGCTTTGCCTTTGCAGGGAATAAAAGAGGAAGTAAACTCATCAGGGTTTACTTCCTCTTTAAAACCTGCCTTAAAATTTTTTTTATGGGGCCCTTCAAAATGAACCACTTGCTCATGCCAATATACGGCGGCAAAGTGGTTCGTTCCTGCAAATTGCCGTAAGGGTACATCTGTACGTGGGCGCAATCACCGCCAGCCACGCACGATCTCATGCACAAAAGCAGAAACAGGGATTTGTATGCGTAAACACACAAATCCCTGTTCTGTCAGGAGAGAAGAGACATATCGTTTGTTCCTACTATGTAGGAACAAACAATATGTCTCCTCCTCTAGTCAGTCCTATCCCCTCACAGCTAGAACACACCTAGGGAACACACATTTAACCCGTTAATTGCTCCCCTAGTGTTAACCCCTTCCCTGCCAGTGACATTTAAACAGTAATCAGTGCATTTTTTATAGCACTGATCGCTGTATAAATGTCAATGGTTCCAAAAATGTGTCAAATGTGTCCGATCTGTCTGCCGCAATGTTGCAGTACCGCAAAAAAAAAGCAGATCACCATTACTAGTAAAAAGATAAATAATAATAAAAATGTCATAAAAATGCCATAAATCTTTCCAATAGTTTGTAGACGCTATAACTTTTGGGCAAACCATTCAATAGACACTTATTGCGATTTTTTTTTACCAAAAATTTGTAGAAGAATATATATCGACCTAAACTGAGGAAGAAATTTCTTTTTTAAAAACAATATTTAAAAAATATTTTTTCAAAATTGTCGCTATTTTTTGGATTATAGTGCATAAAATAAAAACTGCAGAGGTGATCAAATAGCACCAAAGGAAAGCTCTATTTGTGGGAAAAAAGGATGTAAATTTTGTTTGGGTACAGCATCACATGACCATGCAATTGTCAGTTAAAGCAACGCAGAGAAGGTATCGCAAAAAATGGCCTGGTCATTAAGCAGCCAAATCTTCCGGTCTGTAAGTGGTTAATACCAGACCCTTTCCAGCCATGCATCCTGGATGCCCAGGAAAGGGGTCTCAGTTCCTTCTTGAACCATACCAGACCTCATGTCCTCAACACTGGGGGATGGCATCTCGAGGTGGGAAACAAAGGCACCCTCAGAAGGCACCTTGCTCCACTGTTAATAGGGAGAAGGGCCTCATGCCCACATCCTTGGCCCAATGGATGTATGGGGTCTGTATGGGGTCTGTATGGGGTCTGTATGGGGTCTGTATGGGGTCTGTATGGGGACTTATCAGAATCAGAATCTGGAAGAATCTTAGAAAAAAAAAGTAACAAATGTGCCCGATGCAAATTCATCGTCAATATCACTGTCTAGCAATGTAGAACTAATGTCAATCAAGAGTGATGCTGATGACCTTTTCTCTATTGGTTGAAATAGATAAACTTTTTTTTTTAACTGACTAGCTATGTATCAAAAGTCAACAGCTAACTGTACAAATGGAAAACATTTCCGTCCTTTTTTCCCCACAAATAGAGCTTTCTCTTGATAGTATTTGATTGCCTCTGCAATTTTTATTTTTTGCGATATAAATGGAAAAAGACCGACATTTTTTTTTTAAATTATATTTTCTAATTTTTGTTATAAGAAAAATTCAATAAACTCAATTTTAGTCATACATTTAGGCCAAAATGTATTCAGCCACATGTCTTTGGTAAAAAAAAATGTCAATAAGCGTATATTTATTGGTTTGCGCAAAAGTTATAGCGTCTACAAACTAGAGTACATTTTCAGAAATTTTCACATCATTTAGTTTATGACTGCCTATTTCATTTCTTGAGGTGCTAAAATGGCAGGGCAGTACAACCCCCCCCCCCCCCCAATGACCCCATTTTGGAAAGTAGACATACCAAGGAAATTGCTGAGAGGCGTGCTGAGCCCATTGCACATTAATTTTTTTCGCCCAAGTGATTGAATAATGACAAAAAAAATAATTCTTTACAAAAAGTTATCACTAAACGATATATTGCTCACACATGCCATGGTTATATGTGGAATTGCACCCCAAAATACATTTAGTTGCTTCTCCTGAGTTTGGGGATACCACATGTGTGGGACTTTTTGGGAGCCTAGCCACGTACGGGGCCCCGAAAACCAAGCACCGCCTTCAGGAATATCGAAGGGCGTAAATTTTTGATTTCACTCCTCACTACCTATCACAGTTTTGAAGTCCATAAAATGCAAAGATGGCACAAACCACCCCCAAATAACCCCACTTTGGAAAGTAGACACCCCAAGATATTTTCTGAGAGGCATGTTGAGTCCATGGAATATTTTATATTTGGCCACAAGTTGTGGGAAAATGACAAACATTTTTTGTTTGCACAATGTTGTCACTAAATGATATATTGATCAAACATGCCATGGGCATATGCGGAATTACACCCCAAAATAGATTCCGATGCTTCTCCTGAGTACGGGGATACCACATGTGTGGGACTTTTTGGGAGCCTAGATGCGGACGGGGCCCCGAAAACCAATCAACGCCTTTAGGATGATTAAGGGCGTAAATTTTTGATTTTACTCCTCACTACCTATCCATGCTGCAGCTGAATGGCGTACCTGAAAACAAAAAAAAATGGTTAACGATAAAACACAGTAAACAGTAAAGTATAAAAAAATACATACCTGAAAAGCAAACATGATAAAACATAAGAACAATAGAGAGAGAATTGAGAAAGAGATAACAATAAACTGACAGCTATTTTTGTAAGATAATAAAGTGAAAGTGGCTATATAGTCCAAATTTAAATAAGGCACCTCATCCCAATGAAGAAAATAGGTAAATTGGAAAGAACAGGAGGGATTATTGCGGTGCAAAAAAAACATAGGTACAGCATGATATATAAAAAAATTAATTTTATTACATCACAAAAATGTCCATTTAATTGTTACACAAAAACCAACAATAATAAAACCACAACAATGTTAGAGAGCAAAATCCAAATGATAAAGGCCAGTGGTATAGTAATCAGCCTTCAGAGGGATAATCGAGTCGGGTCTTCCCTACATGTTTCGCCAAGGCATTGGCTTCTTCAGGGAAACAAAATAGACTGATAAAGTAGATAAAAAGCTCTACAATACAGAGAACAACAATGAGTTAAGAAACATATATGAATTCAAAATAACTTAGCATAAATTGATGTACATCACTATAGAGCCAATCCAAAACAGGTAAATTCATGAATTCCCCCAAATGTCCCCACCAAATAGGCAGATAGTATACCCCAATCCACCACACATGTGAGCATAACACGTACCACATACAACCCCAGGACTTGGCAAATGCTTATGATGACCCGCGAGAGTATAACCCTCAATGACACCAACAGATTTCAGCTGCAGGGGGCAATGGCGGACAGATGGACTGCAACAGAAAAAAAAAAAAAATATTCTCTCTTACAAAGTAACTAGAAATGACTTGGCTAATAATGGCCATATATATTTTCAACCACAAGGGGGGCCAACAAGGCCTCACTACCCACCTAATAGTATTAAAATCAACAGAAGATTCAGGGACACTGAGAAATTAATTAGGCGGAAAAGAGGCAATACTGCGTACCAGAAGCCAAAACGACTACGAGACACTGAAAGAGTAAAAGGTAAAAAAGGAAAAAAAGGAAAACACCATGCGTCAAAATATATATGTATATCAAGTAATGAAATCCTTTTGATTAAAGATCATTTATGTAGAGATGGACAAACCTTACCTGACACACCAAAATAATCAAGTAAATGTGTCAGGTGTACATGTTCCTTTAAAAACGTCAATCGAAATCAAAAAGGAAATCAGTGCAATAATAACACTAATGTGGCCAAACCTGCACAGTTTATAAAGTATCTGTGGTACTTATTAACACAGGTAAATCAAAAATAAGTTAAATTTTTTTTTAATAATACTCAAAAGAAGGATTATACATAAATTGTACAAAAACAATTACAATCAAACAAAACATTGTAAAAACAACAAAACAACACAATACGAACTGTTGGTGCGAAGAAAAGGCACGTCATCAAAAGCCCAATAATACAGCACGATAAAAAAAGGATTATAATCCGATCAATTCAAAGTGTATACGTACCCACCTGTACAAGCACTTGCCCAAACGAACGCCCAGCGTTGCGGTCCAAAGTTGCTCAACAGAAGACTGACAAACAGCCTCTATTTAAGCTCCCCAACCCACGTGGCGTACAGCGGCACCGCCAGGATGGTGGTCGGGACCCCCGTGAGTCCGGTCGCGGGTCCCGCAGACTCGATCGCCGCGGGCATACCCGCGATCGTCTCACGGGACGGCTGAATGGAGAAATTTCTCCATTCTGCCTAGCAACTAGTGACACTGATCTCTGCTCCATGTGATTGGAGCAGAGATCAGTGTTCACTAAATGAAAGCCCAACCCCCCCACAGTTAGTAACACACCCCTAGGAACACTTAACCCCTACACTGCCACCCACTGGTTAACCCCTTCACTGCCAGAGTCATTTACACAGGAATCATGCATTACTAGTAAAAAAAAAAAAATAATAAAAAATTATTAATAAAAATGCCATAAAACTATCCCTATTTTGTAAACGCTATAACTTTTGCGCAAACCAATCAATAATCGCTTATTGCGATTTTTTTTACCAAAAATATGTAGAAGAATACGTATCGGCCTAAACTGAGGGAAAAAATGTTTTTTTATATATTTTTGGGGGATATTTATTATAACATAAAGTAAAAAATAATGCGTTTTTTTCAAAATTGTTGTTCTATTTTTGTTTATAGCGCAAAAAATAAAAACCGCAGGGGTGATCAAATACCACCAAAAGAAAGCTCTATTTGTGGGAAAAAAAGGACGCCAATTTTGTTTGGGAGCGACCGCGCAATTGTCAGTTAAAGCAACGCAGTGCCGAATCGCAAAAAGTGGTCTGGTCTTTGACCAGCAAAATGGTCCGGCCTGTAAGTGGTTAAAGATCCAATGAAACAAAAGGTCAGCTCAAAGTAAATCTTATAGTCCAATCAGCTGATTCATTTTGTGCCGGAGGTTGGATTACGGGCAAAGTGCATTCCTGAGAACTGAGTGAGAAGGGTGTTGTATTGTATTTGAGCCGAGGAGAAGAGACGTTGTCATTGTGTGTGTTAAAAGATTCAATAAACAAACGACTTTCCAAACTACGAATCATTATCACGAATGTCTATACATACATAAATATCGAATTTCAACGAATACAAACGAAATTATAGCGCATATAACGAATTAATTCGACATGATTCGAGATTCAGTATAATGAATATTGAAACTCTACGAATAATAACGAATTATCCGAAAACGTATTAACGTAACATAACGAATATAACAGAACGAAATTATGTATTTTACGAATGACAACGAACCAAAACTAAATGAAATTTTCCATTGTGCACAAGTCTAGTAGCGTTCAAAACATTCACCAATGCAAAGACCAGGATTGTCAGGACGGGAGGGACACTAATAGCGGGTGTCACGCCTAAATCCGCACTTGCTACAGACACAACATTTTATTTGGGGGGCTCGTTGGGTAGGGGAACTAGGGAGGACATATGGAAAATGGCTCTCATTCAGCTGGCTTACTGCATTTGGATTGGGAAGGTGAGGTGGCGCACCGTTTGGAAACAGAAGGGCTTTGACGATCTCTTCCTGGAATTTAAGGAAGGATCCAGCCCGTCCTGAAGCTCTGTATAGCACATGAGCGTTCAGCAAAGCCAATTGAAATGAGTATACAGACAAGTTTTTGCACCAGCGTCTGGCCTTACGGGCAACTAGGTATGGCGCCAACAACTGGTCATTGAGGTCCACTCCGCCCATATTTTGGTTATATTCGTGGACACAGAAGGGTTTCTCCACAACACCAGTCGCCATAGGAATTTGGACCGTCGTGTCTGCATGAAGGGAGGACAGAACGAAAACATTCTTATTATCCCTCCACTTCACAGCGAGCAAATTAATACACTTCAAGCAGGCTCTCTCCCCCAACCTAAGACAGGAATCTACAAGCCTCTGGGGTAACCCTGGTACTACTATTAGGTAGTATATGGGGTAGCTGACGCTATAAAAAACTGACGGTGAACCTAAATAACTAACTGGCTACCTAGCATCACCTGTGACACTTGTATGGTGATCACTGGTGACAGGGGTTGAAACGGTTAACTAGGGGGCAATCAGGGGGTTAACATTTTTAATCAGGTAGTATATGGGGTATCTGACGCTATAAAAAGCTGACGGTGAACCTAAATAACTAACAGGCTAACTAGCCTCACCCATGACACCAATACGGCGATCAGAAATATGATTGATTAGTGACACTAGTGGCAGGGGGTGAAAGTGTTATCTGGGGGATGATCTAGGGGTTAAACCATTATTAGGGGGGTTAGAGGGGTACCTTAGACCTAAAGGGGCCTACCTCTAATTGCCCTAACACGTATAACAGTCACAAAATGACACCAATGCAGTGATCAGTAAAAAAATAAAAACGGGGCGATCGGGGGTTTATTGAGGGGTGATTTGTGTGCCTATGTGTACTGGTGTTAGTGTGCTGTTGGTTCAAACTCACAGTGATGTCTTCTCTCCTCGGGCTCCGGATGAAAAGACCGAAACAAGGAGAGATGACATCACTTCCTCTGCTTCTATTTACATTTCAGAAGCAGAGGAAGCTTCTCATTCGTCAGGAGCGATCGTGAGGGGGTGGCCATGAATCAGTGGCCTTCCCCTCAGGAAGGGTCACTTCTGCAACAATGCCAACCACCTTGGGCACTAGGGGGGGGCGCAATCTCGCCCCCCACCCACGGGAAGGGAGTAACGTACCCATACTTTACTCTGCCTGCCTGTGCCATTCTACCGACGTATATCGTTGTGAGGCGGACGGCAAGTGGTTAAATAACGCTGATGTAAAAAAAGTGAAAAAAACAAACCAAACCTTACCAGACCCCAGCTTTCAATGCTTCTGAGACATGTGATGCCACTTTTCCTCACCGTTACCTCCTGGGATAACACACAGAGCGCGGCTCAGCCCAACCCCCTCCTGGCTGTCTGTGATTGACAGCAGTGGGAGCCAGTGTCTCAGAAAATAAGCATGAGCTTAAAAAGCATTATCTCTCCCAGGTCACTCTCTCCTTATATGCTGAGACACTGGATCCCACTGCTGTCAATCACAGCCAGCCAGTAGAGAGCAGGGGGTTGGGCGGGTGTTATCCCAGGAGGTGAGGAAAAGTCACATCACCCACATGTCTCAAAAAGCATTGGAAGCTGGGGCCCTGGTAAGTTTTTTTTGTTTCACTTGTTTTTGGATCAGCTTTAGTCACATTTGAAGGTGATTTGACGTTAGGAATTGGACGGATGTCAATCTAGTAAACCTTACATTTCCATGGAAGGTCCACTTTATTTGGTGACAACGGTGGAACTTGCCTGGGCATTGTGCATCAGCAGTTTGGGAGATATTGGTGTTGATTTATAAAAGGCAAATCCCCTTTGTGCAGTCGCTGCAGATCTGAGGGGAAGATGTGAAATGAAGGGAAGCTCTGCTGATTTTATCATCCAATCATGTACAAGCAAACATGCTGTTTTTTTATTTTCCTTGCATGTCTTCCTCAGATCTACAGCGATGGCACTTCCAAGTGTACTTGTAGTGCAAAGTGGATTTGCCTTTAGTCAGGGCATTTTTTTTTTCAGGGGAACCTCTGGCTCAGACCCTTTGGTGCCTGCTCACCGCAATCACTTGTAAACACAGAAGTCTAGTTTCTGTGTTTACAAGTGACAGCTCTGCACTCTGTGTGTAACCCCCATGAACTCTGCACTCTGTATGTAATGCAATCCTGATATTTAATGTCCCTTTAAGACCCTCCTATTGTTTGTGAAATATGACCACACCCACTATTTGATGTGATTTGGAGGGTGTGTGTGGGGGGGGGGGGGGCTTTGGGGGTTCGTGGTTGAGTTCCAGCACCTATTGTTTGAGTGGGGGGTCGTGGTTGAGTTCCAGCACCTATTGTTTGAGTGGGGGGTCGTGGTTGAGTTCCAGCACCTATTGTTTGAGTGGGGGGTCATGGTTGAGTTCCAGCACCTATTGTTTGAGTAGGGGGTCGTGGTTGAGTTCCAACACCTATTGTTTAAGTGAGGGGTTGGGGTTGAGTTCCAGCACCTATTGTTTGAGTGGGAGGTCGTGGTTGATTTCCAGCACCTATTGTTTGAGTGGGGGGTCGTGGTTGAGTTCTAGCACCTATTGTTTGAGTGGGAGGTCGTGGTTGAGTTCCAGCACCTATTGTTTGAGTGGGAGGTCGTGGTTGAGTTTCAGCACCTATTGTTTGAGTGGGGGGTTGTGGTTGAGTTTCAGCACCTATTGTTTAAGTGTGAGGTCGTGGTTGAGTTCCAGCACCTATTGTTTGAGTGGGGGGTCGTGGTTGAGTTCCAGCACCTATTGTTTTGCCTTTAGTAAATAAACCCCATTGTGTCTCAGCCAATAAGGAGAGCGTGACCTCGGATAGATGATGCTTTTTTTAGCTCATGCTAAAAAAAGAAGAAAAACATTTTCCCCAGATTCCAACAATTCTGGGAAGTGCGGATGATGTCACCTTTCCCCTCTGTAGTCTCCTGGGATAGCTAGGTTCTCCACCCCCCGTAGAGGCATATTCTCATGGGATTTGGAGCACCAGGCTATAGCAGGAGGCAACGGTGAGGTCCAATGATAGAACTCCAGGAAGCATTGGAAGCTAGGGCCTAGATATGTATTTTTCATTTTATTTTTTTTGCAAGTGATTTCAAGAACTCGAGTGAAATAAATCTTTAGAATATTTGTAGAGTTTTTTTTTTTTCATCACTTAGGGGACTGTGCAAATTAATAGCACATAGCACTACTATCAGTCTTATTTTCAGGTGCACTTTTGTTTGTCGAATCTTCAACAACTCCAATATAAGGTGGAGCAGGTCACTAGCCGAGCCTAGGAAACCACGCTGCCTATGATGTGGCAAAGAGCTTCATAAATGAAGGCAAATGTTGATTGAGTTCTGTCTAATGTGGATTTTCTGTTAACATTTGAATGAATACAATTTATGTTAAATCAAATTTTTTTTTAAAAGGGTTATTTACACAGTGCTGGAGATTTACTTTTTTTCTTTTTTTTTTTTTTTTACTATTCGCTTTGCTGAATTAACTCATTTTCCGATACTTAGTTTCATCGCCTCATGTGATATTTAGCAAGACAATGACTAAGTCTTGTGCGTTATTGATTTGTTATTTGCTTCTACTGCTCGCCGGCTCGGCCACTCTGTGTTCCTGCAGATCTGTGACTCGGAATGCACCGGCAGCTTGTGATTTACAGATAAGAGATACTTGGGAGGATTTCGGATATTTTCAAAGCGGAGATTTTATTATTGGAGGAGTGTTCACGGTGAATTATAATATGGTGCCATTGAGAGCTAACTCCATTGTTACGGCCATTGCATGTTTCAAGTGAGAATTTTGTTCATTGATTTTTATTTATTTTTTCTTCATGCAAATTCATATTGTTACATTTAAAGTCTACATTGTCACAATTGATGGAGAGAGATAAATATGTTTAAAAAAAAATGTGTTTTCTGTGTGCATTTTGTATTAAAGGAAGAAACATATGTCATTGATTGTATGTAAGGGGCTGAAAATAGGCACCATCGGGATTAAAACGGACATTTTTCAGCTTTTGTATTTGATGTTATTTTACAGTGCAAAAATAATTATTGTCATTTCACATCAAATTTGCAACATTTCAGCCAATACAGTTATAAGTCTGGTTTACTGAGCACTATACATAAGATTGCAATGTGTGAATTGTGAATGGGGTACTATATATATATATATATTTTTTTTTAAACCGTAAGATAAGGCAGGTGATAGTTACACAGTTAAAAGTCGGAGTCGCCAGTTAGCATTTTTATGCTCTTTTAGTAATGCATTCTTTGATGCAGAGTTTTAAGAATTGAATGTGAAATTTGATTTTTTTTTTTTTAACCACTTCAGCCCCAGAAAATGTTACCCCCTTCCTGACCAGAGCACTTTTTGCGATCTCAGCACTGCGTCGCTTTAACTGACAATTGCGCGGTTGTGTGATGTTGTACCCAAACAAAATTGACGTCTTTTTTTCCCCACAAATAGAGCTTTCTTTTGGTGGTATTTGATCACAACTGCACTTTTTTATTTTTTGCGCTATAAACAAAAAAAAAGCGACGATTTAGCAAAAAAAAAATGCAATATATTTTACTTTTTGCTATAATAAATATCCCCCCCCCCAAAAAAGATATAAAATTTTTTTTTTTCCTCAGTTTAGGCCGATATGTATTCTTCTACATATAAAAGAAAAATAAAACCGCGCTGAAACCCTCAAAAAAAGGAAGGAAACAATTCCTCTTTCTTATTTTATCGTGCAAGAGGAAAAACTATCAAGCAAGAAAAAATAAGTATTTTCCTCAAATGAATATTCACAAAAAATTAATCTTAGGCCGCGTACACACGGGCGGATTGTCTGCCCAACTTAGTCCTTCTTAGGCCGCGTACACACGGGCGGACTGTTCGCCCAACTTTGTCCGTCAAACAGTTTCGGCAAACAGTGCGCTCAAAATTAGCATGGACGGACATGGCCACACACGACGAACGAACAGTTTGCTGAAACCGTGCGCGATGACGTGAACGGCACGTACAACGGGACGAAAAATACGACGTCCTATACACTGCATTATAACTTTCGGCGTGTAAATCCTTTCTGAGCATGCGCGGAACTTAGTTTGACGAACAAGCCTACACACGAGGGGACTGTTCGCTGAAACAAAGTTTCAGCGGACAGTTTTTCGGAATTTCCGAAAAACCTTGTTCAGCAGACTGTTCGCTGAAACTGTCCGCTGAAGCCCCACACACGAGCGGACTGTCCGCCGAAACACTGTTCAGCGGACAAAGTTGGGCGAACAGTCCCTGCGTGTGTACGCGGCCTTAGACTACTTAGACTTCAGCGGACTTTTTCAGCGGACAGTCTGACGGACTTTGTCTTTCAGAATTTCCGTAATTTTGTCCGCTGAAACTTGGTTTTGTCCGTCCAAACTTGGTTTCAGCGGACAGTCCGCTCGTGAGTAGGCAAGTTGGACGGACTAAGTATGGCGCATGCTCAGAAAGGATTTACACGGCCGAAGGTTGCATTGCAGTGTATTGGACGTCGTTTTTCTAGTCCCGTCGTACGTGCCGTACACGTCATCGCGCAAGTTTTCAGCGGACTGTCTGCTCATCGTGTGTGGTCAAGTCCGTTCATTCAAAATTTGAACGGACTGTCTGTCGGATTGTCTGACGAACTTAGTTGGGCAGACAATCCGCCTGTGTGTACGCGGCCTTAGACATAAATACAAATAGTGCAAAAATTACAAATGAATGTTTCACAAAATATAAGGCTGCTGCTCCACAGTGGGATACACACACATAAGTATAAATAGAAAAATGAACAAAAAGAGCTGCGCCAAATAATATAAATCAAAAAAAAAAAAAAAACAATTTATAAAGAAAAGTCCATGAAAACTGTATGTTATCCAAAAAAGGAAAACGATCGCACCACAGTGATTCCACACTTCCTTATCGCTATAGTGTCCCACCACCGACAAAACAGTGCACTTACCAGATGGTAAAAGCACAAGGAGCGTTTAAAGTACCAAGCCACCGGCAGCTCCTCGCTTCCACCGAACACTTTATCCTTGATCCCTCAGGAACGAACGATCCATACACTGTAGCCGCTCCACAATCTCATAAGTAACCCAGATACACGTTCGTAATATAAAAAGAAAAGAAGCCTCCCATAGTGTAAAAAACTTCAATGCTTTTTTAATTAGTAGAAATACACTTACATAAAAACGAAAGTTTTTCGCATGTAAAATCAAGCCGGCCGGAAAAAACGAGAGCACGTCCTCCTCTCGTAACACGTGGTGACGTCACAGCCTGCCTGAGGGATCGTCACAGCGTTCCTGAGGGATCAAGGATAAAGTGTTCGGTGGAAGCGAGGAGCTGCCGGGGGCTTGGCACTTTAAACGCTCCTTGTGCTTTTACCATCTGGTAAGCGCACTGTTTTGTCGGTGGTGGGACACTATAGCGATAAGGAAGTGTGGAATCACTGTGGTGCGATCGTTTTCCTTTTTTGGATAACATACAGTTTTCATGAACTTTTCTTTATAAATTGTTTTTTTTAATTTATATTATTTGGCGCAGCTCTTTTGTTCATTTTTTCTATTCTTCTACATATTTTTGGTAAAAAGAATTACAATAATGCCCCGTACACACGTTCGGACTTTCTGGCGGAAAATGTGCGATTGGATCAAAAATGTTTAAAATCCAATCGTGTGTAGAAAATACCAACGGACAAAGTGCCACGCATGCTCGGAATAAATTACCAGACAGAAGCTATTGGCTACTGGCCCGTTTCTAGTCCCGTCGTACGTGTTGTACGTCACCGCGTTCTGAGCAATTGGATTCTCTGAAAACTTTGTGCGACCGTGTGTATGCAATTCAACTTTGGGTCCAAAATCTGTTGGAAAAAATCAGATGGATTGTGACGTCGGAATCACAATAATGCCCCGTACACACGGTCGGACTTTCTGATGGAAAATGTGCGATCGGATCTAAATCCGATCGCGTGTGGGCTCCATCAGACTTTTTCCGTCCGAATTTCCAACACACAAAGTTTGAGAGCTGGATCTGAAATTTTCCGACAACCAAATCCGATCGTTTAAAATCCAATCGCGTGGAGACAATACCGACGGACAAAGTGCCACGCATGCTCGGAATAAATTACCAGACAGAAGCTATTAGCTACTGGCCCATTTCTAGTCCCATCGTACGTGTTGTACGTCACCGCGTTCTGAACGATCGGATTCTCCGAAAACTTTGTGCGACCGTGTGTATGCAATTCAAGTTTAGGCCAAAATCTGTTGGAAAAAATCAGATGGATTTTGACGTCGGTATCACAATAATGCCCCGTACACACGGTCGGACTTTCTGACGGAAAATGTGCGATCGGATCTAAATCCGATCTCGTGTGGGCTTCATCAGACTTTTTCCGTCCGAATTTCCGACACACAAAGTTTGAGAGCTGGATCTGAGATTTTCCGACAAGGAAATCCAATCGTTTAAAATCCAATCGCGTGGAGACAATGCCGACGGACAAAGTGCCACACACGCTCAGAATAAATTACCAGACAGAAGCTATTGGCTACTGGCCCGTTTATAGTCCCGTCGTACGTGTTGTACGTCACCGCGTTCTGAGCAATTGGATTCTCCGAAAACTTTGTGCGACCGTGTGTATGCAATTCAAGTTTGGGCCAAAATCTGTCGGAAAAAATCAGATGGATTTTGACATCGGAATGTCCGACCGTGTGTACGGGGCATTAGCGTATATTGATTGGTTTGCGCAAAAGTTACAGCGTGTACAAAATAGGGGATAGTTTTATGGCATTTTTATTTATTTATTTATTTTTTACTAGTAATGGTTGTGATCTGCGATTTCATGACTGCGACATTATGGCAGACAGATCGGACACTTTTGACACTATTTTGGGTCCATTGTCATTTATACAGCGATCAGTGCTATAAAAATGCATTGATTACTGAGTAAATTACACTGGCAGTAAAGGGGTTAACCACTATGGGGCGGTGAAGGGGTTAAGTGTGTCCTAGGGAGTGATTCTAACTGTGGGGGGGGGGGGGGGGCTACACCTCGCATGACAGCGATCACCGCTCCTGTCACTAGGCAGAATGGGGAAATACATTGTTTACAAAAACATCTCCCCATTCTACCTCTCTGTGACACGACCGCGGGCACCCAGTGGACATCGAGTCTGTGGTACCCACGGTCGCAGTCGTGCACGCCCACAACACTGCTTCTTAAAGGGGATGTACCTGTACGCCCTTTTGCCCACCAATGCCAATCTGCCGACGTATATTGGCGTGCGCTGGTGGGAAAGCGGTTAATAACTAATATTTATGCTTTGTTTAGAGACAGATACACTATATTGGCAAAAGTATTGGGACACCTGCCTTTACACACATGAACTTTAATGGTATCCCAGTCTTAGTCCATAGGGATCAATATTGAGTTGGCTCCGCCCTTTGCAGCTATAACAGCTTCAACTCTTCTGGGAAGGCCGTCCACAAGGTTTAGGAGGGTGTCTATGGGAATATTTGACCGTTCTTCCAGAAGCATATTTGTGATGTTAGGTACTGATGTTGGAAGAGAAGGCCTGGCTCAAAGTTTCTGCTCTAATTCATTCCAAAGGTCTTCTATCGGGTTGAGGTCAGGACTTTGTGCAGATCAGTCAAGTTCATCCACCCCAAACTCGCTCATCCATGTCTTTATAAACCTTGCTTTGTGCACTGGTGGGCAATCATGTTGGAACAGGAAGAGGCCGTCCCCAAACTGTTCCCACAAATTTGGGAACATGAAATTGTCCAAAATATATTGGTATGCTGACGCCTCAAGAGTTCCCTTCACTTGAACTAGGGGCTAAGCCCAACCCCTAAAAAAACAACCCCACACCATAATCCCCCCCTCCACCAAATGATTTGGACCATTACAAAAAGCAAGGCCCATAAAGACATGGATGAGTGAGTTTGGGGTAGAGGAACGTGACTGGCCTGCAAAGAGTCATGACCTCAACCTGATAGAAAACCTTTGGGATGAATTCGAGTGGAGACTATGAGCCAGGCCTTCACATCCAACATCAGTGCCTGACCTCACGAATTTGCTTCTGGAAGAATGGTCAAACATTCCCATAGACACCCTCCTAAACCTTATGGACAGTCTCCCTAGAAGAGTTGAAGCTGTTATAGCTGCAACGGGTGGACCAACTCAATATTGAACCCTACGGACTAAGACTTGGATGCCCTTAAAGTTCATGTGCGTATAAAGGCAGGTGTCCCAATACTTTTGACAATATAGAGTATTTATTCCAATATGAATTTAAAAAAAGCTTGAGCAAACATGTTATGGTGACCTAAAAAATGCCTCCTTCACTGGGGCATGATAAGCCCTGGGAAAGCGTGGGAACCACAGCGAGTGGTGACGAGAGGAGGAGGACCTATATAGCGAGTAAAAAGCCAACCGGACCCCTTTTACAAAAACAGTAGATTGCTGGCTGAAAAAAATGGCTGCAACCATGATCTCACAATAACCACTTGCTGACAGGACCTTTATATACTGTACGTCCATCCGTCTATCTGCATATAGTTAACCTATCACAGTTTTCATTGGTTCCTTTGTATATACTGTATACATGTTCCTTTCACAGCCCCGTCCCTCATTACTATAAAAACCTCCTTGCGTTCTTATTCGGCATCGAAATAATGAATGAAAATTTTTGGGAGCTGCAGAACATTTCTCTGGGATATCACATTTACGATTCGTGCGCCGATGCAAACAAAGCTGTAAAAAGCGTCCTACAGATATTATCCGGGCCGGGGAGAACCGTCCCCAACTATTCCTGTATGAAACAAAAGCAGATCATCGGTTTTATCGGAGATCATCACTCCAGGACGACCATACCTATAGCTCAGGTATTGAGTGTCTACAGGTACACCCAGGTGAGCTTTTCCTTTTACTCGGCTTTACATTTTCCAAGGTGAACTCAATCTTAACAACTGTTTCTGTGTCCTCCTAAAGCCGAACTCCAGGCAAACAGTTAAATATGTTGTAGATACTGTATAGATATATGGAGGGCGTGTTACCTGCTAAAGGATTTGTATTTATGTCCATCCAGTCCTGAGATCTACACAGCCTTCCACACATTATTATAGCTAGACTAGAGACCAGACTTTTCTCTTTGTGACGGAAGTGATCCCACACTCCGATTGAGTGTGTCAGGTCACCTTGAGGCGAGGTGACAGATGTACACCGTAGGGATCAGGAGTGCACCGCAAGGTTGTGGACCCTACGGCTGACTGCTGCAGACGGGGGACAGATCCCACTGGGGTTAGAGCGTAAGATTCCCTGGGGCGCGGAGTCTAAGAGCCAGCAGGTGTTCACCAGCGCCTCTAGTGGTGAGGATGGACTTGGCTGCAACTGGCTCCAGGTCGCGACCCCCAGGGTCCCCCAGCTCCCACCCACAGTAGGCAACAGGAGGATAGGGATGGTGAGGGACAAAGCCAAGGTCGGGGCCACAAGCAGACGGGAATAGTCAGGGACACGCCAAAAGGTCAGGATCACAGGCAAACAGGGATAGTCAAGGACACGCCAAAGTTGGTAACGGAACAACAGACGAGCACACGGCAGGTAACAGGAAGCTAACACACAAAGGTTGATCAGCAGGGCTGGCCTGCAGTGCACAGGTTAATATAGAGCTCTCTGATAGGAGCTAGGGTGGAGCCATGCCAGAGGATGGATTACAAAAGCAAACAGGTGAGGGTCGGCTGGTCTCTAGATGAACACATGGAAACAGGTAAGCAGACAAACTATTGCATAACCATGACAGAGTGCTTTCCATCAGTATATCCCGCTTCCTCCAATCTGACTCCAATCAGATATTCCAACCGCTTACAAGCCCAAAACAAGACAACACTTGCTTAGCTGCTCAACATGGACTCCTTTATTAGAACCAAAATGACAAGTATTTATAATACAGTAGAAGACTAAAACCTAACCTAATTAGCATGAAGCCTGTGTCCCGGATAGGTCTGTCACACTCTACTACAGTAAAGAAAACAGATTGGTCACCTTCCAGCCCCCAACCTGTGATTCAACCATGAGGGGGCAGAAAAAATGACCTCAACTCTCATCTCTTTGCCACCATGGTTTTGGTCACCACATATGCATGCAGCCCATATGATTGGCCCTTATGCTGCGTACACACGGACGGATTTTCCGAAGGGAAATGTTGGATGTGAGCTTGTTGATGGAAAGTCCGACTGTGTGTGTACACTCCATCGAAACATTTGTTGTCGGACTTTCCGCCAACAAATGTTGGCTAGCAGGTTCTCAAATTTACCCCCAACAAATTTTGTTGTCGGGCTTTCCGACCGTGTGTACACAATCCCATCGCATAAAAGTCCACGCATGCTTGGAATCAATGCTCACCAAACACAAACACTAGCAGAAAGAGCCCAAAGGTTGGAGCATGACTATCGAACTTCCTTTTTATCGGCTCGCCATACGCCTTGTACGTCACTACGTTCGTAATTGTTGGCCAACATTTGTGTGACCGTGTGTATGCAAGACAAGTTTGAGCCAACAACCTTTGAACGAAAATGCACGGTTTTGTTGTCGGAAAGTCCGATCGTGTGTAGGGGGCATTAGTGTTACTCCTCTCTTTTCCAGTCTGAGCCCAGTTGTACAGCAGATTGTAAGAGGTTATACTAAATCGATTTTTTTGGTAAACCGGTTGCATTTAAAGAGATTGGTCACCTTCCAGCCCCCAACCTGTGATTCAACCATGAGGGGGCAGAAAAATGACCTCAACTCTCATCTCTTTGCCACCATGGTTTTGGTCACCACATATGTTTTATATCTGCCTGGCATTCATATTTAAAGCCGAACTCAGAAAATGACTCAATGTGGGCCAGCTTTGTACAACCTGATGCTCCATGTTTTTTTTTTAACAGTCTGGCCACTGGTGAAACATTGGCTACTTAGGGTAAAATGGACATCAGAGGGCACTTCTAAGTGGGGCAAGTTAGTGTTTATATTTGAAAACATGAAAAAGGCACTCACATTTAGTAAGATGTAAGAAGCAGGGATGAGCCGAACATCCCCCCTCCCCCCCGGTTTGGTTTGCACCAGAACATGCGAACAGGCAAAAAATGTGTACGAACACGCAAACTCTGTTAAAGTCTATGGGACACGAATGCGAAAAATCAAAGGTGCTCATTCTAAAGGCTTATATGCAAGTTAATGCCATAAAAAGTGTTTGGAGACCCGGGCCCTGGCCCGGGGGACATGTATCAATGCAGCAAAAAGTTTTAAAAACTAAAGTTTTTTTGGGAGCAGGTTTTTTAATAATGCTTAACCAGTTTCAGACCGGACCAATTTGCTGGCCAAAGACCAGACCACTTTTTGCGATTCGGCACTGCGTCGCTTTAACTGACAATTGCGCGGTCGTGCGACGTGGCTCCCAAACAAAATTGACGTCCTTTTTTCCCCACAAATAGAGCTTTCTTTTGGTGGTATTTGATCACCTCTGCGGTTTTAATTTTTTGCGCTATAAACAAAAATAGAGCGACAATTTTGAAAAAAACACATTATTTTTTACTTTTTGTTATAATAAATATCCCCCAAAAATATATAAAAAAACATTTTTTTCCCTCAGTTTAGGCCGATACGTATTCTTCTACATATTTTTGGTAAAAAAAATCGCAATAAGCGATTATTGATTGGTTTGCGCAAAAGTTATATTGTTTACAAAATAGGGATAGTTTTATAGCATTTTTATTAATAATTTTTTTTTTTTAACTAGTAATGGCGGCGATCAGCGATTTTTATTGTGACTGCGACATTATGGCGGACACATCGGACATTTTTGACACATTTTTGGGACCATTGTCATTTATACAGTAATCACTGCTATATAAATGCAGTGAATCCTGTGTAAATGACACTGGCAGTGAAGGGGTTAACCAGTGGGTGGCAGTGTAGGGGTTAAGTGTTCCTAGGGGTGTGTTACTAACTGTGGTGGGGTTGGGCTTTCATTTAGTGAACACTGATCTCTGCTCCAATTACATGGAGCAGAGATCAGCGTCACTAGTTGCTAGGCAGAATGGAGAAATGCTGTTTACTCTGCATTTCCTCCATTGGGCCGCTCCGTGAGACGATCGAGTCCGCGGGTCCCGCGACCGGACTCACGGGGGTCCCGACCAGCGCGGGAGAGCACTGCCGCCGGCGCGCTCCCGATGGCAGGGCGGCATTGAATATTGGACGTACCTGTACGCCAATATGCCTGCCCGTGCCATTCTGTCGACGTACATCGTCGTGCGCTGGTCGGGAAGTGGTTAAAGAGAAAAAATAAAAATGAAATATCCCTTTAAATATCGTGCCTGAGGGGTGTCTATAGCAGGGGTGGCCAACCTTTTGAAGAGCAAGGGCCACTTAAGTGACATGGTAACAAGTCGCGGGCCACAATGAGTGGAGTGGGCGGATGACAGGTCCATGTACACTCCGCATATGCAGAGCGGACACAGCCCACTCTGCTCTATGGGCCCTCCGATCCGCCCAGATGGAAGGGGACAGATCCCTTTCTGTTTTTTTTTCTTTTAGCGGATCGGATTGAAGGTATGCAGGTGTAAACGGACACAAGCCTGTTCACATTTTCCACTCCATAGAGGTGAATGGAGGGTCTGATTGGGCCGGACCAATCATGTGAAAAGGGCCCAAGGCTGCTTTCACACTGATGTGCTGTGGTCTTCCCAGAGCAGTGCACCTCTGGCTATTCTTGGGGTTAGCTGCACTTTGCCACAGAATTCTATAATATCCTGCAGGTGTTGTGCACTTTCTGAAACGCACCAAACCCGTAGGTAATAACAGAAGTCTATGGCTCAGTGCAGTTTGAAAACAGCCTGGTAACCACTGCAGATTACAGTATTAAACATACCTTCAATAACAGTCTTCGATTCGGGTATCGCCAGCTGTTGTTGTTCCAGGCAGAGTGCATTTGGTATCACTCCGTCTGTGACAGGATGTGGCGCTATACAGGAAGCATCGTCTTATGTGGCTCTGCTACGCAACCGCTTGCTTCCTCTACCACCGACTTCATTCACAACATTGATGCTCTGGGATGCCGGGTCGAGAACCTGCGATCTGGGCTTGCCAACCAGCCATCCCAGAGCAGGAGGTCGAGGGCCACATCAGAGGGCTCCGCGGGCAACATCAGAGGGCTCCGCGGGCCACTGGTTGGGCACCAATGGTCTATAGTATGCCTGTAAAGTGGTGCATGTTTCCTGTGTTTAGAACAATACCACAAAAAAATGACATTTCTAAAGGAAAAAAAGTCATTTAAAACTGCTAGCGGCTGTAATGAATTGTCGGGTCTCGGCCATATATATGAAAATCCTTGAAAATAATGGCATGGGTTCCCCCCAGTCCAATACCAGGACCCTTGGGTCAGGTATGGATATTAAGGGGAACCCCGCACCCCAATTTAAAAATAAATTGCGTGGGGGTCCCCCCAAAATCCACGCTAGGCCCTGCAGGTCTGGTATGGATATTAAGGGGAACTCTGCACCAATTTCTTTTAAAAAAATGGCGTAGGGGTCCCCCCAAAATCCATAACAGGCCCTTCAGGTTTGGCACTGATTTTAAGGGGAACCCCAAGCCATAATAAAAAGAAAATGGCATAGGGGCCCCCAAAACCCATACTAGACCCTTATCCGAGCACTCAACTTGGCAGGCTGCAGGAAAAGAGGGGGGACTAGAGAGCGCTCCTCCTTCCTGCACCAATTTCTTTTAAAAAATGGAGTAGGGGTCCCCCCAAAATCCATACCAGGTCCTTCAAGTTTGGTACAGATTTTAAGGGGAACCCTGAGCCAAAATAAAAAGAAAATGGCATAGGGCCCCCAAAACCCATACTAGACCCTTAACCAAGCACTCAGCCTGGCAGGCTGCAGGAAAAGAGGGGGGACTAGAGAGTGCCCGCCCCTCCCTCCTTAAAAGTACCAGGCCACATGCCCTCAACATGGGGTGGATGCTTTGGGGTCGCCCCCAAAACACCTTGTCCGCATGTTTATGGGGACAAGTGCCTCATCTCCACAACCCTTACCGGTGGTCGTGGAGGTCTGCGGGTGGGGGGCTTATCGGAATCTGGAAGCCCCCTTTAACTAGGGGACCCCAGATCCTGGACCCCCATGTGATTGGGTATCGGGTACATTGTACCCCTACCATTTAAAAAAAAAGTGTCAACATGTTAAAAATAACAAGAGACAATTTGGGAGAAGACCTTTACTAAAAAAAAAAAATACTGTCCCACGATGTCCATTCATCTTCGATCAAAGCGAGAAGAAAACAAATGGAAAAACTCCACCTCCATAGGAGGCTCCCGCTGACTGAAGCTTCTCCGTGATGACAGCTGTTATGTAGCTGAGAGCAGGGCCACCCAGTGATGTAAACAGGTGACCCCACCCTCCTCTGATGTTATGTGATGTCAAATAATAGTAATGGACTTTACGCCACGTAATGGGCCTGAACTGGGGGGAATCCATGCCGTTTTTATCAATGATTTTTATCTATATTGCCGGAATCAGACAATACATCAGTAGAGCAGTACAGCTTGATTGTTTAAATTACTTTTTTTTCTTTAGAAATTTAATTTTGCTGTGGTATTGTTATAAACATGGGAAAAATGCGCTACTTTACAGGCATACTATAGACACCCCCCAGGCACAATATTTCAAGGAATATTTTATTTTTATTGTTTCACTTTAACCACTTGCTTACTGGGCACTTAAACCCCCCTCCTGCCCAGACCAATTTTCAGCTTTCATTGCTGATGCACTTTGAATGACAATTGCGCGGGCATACAACATCGTACCCAAATGAAATTTTTATCATTTTTTGCCCACAAATAGAGCACAAATAAAAATCATGTTTAATAGTTCGTTATAAAATTTTGCAAACAGGTCATTTTTCTCCTTCATTGAAGTGCGCTGATGAGGCGGCACTGATAGGCTGCACTGGTGGGCACTGATAGGCTGCACTGGTGGGCACTGATAGGCATAGTTAAGGTGGCACCAATATGCACAGATAAGGTGGCAGTGATGGGCACAGATAAGGCGGCACTGATGGGCACAGATAAAATGGCACGGATGAGTGGCACGGATGGGTGGCACTAAGGGGCACTGATAGGTACCACTGATAGATGGGACTGATGGGCACTGATAGGTAGCACTGATAGGTGGCTCTGATAGGTGGGCACTGATGGGCGGCACTGATGGGCACTGGTAGATGACATTGATGGGCATGGATATGTGGCACTGGGGTGCAGCACCGTTGTTGAGGCAGATTGGTGGCACTGTGGGCACTGATGGGTGGAACTGTGGGCACTGCTGGGTGGCACTGTGGGCACTGCTGGGTGGCACTAACGGGGGCACTTATTTATTGATGGGTGGCACTGGAAGGGGGCAGGTGGGCACTGGCAGGGCTGGCCGTGATCGGGACTGATGTCCCGATCACGGCCGCCGGTGATCGGCTCTTTTTTTTCTCCTCGCGCTGACAGCGCGAGGAGGAATAATAGCCGATTACCGGCTCCGTTGTATTATCATTGGCTGACAGCTGATCACGTGGTAAGGGGTCGGGATTGACCCCTTGCTCGGATCTGTGATCAGGCGAGTCTCATAGACTCGCCGATCACAGAGCACGCTGCGCGCACCCCTCAGGGGGCGTGCAGGCCGCTCGTGCACGGGACGACGTCAATAGACGTAGTCCCGGCAAAGGAGGTCCGCGCTGTAGCCGTCATTTGGCTATAGCGCGGATCTCAACTGGTTAAGCATTATTACTTTTTTTTTGCATTGATACATGTCCCCTGGGGCAGGACCCAGGTCCCAAAACACTTTTTATGGTAATAACTTGCATATAAGCCTTTAAAATGAGCACTTTTGGTTTTTCATGTTAGTGTCCCATAGACTTTAACGACGTTTCTTGGCTTTCGAATTTGCTGCGAACGCCGCATATTGTTCACTGTTCGAAACAAACTTATCTCTAGTAAAAAAGGCATATCTAAAGACCAAGGGAATTCATCTCAGGGACCCGGACTGAACTGCGGCAATCCAGGGAGGTGTAGAGAGAAGCCACCTTCAGCATTTGCACTGTGTGCACAATTATTAGGCAAATTAGTGACCAAATTTGACCAAATCACTATTTTTATGCATTTTGTCCAGCTCCAAGCTCTATAAACTTGAATGCTTATTGGATTTAAGCATATCAGCTGATGTGTATTTGTGTAATGAGGGAGGGTGTGACCTAAAGAGATCAACACCATATATCAAGGTGTGCATAATTATTAGGCAGATTTTTTTTTCCTCGGGCAAAATGGGCCAAAAAAGCAAAACTAGCTCTGAAAAATCCAAAATTGTAAAAAGTCTTTCAGAGGTATGCAGCACTCTTGAAATTAGTAAGATATTGAGGTTTGATCACAGAACCATCAGACGTTTTGTTGCAAATAGTCAATAGGGTCGCAAGAAACGCGTTGAGAAAAAGATTTAAATTAACTGCCAAAGATTTGACAAGAATCAAACTTGAAGCTACCAGGAATCCATTATCCTCCAGTGCTGTCATATTCCAGAACTGTAACCTACCTGGAGTGCCCAGAAGGTTCAGTGCTCAGAGACAGGGCCCGAGAAAGAGAAGGCTGAAATCCAACCACCACTGAACAAGATACATAAGTTGAAATATCAAGACTAGACCAACATATATCCGAAGACAGCTTTTTCAAAGGTTTTATGGACTGATGAGATGAGAGTGACGGACCAGATGGATGGGCCTGTGGCTGGATCAATAATGGACATATAGCTCCACTTCGACTCAGACACCAGCAAGGTGGAGGTGGGGTACTGGTATGGGCTGGTTTTATTTTTTTGGAAAAGCCAAACTGGTGTATTTATTTATAGTTTGATCATTATTTTTTCTTAAGGCGGAGGTCCACCCTAAAGTGGAACTTCCGCTCATTGGAACCCTCCCCCCCTCCGGCGCCACAATTGGCACCTTTCAGGGGGAAGGGGGGTGCAGGTACCTGTACAGTACAGGTATCTGCACCCACTTCCGGCATAGCTATCTGCGGAAAGGGGCGTAGATTACGCCCCTTTCTGAAGGTCCCCCGCTGTCTGCTGAGAAACACACAGATCCCAGAGACAGCAGGGACCATCCTTATTGCGTAGCGCGACTCGCACATGCGCAGTAGGGGACCCGGGAAATGAAGCCGCAAGGCTCCACTTCCTGATTCCCACACCCAAGATGGCGGCGGCAGCACCCGAGAGACGATCGAGAGATCGGCTTTGGGTGCCGACATCGCGGGCGTGCTGGGCGGGTAAGTGTCATTATTTTAAAAGTCAGCAGCTGCAGTATTTGTAGCTGCTGGCTTTTAAAAAAAAAAAAAAACGACGGACTCCCGCTTTAACACTGAAAATAATTATCAAGCTTTAAATAAATATTCCACTTTTGTTTGAAATGTCACTTCTCTTCATTTAAGTTTTTTGGGTTTTTTTTTGGTTGGTGGGGTAAACTGTGACTCTGACTCATAGGCACACTATGAGCTGCATGACATCTCCTGGGCTTATCTCTGTTATTTATGTTTACCCTGTCAGAGCATACACTGACACTCAGCGCTGAGAGAGGTGAGAGAGGCCATTCCCTCCCCTCTGCTGCCCATTCAGTGAAGCCTTTGTATTTTGTGTTCACATAATACAAAGGCTTCTGTGAATGGGCAGGAGGAGATGAAGAGTGAGCATAGCAGCTGCAGTGATTCTTCTGTTCAGGATGCAGAGCTCCTTTGTAAAATAAATGAAGGCACGCTATTTTATTATTTATTTATTTATTAAAATGCTTAACCTACGCAGTCTTACCCAAAGGCCCGATGCACAAAACAAAAGACATTGACATAAAAAGACCTTAAGAAAGGTCCATACATACCAACATGGCAACATACAAAATCAAAACCTGGAGGTCTGTCCATCACACCCCCAGAAAATTAGGTAACTCCAAAAGCTTGTACAAAAAGTTTGGTTTTCAGTTTCTTTCGAAATTTCAGAAATTCATTCTCATGAGTTAAGTCCAGCAAGGTGCAAGACACCCCCTGGGCTTAGCTCTATTATATGCTGTATATCTGGCAGTTTTATAGTGCTCCTGGAAGACAGCTATCCTATTTTCGGAAAGGAACGACACTGATCCTTCTGTGTTGCTCTCCCGAAATGACAGACTTTTGCCGCGTACACACAATACCGGACTTTTCGACGGACTTGGTCCGGCGGACAATCCGACGGACTTTGCAGCTGAGGTCCGCCAGACTTTCAAACGAACGGACTTGGCCACACACGATCACTCCAAAAGTCTGACGGATTCGAATGTGAGGATGTAGAATATGGAAGTTCATAGCCAGTAGCCAATAGTTGCCCTAGCGTCGGATTGTCCGCTGAAAGCCAAAATTTGAAGACAGTCTTATTTCTAGGTCCGCCAGACTTTTGGGAAGAAAAAGTCCGCTGGAGCCCACACACGAATGCTGGAAAGTTTGATCGTGTGTACGCGGCAACACTGTAGCTATCTTCCAGGAGTACTATAAAGCAGCCAGCCATCCAGTAAATAAAAGAGCTAAGCCCAGGGGGTGGCACCATGCACCTTGCTGGACTTAACTCATAATATGCCTTCATTTTTACAAAGGAGCTGAATTCCTGAAATTCAGCTTTAATAACTGGGATTCAAAGATATTTCCATTGCTTTTATGTCTTTTTTTTTTTTGTCGTAGATCAGTTATGGTTCCACAAGTTATGAGCTAAGCAACAGAGACCTATATCCACATTTTTTTCGAACTGTCCAAAATTACCGAACCATCTATTTAATTCTAACAAATCTAATTAAACTCTTGGGCTGGACTTGGGTCGGGGTTGTGGCTTCGAACGACGACAGCGGAGAAAAGGAATTTGAGGAGTTGAACAATTTTCTGGTAAGCGAAGGGATCTGCGTTGCCTTCCTTATAAAGATCGACCACGGGCTTTTTATAGTGAGTGGATCTATTGAAAAAAAAATTGAAATGATTAAAAAATCATCAGCCCACGTTATTATAATTTGTGGATCAAATTCCCATCCGATGAATTTGTTTTTAAATATTTTGGAAAATTTCTTAAGCGACCGAACCTTGATCCTTCAACCGTCTTGGGCGGCTCAGAGTTTTCTTATAAACTACTACGGGAAAATATTTAACGGGAGCTTGGCGCTTGATGTCATGAATATAGAAGTCCCGGACATGTCAGATTTTTTAAACAATTTTACGCGTATGAAATATCCAAATGACATGTTACTTGAAAACCTCTGGATGACCTTCAACAATTGTTTGTCCAACGACCCAGCGAAAAATCGATACTATGGACATTATTACAAACGATCGTTTCATAATTGCACTGGGAAAGGACCAGTCACATTACTTACTAGTTTCAACCAATCTGGACTCTTCCCTCAAGTGTATGTCTCTGTCTATACCATGGCCAGTGCCCTAAATGAACTATTGCTTCTCGGTCAAACTTTGAAAGGGAAGAATTTTCTGTTTTCTACTATTAAGAATCAAGTACATACAATTTTATTTTGAAAGAAAATGTGATCCTTGTTTTAATCTGGATTAGTGTCAATTCTCTAGGATGCTGGAGTTACTTTTGCTCCATGGGTTTATTTGCTTGGTGATGACCCTCTAATGAAAATTTTAGTTCACAAACATGCAATATTTATGAATGAAATACTTTATCCCTTTCATGACTAAGCCTATTTCTGGCATTTGGTGTTTACAAGTTAAAATCCATATTTTTTGCTAGAAAATTACTTGGAACCCCCAAATATTATATATATATAGATATATATCTATAGATATATATCTATATATCTATAGATATATCTATCTATCGATATATCTATCTATCTATATCTATCTATCTATATCTATATATATATATATATATATATATATATATATATATATCTATATCTATATCTATAGATATATCTATATATCTATATCTATAGATATATCTATATATCTATATCTATAGATATATCTATATATCTATATCTATAGATATATCTATATATCTATATCTATAGATATATCTATATATCTATATCTATATCTATATCTCTATATCTATATATCTATATCTATATCTATATATCTATAGATATATCTATATCTATATATCTATATCTATAGATATATCTATATCTATATATCTATATCTATAGATATATCTATATCTATATATATTTTTAACAGAGACTCTAGAGAATAAAACAGCGATTGTTGCAATATTTTATGTCACACGGTATTTGCGCAGTGGTGTTTTAAACGCAACTTTTTGGGAAAAAAGGACACTTTCATGAATTAAAAAAAAAAACGAAACAGTAAAATTAGCCCAATTTTTTTGCGTACTGTGAAAGATAATGTTACACCGAGTAAATAGATACCAAACACGTCACACTTTATAATTGCACGCACTCGTGGATTGACGACAAAGTACGGTACCTAAAAATCTCAATAGGCGACGCTTTAATTTTTTTTTTACGGTTACCAAGTTAGCGTTGCAGAGGAGGTCTAGTGCTAGAATTATTGCTCTCGCGGCGATACCTCACATGTGTGATTTGAACACCATTTACATATGCAAGCTCACTTCCGTATGCGTTTTCTTTGCTTCGCGAGCTCGCAGGGACGGCGGGCGCTTTAAAAATGTTTTATTTTATTTTTTATTTTATTTTATTTATTTGAAAATGAATAAATTGTTTTAAAAAAATAAATAAAAATTTGATCACTTTTATTGCTGTCACAAGGAATGTAAACATCCCTTGTGACAGTAATAGGTGGTGACAGGTGCTCTTTATGGAGGGATCGGGGGTCTAAAAGACCCCAAATCCCTCCTTTACACTTCAAAGTATTCAGATCGCTGAAAACGGCGATTCTGAATACCGTATATCTTTTTAAAACCGGCGACATTGGCAGCTGAGTAAACGGGAAGTGACGTCATGACGTCGCTTCCATGTTTACTATGAGGAGACTGGAACGAAGCCGCTTACAGCTTTGTTACAGTTCCTCCCCAGCAGCCGGAGGCGTCGGATTGCGAATCGGTGCTCCCGATCGAGCGGGAGCACCGGTAACAGCGGTGAGAGGGGGGGACGTCCCCTCCCGCTCCTCCGGCATAACAGCTGATCCCGGTATACCCCCCGGAAGTCGAGTACGCAGATCTGCGTACACTCGGCGGGAAGGGGTTAAACCTCTGAGCTAAATATTTTCATCATGAGGTGTACATCATGTACTGTATCAAAGATAAAGCCTGGGCTTGAATGCCCTGTACACACGGTCAGACTTTCCGATGGAAAAATGTGCGATCGGATCTTGTTGTGGGAAAATACGATTGTGTGTGGGCGCCATCAGATTTTTTTCCATCGGAATTTCCGACACACAAAGTTTGAGAACTGGATCTAAAATTTTCTGGCAACAAAGTCTGATTGTTTAAATTCCGATCGCGTGTAGACAATTCCGACGGACAAAGTGCCACGCATGCTCTAAAAAAATTACGAGACGAAAGCTATTGGCTACCAGCCCGTTTATAGTCCCATTGTACGTCTTCTACATCTCCACGTTCAGAACGATTGGATTTTCCGACAACTTTGTGACCGTGTGTATGCTAGACAAGTTTGGGCCAAAATCCATCAGAAAAAAATCCGACCGTGTGTACAGGGCATAATAATAATGTGGACTCCATCTGACTTTTTCCGTCTGAATTTTTCAACACACAAAGTTTGAGAGCGGGATCTACAGGATCTAAAATTTTCCAACATCGAAATCTGATCATTTAAATTCCGATCGTGTGTAGCTAATTCCGACAGACAAATTTCCACGCGTGCTCAGAATAAATTACGAGACGAAAGCTATTGGCTACTGCCTCCTTTATAGTCCCCGTCGTACGTGTTCTACGCCAACTCGTTCTTGAGGATTGTAAAAATTCCGACAACTTTGTGCGACCGTGTGTATGCAAGACAAGTTTGAGCCAACATCCGTTGGAAAAAAATCTGATGGATTTTGTTGTCGGAATGTCCGACCGTGTGTACGAGGCAGAACTCTTAAAGTGGAAGGCCACCCTGAAAAAAGAAAATACATATAAAAAATTAGAAAAAAATCATAAAAAAAAAAAAAAAATGAAAAAAATAATTTTTTTTAACTTACCAGAAATGCCTGTTGCTAGACACATCATCCTAATCTGCCTCTTCCTCCTCCGCGGAGATCTTCTTTCTTCTCTCCTCCGTGCGGCGTCTTATGGGTAATGGGTCGCACTGTGTTCTGGGAACTGTGTGTCCCAGAACACAGCGCGTCCCATTCACAAAGCGCTGCGCGACTCGCGCATGTGCAGTAGGAAACGGGCAGTGAAGCCGCAAGGCTCCACTGCCTGTTTCCCTTACCCAAAATGGCGGCGCTGGGACCTGAGACTGAGGGACGGGTCAGCCTCGGGCGGCCGACATCGCGGGCGCCCTGGACAGGTAAGTGTGCTTATTAAAAGTCAGCAGCTACAGTGTTTGCAGCTGCTGACTTTTAATTTTTTTTTTTCAAAACCGGCCCTCCTCTTTAACCTGCTGGGACTTAAAGCAGAGTTCTACCCAAAAATGGAACTTCCGCTTTAAGTGCTGGTAACCCCTGACATGCCACACTTGGCATGTCCTTTTTTTTGGGGGGGGAGCGCGTAACCTGTTTTTACAGGCACCCTGCTTCCCCTTCCTCCCTTGGTGCTGCGGCGCTGGAAGGAAGTTTACATCTTCCCCCTACCTCCCTGCAATCTTCTGGGACACGTCACAGGTCCCAGAAGATTGCCCAGCCATTCACAGCGCAAAGCCCGGCTCGTGCATGCGCAGTGCGTGCCTGTCTGTGAACCCACAGCCGGTAGTTAGAATGCCCAATGCAATACTCCCAAGATCTCCAAAATTGGGTCCTTATGCACCTCATAAGGGGCACTCCATAAGGATGAGCTGCCAATGCTTCTAACATGTGTCACCAATGAGAAGGCTTAATTGTTGTGTGTTTACAATTAAAGCAGAGTTTCACCCATTTAAAAGACAGCAGCTACAAAAAGTGTAGCTGCTGACTTTTAATAATCAGACACTCACTTGTCCCGGGGTCCAGCGGTGCGGGAGTACGGAGCCTCGTTCCTCTCCCCCTCCTCTCCGCAGCGACGGAATTCTGTGATCATGAGTAGGAAGTGCCAGCAGCACACCAGGATCTCCAAAACTGGGTCCAAAATTTTAATCACATAGTATCAAAAAAATAAATAGAAGCAACGTTTTGGAGCCACGTAGGACCCCTTCATCGGGCATGTGACATCGCTCCAAAACTTTGCTTCTATTTATTTTTTTGATTGATTGATGATGTGATTAAAATTTTGGACCCAAATTTCGGAGATCCTGGTGTGCTGGTGGCACTTCCTTCTCATGATCACAGTTAGAATTCCGGCGCTGCGGAGAGGAAGGGGAGAGGAACGAGGCTTCGTACTCCCACATCGCTGGACCCCGGGACAGGTGAGTGTTAGGCATGTGCATTTCGTTTAGTTCCGAATCGAAATTCGGTAGAATTTTCATTATTCGGACATACGGATGCATCACGATACACAATGCTAACGAATTCAACCAAATTCGGACGTAATTTGAATAAAATTCGAAAAATTACATTTTGCGACCCAAATTTGGGGCCACGTATCTCGGGGCCACTTATAGCTAGAAACCCCAAATTTGGTATGCAAACACAGTAGCACTAGCGCTACAACATCTCTAAATTTGGTGTTTCTAGCTATAAGTGACCCCGAGATACATGGCCCTAAAGTCGGGTCACAAAATGTCAAGCACTTTTCGGCAGCAGAGAATTACATTTTGCGACCCGACTTTGGGGCCACATATCTCGGGGTCACTTATAGCTAGAAACACCAAATTTGGTATGCAAACACAATAGTACTAGCGCTACAACATCTCTAAATTTGGGGTTTCTAGCACCAAGTGACCCCGAGATACGTGGCCCCAAATTCGGGTCACAAAATGTCAAGCACTTTTCTGCAGCAGAGAATTACATTTTGCGACCCGAATTTGGGGCCACATATCTCGGAGTCACTTATAGGTAGAAACACCAAATTTGGTATGCAAACACAATAGTACTAGCGCTCCAAAATTTGGGGTTTCTAGCACCAAGTGAGCCCGAGATACATGGCCCTAAAGTCGGATCCCAAAATAATTTCGAATGCGGTTGAAATAATTTCGAATCATGTTGAAATCATTTCGAATTCGGTAGAAATATTTTAGTAATTTTTGTAATTTTTTTAATTTTTAGTAATATTTGGTTGAAATATTTCAGAATGCGACCGATTTTTCAAATTCAGTAGAAAATGAAACGAAATCCAAAAACGAATTTAACTAATTTATCGAACATAACTAAACGAGATTAATTAATTAACGAATTAAAACAACAATTAAGCCCTGTCATTGGTGGCACACGTTAGAAGCATTGGCAGCTCATCCTTATGGAGTGCCCCTTATGAGGTGTGGGGGCTCCGTCCTCCCAATCCATTCGCCCGGCCCCGAATCTATATGCATGGTGCCAGATGAACAAATTCCACTGTTTTTTTTTTTTTTTAGAATCATATGATTAGATCCGGAGGCTCTAATTGGCCTCAAAAAAGGTGGGCTCTGTGCCCCGGGATGTGCCCTGTGACAATAGCGAATGAATATTCTCTATTGTCTTCCTGATTCCCCTCCCAGCCAATCAGGAAGCGATTCCTGAGACCCGCTTGGCCGAGAGGAGAAGTGCTCGTATTGGAGGAGAAGAGGTAGATGAGGAGGAGACACAGGGGAAGCTGCCGTGAAGCCGAGGAGGAGGAGACGCTGGGTGAAGCCGCCGCCAAGGGGAAGTGCTGCCCGTGACCTAGATGGGGTAAGTGCGAGGCTGGTGATGACCGATTGACCGACTGACAGAAGGAGGGGGGGTGCAGGTGATCTAATTGACTGACTGGGGGGGTGGTGGCAGAAGGATTGTTTGCCCCTCCCCTCCAAAAAAATATTGCACCAGCCGGCACTGGTTAGATGTAGGAGTGTGGTCTTGGGCGGGAGGTTAGCAGTGTGGTCTGTATGGTGTTTTTGCAAGATCAACTACAACCCCAATTCCAAATAAGTTGGGACGCTGTGTAAAATCTGCATAAAAACAGAATGCAACGATTTGTACATTCCATAAACCCGTATTCTATTCACAAAAAAAAACGGAAATAAAAAACGTATCAAATGTTTAATCTGAGAAAATTGACCATTTTAAGAAGAAAAAAAAAGAAAAGTGTACAATGTCTAAAAAAAAACTAAAAATAATAATAATAAAAATAATAAAATAATAACAACAATGTTGCCACTAAATAGAATGATATGAATTGATAGACATGCAAATGATAAAAAAGAATACTTGGCTAACGCATTTCGAGGGTTTTCCTCTTCACCAGAGCCTTGTACATTCCATAAACACATTTTATTCGATTCACAAAAAAACAGAAAATAAAAAACGTATCAAATGATTAATCTGAGAAAATGGATCATTTTAAGAAAAAAAAAAAAAAGAAAAGTGTACAATGTCCCGTCTTTTATTGAAGCTGCATATGGCATGGGGTGTGAGGCGGGTCTCGGGGATTCTGAACCTGGCTGTGCCGCAAGACTAAGTCCAAAATGCTACATAGAAAAGGAAAAGGAAGGCCCGCGGCCTGATGCATGAATCATAATAAAATGTTTATTGTAAACAAATACGTTTATACAAAGGTAAATACTACGTATTCATCAAAATGAAACTAAAAATAATAATAATAAATAATAATAAAAATAAAAATAACAATGTTGCCACTAAATAGAATGATATGAATTGATAGACATGCAAATGATAAAAAAGAATACTTGGCTAACGCATTTCGAGGGTTTTCCTCTTCATCAGAGCCTTAAAGAACAAAATCTGGTCTGCGTGTTATAATATGTCTATATAGAGAGACACCTGGATGGGCGGTATAACACTAGTTGAGTGGTGTAACCATATGGGTGGATTGTCCTTCACTGAAGGGATTTATCCTTCCACATGGCGGCGCTCGCCTCACCGTGGGGGGATATACACAGATGCAGTCGTCTGTCGTTTCTTATTATTGGTCATGAAGACCCTCAGGCCTCCTCTGGTCTGCAGAGCTGACGCTCTACACTCCTCTCGGCGCTCTACACTTCCATGGCAGCAACACACAACAACCTAACAAACGCTCCCCCGCCAACAGCTTCTCATTGGCCGAAGCTGAGACCTGTGGAGTGTCAGCTTTGCGGACCAGAGGAGGGCCGAGGGTCTTCATGACCAATAATAACAAACTACAGACGCCTGCAGTGCCCACAGCTTATAAATCTTCTATTTACATTAAAATACTGAGACTATATACCTTTTTTGCAGGGTCATAGTTGCCTCACACTCATCCCTCATACTCTTTTAACATTTTATATACCTTTTTGGCTGATCTGTATACCACGCTCACGTGATAAACTGCAGGGTCTGCCTGAGTGCTGAGTGTTCTGGTAGGAGGAGATTTCTACTACAGCCTGTGTCCTCATGCTGTGGTGGGAGGCGGAGCATCCATCAAGATGCCACACCCCACCCACTGTGTTCTTTTTTATTTCCCGGGCATGGTTGAGGAGGGAGGGGCTGGGCTGTCATTTAGGATCTGTATACACGCCCACATGTGTGATGTCAATATCATGTGACCTGGCTAGCTCTGATCAACAAGGAAATGTTCTCTCCAGCAATTGAGACCAAACTGAGCATGTGCAGAAGTACTAACCTCACTGTGTCTTATCTGGCCTTGCCAAGAAAGACCCTGCAGGAGGGGGAGGATCTGTGCATACAGGATCAAACAGCCTTTTTACACAATGCAGAGGATTAACCCCTTATTTCCACAGGGAGTATAACAAGCATGCTATTCTGCATACACAGACTGATTTTACAGGGGGGTGGTGGAGCAAGACACGCTGGGGGCGTGGCTTACAGTCCAGGCTGAGGTTGCCACTCTCATACTGACCATGGGACCAGAGGGATTTGCGGCCACAGGGATCACCCTCTTTTCCTTCTTTGTGTCAAAAGTGTCAGTTAGTATCCCATTGTCCGTCGCAATATCGCAATCCCACTATAAGTCACTGATTGCTGCCATTACTAGTAATCAATAAATAAAAGTTCCAGTATAAATACAATAGTTTGTAGACGCTATAACTTTTGCGCAAACCAATCAATATACACTTATTGGGATTTTTTTTTAACCAAAAAAAAATATGTAGCAGAATACATATTGGCCTACATTTATGAATTTTTTTATAGAAATTATTTTTTTTTTTAAATTACCAGTATTTTTTTTTTTATAATGCAAAAAAACCCCAAAAAAAACCGCAAAGGTGATCATCTACCACCAAAAGAACGCTCTATTTTCTGAGGAAAAGGGACATCCATTTTATTTGGGTACAGCATTACCTAATTGTCAGTTAATAACGCATTGCTGTATCTCAAAAATTGTCCCGGTCAGGAATTTTATGTTATGTTGTAATTGTGTGTGCTAATAAATAATTTTTTTTTTTTTTTTTTTTGGTTTACCTTTATAGAAAAAATATTGTTCTTGCTAAACATTCGTGCAACTATCAAAGGACCTACAAAATCATTAGCACCCTCTTTTCATTCTGCCGTTCCTGTGCTTTCAGATATAGGGTTTGATTTTTTTTTTTTTTAAACAAAAAAACAAATAAAAATAATAAAAAAGTAAAAGAAAAAAATGTAAAAAAATTGAAAGAAATAGGGTTTGTGTTTTTTTTTTTTTACAGTGCAAACATAAAAAAAAGTGAAAATTAAAAAAAAAAAAAAAAAAAGGACAGACTCAATAGGATATTTTTTTTTCTGCTGTCACCATTCTATGTTTCTAAAAGCTGCAAATGAAAAAATAAAAGGTGAAAAAAATTGCACAATTGGTCTGGTAACCTGAGATGAAAAATAGAAAGCATCAAAAGTAGCAACAGCAGTATAAGTATGGAAGAGCCCTGGGGCCAACATAAAAAAAAAATACAGAATTATGTTTATGAAAACAAATGTACAGAATTCTGAGTTTGACAGTCAGAATTCTGAATTTGAAAGTCAGAATTCTGAGATTCAATGTCAGAATTGTAAGTTTAAAAAAAAAAAAAAATTTACACTTTTAATCTCAGAATTCTGACTTTTAATCTCAGAATTATGTAAAAAAAATATATATTTTTTTAAACTTACAATTTTGACTTTGAATCTCAGAATTCTGACTTTTAATCTCAGAATTCAGAATTTATTTTTTTCAAAAACATAATTCTGTATTTTTTTTGATGGCCCCAGGGCTCTTCCATACATAACGGTTAAACATACCTACTTTATCAAGGCACAAATAACTAGAGATCCTATAACTTTATATTAATACTAATTGCTTCATTGATACTAAGTATATATTAATTGAAGTAACTCCTTCTGAACTATAAAGAATAATAGAATTAATCGTTTTCCTCGCTGTTTTTTTTTTTTTTTAATTGCACTCTAAAATAATTGTTAAACAAACATAAACATATCTTTTTTCTTTTTTTTTTGTTACCTAAATATGTGGCAAACGTATGTTTTTTTTAATGTTTCAATTTCTGTTGAAAGTTACATAAGTTTTTGAAGAAACTTACATATAGAAGGGAAGGAAATACTCATCACTTTTATAATAAAGACAATGAATTTGTTACATTTTATATCATTAAAAATTGGATTATCCTCAGCAATGGCAGCATTGTGATGAATTGCGTTGGCCACTTCGACCCTTGGAAAAACGGTGACTACCAGTTTCCTATAAATGTGAAACGTATTATTTGGAAACACAACAAGACAGAGGTAGGAAAATACAGCGCCTTGAAAAAGTATTCATACCCCTTGAAAATTTTCAACATTTTTTCATGTTACAACCAAAAACATAAATATATTTTATTGGGATTTTATGTGATAGACCAACACAAAGTGGCACATACCCTGTTTCCCCGAAAATAAGACCTAGCGTGCAATATAAGCCCTACCCCCGAAATAAGCCTTAGTTTAAAGTCCTTGTAGGTCTTATTTTCAGGGTAGGGCTTATTTGGGGGGTAGGGCTTATATTGCAGCTATCACCGACAATCACGCTAGGTCTTATTTTCGGGGGAAACAGGGTATTTGTGAGGTGGAAAGAAAATTATAAATTGTTTTCAATTTTATTTTACAAATAAATATGTGAAAAGTGTGGGAGGTGGAGGGGCATTTGTATTCAGCCCCCTTTACTCTGATACCCCTAACTAAAATCTGGTGGAACCAATTGCCTTTAGAAGTCACCTAATTAGTAAATAGAGTCCACCTGCGTGTCATTTAATCTCAGTATACATACAGCTGTTCTGTGAAGCCCTCAGAGGTTTTTTAGAGAGCCTTAGTGAACAAACAGCATCATGAAGGCCCAAGGAACACACCAGACAGGTCAGGGATAAAGTTGTGGAAAAGTATAACCACTTCCCGACCAGCAGAGTCCACCTGCGTGTCATTTAATCTCAGTATAAATGCAGCTGTTCTGTGAATCCCTCAGAGGTTTGTTAGAGAGGCTTAGTGAACAAACAGCATCATGAAGGCCCAAGGAACACACCAGACAGGTCAGGGATAAAGTTGTGGAGAAGTATAACCACTTCCCGACCAGCAGAGTCCACCTGCATGCCATTTAATCTCAGTATAAATGCAGCTGTTCTGTGAAGCCCTCAGAGGTTTTTTAGAGAGCCTTAGTGAACAAACAGCATCATGAAGGCCCAAGGAACACACCAGACAGGTCAGGGATAAAGTTGTGGAGAAGTATAACCACTTCCCGACCGGCGCACGCCGATGTACGTCGACAAAAATGTGTCAAAAATGTCCGATGTGTCCGCCACAATGTCGCAGTCACAATAAAAATTGCTGATCGCCGCCATTACTAGTAAAAAAAAAAAAAAAAAATAGTAATAAAAATGCCATAAAACTATCCCCTATTTTGTAAACGCTATAACTTTTGCGCAAACCAATCAATAATCGCTTATTGCGATTTTTTTTTTTACCAAAAATATGTAGAAGGATACGTATAGGCTTAAACTGAGGGCATTTTTTTTTATATATATTTTTGGGGGATATTTATTATAACAAAAAGTAAAAAAATAATGCGTTTTTTTTTTCAAAATTGTCGCTCTATTTTTGTTTATAGCGCAAAAAAAAAAAAAAAAGGACGTCGATTTTGTTTGGGAGCCACGTCGCACGACCGCGCAATTGTCAGTTAAAGCGATGCAGTGCCGAATCGCAAAAAAAGTGGTCTGGTCTTAAGACAGCAAAATGGTCCGGTCTGTAAGTGGATAAAGCAGGGTTAGGTAATAAAAAATATCCCAAGCTCACGGAGCTCTGTTCAATCCATCATGGGAAAATGGAAAGAGTATGGCACAGCCGCAAACCTACTGAGACATGGCCGTCCACCTAAACTGACCGGCCGGGCATATATATATATTATATAACAAAAGTAAGTACACCCCTCACATTTTTGTAAATCTTTTCTTCTCTCTTTTCATGTGACAACACTGAAGAAATGACACTTGTCTACAATGTAAAGTAGTGAGTGTACAGCTTGTATAACAGTGTAAATTTCCTGTCCCCTCAAAATAACTCAACACACAGCCATTAATGTCTAAACCACTGGCAACAAAAGTCAGGACACCCCTAAGTGAAAATGTCCAAATTGGGACCAAAGTGTCAATATTTTGTGTGGCCGCCATTATTTTCCAGCACTGCCTTCACCCTCTTGGGCATGGAGGTCAGCAGAGCTTCACAGGTTGGCACTGGAGTCCTCTTCCCCTCCCCCATGATGACATCACGGAGCTGGGCCGACCGCACATAGAAACACTGGTAGATCTCCTTATTCAGAATTATATCACCTTTTGCTCTTTGTGTTTCAATCTTTTAAAGGCCTCATAACATCCCATACAGACCATTACACTACAGTCCTAAGTTTTTTTTTTGGATCTAGACAGTATTTTTGACTCTCAATCGGTGCGTTTTCTGTGTTTTGGGGCTCCTATGCCCTCCGGGACGGGCCACTCTCTTTTGGGCCACTCTCTCTTGGGCCACTCTCTCTTGGGCCACTCGCAAGGTTGTATCTTTGTCACAAATTGATAATCACTCTATAAAACCTTGTGTATATGTACAATAAAGCTCCTGAAGAAGCCGCAAACTTCACCCGCGAAACACGTAGAGCAATCAATACACAGATGGTATTATTGTCCTAATTGTCACACTTGTGTGACTATAGAGCAAACGTGGATCGATTACCCTTGTTGTTTTTAAACAATATTTTGTATTTTATTGAATATATATTTTTGTAAGAAAATGTGTAATTCTACTTGAGACTGTTATCTTCCGTTTTCATACAGTACCATCAAAGTCCATTCTAGCCTCCTCCCTGTATACTTTTTCTCTAACTTAACCCTAGACATCAGTGGCGGCTGGTGCTCAAAATTTTTGGGGAGGGCGCAAACGAACTGGAAAATACTGAAACAAAAACATCAGTTGCAGCCTCTGTGCCCATCATATGCAGACACTGTGCCCAGCAAAAGCAGCCAACTGTGCCCATCATATTCAGTCACTGTGCCCACCATATGCAGCCAACTGTGCCCATCATATCCAGACTCTGTGCCCATCATATGTAGACTCTGTACTTAGCAAAAGCAGATATCTGTGCCCATCATATGCAGCCAACTGTGCCCGTCATATGCAGTCACTGTGCCCATCATATGCAGACTCTGTGTCCGGCAAAAGCAGACATCTGTGCCCATCATATGCAGCGAACTGTGCCCATCATATGTAGTCACTGTGCCCACCATATGCAGTCAACTGTGCCCATCATATGCAGACTCTGTGCCCATCATATGCATACTCTGTACCCAGCAAAAGCAGATATCTGTGTCCATCATATGCAGCCAACTGTGCCCATCATATGCAGTCACTGTGCCCATCATATGCAGTCACTGTGCCCAGCAAAAGCAGACATCTGTGCCCATCATATGCAGCCAACTGTGCCCATCATATGCAGTCATTGTGCCCATCGTATGCAGACTCTGTGCCCAGCAAAAGCAGACATTTGTGCCCATCATATGCAGCTAACTGTGCCCATCATATGCAGCCACTGTGCCCATCATATGCAGACTCTGTGCCCAGCAAAAGCAGACATCTGTGCCCATAATATGCAGCTAACTGTGCCCATCATATGCAGCTAACTGTGCCCACCATATGCAGTCACTATGCCCATCATATGCAGACTCTGTGCCCAGCAAAAGCAGCCATCTGTGCCCATCATATGCAGCCAACTGTACCCATCAATTGCAGTGTCTATGCCCATAATATGCAGCCACTGTGCCCCGCAAATGCAGCCATCTGTGCTCCATCAATTGCAGCCTTTGTGCACATAATATGCAACCACTGTGCCCCCGCCCCTCGCGCGCCTGCTGTCTGCCCGTCACTTACACCATCGCGGTGGTGGGTCAGGCGCCGAGCTGTGGGACGTGTAGCGCGGCGATGTATGCAGGACTCCTCCGTGTGCGTCTTCTTCCTGTTCTGGGGCGGCCAATGGAATTTTTTATTTTTTTTAACATACTTGTCAGCGGCTAGTATCCTGGCTGCTGACAGTATTTTTTAAAAAAGTGATGACCCGAGTCTAGTGCATTCGTGACAGTGTGTAAAAAAAAAAAAAAATTTGGGACTATTTAATTTCTTAATTTCCCAAAAAATTGTGACAAAAATTACAAAAAACAATCCATGCCTCTTACTAAATACCTCAGACTGTCTACTTACCAAAAAAAAAAATTGCCACTTGCCAACCGCAGCACACACATATACGTCGGCAGTATGGCACAGACAGGCAAATGGGCGTACCTGCACGTCCCTTTAAATTTGACACCTAGCCTAGCACCTAGCTTAGAGCACCATGGGAGCGTGCCCCGCGGGTCCTGCAAGCTCTATGTTTGCTGGCGGCCCGTGATTGAGGCGAAGAAAGGCAGAACGGGGAGCATTTCCCTGTTCTGCCTAGCAACATGGCAGGGATCTACTGCTCCTAGTGATTGGGAGCAGTGATCTCTGTCATGTTGTAGTGAGCCCATCCACCCTACAGTTAGAACACCTCCCTAGGACACACTTAACCCCTTGATCGCCCCCTAATGTTTAACCCCTTCCCTGCCAGTGTCAGTTATACAGTAATCAGTGGCTATTTGTAGCTCTGTTCACTGTATAAATGTCACTGGTCCCGAAATAGTGTTAAAATTGTCCGATGTGTCCGCCGCAATGTCGCAGTCCAGTTAAAAATCACAGATCGCCACCATTACTAGTAAAAAATTTAATAAAAATAAAAATATCCCCTATTTTGTAGACGCTATAACTTTTGCACAAACCAATCAATATACACTTATTGTGATTTTTTTTTTAACAAAAATATGTAGAAGAATACATATTGGCCTAAACTGGAAGAAATTTTTTTTTTATATATATTTTTGGGAGATATTTATTATAGCATAAAGTAAAAAATATATATTTTTTTTAAATTGACGCCTTTTCTTTGTTTATAGCGTAAAAAATAAAAACCCCAGAGGTGATCAAATACCACCAAAAGAAAGCTCTATTTGTGGGGAAAAAAAGGACGCAAATTCAACGTCGCACGACCGCACAACTGTCAGCTAAATCAACGCAGTGCTGTATCGCAAAAAAGGCTCTGGTCAGGAAGGGGGTAAAATCTTCCAGGGCTGAAGTGGTTAAGCTTTCATTAGCTAAGTTGAGTTATTACATTTTCTTTGTAAAAATACTGTTATTCAGTATTGTCAACCCCTATTGGTCAGGCCGTGTTCTTTATTTCCTCTTTTACAGTTATCTTTAGGCCGTAGCAAATTTTGAGCAGGAAGTTTACATCTTTAACCACTTCCCGACCGCCGCACGACGATGTACGTCAACAGCATGGCACGGGCAGGCATATGGGCGTACATGTACGTCCCTGCCTTCCCGCGGGTCGGGGGCCCGATCGGGCCCCCGCCCGGTGCCTGCGGCGGTCGGTATTCGTACGGGAGCGATCCGGGATGAGGGGGCGGCCATTCATTCATGGCCACCCCCTCGCGATCGCTCCAGACGAATGGAAATCCTTCGTGACATCACTTCCTCTCCTGTAATGTAAACACAGGAGAGGAAGTGATGTAATCTCTCCTCCGTGTCGGTATTTTTCGTTCCGGCACCGAGGAGAGAGGATCGGTGAGTTGCACCAACACGACACTTCACAGTAGAACATGCCAGGCACACTCACACCCCCCCTTTACCCCCCGATCACCCCCCCAATTACCCCTGCCCCCCCAGTCACAGTGACACCAATGCATTTTTTTTTTTTTGCATTGGTGTCATTTGTGACTGTAATAACTGTTAGGGCAGTTAGGGTTAGCCCCCTTTAGTTCTAATGTACCCCCCTAACCCCCCCAATAAAGGTTTAACCCCGTGATCACCCCCCGCCGCCAGTGTCACTAAGGCTGGGTTCACATTGCAGCGGTTTATGAGAACGGATGTGATTCGCACCGCGCTGCAGTGCAAATCACATCCGATCTTTGCGATTCGAGTTCAGCCATTCGCCGCACCCGCCGCACCCGCCGCAAATTCGCACGGGACCCTTTTTTTGGTCCGCAGCAGAATCGGATCGCATGGGTGTTCACACCATGCGATCCGAGTTTGCAGATCGCACTGCGATATGCGAACTGATCTGGGGGTGTCATTAACATTTCACTGACACTCCCAGCAGTTCGCATAGGGCAGTGTGAACTGCCGCCGGGAGGCATGCGATGCGGGAACCCGCCGCGGATTTGTGGCGTTCCCGCATCGCTCCAGTGTGAACCCAGCCTAATAAGCGATCGTTTTTCTGATCACTGTATTAGTGTCACAGGTGACGCTAGTTAGGCAGGTAGGTATTTAGGTTCGCCGCAGCTTTTTATAGCGCCAGGGACCCCCATATACTACCACATAAAGCCCCCTGATTGCCCCCTAGTTAACCCTTTCACCAGTGATCACCATATAACTGTTACAGGTGACGCTGGTTGGTTAGTTATTTTTTTATAGTTTCAGGGCACCCGCCATTTATTACCTAATAAAGGTTTAACCCCCTGATCACCCGGCGGGTGTCATTTGTGACTAATAACTGTTAGGGCAGTTAGGGTTAGCCCCCTTTAGTTCTAAGGTACCCCCCTAACCCCCCCAATAAAGGTTTAACCCCGTGATCACCCCCCGTCGCCAGTGTCACTAAGGCTGGGTTCACATTGCAGCGGTTTATGAGAACGGATGTGATTCGCACCGCACTCCAGTGCAAATCACATCCGATCTCTGTGCGATTCGATTTCAGCCATACAGATAGTATGGCTGAATTCGCGTTGCACCCGCTGCGCCCGCTGCAAACTCGCACGGGACCCTTTTTTTGGTCCGCAGCAGAATCGGATTGCATGGGTGTTCACACCATGCGATCCGAGTTTGCAGATCGCACTGCGATATGCGAACTGATCTGGGGGTGTCATTAACATTTCACTGACACTCCCAGCAGTTCGCATAGGGCAGTGTGAACTGCCGCCGGGAGGCATGCGATGCGGGAACCCGCCGCGGATTCGTGGCGTTCCCGCATCGCTCCAGTGTGAACCCAGCCTAATAAGCTATCGTTTTTCGGATCGCTGTATTAGTGTCACAGGTGACGCTAGTTAGGCAGGTAGGTATTTAGGTTCGCCGCAGCTTTTTATAGCGCCAGGGACCCCCATATACTACCGCATAAAGCCCCCTGATTGCCCCCTAGTTAACCCTTTCACCAGTGATCACCATATAACTGTTACAGGTGACGCTGGTTGGTTAGTTATTTTTTTATAGTTTCAGGGCACCCGCCATTTATTACCTAGTCTCACTAGTGTACCCGTAAATTTAGGGGTGTCTACTTTCCAAAATGGGGTCATTTGGGGGGGGGGGGGTTTGTGCCATCTTGTCATTTTATGGCCTTCAAAACTGTAACGCCCTTATGCCCCGTACACACGAGCGGACTTTTCAACATCCAAAGTCCGAAGGACCGAGTCCGTCAGACTATCCGATCGTGTGTGGGCTGCAACGGACTTTTGATTTGCCAAAGTCTGACGGACTTTAGAAATGAAGCATGCTTCAAATTTTCCCGAAGGAACTCCGCCGGACCCGGTCCCCTTCGAAAACTCCGCTCGTGTGTATGCTACTCCGACGGACTAAAACCGACGCTAGGGCAGCTATTGGCTACTGGCTATGAACTTCCTTATTCGAGTCGGGTCGTACGTCGGAGTTTGGTGTGATTGTGTGTGGCCAAGTCCGTTCGGTCGAAAAGTCCGCCAGAACTCTGTCGGAACTCCGCCAGAACTCCGTCGGAAGTCGGTCAGACTTTTTCCCTCGAAAAGTCCGCCCGTGTGTACGGGGCTTTTGAAAGCCTGAAGGCGGTGCTTGGTTTTCGGGGCCCCGTACGCGGCTAGGCTCCCAAAAAGTCCCACATATGTGGTATCCCCGTACTCAGGAGAAGCAGCAGAATTTATTTTGGGGTGTCATTTCACATATGCTCATGGCATGCGTGAGCAATATATCATTTAGTGACAACTTTGTGTAAAAAAAAAAAAAAAAAAAAAGTTTGTAATTTTCCCGCAACTTGTGGCAAAATATAAAATATTCCATGGACTCAACATGCCTCTCAGCAAATAGCTTGGGGTGTCTACTTTCTAAAATGGGGTCATTTGTGGGGGTTTTGTGCCATCTTGGCATTTTATGGCCTTCAAAACTGTAATAGGTAGTGAGAAGTGAAATCAAAAATTTACGCCCTTAGAAAGCCTGAAGGCGGTGCTCGGCTTTCGGGACCCCGTACGCGGCTAGGCTCCCAAAAAGTACCACATATGTGGTATCCCCGTACTCAGGAGAAGCAGCAGAATTTATTTTGGGGTGTCATTTCACATATGCCCATAGCATGTGTGAGCAATATATCATTTAATGACAACTTTGTGTAAAAAAAAAAAAAAAAAAATTTTTGTCATTATTCAATCGCTTGAGGCAAAAAAATAAAATATTCAATGGGCTCAACATGCCACTTATCAAATTCCTTAGGGGGTCTACTTTCCAAAATGGGGTCATTTGGGGGGTTTTGTACTGCCCTGCCATTTTAGCACCTCAAGAAATGAGATAGGCAGTCGTAAACTAAAAGCTGCGTAAATTCCAGAAAACGTACCTTAGTTTGTAGATGTGACAACTTTTGCGCAAACCAACAAATATACGGTTATTGACTTTTTTTTACCAAAGACATGTGGCTGAATACATTTTGACCTAAATTTATGACTAAAATTGAGTTTATTGGATTTTTCTAATAACAAAAAGTAGAAAATATCATTTTTTTTCAAAATTTGCAGTCTTTTTACATTTATATCGCAAAAAATAAAAATCGCAGAGTCAGTCAAATACCTTTAAAAGAAAGCTCTATTTGTGGGAAGAAAAGGATGCAAATTTTGTTTCGGTACAACATTGCATGACCGCGCAATTACCAGCGCAGTGCCAAAGTGTAAAAAGACCTCTGGTCATTTACCAGCAAAATGGTCCGATCTGAAAGTGGTTAATAACTTAAGTTAGCAAATAAAAGGTATCCCGTATCCTCATAATTATTTTGGGATTATGATAACACCATGTATCTATGGTCCATTGCAGTTTGATTAACCACTTACAGACCGGACCATTTTGCTGGCCAAAGACCAGACCACTTTTTGTTGACACATCGGACATTTTTGACACATTTTTGGGACCATTGTTATTTATACAGCAATCAGTGCTATATAAATGCAGTGATTCCTGTGTAAATGACACTGGCAGTGAAGGGGTTAAGTGTTCCTAGGGGTGTGTTACTAACTGTGGGGGGGGGGGGTTGGGCTTTCATTTAGTGAACACTGATCTCTGCTCCAATCACATGGAGCAGAGATCAGCGTCACTAGTTGCTAGGCAGAATGGAGAAATGCTGTTTACACTGCATTTCCTCCATTCAGCCGTCCCGTGAGACGATCGTGGGTATGCCCACGGCGATCGAGTCCGCGGGACCCGCGACCAGACTCACGGGGGTCCCGACCAGCACGGCAGGGCGGCATTGAAGATTGGACATACCTGTACGCCAGTATGCCTGCCCGTGTCATTCTGCCGACGTACATCAGCGTGCGCTGGTCGGGAACCGGTTAGGGCAATAAAACATTTTTTCTATGTTTTGGTTACTGGTAATTTAACAGTGTAGGCTTTTAAGTAAATTTAGTCAGCTCCTCTGTGATCGGTGGAGCAGGAGTTGATTGTTCAGGTCAGGGATTGATTGTTCAGGTCTGCTTGGTGAATCTCGGTGAATCTCAGGCTGCTGCTCTGATTGCTTGCAACTGTATTCTAGAGGATTCTAGGACTATAGTATGAGGAAGAGCAGACAATGCATCCTGAATATTTAAGGAAATCCAGCCAGTCCCTGGGGAGGTGTACCCAGTTCTTGGTGGGAGAGCCCATAAATAGCCTGAGGCAACAGGAGAGAGTTCCTGAGTCCAGTACTGCTGGAGGAGATCTATGTGCAGGGGCTCTGCCCCTGGGGCATGATTATTGGAGGTGCCACCTAGAAGGCATCAGGGTCCCAGCTTCAGTTTCAGCTGGGGGGGGGGGATTTTTGCAAAGCCTACTCCTGGAGATCACTTGGGTCTGGAGTAGCTCACTGGAGAGTATAAGAAGGAAGTTGTGGGGAAAATTGTCCAGCTGTCCTATTGTAGTGTGAGTCCATATCTCCCTCACTGGAGAGCACCCGTTGGATATATGAAGGAGGCAACAAATGATCCTGTGGCTTTGTGAATAAATATCCCTGGTGGTGGAAGTTAGTGACTGTGTGCAGCTTTTGGCCTTTCTTGGGAGAAAGGTCCTAGTCAACTGTCAGCATTAGAAATTCTGTAGGGTATTTTTGTGCAGCTGAGGAAGAGAGAGAGAAGAGTCCTCAAAATGTGCAGTTCATCAGCTGTGGGGTATCTCATTCTCCCTGTACCCCATCCAAGTTCACTTTTACAAAAGAAACCCTAAAAGGACACCCCTAGACTGTTCCTTTGAGCCAGAAGAGAGAGGAAATGCCGTGTGCCTGCCTGTGTGCACACACGGCCAGGAGAATAACCAACTTCACCAATGGTTCTGCGCTACATACTGTGTACCTTTATTGTTTTTAAAATAGTCTTATGATAAATAAAACATTTTTGTGATTATATCTTGTTGTGTATATATATATAATGATTTCTTCACCAGATTCCAAGATCTCAGTGTTCAGAAACATGTCTGCCGGGTAGTAGAAAGATGCCAAAGTCTGGAATTCAGAGCTTCTGCTGCTATGCCTGTGCACCCTGTTCAGATGGTGAAATGTCCAACATCTCCGGTATATTTATAGAATATTCTTGGTGATTTTATAAAGATGCTTCACAAGTGGGATATTTTTCTACTCATCACTACAATTGATTGTATAAAACAAATTAGCTTTGGCAGGGCCGCCATCAGGTGGGTACAGCTGTTACAACTGTAAGGGGCCCAGGGGCCTGAGAGGCCCACAGGGCCAGAAGAAGGCAGGACAGGTGAAGGGGAGCCATGCGGTGCTCTACAGAAACAATTTCACAGTGCCTGCTGCTCTCTGTGGCATTGAGCTCAGACATCAAGCCCTTTACTGCCACCTCTGGCAATTATGTGCATATGCACCCCTCATGTGATCTGCTTGTACTATGCTTCTCAGCAACATGTCTTTGTGAAAATGTGCTGGGACTAGGTAGAAAGACCTTCTTTACAAGTAGGGGCTGTGAAGGAAAGGGGGGGAGCTGGCATACATACAGGTGGGGGGTGGGGCTGACATATAAACAGGTATGAGGGGGCTGGCAAATATACAGGTGTGTGGGGGGGGCTGATAAATATACAGGTGTGAGGAGGGGCTAAGTGCATACTAGTGAGGTGGCTGGTGTGCGGATTCGGTAGGATGGCTTGTGGGCAAGCCCTGGGAAATGGTGGTCAGGCTCGTGGGGACGGGGGCAGGTCTAAAGCTGTGTAAGGGGCCCAAAAATTTTTGATGGCTGCCCTGAGCTTTGAGCTTGTGTTGGTGGCCTCAGATTTACACCACTTTGAGAGTCTTCTGGGGGTCATTCGGAATACACTGACAGGAGCATCGGAACGGCGGTTGACCTCTTTCTGATCTGCAATTGACCTGCCTTAATTGAGTTTTATATTCCCATAGTTGTGTATGGTAATGCAAAACCAGCTCATGACCTGCTTCCAGATTGGCCGGGAGGAGGATCAGTGTGAGAATAGCGAATATTCATTCGTTATTCTCACACAACTGGGTGGACTTTTGGAGTAATGCGCTGTGCCCCAAGCCGACCCTATTTTGAAGCCTATTAGAGCCTCTGGTTCTAAGCATGTGCTTCAAAAAACACCCCTCGCATAGGAATCCATGTGCCCGGTGCTTTGCATGTAGATTAAGGGGCCGGAAGGATGGAGAGGGAGCGCGGGGCCTGTGCGCCCCAATGGACGGGCTGCCACTGCACTCCAGTGGATTGATAGTAGAATGAAGTTGATGATTATGCACTTTGTGACAGACCTAGCTGGGACACAGGCTTCTTGAGAGGACTGAATGTGAGCCTCTTGCCGACTGATTATGGGCCCTGGATTTTAAGGGGCACAGGGTGAATGAGAACCCCATTATAATCTGTGCTAGTCAGATTTAATGCTGTATATATGTATATATAATGTGTGCTGTCTCATGCTGTTGGGACACACACTGTCAGATGCTAATGTCATGAACTCCAGCCACCTGTCTGTTGGCTTGTATAATGTAAATGAGTCTAGTCTGGCTTGTAATAGTATTCCACACATTGTTGTTTGGGCTAATTAACCCTGTGTTGATGTTTATGGTAATGTTTATTGAATTGTTAGTGAGCTAGGAGCCGAAAAGTCTTATCCCTCAGTCAACTAGTCTGAGTGTTGATTTAGATAATTAGCTAAGGTTAATTCTGTTTCTGGCTACAGTTGTATTGTTAGAATAAATGATCGGGGGGGGGGGGGGGGGAAACTCCCCTTCTACTGTATTATAAATACTTGTCATTTTGGTTCTAATAAAGGAGTCCATGTTGAGCAGCTAAGCAAGTGTCGTCTTTTTTTGGGGTGGAAGCAGTTGGAATATCTGATTGAAGTCAGATTGGAGGAAGCGGGATATACTGACGGCAGCACTCAATCGGAGTGTGGGATCGGTTCCGTCACATTGGTGGCAAGCAGTGGGTTACTTCCTGCAGTCTGAGACATCCAAACCTCCACTGGAATCCAAGATCAGGATAGCAGACTTAAGTCACCCCAGCGGAGATATGGACCTGGCATCAGAGTTCCCGGGGGGTTCTGTGGATCGTCCTTTCAGCATACACCAGGACTGTGTGTGAGGATGAATACCTGGAGCTCAGGCAGCGGATTTGGGTGGAGCTCTGGATTGGAGCCCTCCAGCTCGCTGGTATAAAACAAGGCAAGTGCTTTCCAAACGAAGAGCAATGGGCCAGTGACCAATAGGCATTGTGGATAGCATTCCTGGGAGAGCAGCCCCAGGAGCAATGGGTGACTGAGTTGGACAGGCTGGTCCAGCAGGAGATAGAGCTGGACAATCATTATTGGGCTCTGCAATGGCACGCAGAGCAGGGATATTTAGGGGAGACAACAGAATACTCTCCGGAGGGATATGACTTAGGAGGCCCTGGATTGCTGTGTGAGAGCCTTACAGATCATTTTGTGTTTGGCAATAAAGGGGAAACTACCCTTGAGGACCTGCGAGAATATAGAGAGGCTATGCTCGGTCTTGCAGGGGTCTCAGAGCTTAAACCTGATCTGGACCATTTGTTAAGGAAGGAACAGCATCTGGAAAGGGCATACAGAAAACTGCTAGAACACGTTCAGCAGCATGCCAGAGAATCAGCAGTGGAAACTCCGGAGATTGTTGTCCCCAAACCTGAAGTGCTGACAACAGGGCCAAGTTCTGCTAACCACTGCTCAGCACCGATAGCATCTTCTGGGTTCCATGGACAGGAGATGGTGAAACTCTATCCCCAGACACCAGTTGCAGTGACAGGGGATTTGATAGACTTTTATGCTGAGGAAAAAGAACCTGATGAGCCTCCAGCAGAAGAGCTGGTATTATGCCAAACTTCACTGTGCTCTGCCCAGCACCAACAGCAGTATCTGTGGAGTTGCAAGGAACTTCCCCAGATGAAGCGCTGGTCACCGGCCAGAAGGCCGAAGACCTCTGCCCCACACCTGTGGCAGTTCCAGAGGCTCCGGGTGAGAAGGTAGCGATCACTTCCCAGCAGCAGATACAGGGGAGAAGGGAGAGAAGGTGTTGTTTGTCCCTCCTCAACCGTTGGCCAGGGTGGAGAAAGCTGTCTTTCCTCCCACCAAAGATCCGTGCACCTGGGAGACAGTACCACAGACATGTCATTCCAGCAGTCAGATGAGTGAACGGAAAGAGAAGCAGCCAGCTCACCTCCCCAATGGCAGCTACACAGTTTGGGAATGGAGGAATCCAGCCTCTTGCCCCAAAAGTTAGCCGAAGCGGATGATGTGGAGCCCCCAGCAGAAGAGCTGGCAACAGGGCAGAGTGCTATCAAACTCTGCCCAGCACCAGCAACAACTGCAGAGTTCCAGGAAGCTGGGGTAGTCAGCCTCTCTCCCCAACAGTTAGCTGGAGCAGATGATGTAGAGAAGCTCCTACACCCCACTGAACTGCTGGCAACGGAACAGAGCGCTGCTGGCCTCTGCCCACAACAAACAGAGGACAGATTTCCTGTAAAGGTGGATGGGACTTCAGTCTCCACCTGTATACCCCGGGGATTCTGGGCAGTTGGCCCAGATGCCCAACAGCATGGTGGACTGAGCCCAACCACCCTGTCTTCTCTCCAGTGGCTGAAAGGCCTCCAGGAAGAAGGGGCGGTCCACACCTCTCCCCAGCATCAGGCATGTTCTCTGAGAGAGGCAGAGGTTGGCTGGGTGAGGAATACTCTGTTTGGGACAATTTGTTTGGGGTACTGTGTGGATACCAACATTAGAGGACTGGAACCCCTGACTAACTTCGGAGTAAACCCGTCTGGGGTCTCCTCCTGTGTTAGTCTCCTTCCGAAAGGGGAGATGTGTGACAGACCTAGCCGGGACACAGGCTTTTTGAGAGGACTGAATGCGAGCCTCTTGCTGACTGATTATGGGCCCTGGATTTTAAGTGGCACAGGGTGAATGAGAACGCCGTTATAATCTGTGCTAGTCAGATTCAATGCTGTATATATGTATATATAATGTGTGTTGTCTCATGCTGTTGGGACACACACTGTCAGATGCTAATGTCATGAACTCCAGCCACCTGTCTGTTGGTTTGTATAATGTAAATGAGTCTAGTCTGGCTTGTAATAGTATTCCACACATTTTTGTTTGGGCTAATTAACCCTGTGTTGATGTTTATAGTAATGTTTGTTGAATTGTTAGTGAGCTAGGAGCTGAAAAGTCTTATCCCTCAGTCAACCAGTCTGAGTGTTGATTTAGATAATTAGCTCAGGTTAATTCTGTTTCTGGCTACATTTGTATTGTTAGAATAAATGATCGGGGGGGGGGGGCTCCCCTTCTACTGTATTATAAATACTTGTCATTTTGGTTCTACTAAAGGAGTCCATGTTGAGCAGCTAAGCAAGTGTCGTCTTGTTTTGGGCTTGTAGGCGGTTGGAATATCTGATTGAAGTCAGATTGGAGGAAGCGGGATATACTGACGGAAGCACTCAATCGGAGTGTGGGATCGGTTCCGTCACACACTTGTTGAGGTGTTAGTGCCTGGCACCTGTGTTTCTTCCATTGTTGACATTCTGAAACAGTCATACTTTTGCTAGTGTAAGGCAGGCCATACATGGGCCGAATTTCTGAAGAATTTTCATTCGCACATCTTATCTAAGTATTTTCTTTCGAATTTTCCACCATTAGTGGGCTGCAGAAACAGCCAATTTCCATGCGGCCATCGAATTTGAGTAATTGAGCATGATGGAAATTTTGTGAAAAACAAACGATCTTCTAATTGATGGTGGAAGAATCGTGCGAGAAATGTAAAAAATGTAAAAAAAAAATCCCAGAAATAAAAGATTCCCAGCCACAACAATTATTTTCTGTAACAACATGAGGTGAAATTGAAGGCTTGGTTGGCCGAGTTTCGAAATCAATGGTGGCGCCATCGGATCACAAAACGCACAAAATTTCTGTTTTTCACAAGAAAATTCTTTTGAAATTCGACCCGTGTATGGCTAGCCTAAATTGTTGAGAAGAGAAAATACTTAAGGCCAAATCTTTCTTTTTTAGTTTGTGATGAAGTGTAGGATGGTTAAAAGCTCTGTTGAAATGTATCATGTGGCTGATGTTCAACAGGTGATGACTAGTTAATGACAAGTCAACAAACCTTTACATCTAATGCAGAGTTTTCCGACCACGGTTCCACGGACCCCTAGGGTTCCTCCAGAGATAATTCTTTCCAATGACCTCAAGTGTAAGGAACATTCTTCCCACTGACCACCAATGTAAGGAACATTCTTCCCACTGATCACCAATGTAAGGAACATTCTTCCCACTGATCACCAATGTAAGGAACATTCTTCTCACTGATCACCAATGTAAGGAACATTCTTCCCACTGATCACCAATGTAAGGAACATTCTTCTCACTGATCACCAATGTAAGGGACATTCTTCCCTCTGATCACCAATGTAAGGAACATTCTTCCCACTGATCACCAATGTAAGGAACATTCTTCTCACTGATCACCAATGTAAGGAACATTCTTCTCACTGATCACCAATGTAAGGAACATTCTTCCCACTGATCACCAATGTAAGGAACATTCTTCCCTCTGATCACCAATGTAAGGAACATTCTTCCCACTGATCACCAATGTAAGGAACATTCTTCTCACTGATCACCAATGTAAGGAACATTCTTCCCTCTGATCACCAATGTAAGGAACATTCTTCTCACTGATCACCAATGTAAGGATCATTCTTCTCACTGATCACCAATGTAAGGAACATTCTTCTCACTGATCACCAATGTAAGGACCATTCTTCCCACTGATCACCAATGTAAGGAACATTCTTCTCACTGATCACCAATGTAAGGAACATTCTTCTCACTGATCACCAATGTAAGGAACATTCTTCTCACTGATCACCAATGTAAGGAACATTCTTCTCACTGATCACCAATGTAAGGAACATTCTTCCCACTGATCACCAATGTAAGGAACATTCTTCTCACTGATCACCAATGTAAGGAACATTCTTCTCACTGATCACCAATGTAAGGAACATTCTTCCCACTGATCACCAATATAAGGAACATTCTTCTCACTGATCACCAATGTAAGGAACATTCTTCCCACTGATCACCAATGTAAGGAAAATTCTTCTCACTGACCACCAATGTAAGGAACGTTCTTCTCACTGATCACCAATGTAAGGAACATTCTTCTCACTGATCACCAATGTAAGGAACGTTCTTCTCACTGATCACCAATGTAAGGAACATTCTTCCCACTGATCACCAATGTAAGGAACATTCTTCCCACTGATCACCAATGTAAGGAACATTCTTCCCACTGATCACCAATGTAAGGAACATTCTTCCCACTGATCACCAATGTAAGGAACATTCTTCCCACTGATCACCAATGTAAGGAACATTCTTCTCACTGACCACCAATGTAAGGAACATTCTTCTCACTGATCACCAATGTAAGGAACATTCTTCTCACTGATCACCAATGTAAGGAACATTCTTCTCACTGATCACCAATGTAAGGAACATTCTTCCCACTGATCACCAATGTAAGGAACATTCTTCTCACTGACCACCAATGTAAGGAACATTCTTCTCACTGATCACCAATGTAAGGAACATTCTTCTCACTGATCACCAATGTAAGGAACATTCTTCTCACTGATCACCAATGTAAGGAACATTCTTCTCACTGATCACCAATGTAAGGAACATTCTTCTCACTAACCAAGAGGCTGGTCTAATGCAACAGCAAAAGTTCTGAAAAAATGTGCATGAAAATGTGAATCTCACATCAAAAATGATGTAGCATTTAAACCACACTATTGCAAGTTTGTTTTTTACTTATTTGTTTTTCAGATAGTGAAAAATGCTACACATGCTCAGATCTCGAGTGGCCAAATGAAATGAAGAACGTTTGTATCCCTAAACTAGAAGACTTTCTCTCCTATGAAAATGAAACAGTAACGGTGGTGGTGATATCGGTGACTGGCCTGTGTTGTGTGAAAACCATTTTGATATTTGCAGTTTTTATTTTTTTCCATCACACGCCGGTTGTAAAAGCCAATAATAAAAGCCTCAGCTTTGTTCTTCTGGCCTCCATCTTTTTGGGATTCCTCTGTGTGTTCCTCTTCCTGGGTCAGCCTGTGGACCTAACCTGCCAACTGCGCCAAATATCATTTGGAATCCTCTTCACGGTGGCGATCTCTTGTGTGTTGGCCAAGACGTTCCTGGTTTGCATCGCTTTTAAAGCCACCACACCCGGAAGTGTGTTCAGAAAACTGGTTGGGGGAAGCTTTCCCAAATCCGTGGTCTTCCTTTGTACCTCTGTTCAAGTTATAATCTGTGTTAGTTGGTTGTCCATCTCTCCTCCCTTCCAGGAATTGGACACACACTCCTACCAGGAGAAGATCATCATTCAGTGTAATGAAGGGTCAGTTATCGGGTTCTACTCTGTCCTGGGATATATGGGGATCCTGGCTGCTGTCAGTTTTATTATAGCTTATTTTTCCAGGACATTACCGGACAGTTTTAATGAAGCCAAATACATCACCTTCAGCATGCTGGTGTTCTGCAGTGTCTGGATTGCCATGATCCCGGCCTATCTGAGCACCAAAGGGAAATACACGGTGGCGGTGGAGATATTCGCCATACTGGTCTCTAATGTTGGACTGTTAGGTTGTATATTCTTTCCAAAATGTTACATATTTTTATGCCGCCCAAAACGTGATAATAAAATATATTTCCTGGAGAGAAAATCAGCATTTGGCATCACCATAAAGTAGACATGAGCAGAACGTAAAAATGAGTTTCATTTCAATTTGTTTCGATTTGTTATTTACATAAATTTGTTAAATTTGTTTAATAAATTTTAAGAATTAGTTTCATTTATTTGTATTGCAATCAATTTAAATTTTCTGAATTTGAATCAATTCGAATTCCAATTGAATTCGAATTCCATTCGAATTTAAATCAAATTGTATTTGAAATTAGAATTTCGGACGATGGTTATATTCTTTCTATTCCATTCTATTCTATTGTTTTTATATGCTATTCTTTCATTTTCTATTCTATTCTTTTATTTTCTATTATATTTTATTCATTTTTATTCTATTTAAGTTAGAATTTATTTTATTTGAAATTTGAATTTCGGAAAACAGTTATATTGTTATATATTTTCCATTATTTTCTTTTCTATTTATTTATTCTATTATTTTCTATTCTATAATTTCCTTTTCTATTCTATTATTTTCTATTTGTTTATTCTCTTCTGTTCTTTTCAACTCTATTCTATTATTTTCTATTCTTTTCTATTCAAATTCTAATTTATTCCATACAAAATTCGAAGTTCAGAAGATGGTTATATTCTTTTTTCTTTTATTTTGTTCTGTTTTTACTCTATTATATTCTATTATTTTATGTTCTGCTATATTCTTTTCTATTCTATCATTTAATTTTCTATTCTATTATTTTCTAGTTGTTTATTCTATTCTTTTCAAATCTATTATTTTATTTTCTATTCTCTTCAATTTTATTCTATTCATTTCTATTCAAATTTATTCCATTCAAAGTTCAGAAGATGGTTATATTCTTTTTATTCTATTCTATTCTTTTTTCTTCTATTCTCTTCTATGTGTTTCTATTATTATTTTTATATTTTACTTTTATTATTTATTTATATATATATATGATTCATTATTTTCTTTTTATTTTCCATTCTATTTTATTTTCTTTGTAAATTGGAAAACAATTCATTTTCATTCTATTCATTTCTATTCAAATTTATTCCATTCAAAGTTCAGAAGATGGTTATATTCTTTTTATTGTATTTTGTTCTTTTTTTATTCTATTCTCTTCTATGTGTTTCTATTCTATGCTATTCTATTCTTTTATTTTCTATTCTATTTTGATCTCTTTTACTCTTTATATAATATCATATTCTTTTATTTTCTGTTATATTCTTTTATATTATATTTTTTCTAATCTATTCCTTTATTTTTATATTTTACTTTTATTATTTATTTATATATATATATGATTCATTATTTTCTTTTTATTTTCCATTCTATTTTATTTTCTTTGTAAATTGGAAAGCAATTCATTTTCATTCTATTCATTTCTATTCAAATTTATTCCATTCAAAGTTCAGAAGATGGTTATATTCTTTTTTTATTGTATTCTGTTCTTTTTTTTATTCTATTCTCTTCTATGTGTTTCTATTCTATGCTATTCTATTCTTTTATGTTCTATTCTATTTTGTTCTCTTTTACTCTTTATATTATATCATATTCTTTTATTTTCTGTTATATTCTTTTTTATTATATATTTTTTCTATTCTATTCCTTTATTTTTATATTTTATTTTTATTATTTATTTATTATTTATATATATATATAATATATATATATATATATATATATATATATATATATATATATATATATATATATATATATATATATATATATATATATATATATTTATCATTTATTATTTTCTTTTTATTTTCCATTCTATTTTATTTTCTTTGTAAATTGGAAAACAAATCAAAAAAACTATTCTAATTTGAAAACTGTTTGAAATTGATTCTAAAATTATTCGAATCAATTCAAATTCAAATTAAGTTCTGAATTTTTTTATTTTTTTTGGTAATTTCAGATTAATTTAAATAAGTTCAGAAGATGGTTATATTCTTTTTATTGTATTCTGTTCTTTTTTTTTATTCTATTCTCTTCTATGTGTTTCTACCCTATGCTATTCTATTCTGTTCTTTTATTTTCTATTCTATTTTGTTCTGTTTTACTCTTTACATATATTCTTTTATATTATATATTTTTTCTAATCTATTCCTTTATTTTTATATTTTATTTTTATTATTTATTTATTATATATATATATATATATATATATATATATATATATATATATATATATATATATATATATATATATATATATATATATATATATATATATATATATTATTTATTATTTTCTTTTTATTTTTTCATTCTATTTTATTTTCTTTGTAAATTGGAAAACAAATCAAAAAAACTATTCTAATTTGAAAACTGTTTGAAATTGATTCTAAAATTTTTTGAATCAATTCAAATTCATATTAAGTTCTGAATTATTTTTATTTATTTTTGTTATTTCGGATTCATTTAAATTTGTTACTATTGCATTTTCGGAAAATTCTGAGCCATCCAAATTTCTAAAAAACGAAAATTTGTCCGAATTTTAATTCGGAAACTAAACTAACTGGACGTGTCTAACATAAAGTCTAGATAAAAGTAACAAATTCAAAAAAATAATAATAAGGAAGCAATAAATAAAATAAATAAAATAACACAATACATCTCCAGTTATAGTTGATTAACCACTTCATGCTTGGATTGGGAAGAGCAATTTTTATATGAAAAGGAAATCTTCTGTATGCCTGTTGTCTTTCTTTTTTCTATAATCTACTTGATAGTCACCAATTATTGTAAATAATATAATAAAAAAAATAATAAAATAAAGACATTGTTTCAGCATTGTGTCTTATTTTGCAGCATCATTTCCATTTCAATGCTTTATATGTACACCGGCGCTTCTATAATGCTTATCACTAGTGATTGAGTCCAATTTGGGAAGAATTCTGAATAAGGTATTAATACAATCTGAACAAAGACATACATTGTAAAAGCATGCCAATTTTCTGTGGTTGCAAATCCTTCCATAAACTCTGGGAAGTGACTAGCTTCAGGTGATACACAGCGATGAAACAAATCCATCACATACATTGTACCTGTTTATCTAGAGCCCTCTCATCTCTACATTCGTTCAAAGTGCAAAATGTATACAGCTCGTGTGAGCTTTCAGAAAGCAGGCAGTGGGGAGCTGAACTTATATTTCTCAGAGCCCAGTGAGAACTGATTGGGGGGGAAGGGACACCCCCCCTCCCCCTCATATAGCCACACAGAAACAGAGCTGAGGCTGTCAATCACAGGCTGCGTGCTGGAGGCCCCTCCCCTGTCACCTTTTTAGCTCTTGGTGTCAGGAAAACCTGTCAGAAGTGATAGCATCTTGAAAACCCAGATTGTGTGGGCTATATATACACATCCCTCTAATTTGCATACTTCAAAAGACAAAACCTGTAGCCATGGACTTCCTGTGGACCTATATATAGAACAACTGGGTATTATAAAACTGTTTTTATTAGATTTCATTAACCACTTGCCGAACGGCGCTCACAGATGTACGTCGGCAGAATGGCACGGACAGGCAAATGGGCGTACAGGTACGTCCCTTTCAATTTGCCTGCAGTGCCACAGCGTGCGCGTCACCAGCGGTGCGCGCGTGTGCCGGTTGGGACCTCCGTGAGTTCAATTGCGGTTCCTAGACTCGATCGCCGCGGGGATACCCGCGATCGTCTCACGGGGAGGAAGAATGGGAAGATGCTAATGTAAACAAGCCCCCCCCCCCGTTCTGCCTAGAGACAGTGTCACCGATCTCTGCTCAGCATTAGGGTTGGGTTCAGGATTAGGGTTGGCCTTTGGGGCCCAATGCTTCGCACGTCAACCACAAAAACGTGCGTGTAGCATTTTTGGCAGCTCACGGCGGCACTCCCTTGCACGTTTCTGTGCAAAAATTTTAGGCAGATGTAAAGAAATGCTGTAAGGTAAGGATAAGGTAAGGTAAATGGTTGATTTGTATCAATTTACAAAATGGAAATTGTGCTAACAGGAGAAAAAAATCTAAATCAGATCAATGTTGGGGGTGACCGCCATTTGCCTTCAAACCACCATCAATTCTTCTAGGTAGACTTGCACACAGTTTTTGAAGGAACTTGGCAGGTAGGTTGTTCCAAACATCTCGGAGAACTAAGCACAGATCTTCTTTGGAGGTCGGCTGCCTCAGATCCCTCTGTCTCTTCATGTCATCCCAGACACACTCCATGATGGTGAGATCAGGGATCTCTGGGGGCCAAACCATCACTTCCAGGACTCCTTGTTATTCTTTACACTATAGATAGTTCTTAACGACATTGGCTGCATGTTTGGAGTCGTTTCCCTGCTGAAGAATACATTTAGGGCCAATGAAATGCCTCCTTGATGGTGTGGCATGATGGGTAAGTATTTGTCTGTATTTCTTAACATGTAAGGAAAAATTCCCTTGCAAATTTGACAGCCTATTTACCATTACCAAACCAACCACTATAGCCTTTATATACTTGTAAATCAATAAGGAATTATATTTATTATCCATGGCAATCTACTTTCAGCCTCAGTTTTTTTTTCCAGCCTTATTGGAATGCCATGTCTTCTTTGCCACCTGAATACCATGGATGTAACCTTCCCTCATAGAAAATAAATAAATAAATAAATATATATATATATATATATATACAGTATCTCATAAAAGTACAAAAAAAGTAAGTACACCCCTCAGTCACATTTTTGTAAATCTTTTCTTCTCTCTTTTCATGTGACAACACTGAAGAAATGACACTTGTCTACAATGTAAAGTAGTGAGTGTACAGCTTGTATAAGGCCGCGTACACACGGGCGGACTGTCCGCCCAACTAAGTTCGTCAGACAATCCGACGGACAGTCCGTCCAAACTTTTGAATGAACGGACTTGCCCACACACGGCACTTTTTGAGTGGACTAATACAGCGGACTAAGTCCGCCAGACAATCCGCTCAACTTTTGAAATGAACGGACTCGCCCACACACGCGGAGGAAAGTCCGCTCATTTCGAGCGCGTCTCCAGGTAGGCGGGGCCCGCGAAGGAGACGTCGCTGGCCCCGCCGCCTGGTATGTACTTAAAGGGGAACCCCAACGCCGAAAAAAATCGGCGTGGGGGTGCCCCCAAAGTCCAAAAACAGAGCCTTGTCCAAACACGCTACCCGGCCGGCCGGGTAGCGTGCTCGGACAAGGGTCTGTTGTGGACTTGTGGGGAACCCCCACGCCGAATTCTTGCGGCGTTGGGGTTCCCTTTAAGTCCATACCAGGTGGCGGGGCCAGCGACGTCTCCGTCGCGGGCCCCGCCTACCTGGAGACGCTCTCTAAATGAGCGGACTTTTCTCCGGGCGGGAAAAGTCTGCTCATTTCAAAAGTACAGCGGACTGGCACACACACGGGCGGACTGTCCGCTGAAACCAAGTTTCGACGGACTGTCTTACGGAAATTCCGTAAGACTTTGTTCGTCAGACTGTCCGCTGAAACAGTCCGCTGAAGCCCACACACGGGCGGATTGTCCGCTGAAACACTGTTCAGCGGACTAAGTTGGGCGAACAGTCCGCCCGTGTGTACGCGGCCTAACAGTGTAAATTTCCTGTCCCCTCAAAATAACTCAACACACAGCCATTAATGTCTAAACCGCTGGCAACAAAAGTCAGTACACCCCTAAGTGAAAATGTCCAAATTGGGCCCAATTAGCCATTTTCCCTCCCCCCGGTGTCATGTGACCCATTAGTGTTATAAGATCTCAGGTGTGAATGGGGAGCAGGTGTGTTAAATTTGGTTGTTATCGCTCTCACTCTCTCATACTGGCCACTGGAAGTTCAACATGGCACCTCATGGCAAAGAACTCTCTGAGGATCTGAAAAAAAAAAAGATGGCCTAGGCTATAAGAAGATTGGCGAGACCCTGAAACTGATCTGTAGCGCGGTGGCCAAGACCATACAGCAGTATAACAGGACAGGTTCCACTCAGAACAGGCCTCGCCATGGTCCACCAAAGAAGTTGAGGTCACGTGCTCAGCGTCATATCCAGAGGTTGTCTTTGGGAAATAGACGTATGAGTGCTGCCAGCATTGCTGCAGAGGTTGTAGGGGTGGGGGGTCAGCCTGTCAGTGCTCAGACTATACGCCGCACACTGCATCAAATTGGTCTGCATGGCTGTCGTCCCAGAAGGAAGCCTCTTCTAAAGATGCTGCACAAGAAAGCACGCACAAAGGTGCTGAGGACAAGTAGACTAAGGAGATGGATTACTGGAACCATGTCCTGTGGTCTGATAAGACCAAGATAAAGGTATTTGGTGTCAGATGGTGACAAGCGTGTGTGGGGGCAACCAGGTGAAGAGGACAAAGACAAGTGTGTCTTGTCTACAGTCAGGCATGGTGGTGGGGTGTCATGGTCTGGGGCTTACCACCTGCAAGATCCACAGGTTGTCCTGCCATGTACTTCCATCTAAGGGCATCCATTTCCAGACCCTGCTGGGACCTCTTCAGGGTTTCCTCCACGGACTTCACAAGTGACCATGGACTCCATTATATGTACCTATATGCTTGATTCTCACTGCTAAGTTGTGAGTAGCCATTTGGTCACCTTTACTACATCTTCATTAAAACTGTTCATAATTACTGCACTGAGATTGGCGCACCTTGTCTTTTCTTTATCCAAAATGCTACTGGCCATCATCAAGCCTGGGGGGGGGGGGGGGAATTTGGACAATAATATCACCTACAAATATTATTTAACCAGTTCCCGATCGGCGCACGCCGATGTACGTCGGCAGAATGGCACGGGCAGGCATATTGGCGTACATGTACGTCCATTTTTAAATGCCGCCCTGCCATCGCGTGAGCGCCACCCGTGACACGCTGGCATGCCAGTCGGGACCCCCGTGAGTCCGGTCACGGGTCCCGTGGACTCGATTGCCGCGGGGATACCCGCGATCGTCTCACGGTGCGTCTCACATTGTAAACAGCATCTTCCTGTTCTGCCTAGCAACAAGTGACGCTGATCTCTGCTCCTTATGATTGGAGCAGAGATCAGTGTTCACTAAAACAAAGCCCAGCCCCCCACAGTTAGTAACATGCCCCTAGGAACACTTAACCCCTACACTGCCACCCCCTGGTTAACCCCTTCAATGCCAGTGTCATTTACACAGGCATTTGTATAGCACTGTTTGCTGTATAAATGACGATGGTCCCAAAAATGTGACAAAAATGTCCGACGTACCCATAATGTTGCAGTCACAATAAAAATCGCTGATCGCCACCATTACTAGTAAAAAAAAATATTAATAAAAATGCCATAAAACTATCCCATATTTTGTAAACGCTATAACTTTTGCGCAAACCAATCAATAATCACTTATTGTGATTTTTTTTACCAAAAATATGTAGAAGAATACGTATCAGCCTAAACTGAGGGAAAATTTTTTTTTTTTATATATTTTGGGGGATATTTATAATATATATATATACTAATGCGTTTTTCTCAAAATTGTCGCTCTATTTTTGTTTATAGCGCAAAAAATAAAAATCGCAGGGGTGATCAAATACCACCAAAAGAAAGCTCTATTTGTGGGGGAAAAACAGGACGTCAATTGTCAGTTAAAGCGACGCAGCGCCGAATCGCAAAAAGTGGTCTTTGGTCTTAAAGTGGTTATAAACCCTTACAAACCACTTTGACCTACAGGTAAGCCTAGATTAAGGCTTACCTGTAGGTCCAAGAATTATCTCCTAAACCTACGCGGTTTAGGAGATATTTACCCGAAGACAGCCATAGCGGCGCGCAGGCACACTGGGCAGGCCGCAGATCGCGGCGATATGCCGCGAGTGTCGGCTCCCGTGCGCAGGAGTGACGTCATCATCAATCACAGCGCCGGAGCAGCGAGACCCACCGAGAAGATGGACGCTCAGAACTACAGAGGACAGCGGTGACTTCGCTGGCTCCTGTGTCAGGTATGTGACACATAATGGGCTACTATGCGATGCGATGCGATGCGATGCTTAGTACTCCATTATGCTTTACCTTTGCAGGGAATCAAAGAGGAAGTAAACTCATCAGGGTTTACTTCCTCTTTAAGCCAGCAAAATGGTCCGGGGGCTGAAAGTGGTTAAAACTGTTCATAATCACTGCACTGAGATTGGCGCACCTTGTCTTTTCTTCATCCAAAATGCTACTGGCTAGACTTGTGCACAATGGAAAATTTCGTTTAGTTTCGGTTCGTTGTCATTTGTAAATTACATAATTTTGTTCTGTTATATTTGTTATGTTACGTTAATAAGTTTTCGGATGATTCGTTATTATTCGTAGAGTGTCGAAATTCATTCGTTCGTATTCGTTGAAATTCGCTATTTATGTATGTATAGACATTCGTGATAATGATTCGAAGTTTGGAAAGTTGTTTGTTTATTGAATCTTTTAACACACACAATGACAACGTCTCTTCTCCTCGGCTCAAATACAACACAACACCCTTCTAACTCACTTCTCAGGAATGCACTTTGCCAGTAATCCAACCTCCGGCACAAAATTAATTAGCTGATTGGACTATAAGATTTACTTAGAGCTGACCTTTTGTTTCATTAGATCTTTAAAGAATTACCAAATCATGTCTAATTCATTCGTCATATTTCTTTCGTATTCGTTGTAATTCGTTATTTTTTTTATTCGGACATTCGGATGCATTCGAATGTCCAAAAGATGCAAAATTCGGCCGAATTTTCGATTTGTTACGAAACGAATTGCACAAACCTACTACTGGCCATCATTAAGCCTGGGGGGGAGGGGGGGTGGTGGAATTTGGACAATAATATCACCTACAAATATTATTTAATTCGATCATTTTTTGTCCTCTCACTTGAGGAATTCTATTATTCGCTGCACTCAGTTTATTAAAGGCCAGACATTTTTTTTTCGTTGTTTTGTTCTCTAAATTCAGAACACGTCTGCTGTATGTGTGTTTTGCTGATCTCTATAAAAATCAGATTAAACACTCGGCTGTGTTCATTCTAACCAAAGGAAGATGATTTTGCAAGAAATCTGTGTGAAGCAACCAAATTATGTCCCAGGACAATCACCGGAGATCTTAGATTTCATCTTTTCGCTGAAAAGAAAAGGATTTACTTTGATGAATTATATTATCGGCTGATCAGCTTAACCATCAGTTTTGAAAATCAGTGAATTTGGATTTGCACAATTCATTTGTTATTTGAGATATTATTGAATAATTATTAAAGTTAAGTTTATAATATTAGCATTTTTTTTTATTTATTTTTTTTGTATCGGATCGATTTTGCATTGTGGAATTATATCATTTTGTCGTTGTCTATCATCTGGAGACACGGTGGTGACAATGATCTCTACAATCTTTTGTCTATTAAGAATCATTTTGTACATAACTACTCTGAGTTCAAACAGATCCTTGTCCCAAAGTCCATCCCCGGCTTGTAGTTTACAACTAATGAGAATCTACGAGGATTTCCAATATTTTCAGGATGGAGACGTTATACTTGGAGGCATTTTCACCGTCAATTATCGCATGAATCCGATCACAAATCCAGCAAATCAGAAGTGTACTGCTTGCTTTAAGTATGCCTTTGCTTCTGTTTTTTTTTTTTTTTTTTTCATCTGATTGATCCCAATTTCTCTTTTTTTTTTCTTAACCACTTCAATACCGGGCACTTTCGCCCCCCTTTCCTTCCCAGCCCAATTTTCAGCTTTCAGCGCTCTCGCACTTTTAATGACAATTGCGCGGTCATGCTACGCTGTACCCAAATGAAATTTTTATCATTTTGTTCCCACAAATAGAGCTTTATTTTGGTGGTATTTATTCACGACTCCATTTTTTATTTTTTGCGATATAAGCGCAAAAAAAGCGGAAATTTGGAAAAAAAAAAACAATATTTTCTTTTTGCTATTTTTAAAAGAAATCCAATAAAATCTAATTTTGTCATAAATTTAAGCCAAAATGTATTCTGCTACATGTTTTTGGTAAAAAAAAAAAAAATTCAGTTAAGTGTATAATAATTGGTTTGTGTGATCACGAACATATGTACGCAAATGATCACGTACATATGTGTGCAGATAATCATTGGGACATGTGATTTTAGTGGGACTTATGTGGGGGACATGTTTTTATTATTAGGGACATGTGTGTTTTGGGGACATATGTGGGGACATTGTGTTTATACTGTGTGGTGATTTGTGTTTACACTAGACTGGTGATCAGTGAGTAAAAAGCTGTAAAAAACAGCTCATACTCACTGATCATCAGCCGGCTGCAACGATCTGCTCTCCTCTCCTCAGCGATGAGTTCTGTGTGAGGAGAAGAGGAGCCGATTGCCTAGTAATCGGCTGTTTGTTTACATCACATCACGGCCGTGATTGGACAAGGCCGTCATGTGATCAGGAGGGCCAATCACAGAACCCTCCTGCCGATCTGAGATGCGCCGTGTCCGGGTGACACGAGCACATCGGGATCGCGTCGCTGCGCGGGCACGCGCGCGTGATCCCGCTCCTTCTGAAGGACGTTCCTAAACGTCCTATCAGAAGTAGACGGCTTCCACCTGGCCGTATATATGTGCATTGGCCGGGTGGGAAGTGGTTAATGGCTAAAAAAAAAACAAGGATTCCAATTTCTGCAAAATGCAGGTCTCGTGTTATCACTCCAACAAATCACAAAACAAGCCCAACGCACCAAATTTCACCAGATTTCAAATTCAATTCATTATAATATCCAGGGCTCAAGTCCTGCGGGAACGCATGGGAACGACGTTCCTGTACTTTCTCCACAACAGGAACTCAGTTCCAGTTAGCAGCCGCGTCCTGCAAAACTTTGAAGTATGTGAGGTGTGTGGCAGGTGCTACACCAGCAGCCGCCGACACAGCCCACAATAGTAAGTGCCGCACACCTGACCATTCAGGCATTGCCAGTAGGGGGCCCCATGACAGCTTCCGCTTCGATCTACCTGTCAATCACAGCTAGCTGATGGGTAGATCAGGTCCCTGCTACTAAGAGATTGTATTTAGTCAGACCTCTCGTGATGCTCCTCCCCTCCGGCCCCTCCTGATTTTCTGTCTCCTCATCCCCCCCCAGTCTCCTGCATACTTGCTCTGTGTGTCCCGCTGAATCCCCCCCTCCTCTATCTTCAGTGCCATATGATGAGAGACCCCAGAGGAGGAGCACAGCTATTCTGCTCACAGGACATGCAGGGAGAGAGGTGAGCTGAGGGAGGAACATCAGTTTGGGGTGGTAAGCTGGGCACAATACCTGGCAAAGTTTAATGCCAGGAGGGAAGTTTATGTGGAAATATGTGAAGGGTTGGAATAGCAGCGAGTGTGTGTTGGAGCCCTGCAGAGTTTGCAGCCCCCCCAAGCTAACATACATCTCCTAAGCAGGGACACATCACTATCTCCCCAACCTTCTGTCCAGATAATGTGCACTTCATTTATCACCTTTCCATTTAACCCTGTGTTATCCAAACTCTGTGCAATGAAAAGTGTAAACTCACCACATAAACACTCTATATACAAAATAACATCCCCAATAAAGATCAGAACATGATGGTCACATGACATGGAAGTACAATGAATGAATGCGGATTATTCAGAGAATTACCGGATTTATGTTTATTGAGGATTGTTTTTAACAGTTAAGCTTCATACACACAATACGAAAATTGGATGAAAAATACCACTTTTGAAGCGTTTGTGCGTATGAACATATCATTTTTTTTTGGTGGGGGAGGGGATCTTGGTTGGGAGTTCCCACACTTTTTTCCCCAGGACTTGACCCCCGATAATATCAGATGGTAGAGAGTATGGCCAAAAATGTATCGTAAAAGTACACAGGATGTGTTTAGCGTGTCGAGTTCTTATGCCTCTCTGTCACCCCCCCCCCCTCCCCCCACTTTCCTGCAGTTCTCATCTATGAAAATGAAATCAGAGCTGCTGTGTAAATAAATCAGTTCTTTAAAGCAGGGAGTTCCGCCGTTTTTATTTTTTTTAAAAGCCAGCAGCTACAAATACTGCAGCTGCTGACTTTTAAAATAATGACACTTACCTGTCCAGCGCACCCGCGATGTCGGCACCCGAAGCCGATCTCTCGATCGTCTCTCGGGTGCTGCTGCCTCCATCTTGGGTATGGGAATCAGGAAGTGGAGCCTTACGGCTTCATTTCCCGGTTCCCTACTGCGCATGCGCGAGTCGCGCTGCGCAATAAGGATGGTCCCCCGCTGCCCCTGGGATCCGTGAAAAGAAAAGAACAAACAAATGAAACTACAAAAATGAACTACATGGATATAAGTATATATATATATATGTATATATATCCTCATATATATCTACTTATATTCATTTTTGTAGTTTCATTTGTTTGTTCTTTCCTTTTTTATTGTTCTTTGTATTAGCTTGCACATCCCCCTGAGGAAGCGTATCAGCGAAACATGTCGGGATAATGTGCAATGAATTTCTTTGTTACCAATTTCTTGGACCTCGACTGTTCATCCTCTTGCAACTACCTCAGCAATTTTTAAGTGAATGGCTTTTAAAATTGTGTCTTAAATAAAATAAAAATATATTTTTAATATGGATATATTCTTTGTTTTTCTGTAAGCGCCATTAAAATCCCATGTTCTTCCTCTACATATGTTATACTGTCAATTTTTTTGGGATGTGGTGCTAAATTTTCATGGGTGCCTCTTAGGAATTTGACCAACATTAAACTGAATCCTTATTGACCTTTAGTTTACCCCAAATATCAAGAATTGACTCATTCTTCCCTTTCTCCCTTCAACTATTTGATGTCTACTTTATTAACCAGTAATACTTTTTTTTTTTTTTTCTGTTTTTATTGTTTTTTGTTGATTATTTTTTATAAAAAGCAAAACAACTTTACTTTACTTTGCAATGCTTTGTACCAGAGCCATCATTTTAGTGTTTTTTTTTTTTTTAATAGTACAAATTATAGAATACAATTTATACTTTTTATCTACAGTTATCAAATTTTCATTGATTAAGAAATGAAAAGAGGCATTTGTTTTTATTTATTTTATTTTTTTTTTTGTTTTAGAACTGCATAAAATAAGACTAGTTTGTCCCTCAAAAAATGTATGTATCACTTCTTTGGTACCCTAAGTTATAATAAAGTTATGGTAAAACAAACAGGCCCATTGCAGAAATGCATACATTGCTTTGGTCCTTGGGGCGGGGGGGGGGGGGGGGGGGGGGGGGGTGTACAGGAGTGAGAGGTGAAGTGGTGCACAGAGCAGATGTGTGTGACATGGGCAAATTTATACACAATATTGTCAATATTGAAACATGAAATTTAATGGCATCCCAGTCTTAGTCCATAGGGATCAATATTGAGTTGGCCCTTTGCAGCTATAACAGCTTCAACTCTTCTAGGAAGGCCGTCCACAAGGTTTAGGAGGGTGTCTATGGGGAATGTTGGACCATTCTTCCAGAAGAGCATTTGTGATGTCTGGCACCGATGTTGGACGAGAAGGCCTGGCTCGCAGTTTCCACTCTAATTCATCCCAAAGGTGTTCTATTGGGTTGAGGTCAGGACTCTGTGTAGGCCAGTCAAATTCCTCCACCCCAAACTCTCTCATCCATGTCTTTATGGACCTTGCTTTGTGGGCAGTATTGTTGGAACAGGAAGGGGCTGTCCCCAAACTTGGTTTCAGCGGACAGTCCCCTCGTGTGTAGGCTTGTTCGCCGTACTAAGTTGCGCGCATGCTCAGAAAGGATTTCCACAGCGGAAGGTTGCATTGCAGTGTATTGGACGTCAAATTTTTCGTCCCGTCGTACGTGCTGTACACGTCATCGCGCAAGTTTTCAGCGGACTGTTCGTTGGTCGTGTGTGGTCAAGTCCGTTCATTCAAAAGTTGGACAGACTGTTTGTCAAACAGTCTGACGAACTAAGTTGAGCGAACAGTCCGCCCGTGTGTACGCGGCCTAAGAGTTTCCTTCACTGGAACTAAGGGGCCAAACCCAACCCCTGAAAAACAACCCCACATCATAATCCCCCCTCCACCCCCCACCATAATCCCCCATCCCCACACCATAATCCCCCCTCCACCCCCCACATCATAATCACCCCTCCGCCAAATGATTTGGACCAGTGCACAAAGCAAGGTCCATAAAGACATGGATGAGCGAGTTTGGAGGAACTTGACTTAAAGAGGAAGTAAACCCTGATGGGTGTTACTTCCTCTTTGATTCCCTGCAAAGGTAAATCATAATGGACTACTATGCATCGCATCGCATCGCATCGCATCACATCGCATAGTAGTCCATTATGTGTCACTTACCTGACACAGGAGCCAGCGAAGTCACCGCTGTCCCCTGTAGTCCGGTGCATCCATCTTCTCGGTGGGGTCTCGCAGCTCCGCCACTGTCATTCGGCGGAGCCGCGATGACATCACTCCCACGCATGCGCACGGGAGCCGACACACGCGGCAGCTCCATTGTTGGAAATGCCTCGCTCAGTGCGCCTGCGCACGGCTGTCTACGGTGCATGCGCCGTAGACAGCGGTGCCCTTCTTCGGGCAAATATCTCCTAAACCGTATAGGTTTAAGAGATATTTCTTGGACCTACAGGTAAGCCTTAATCTTGGCTTACCTGTAGGTCAAAGTGGTTTGTAAGGGTTTACAACCACTTTAAGAAAGGAATGTAGATATTTTAGAAAATTGACTGAGGTTATTGGAGTATCCATGGAATTCTATCTCATCAGTTTAATTGAAAAAGCTGAAGAATCAATAGCAAATCTAGATTAATTACTACCACTCAAAGGTTATTTTGCAATACGCTGGGTCTTTCATCATTCAGAGGTCACCGCCATGATATGTGGTGGATGAAAAGCCACAGAGCTAAGTAACTTCTTCCGATATTTTCTGAGGAACAAGGACCTTAAAAGTGCCTGTGTCAATGGTAACATGTCAATGACTTAATGCTAATGGTCAAATCCAATGGTCAAATGGTGGAGTGCACTTTTAGGTGCATTCTGCCTGCATTTGAGATCAGTTTGAGAAGCTTCTGCATATATATATATATATATATATATATATATATATATATTATAAAGAGTTCATTGACCGGTGCAATTGACATCCAGTTGACCTCATTTGGACCTGTACTTTACCACTTTTTAAACTGGATAAGTTGGCTTTAAAGTGGTTGTAAACCCTTACAACACACTTTGACCTGCAGGTAAGCCTAGATTAAGGCTTACCTGTAGGTCCAAGAAATATCTCCTAAACCTACACGGTTTAGGAGATATTTACCTGAAGACAGCCACCGCTGTCTACGGTGCATGCGCCGTAGACAGCGGCGCGCAGGTGCACTGAGCGCGGCATTTCCAACAAACGGAGCTGCCGCGCGTGTCGGCTCCCGTGCGCATGCGCGGGAGTGATGTCATTGCGGCTTCGCCGAATGACAGCGGCGGAGCTACGAGACCCCGCCGAGAAGATGGATGCGCCGGACTACAGGGGACAGCGGTGACTTTGCTGGCTCCTGTGTCAGGTAAGTGACACATAATGGACTACTATGCGATGCGATGCGATGCGATGCGATGCATAGTAGTCCATTATGCTTTGCCTTTGCAGGGAATGAAAGAGGAAGTAAACTCATCAGGGTTTACTTCCTCTTTAAGCTGCTTTATTTGCATTGCCATAGGATTACATGGGGAGAGAAGCAGTTTTGACAAGAAAAAAGTTCATTGCGGCACATTCCCGTTTAATTGCAATAAGGTATATATAAACCGAACAATGCTAAATTAAAGCGGGAGTCCGCCGGGAGTTCCACCGTTTTTTGTTTTTTTTTTAAAAGCCAGCAGCTACAAATACTGCAGCTGCTGACTTTTAAAATAGTGACACTTACCCGCCCAGCGCGCCCGCGATGTCGGCACCCGAAGCCGATCTCTCGATCGTGTCTCGGGTGCTGTCGCCGCCATCTTGGGTATGGGAATCAGGAAGTGGAGCCTTTTCGGCTTAATTTCCCGGTTCCCTACTGCGCATGCGCGAGTCGCGTTGCGCAATAAGGATGGTCCTCGCTGTCTCTGGGATCCGTGTATTTCCCAGCAGGCAGCGGGGGACCTTCGGAAAGGGGCGTAGATTCTGCGGAAAGGGGCGTACCTTCTTCAGAATCTACGCCGGAAGTGGGTGCAGATACCTGTACTGTACAGGTACCTGCACCCCCTCCCCTCTGAAAGGTGCCAATTGTGGCGCCGCAGGGGGGGAGGGTTCCCATGAGCGGAAGGTCCACTTTAGGGTGGACCTCCGCTTTAAACTTTTAGAAAAAAAAAAAATGTAGTTAGTTTTGTAGATTTAAATATTTTCCTGTTTAAAAAAGTGCCATTGGATTAACTCTGAGAAATATTTTCAGCTCTTTCACTGTGTTCCTTCTACAGTCCGATATTTAATTATTACAAAAACCTGCTGTCTTTTTTCTACGGCGTTGAGAAAATAAATGAAAACCCACAAATATTACAGAATATTTCCTTGGGATATCATGTGTTTGATTCATGTGGAGATGAGTTAAAGGCAGTTAAGAGCGTCCTCCAGATTTTATCTGGACCGGGGAAAACTGTCCCCAACTATTCTTGTGCGAAGCGTAACAAGACCGTTGCATTCATTGGAGATCATTATTCTAAAACAACACTACCTATAGCCCAGCTATTGAGTGTATATAAGTACACTCAGGTGAGTAGCAAGTGAATTATCCCATAAATTAAATTGGGATTAGCAACTTATCCCAACTCAGTTATTGTATAGACCGGTGATGGCACAACCTTGGCACCCCAGATGTTTTGGAACTACATTTCCCATGGTGCTCCACTACACTGCAGAGTGCATGAGCATCATGGGAAGTGTAGTTCCAAAACATTTGGGGTGCCAAGATTCTGCCATCACTGGTATAGACATATGATATGTAAAGTTCCATGGTTAGTTTGGATCCGTAGCTTTGGAACCTTGACACTGTCATGACACTGCCATCTTGTGGTACAGCCATTGATGAAGAGAGTGTGAGGCTGGTAGTTTCTGTCCTGGATTTTTTCTTTAGGCCCCTTTCACATAGGTGGACCAATTAGGTCCACCTGTCAGTTTTTCGGCAGACCCGATCAGACCAATAGTTGCCATCTATGGAGCAGAAGATGTCAATGAACACGTCTCCATTGACACCCGCCGACATTCATTCTGATCCTATACGCTAAATATAGATTGATGGGGATCCGTTCCCCATCCGTCTGGAGGATCTGATCAGTAGACATGTGCGATTCGTTTCGTACGACAAATTTGTACGAATTTCCCTAAATTCGTACGAATTTCCCTAAATTTGTACGTTTCGGGAGGATCCGAAATTACGAATTGCCATGCGTCCGAATTCTGTACGAAATACGAACTTTTGTTTACGAATCCGAAGGAGGAAGTCAGCACAGCACAGGGATGGTGGGAGCCCCCATCATTTAACGAAAATTCGTAATTTCGGATAGGAAATTCTTCAATGGAATTTCGTATTTCGGATAAAAACCAAACTTCCATCAGCATCGACTGTCATATTGAGGTATATTTTTGCCTTTAAATTCATCGTAACGAACGTTTGTACAAGTTAACGAACCTAACGGCAATTCGTATTTCGTACGGAATTTCGGACACGAAATACGAAGTACGAATTAATTTTAATACGAACTGTAATGCCGCGTACACACGACCAGACTTAGGTCCGACAGACTTTCGACGGAGTTCTGACGGAGTTCTGACAGAGTTCTGACGGACTTTCCGAATGAACGGACTTGGCCACACACAATCACACCAAAGTCCGACGGATTCGAACGTGATAACGTACGACCGGACTAGAATAAGGAAGTTCATAGCCAGTAGCCAATAGCTGCCCTCGCGTCGGTTTTTGTCCATCGGACTAGCACACACACGAGCGGATTTCTCGGTAGGAACTGGGTCCGGCGGAGTTCTGTCGGAAAAATTTGAAACATGTTCCATTTCTAAAGTCTGTCAGACTTTTGCAAATCAAAAGTCCGCTGCAGCCCCACACACGATCGAATGGTCTGCCGGAATCATTCCGTCGGACTTTTGATGTTGAAAAGTCTGGTCTAAATGAAAAATGTGCCGTAAAAACGAATATCTCTTGTGCATATATAACATAACCTGGTGAAAATATCACATAAAAATTAACCTTACCCTTACCATATGGGTAATATGAAAATGAATAAAATATCAGTGATCGTGAGTTACAATACAAAATGTAACGGTCCAATAAACACCTCAATGTGCTGTTATTAGACAATGTAAAACATATGAAAATATATAAAAAAAGAGTCTTTCAAATCAGCTTGAATGTAGGAAAGTAAAATCCTCCACTCGTGGATAGTGCCCAATCCGCCACCAAACTGTACAGATCTACTTCTTACCAGAGGTTCATGACCCCCCCCACTACAGAGGGTCACAGAGCGCACGTAGGTGTAAGGCTCTCCCCCACTCCGAAATAGATCTTTTGCTGCTCTCCTTAGACCGCCTCTTCTATCAGATGGATTAATGGGTTCCTCTCTTTAGTAGATCTCCCATATAGTCAGAGTTCGAGGATACACATCATTTGCATAAAAGGAAAGTAAAGCTCCAATAGTGTAAAACCTTTTATTATTTAAAACCAAATAAAGATAAATTGCACTTACAGTGTATAGGAAAAAACGTTAGCCTGGATGCACACGGAAAAACCCGTCCTTCCTGGATGCAGACTACTCCAACACGAGGTGACGTCAGCACGTCGCTCCACCCTACGCGTTCCGTAACAGAATTACGTCATCCAGGGGCAAAAAAACAAAAAACCTAATCGGTTCACCTGTGTGAAAGGGGCCTTATTTTTGTATTCAATAAAAAGGCCAAGTTGAATCCTTAATTTGAAAAGCAAACCTCTGGTATAATGCAATAAAAACAAAAACAATTTGCGGATCTCAGTTCCCAACTAAACTAGCTTGTTTCCATAGTAAGAACATTGCAAACTTTATTCTTGTGTTATGAATTTTTCACAGATCAGTTATGGCGCCACTAGCCCTGAACTAAACAACAAAAACCTGTATCCAAATTTGTTCAGAACAGTACAAAATCACCGGGCCACTTTTCGTATCTTGTTGAAGCTGATTAAGCTCTTTGGCTGGACGTGGGTTGGGATCCTGGCCTCGGATGATGACAGCGGAGAGAAAGAAGTTCAAGAATTGACCAACATGATGACCCGAGAAGGGATCTGTGCTGCTTTCATGATAAAAATGCAACCGGTTTCAATTCAGTGGGACCTCGTGAGGTACCTTAAGAGCATTAGAGAGTCATCAGCCCAAGTCATTATAATCTGCGGCTTTAATTCTTATGCTATGGGCTTAATGTTGTGGGCGTTAGAAGATCATTTAAGTGACAGGACACTGATCCTTCACCCATCTTGGGCAGTCCAGCAGTTTCTCATGACTGTCTACCCAAAAACATTTAACGGAAGCTTGGCAATTGGCATGATAGATATCAAACCCCCACAAATGGCCGATTTTCTGAAAAACATTCAGCGCGTGAAATACCCAAATGACTTGTTGCTTGAGAACATCTGGATGGCCAGAGAAGAATCGGGATTTAGGTAATTATTATGGCATCACATTGCGTAACTGCACTGGAGAAGAGCCATTGACATCGATTCCCGGATTTCATCAATCTGATCTATTTCCCTGCGTGGATATCGCAGTCTCTACTATGGTTCTTGCACTAGACAACCTGCTATCTTTCCATCAACCTACCAAAGGAAATGCTGTGCCAGTTTATGCAATCAGATACCAGGTAAGTCAAAAGATCAAGAATCATAAAGCAACAATATCATTTTGTTAAAGAGGAAGTAAACCCTGATGAGTTTACTTCCTCTTTGAATCCCTGCAAAGGCAAAGCATAATGGACTACTATGCATCGCATCGCATCGCATAGTAGTCCATTATGTGTCACTTACCTGACACAGGAGCCAGTGAAGTCACCACTGTCCCCTGTAGTCCGGCGCATCTATCTTCTCGGTGGGTCTTGCTGTGCCACCACTGTCATTCGGCGAAGGTGCGACGACGTCACTCCCGCGCATACGCACGGGAGCCGCCACGCGTGGCATATCGCCGTTGACAAGTGCCACGCTCAGTGCGTTGCCTGTCTTTCGGTAAATATCTCCTAAACCGTGTAGGTTTAGGAGATATTTCTTGGACCTACAGGTAAGCCTTAATCTAGGCCAGGGGGCTCAACCTGTGGCTCTCCAGCTGTCGCGGAACTACAAGTCCAATGAGGCATAGCAAGACTCCGACAGCCACAAACATGACACCCAGAGGCAGAGGCATGATGGGACTTGTAGTTTTGCAACAGCTGGAGAGCCACAAGTTGAGCACCCCTGATCTAGGCTTACCTGTAGGTCAAAGTGTGTTGTAAGGGTTTACAACCACTTTAACCAGCCCATTCTTATATTTGTCTTTGCTTCCTTTTTTATAAGCTATCCCGTACTCTGAAGAAGCTCAGAAACACGCAACAGAGCAAGTTACAGCAATATTATAATGAAGACAATGAAATTATTACCAAATATTATATCAAGAACTGGGTTTTGCTTAATGGATATACGATTCAGATACACCACGTTGGCTACTTTGACCCTTGGGTTTCCGTTGAGGGCAACCAATTTAAAGTGAACGTGAAAGGTGTGATTTGGAAACACAATGGAGGACAGGTAACCATTGTTGTAACTGAATGGAAAAAAAATAAAAAATAAAGCAAATCATAGATTCAGCACAGTGGTGTAGTGGTTAGCACTCTCACCTAAGGAGGGTCACTGGATCAAATCCAAACCACGACACTACCTGCCTGGAGTTTGCATGTTCTCCATGTGCCTGCGTGGGTTTCCTCCAACACTCCAAAGACATACAGGTAGGTTAATTGGCTTCTGTCCAAAAAAATTGGCCCTAGTATATGAATGGGGACCTTGGATTGTGGGCTCCTTGAGAGTAGGGACTAATGTGAGTGTGCAATGTACAGGGATAGGGACAATTGTAGACACTTATTCAGGATGGACTGGTGTCTTTATTCAACCTTACTGACTATGAGATTATGAAATTTGCTTTTCTTCCAACATGGTTTGCAAGAAAGAAAATAGCTTGATTCCCCCAACAACACAGTCAGTGTTGATGTGAGAATCCCTCCCGCAGAGCTATTGTGTTCTGTTGATGGTGAGCTTTCCCTGCTGGCAGAACACAATGATTAGTGTTGCCAGTGCATGCGTCAGTGATGTCACTGGGTGCAAGTAACGTAAATATCTCTTATGCCCTGTGCACACGGTCGGACATACTGATGACAAAATCCGACGGATTTTTTCAGACGGATTTTGCGCCAAACTTGTCTTGCATACACACGGTCGCACAAAGTTGTCAGAAAATCTAATCGTTCAGAACGCGGTGACGTAAAAACCAAGTACGTCGGGATTATAAATGGGCCGGTAGCCAATAGCTTTCATCTAATTTATTCTGAGCGTGCGTGCCACTTTGTGCGTCGGATCTGTCTACACACGATCGGAATTTAAACGATCGGATTTTGTTGTCGGAAAATTTTAGATCTGGCTCTCAAACTCTGTGCGTCGGAAATTCCGACGGAAAAATCTCCGATGGAGCCCACACACACGATCGGAATTTCCGACAACACATTCCAGTCACACATTTTCCATCGGAAAGTCCGATCCGTGTATACAGGGCATTAAACGGTGCATGTTTAGAAAATATTTACACAACCTATAGGTAAGCCTTATTATAGGCCTACCTATAGGTAAAATTTACTGATCAAACTTAACTTCCACTTTAACTGGACACATTTTGATACATATATGGCATTCTATGGATATCGGAAATATTAAAAAAGAAAATAGTTTCAAAAGATAAAGAGTTTTATTTCATATTCCCATAGACAAATGTTCACCATCTGAAACATGCATCATTTACTCAATGCCAACCACTAATGAAAAAATATTGGAAAATGAATAATAAAAAAAAAACTCCATTAAAGGATTGTAAGAAACATTTTCTAGCTTCATGAAATTAAAGAAACCATCCTACACCCATATAAAGAAACAAAAAACAAGATAATTACATCTGACTCTTTTACAAAGATCGATATACAGATATTCAATGGCGGCCTGTCCATATGGGGCACAGGGGCGCCACACCGCTAATCCATGCGCCTAATCTACATGCAGGGTGCCGGACACATGGATTTCAATGAGGGTTTTTTCTTTTAGAAGCACGTGATTAGAGCTTGAGGCTCTAATTGGCTTCAAAAAAGGGTGGGCTGGGGCTCAGAGAACAGCACCCTGAGCCCACCCAGTTGTGAGTAGACATGTGCATTAATTTTCGTCCAAATGCATTTTCTTCCGAATTATGGGCAGAATCCAAAAAGATCAGAAAGAAAAAATCCGAAAGATCCAACATAAACAAATGCTTTATTTTCGTTTTCATTGTGACAACAGTTGGATATAGATAGGAGATTCGACACGACGCTCACAATAGCGATCTGTGTCCATCGAACCTGCGGTCGAATGTGCCTAACCTTAGCTCTGTTAGTCAAAGATTCTTCGACATAGAGAGAAAAGATTCGACATAGAGAGAAAAGATTTGACATAGAGAGAAAAGATTCGACATAGAGAGAAAAGATTTGACATAGAGAGAAAAGATTCGACATAGAGAGAAAAGATTTGACATAGAGAGAAAAGATTTGACATAGAGAGAAAAGATTCGACATAGAGAGAAAAGATTTGACATAGAGAGAAAAGATTCGACATAGAGAGAAAAGATTTGACATAGAGAGAAAAGATTCGACATAGAGAGAAAAGATTCGACATTATAGAGGCAATAGCAAAAAAGGTCGAATGTGCCTAACCTAACTCTGTTAGTCCAAGATTATTCAACATAGAGAGAAAAGATTCAACATGAAGATTCGACGAAGCAGTTGCCGTGAGCGGACATTTATGGTCAAATGCTCCGCCCATAGGCTATAGAAGAAATCTAATGTTGGTTGACTAGTAATAATAATTAATAAATATAATTATTACTAGTGTAATACAACATTAGAATTCTACTATAGCTTGCAGGCGGAACATTCGACTGGAAATGTACAATTGTGGCGTCATACAGTTTTGCTTAGTAAGCCTTCAATGACAGATTCGACTTTAATTATTTCGGATTTTCGGACGAATGCATCTTTTAACGAAACAAAATAAATAAAAATGAATTTCGGGAGTAACTAAATAAAATGTATTTTTCGGACAAAAACAAAATTCCTAAAACAAAATATTTCAGTATGCACATGTCTAGTTGTGTGACAATAGCAAATTATTATTCGCTATTGTATTTCTGATTCTCCTCCCAGCCAGTCAGGAAGCAGGTCCTAAGTTGGATCATCCAGTGAGTCTTAGGACTCCAGGATCCATTTACTATTCGTCAGAGAAGGAACAGCCCCAGAGTGTGGAGTAGATGGAGCAGCAGCCTCCTAAGGTAAGGAGGCATCTGATCGCTGCCTTCCCATCCATCTCCCACGGGGGTGTGAGGGGTTCGCCGCCTTCCCATCCATCTCCCACGAGGGGGTGAGGGGGATTGTCGCCTTCCCATTCATCTCCCACAGGGGGGGTGAGGGGGATCGCCGCCTTCCCATCCATCTCCCACGAGGGGGTGAGGGGGATCATCGCCTTCCCATCCATCTCCCACGGGGGGTTAAGGGGGATCGCCGCCTTCCCATCCATCTCCCACAGGGGGATCGTCACCTTCCCATCCATCTCCCATGGGGGGATCGCCGCCTTCCCATCCATCTCCCACAGGGGGGATCGTCCCCTTCCCATCCATCTCCCACGGGGTTGTGAGAGGGATCGTCGCCTTCCCATCCATCTCCCACGGGGGGGGTGAGGGGTCTGCCACCTTCCCATCCATCTCCCGTGGGGGGGGTGAGGGGTTTGATGCCTTGCCATCCATCTCCCATGGGGGGTGAGGGGGATCGCCGCCTTCCCATCCATCTCCCATGGGGGGGGTGAGGGGGATCGCCACCTTCCCATCCATTTCCCATGGGGGGATCGCCGCCTTCCCATCCATCTCCCACAGGGAGATTGTCGCCTTCCCATTCATCTCCCACAGGGGGATCGCCGCCTTCCCATCCGTCTCCCACAGGGGGATTGTTGCCTTCCCATCCATCTCCCACGGGGGGGTGAGGGGGATCGCCGCCTTCCCATCCATCTCCCACAAGGGGGTGAGGGGGATCGTCGCCTTCCCATCCATCTCCCACGGGGGGGGGTGAGGGGAATCGCTGCCTTCCCATCCATCTCCCACAAGGGGGTGAGGGGGATCGTCGCCTTCCCATCCATCTCCCACGGGGGGATTAAGGGGGATCGCCGCCTTCCCATCCATCTCCCACAGGGGGATCATCGCCTTCCCATCCATCTCCCACGGGGGGATCATCGCCTTCCCATCCATCTCCCACGGGGTTGTGAGGGGGATCGTCGCCTTCCCATCCATCTCCCACGGGGGGTGAGGGGTCTGCCACCTTCCCATCCATCTCCCATGGGGGGGGTGAGGGGTTTGATGCCTTGCCATCCATCTCCCATGGGGGGGTGAGGGGGATCGCCGCCTTCCCATCCATCTCCCATGGGGGGGGGTGAGGGGGATCGCCACCTTCCCATCCATCTCCCATGGGGGGGTGAGGGGGATCGCCGCCTTCCCATCCATCTCCCACGGGGGGGGATCGCCGCCTTCCCATCCATCTCCCACGGGGGGGGATCGCCGCCTTCCCATCCATCTCCCACGGGGGGATCGCCGCCTTCCCATCCATCTCCCACGGGGGGATCGCCGCCTTCCCATCCATCTCCCACGGGGGGATCATCGCCTTCCCATTCATCTCCCACAGGGGGGGTGAGAGGTTTACCACCTTCCCATCCATCTCCTACGGGGGAGGTGAGGGGTTTACTGCCTCCCATCCATCTCCCGCGGGGGGGGTGAGGGGTTTGATGCCTTCCCATCCATCTCCCGTGGGGGGGGGGTGAGGGGTTTGATGCCTTGCCATCCATCTCCCATGGGGGGGTGAGGGGTTTGATGCCTTGCCATCCATCTCCCATGGGGGGTGAGGGGGATCGTCGCCTTCCCATCCATCTCCCACGGGGGGATCGCCGCCTTCCCATCCATCTCCCACGGGGAGATCGCCGCCTTGCCATCCATCTCCCATGGGGGGATCATCGCCTTCCCATTCATCTCCCACGGGGGGGGGTGAGAGGTTTACCACCTTCCCATCCATCTCCCATGGGGGGTGAGGTGAGGGGTTTACTGCCTCCCATCCATCTCCCGTGGGGGGGTGAGGGGTTTGATGCCTTCCCATCCATCTTCCATGGGGGGGTGAGAGGGATCGCCGCCTTCCCATCCATCTCCCATGGGGGGTGAGGGGGATCGCCGCCTTCCCATCCATCTCCCACGGGAGGGATCATCGACCGCCTTCTCATCCATCTCCCATGGGGGTGTGAGGGAGATCGTCGCCTTCCCATCCATCTCCCACGGGGGAATCGCCGCCTTCCCATCCATCTCCCACGGGGGGATCGCCGCCTTCCCATCCATCTCCCACGGGGGGATCATCGCCTTCCTTTTCATCTCCCACAGGGGGGGGGGGTGAGAGTTTTACCACCTTCCCATCCATCTCCCACGGGGGAGGTGAGGGGTTTACTGCCTCCCATCCATCTCCCGCGGGGGGGTGAGGGGTTTACTGCCTCCCATCCATCTCCCGCGGGGGGGATGAGGGGTTTGATGCCTTCCCATCCATCTCCCGTGGGGGGGTGAGGGGTTTGATGCCTTGCCATCCATCTCCCATGGGGGGTGAGGGGGATCGCCGCCTTCCCATCCATCTCCCATGGGGGGATCGCCGCCTTCCCATCCATCTCCCACGGGGGGATCGCCGCCTTCCCATCCATCTCCCATGGGGGGATCATCGCCTTCCCATTCATCTCCCACGGGGGGGGGTGAGAGGTTTACCACCTTCCCATCCATCTCCCACGGGGGGGGGGGGGGTGAGGGGTTTACTGCCTCCCCTTCCATCTCCCGTGGGGGGAGGTGAGGGGTTTACTGCCTCCCATCCATCTCCCGTGGGAGGGTGAGGGGTTTGATGCCTTCCCATCCATCTCCCATGTGGGGGTGAGAGGGATCGCCGCCTTCCCATCCATCTCCCATGGGGGGTGAGGGGGATCGCCGCCTTCCCATCCATCTCCCACGGGGGGGATCACCGCCTTCCCATCCATCTCCCACAGGGGGATCGTCGCCTTCCCATCCATCTCCCACGGGGGGGTGAGAGGATTGCCACCTTCCCATCCATCTCCCATGGGGGGGGGGGGGTGAGGGGTTTGCCGCCTTCCCATCCATCTCCCACGGGGGGTGTGAGGGAGATCGTTGCCTTCCCATCCATCTCCCATGGGGGGGGTGAGGGGGGTTGCTGCCTTCCCATCCATCTCCCATGGGCGGGATCACCGACCGCCTTCTCATCCATCTCCCATGGGGGTGTGAGGGAGATCGTCGCCTTCCCATCCATCTCCCATAGGGGGGGTGAGGGGGATCGCCGCCTTCCCATTCATCTCCCACGGGGGGGATCGCCGCCTTCCCATCCATCTCCCACGGGGGGATCGCCGCCTTCCCATCCATCTCCCACGGGGGGATCATCGCCTTCCCATTTATCTCCCACGGGGGGGGGTGAAAGGTTTACCACCTTCCCATCCATCTCCCATGGGGGGGGGAGGTGAGGGGTTTACTGCCTCCCATCCATCTCCCGTGGGGGGGTGAGGGGTTTGATGCCTTCCCATCCATCTTCCATGGGGGGGTGAGAGGGATCGCCGCCTTCCCATCCATCTCCCATGGGGGATGAGGGGGATCGCCGCCTTCCCATCCATCTCCCACGGGGGGGATCACCGACCGCCTTCTCATCCATCTCCCATGGGGGTGTGAGGGAGATCGTCGCCTTCCCATCCATCTCCTATGGGGGGGTGAGGGGGATCGCCGCCTTCCCATCCATCTCCCACGGGGGGGATCGCCGCCTTCCCATCCATCTCCCACGGGGGGATCGCCGCCTTCCCATCCATCTCCCACGGGGGGATCATCGCCTTCCCATTCATCTTCCACGGGGGGGTGAGAGGTTTACCACCTTCCCATCCATCTCCCATGGGGGGGGAGGTGAGGGGTTTACTGCCTCCCATCCATCTCCCGTGGGGGTGTGAGGGAAATCGTCGCCTTCCCATCCATCTCCCATGGGGGGGTGAGGGGGATCGCCGCCTTCCCATCCATCTCCCACGGGGGGGATCGCCGCCTTCCCATCCATCTCCCACGGGGGGATCGCCGCCTTCCCATCCATCTCCCACGGGGGGATCATCGCCTTCCCATCCATCTCCCACGGGGGGGTGAGAGGTTTACCACCTTCCCATCCATCTCCCATGGGGGGGGAGGTGAGGGGTTTACTGCCTCCCATCCATCTCCCGTGGGGGTGTGAGGGAGATCGTCGCCTTCCCATCCATCTCCCATGGGGGGGTGAGGGGGATCGCCGCCTTCCCATCCATCTCCCACGGGGGGGATCGCCGCCTTCCCATCCATCTCCCACAGGGGGATTTCCGCCTTCCCATCCATCTCCCACGGGGGGATCATCGCCTTCCCATTCATCTCCCACGGGGGGGGGTGAGAGGTTTACCACCTTCCCATCCATCTCCCATGGGGGGGGGAGGTGAGGGGTTTACTGCCTCCCATCCATCTCCCGTGGGGGGGTGAGGGGTTTGATGCCTTCCCATCCATCTTCCATGGGGGGGTGAGAGGGATCGCCGCCTTCCCATCCATCTCCCATGGGGGGTGAGGGGGATCGCCGCCTTCCCATCCATCTCCCACGGGGGGGATCACTGCCTTCTCATCCATCTCCCACAGGGGGATCGTCGCCTTCCCATCCATCTCCCACGGGGGGTGAGAGGATTGCCACCTTCCCATCCATCTCCCACGGGGGGGAGATGGGTTTGCCGCCTTCCCATCCGTCTCCCATGGGGATGTGAGGGAGATCGTTGCCTTCCCATCCATCTCCCATGGGGGGGTGAGGGGGATTGCTGCCTTCCCATCCATCCACTTTAGGGTGGAACCCTGCTTTAATGCATTGAAGTGAAAACATTGAGTCTTTACAACCCCTTTAACCACTTTCTACTCGCACGCTGTCATAGGACATTGCGGACTTTGAGCGGTGATATCTGAATGATGGATGCGGTTTCAGGCATCATTCAGATATCTTCTTTTACAGCCGGCGATTCCCTTCACCCTTCCGGTGCTTCTCCCGGCTCACCCCTGCATTCGGCGACCCAGAGAAAGAACCGACCCATGCCGGATGATGACCATAGAGATTTACGGCTGGCCATTTTTTTTAAAAACGCATTTGAAAAATTGCTGCGCAAATATCATGTGAGATAAAAATTTGCAACAATCGCCATTTTATTTTCTAGGGTCTCTGCTTAAAAAAAACACATATATAATGTTTGGGGGTTCTGTTTCATCTCTGTGTATCGCCAATCACTTTAATTATTTTTCTAACCAGATTCCGAAATCTCAGTGCTCAGAGACATGTTTGCCAGGAAGTAGAAAAGTCATGAGACCTGGAATCCATCGATGCTGCTACGACTGTGCTCCATGTTCTGAGGGTGAAATATCCAACAAATTCGGTATGTTAAAAGTAATAGCTGTATAGTATAACTCTTCTTCTGTGGGGACAATGAGTAAAGCAGAATCTCTCCAAACAGACAATTACCCTTGGCAGAGGCTCTACCCATCCCTTACGCCATCCAAAACTAAGAGCTATGATTCTCTTACTTGTGATCTACATGCCAAATGCAGTGCAGTGAAGCAGCTGCTCAGCATCACTGATAGTGAGGTAACTGCCCTGGAACTAGCATACAGTGTGTGAGTCACACAACTTCTCCTAGTAGGTATGTGCAGGTATGTGCAGTGGCGGCTGGTGGGTTCTTCTGTTGGGGGTGGCAAACAAACCAAACTCCCCCTGGCGGCACGGCACTGAAACATCACCCCCCTGCCCCCACGTGGGCGGACCGGCACTTACCTGCTCGCGAGGCTTTGGTGTCTTCTCCTAGAGTGCCGGCAGTAGCCGTGGTGGCTCCGGTGTCCGCTCATCCAGCTTCCTCCGCCGTGTGTCTCCTCTCTGTTCCTCCTAAGCGCTAGGCATCCAATAGGATTGCCTGGTGCTTTGGCCAATTGGGAAACAGGTCTAAAAAGACCTGCCTCCTGATTGGCAGGGAGGAACTTTAGTGTTATTATAGTGAAAATTAACTCGCTAGCCTCACACAAATGGGTGGGCACAGAGCGCAGTGCTCTGCGCCCCGAATCCACCCTTTTTTGAAGCCTACTAGAGCCTCTGGCTCTAATCAGGTGCTTAAAAAAAATCACCCCGCCGCATATGGCCGGATGCACAATTAGAGGAGTCAGCATCCTCTATGGATGGGCCACCACTGCTTATCAGCAGGAATGAACATTTTACTGCAATGCAGCATTGCAATGGGATTTTTCTCTTTTTTGAAGAGCATGATTAGAGCCTGAGGTTCTAATTGGCTTCAAAAAAGGGGTGGTCTCGGGGCCCAGAGCACTGCACCCCGAACAAATCCAGTTGTGTGACAATAGCAAATTTAATATTCGCTATTGTCTGGTAGCAGAAAACAAATACTCCTGCGCACTAGTGGGCCAACCAGGTACGCTAGAGTTCGTAATGGACAACGTCTCAGGCCTTGTTGCCCTTAAGGATAGGAATATCCTAGCAGTCAAAGGAGAAATAGAAAAAAGGGGGAGCACCAACCTTGTGCATTATCCTTTAAAGTATTTTATTAAAAAAGTTAATTGAATTAAAATAAATAATATAACTTTAATACAAAATTAAGAAGATTATAAGGGCCACTGCCGGCTGACGCGTTTCGAAGGAATACCCTCTTCCTCAGAGCCCATCAACATGGGGACAAGGTGCTTTGGGGGGCTACCCCCAAAGCACCCTCCCAATGTTGAGGGCATGTGGCCTGGTACTGTTCAGGAGAGGGGGTGCTCTCTCGTCTCTCCCTCTTTTCCTGCGGCCTGCCAGGTTGCATGTTCAGATAAAGGGTCTGGTATGGATTTTTGGGGGGAACTCCACGCCTTTTTTTTTTAATTTGGCATGGAGTTCCACTTAAAATCCATACCAGACCTGAAGGGCCTGGTAATTGAATTTGGGGAAGAAGATTATAAGGACCACTGCCGGCTGACACATTTCGAAGGAATACATTCTTCCTCAGAGCCCATCAACATGGGGACAAGGTGCTTTGAGGGGCTACCCTAAAAGCACCCTCCCAATGTTGAGGGCATGTGACCTGGTACGGTTCAGGAGAGGGGGTGCTCTCTTGTCTCCCCCTCTTTTCCTGCGGCCTGTCAGGTTGCGTGCTCAGATAAAGGGTCTGGTATGGATTTTTGGGGGGAACTCCACGCCTTTTTTTTATTTGGCGTGGTGTTACCCTTAAAATCCATACCAGACCTGAAGGGCACTGATAGGTGGCACTGATGGGGGGCACTGATGGACACTAATAGAAGGCACTGATAAGCATTACTGATGAGGAGGCACTGGAAGGCATTACTAAAGGGCACTGATTGGCATCATTTATGGGCACTAATTGACATCCCGGATATTCATGTGTGGGCATACCTGGTGGTCATCGGTGGACATCATGGGGGGGCTGCACTGATAAACAATCAGTGCAGCCCCCCCTTCAGGAGAGCCACTTATCGTGTCTAATTATGTCTGTCAGATGCCATAGAGGAAAAGCTGATACACGGCTTTCCTGTTTACACCGTGATCAGCTGTGATTGGACACAGCTGATCATGTGGTAAAGAGCCTACGTCAGAGGCTCTTTACCCAGATCGGAGTTGCGGTGTGTCAGACTAACACGCCACACCACCGATCGCCACGTTGCACATACCCGCGGTCGCGCACTAGCAGCTGACCCTGTTGGACATCATATGACGTTCAGTCAGGATAACTCAGCCACTTCGCACAGGTCATATTGCTATATGGTCGGACAGGAAGTGGTTAAACAAGATGATCAATCCAAAATGACCCCAAACCATTAGATTTCCTATTATCCTTTGTACTGTACATCTTATTGCATACTGTAAGCCCATTCATATACTCTTGAACAGCTGTACTTTCCCTTGTACAAGGACTAAATTATGAAATTTACATACGGTAGTTACATAGTTAGTCAGGTTGAACAAAGAGACACAAGTCCATCCAGTTAAACCAAAAAAAATGAATAATAATTTAGACACAACTAAAAATCAATTCTTTAGACAATTTATTACAGAAATGTAAACTATAAAACCTTTCACCGAGAATTTATAATTACAATGAACCAATGAAACCAAATCTAACCAATGAAACCACAAAGCTCCTGATTCACTCCCTGGTTGTCTCTCGCCTCGACTACTGCAACTCCCCCCTCATTTTTCTTACCTTTATATAGACTATCCCCCTTCAGTCCATCATGAATGCTGCTGCCAGACTCATCCACCTTTCAAACTTCTCAGGGTCTGCTACCCCTCTCTGCCAATGCCTCCATTGGCTGCCACTTGCCCAATGAATTAAATTCAAAATACTAACTAAATACTAACCTCAGCTACATCACCGGCTTAGTCTCAAAATACCAACCTAATCACCTTCGTTCCTCCCAAGACCTCCTGCTCTGTAGCTCTCTCATCACCTCCTCCCATATCCGCCTCCAGGACTTCTCCCGAGCCTCTCCCATCCTCTGGAATTCTCTACCCCAATCTGTCAGACTGTTTAAAAATGTATCCACGTTTAGGCAACAGACAGCATGGATTCATGAAAGACAGAAGTTGTCAGACAAATCTGATTTCTTTTTATGAGGAGGTAAGTAAAACCTTGGACAGAGGGGTGGCGGTGGACGTGGTATACTTGGATTTTGCAAAAGCATTCGATACAGTTCCGCACACACGGCTCATGTGTAAGGTAAAGTCTACAGGTTTGGAAATATCAGTTTGTAGATGGATAGAAAATTGGCTAGAAGACAGAATTCAAAGAGTCGTGGTTAATGATTCTTACTCTGAATGGTCTAAGGTTATCAGTGGTGTACCCCAAGGTTCAGTGTTGGGACCCTTACTTTTTAACATCTTTATAAATGATATTGGGTCTGGCATCAAAAGTAATATTTCTGTCTTTGCAGATGACACCAAGATATGCAGTGGAATAACGTCTTTACAGGATGTCTCCAATTTACAAGCCGACCTCAATACACTGTCTAATTGGGCGACTATGTGGCAGATGAGGTTTAATGTTGATAAATGTAAAGTTATGCACTTGGGGCCTAAGAATATGCATGCATCATACATACTAGGGGGAATACAACTGGGGGAATCCATAGTGGAGAAGGATCTGGGGGTTTTGGTAGACCATAAGCTCAATAACAACATGCAATGCCAAGCTGCTGTTTGCAAAGCGAGCAAAGTCCTTTCTTGTATTAAGAGAGGTATGGACTCCAGAGAAAGAGATATAATTTTGCCCCTGTTCAAATCATTAGTAAGACCTCACCTGGAATATGCCGTTCAGTTTTGGGCACCAGTTCTCAAAAAGGATATCGGGGAACTGGAGAAAGTGCAGAGAAGGGCAACCAAACTGATAAGAGGCATGGAAGAACTCAGCTATGAGGAGAGATTAGAGGAACTGAATTTATTCACTCTTGAGAAGAGGAGATTAAGGGGGGATATGATCAACATGTTCAAATACATTAGGGGTCCATATAGTGAACTTGGTGTTGAGTTGTTCTCTGTACGGTCAACCCAGAGGACACGGGGGCACTCTTTACGTCTAGAGGAAAAGAGATTTCAGCTTCAAGTACGGAAAGGTTTCTTCACAGTTAGAGCAGTGAAAATGTGGAATAGACTCCCGCCAGAGGTGGTTCTGGCCAGTTCAGTAGATTGCTTTAAGAAAGGCTTGGATACTTTCCTGATGGTACATAATATAACTAGGTACTAACATAGGTAAAGTTGATCCAGGGAAAATCCGATCGCCTATTGGGGGATCAGGAAGGATTTTTTTTCCCCTGCTGTAGTAAATTGGAGCATGCTCTGCTGGGTTTTTTTTTCGCCTTCCTCTGGATCAATTGTGGGCATAAAATTGGGTATCTGGATTGTACGATTATTTTTTATTTTATTTATTTGTTTTTAAGGTTGAACTGGATGGACTTGTGTCTTTTTTCAACCTGACTAACTATGTAACTATGTAACTATGTAGGCAATCCTCTTCAGAGAAGCCTATCCTGCCTCCATCTCCATTAGCTCACCCCCCCCCCCACAGCTATTACCCTTTTGTATAACTTGACTCTCCCTCCTAGATTGTAAGCTCTAGCGAGCCGGGCCCTCTGATTCCCCCCCTGTACTGAATTGTATTGTAATTGTACTGTCTGCCCCCAATGTTGTAAAGCACTGCGTAAACTGTCGGAGCTATATAAATCCTGTATAATAATAATAATAATGGCCAAAATGAACCATGGGTAAATAAATAATCACACATAAAACAAGATTAATGAAGGATGTTTATGTTTTTAGATAGTGAAAACTGCATCAAGTGTGCTTATTACGAGTGGCCGAGTCAGAAGAAGGATCTGTGTATTCCCAGACTGGAAGATTTTCTTTCCTTCAGAATGGAGGCCATCACCGTTGTTGTCATATCATTCTCTGTTCTGTTTCATGTAAAAACAGTTATGATAATCACAGTTTTTATTCTGTTTCATGACACCCCCATTGTCAGAGCCAATAACAAGAGCCTCAGCTTTGTCCTTCTGGCCTCCATCATGTTGTGTTTCCTCTGTGTGTTCCTCTTCCTGGGACGTCCTGTGGATATAACCTGCCAGCTACGCCAAATGTCAGTTGCAGTCCTCTTCTCAGTAGCCGAATCATCTATACTGGCCAAGACTATTACGGTTTGCATTGCTTTTAAAGCCACCAAACCTGGCAGTGGGTGGAAAAATTGGATCGGAACCAAACTGCCCAGTTATATAGTCATCACTTGTTCTTCTGTCCAGATGGTGATATGCCTTCTTTGGTCAACACTCTCACCACCATACCAGGAGCTGGACACGCAATATTACCAAGGAAGGATCATCGTTCAGTGTAATGAAGGGTCAGTTATCGGGTTCTACTCTGTCCTGGGATATATGGGGATCCTGGCTGCTGTTAGTTTTATTATAGCTTTTTTTGCCAGGACATTACCGGACAGTTTTAATGAAGCCAAATACATCACCTTCAGCATGCTGGTGTTCTGCAGTGTCTGGATTGCCATGATTCCGGCCTATCTGAGTACCAAAGGGAAATATATGGTAGCTGTGGAGATCTTTGCCATCCTGACCTCAAATGCTGGACTTCTAAGTTGCATATTCTTTCCTAAATGTTATATCATTGTATGCAAACCAAAACTGAACACAAAAATGTGTTTGCTTAACAACAGAAAAAAATAGTTGGGTATATGACAACGGCTCCTATTATTAACAGTTCCTTACCTATCCCTGCCACCTCCCCTCATCCACCATCCCTCCCTTCCAGTCTTTCCACTGGCATCCAACCACCCTTGGAATTCCTGTGATTTGCCTATAAAGCCCTTTGGAAAACACTGCCTAACCTACATTTTGAAAATCTGCACCTCTGGTGTCCTCTTCACACATAACTTTATGCATTGTCCACCTTTGAGGGCACATTTACACTAACAGGGGCACCAATTAAGGTGCACAAAACATGCACATTAGACATCTGCAGTTCGTATTTAATCCCTATGCCCCCCTATTTTGGAGGTAGGGGTTACATGTAATATCATGTGGTATATTGGAAAATATACTCTCAGAAATTTTGTTGGGTCTATGGGGTTCTGAAGCCACGCACCTGCAAACTTGTGTTTGTATTAATATATGTTCAAATATCTGGATGTTCTAATTGTTGTGTTCTTTTCTAGTTATATACATCTTGAGGATTTACTCTTATATACTCAGATAAAGCATTTTGTGTCTTTTTCCTGAGGAAGTCCTATGGGCGAAACATGTCGAAAAATGGGAACAGAATGACTTAGCTATTTCAAACATTGTAGTCTCTATCACATTTGCAATGGGCTACATGTATAGGCCTATAATAACAGATATGCTCTCAGGCATCACATATGTTCTTTTAAATTTGTTTCAATAAATATTTCATTGTTATTTTATTCATTTTTTTTTGTACCTTGCGTCTTTTATATGTTGGTATCATTAAAGTCCCGTATCTCCAATTCTTTTTTATTTTCTTTAGCATAAAGTAATGAAAATAAAGGACAAGCAGTTGTAGGCGGGTCTTTTTTAAAATCTTACCAGCAGGAGACATTATCTGAAAATACGTCTCCAATTCTTTTTCATTTTCTTTTAAAATTGGGATGTTGTCTTAGAGGAACTAAACTTCATCCAATACTTTTAAAAATACATCAAACCATTTTCCCCAACTCACCTACCGAAGATCACCGTCTATGAAAGACAGATTAGTCACCAGCCATTTTGACATGCGTCAACCTACTAAACCTATACGCAATGGTACATATCCTTGCGGCCACTGTGACGTATGCCGCTTTGTGTCTAATTCGTCACACACCACATTACCCAATGGTTTCTGTCATACTATCAAACACAATGTAACGTGCAAAACGGTAGGAATAGTCTACTTTGCAAGCTGCTCCTGCGGCTGTTTCTACATCGGAAAAACGAAACGTCCGTTTTTTAAACGGATCAGGGACCATATGTTACCACTATCTAAAAGGTTATGCACTACAGCTTTGAATAGGCATATAGGTCAGTTTCAGAATTTTGATCCCAATGTTGTGCACTTTTCTGCTCTTGAACATGTACCTTCTCATGTCCGAGGGGGTGAAATTGACACTAGGCTTGTGCAATTAGTTTCGTAATGAATCGAAATTCGGCCGAATTTTGCATCTTTCGGACATTCGGATGCATCCGAATGTCCGAATAAAAAAATAACAAATTACAACGAATACGAAAGAAATATAACGAATGAATTCGACATGATTCGAAATTATTTCAACCGCATTCAAAATGATTTCAACATGATTCGACATTATTTCAACCGCATTCTAAAATATTTTGTGACCCAACTTTAGGGCCATGTATCTCGGGGTCACTTGGTGCTAGACACTTCAAATTTGGATATGTTGTAGTGCTAGTATTATTGTGTTTGCATACCAAATTTGGGGTTTCTAGCTATAAGTGACCCCGAGATATGTGGCCCCAAATTCGGGTCGCAAAATGTTATTAGTTATTAGAGCAGAGAATGACATTTTGCGACCCGATTTTGGGGCCGTATAGCAGTTAATGAGGAGAGCTGGTTATGGATTCGATGGAAAAGCACGTCTTAATTCAAAGTTGCTTAAAGAAAAATGTTTATAAATATATATTCATGTGCTGCTGGGTACAAACTACAGGTGTTACAGTGGTGTGAAAAAGTGTTTGCCCCCTTCCTCATTTCCTGTTCCTTTGCATGTTTGTCACACTTAAGTGTTTCGGAACATCAAACCAATTTAAACAATAGTCAAGGACAACACAAGTAAACACAAAATGCAATTTGTAAATGAAGGTGTTTATTATTAAAGGTGAAAAAAAAATCCAAACCATCATGGCCCTGTGTGAAAAAGTGATTGCCCCCCTTGTTAAAACATACTATAACTGTGGTTGTCCACACCTGAGTTCAATTTCTCTAGCCACACCCAGGCCTGATTAATAAACACCTTCATTTACAAATTGCATTTTGTGTTTACTTGTGTTGTCCTTGACTATTGCTTAAATTGGTTTGATGTTCCGAAACACTTAAGTGTGACAAACATGCAAAGGAACAGTAAATGAGGAAGGGGCAAACACTTTTTCACACCACTGTATGTGTCAAAGTCACGTTAAAGGAAATGTTTATAGGTTATGTATTCGTTTAATCCCGGATATTTTGTGGCATCCAAGATGTATATCCATCTAGTTTCCAGTTGTAAAAGACGAGTGTCAATTAGACATGTGCAAAAGGAAAAAATTCGTTTAGTTTAGTTTCGTTTTAATTCGTTAATTCATTAATATCGTTTAGTTATATTCGTTAACTTCCTTAAATTCGTTTTCGGATTTCGTTTAGTTTTCTACCGAATTCGAAAAATCGGCCACATTCGAAAATATTTCAACGAAATTCGAAAATATTTCTACTGGATTCGAAATGATTTCAACATGATTCGACATTATTTCAACCGCATTCGAAAATATTTTGTGACCCGAATTTAGGGCCATGTATCTCGGGGTCACTTGATGCTAGACACTTTAAATTTGGATATGTTGTATTGCTAGTATTATTGTGTTTGCATACCAAATTTGGGGTTTCTAGCTATAAGTGACCCCGAGATATGTGGCCCCAAAATCGGGTCGCAAAATGTTATTAGTTATTAGAGCAGAGAATGACATTTTGCGACCCGATTTTGGGGCCACATATCTCGGGGTCAGTTATAGCTAGAAATCCCAAATTTGGTATGCAAACACAATGGTACTAGCACTATAACATATCCAAATTTGAGGTGTTTAGCACCAAGTGACCCCGAGATACATGGCCCTAAATTCGGGTCACAAAATATTTTCGAATGTGGTTGAAATAATGTCGAATCATGTTGAAATCATTTCGAATCCGGTTGAAATATTTTCGAATTTCGTTGAAATATTTTCGAATGTGGCCGATTTTTCGAATTCGGTAGAAAACTAAACGAAATCCGAAAACGAATTTAAGGAAGTTAACGAATATAACTAAACGAAATTAATGAATTAACGAATTAAAACGAAACGAAACTAAACAAATTTTTTCCTTTTGCACATGTCTAATTGACACTCGTCTTTTACAACTGGAAACTAGATGGATATACATCTTGGATGCCACAAAATATTCGGGATTAAACTAATACATAACCTATAAACATTTCCTTTAACGTGACTTTGACACATAACACCTGTAGTTTGTACCCAGCAGCACATGAATATATATTTATAAACATTTTTCTTTAAGCAACTTTGAATTAAGACGTGCTTTTCCATCGAATCCATAACCAGCTCTCCTCATTAACTGCTATACGGTTTTTCTATTCCCTCCATCTAATATCCACACTATTCTCCCTTTCCCTATCCTTCTTTTCTTTTCCTTTCTGGTATTTCTCTCAAATATATTTCTTTGTTTAGGTTAAATTACTATAAACATGGTTACACAGCACCACATTGATGTCTAGAATGTTGTGGATATTGTCTGCGTTTCAATTTCACTCGTTACAATCAGGCTTCATATGTGAATCATATTTGTGCTGTATCGACGTTCTTGAACTTTATTGTATAAAAATTACATTGTTCAATTCGTTTTTTCACTCTATCATATCAAACTATGTTTAATTTCAATACTTCACAATGTAATCATGCTGTAAATTCTCTATATAACTGTGTTTGCAATCATGCAGGTCTTGATAAGTGGGTGCAGCCCATTGCCTCTCTTGTTGGCTCAAATGATTTATTCCACTCATTCATATAATTTGATTATAATACTCTTTATTCATTTTATATTAGCACTCACCAGTCTCATCAATTATCTCTTAATGCCCAGCCCCTCAATAGGGAGTTCTCCAGAAGCGGACCTTTTACCTCCCCATGATGAGTGCCTGTATGGACACACGGGTCGGGTTATGTGGAAACCCAATAGTATGCAGGCTGCCAAAACCATCTACTTGTCCCATTTGGCTGGCTACTTGCAGCATTTTGCTGCTCGACAGAAAACATCTTTTGCTGCTACCTTTGCAGTCCCCGTTAGGGCCCGTAGAGGCGTGGAGGTTGCCATGGAAACGGAGCCTCCGCCGTCAGGCATTATGGGGATTGTAGGCTCTACCACGTGGTGCAAATGCGTCGCTCTCCTGTCCGCCTTCACTCGGCGTACGTGACATGACGCAGAGTGAATGGGGGAGATAAGGAACACCCACGCTGTGAGCCTGTGCTGGCTCCACTGGACATTGTCGCCTGGACAACGCTACTCTAAGGTCAGTTTAAAGCCCCGTACACACGAGCGGACTTTTCAACATCCAAAGTCCGACGGACTGATTCCGTCAGACTATTTGATCGTGTGTTGGCTGCAACGGACTTTTGACTCGCCAAAGTCCGAAGGACTTTAGAATATGGAACATGCTTCAAATTTTTCCGAAGGAACTCCGCCGGATCCGGTCCCTTCTAAAAATTCGCTCGTGTGTATGCTATTCCGACGGACTAAAACCGACGCTAGGACAGCTATTGGCTACTGGCTATGAACTTCCTTATTCTAATCCAGTCGTACGTCATCACGTTCGAATCCGTCAGAGTTTAGTGTGATTGTGTGTGGCCAAGTCCGCTCAGCCGAAAAGTCCGTCAGAACTCTGTCGGAACGCCGGCAGAACTCCGACGGAACTCCTTTGGAAGTCTGTCGGACATAAGTCCTCTCGTGTGTACGGGGCTTAAGGGTCCTAGTCTGGACTGCTCCACACTGTCCATAACTTTTTCCCCCATAACCTGGCCACTTTAGCTTTTTAATCTCGTTTAATTACAATTGCATCTAACAGGATCTGTCTGTGCCTGCTGCATGACTTCTCACGCACTTGATCCATTGATACACCCTCTAGCCGCAGTGCTTCGCAGACTGCATCATAGTGAAGCACTTGTACCTTGAACACCCTTTAGCACTGGGTAAGCGTTTTTGATATTTACCCAAGCAAGTAGAGCATTATGCCAGCTTATAAGATAAACATTAATTTAATTTCAATAGATTATTTTAAAAGTTTAATTTCTAGTTGAACATTGGAGGACTAATGGAAAAAATTATCTTAATAATAAAAAAAATATTTCTCATACACATTGTAGGTTTTCATGTTCCCAGTCTACCGCTAATAGGGAACTACCCAACCTCCACTTGGGCACTTTGTCTCATTCTTGAGATATATCACAGATCCACCCATTCATGTAGGTTTTCACAAACCATTTATAAAATGTAGTTCAGAAATGGGAGCCAATGGGCCCCATATATATATATTTTTACACCAATGGGTATTTGTCCATTCCATTTATCCCCTGCAGCCACCACCTGGGGGTTATTCATGAGGTCCGCTTTCTCATGTCCTGGAGGCTCCTTTAATCCATCGTTGTGGCAGGGCCCTTGGTCGGGGGTATATATATATATATATATATATATATATATATATACATATACATATATATATATATATATATATATATATATATATATATATATATATATATATATATATATATATATATATATATATATATATATATATATATATATATATATATATATATATATATACTCTACTTATACACAAGTTCTCTCATTCCATTCTCATTACATAGTTGTGTCTATATTTATTTTTCATATTTATGCTAATTTGAGGAGTCTTTGGGCTGCACTTACTCTTGAGACCTTCTTTACAGTTTTTGTTGTGTTTTACCCTTAGTGAATCTCTCATTTCCTGTAACCACTTCATGTCAATTACTGGCTCCCCTGAAGAAGCCTATATCTAGGTGAAACATGTTGAGATTCCATCAGAACAGCCAAGTGTAATTCCAATTGAATTAATTGACTAAATATTTTGTTATTATCATATTGTTTTTTTTGTAACCTTGAATACTCGCTCTGGATTTTTTAATACTATACAAAAATAAATAAAATGTTTTTTCAATTTTAACAACCATATATCATTTATGTCTTTGTACCCTCCATCTGGGTCTCTTTTTTTTCAAATTAATTGATTAGCACCGTAATAATCCCCCTTTGTTCTCCTCTAGTTTTACTTTTAAATATTACTTTATGCTAGTCATGCTAGAAAAGTGTGATATTAACAGCAAGTAAAATTGTATTTTATATAACCGTATCACCTGTTTCTAAATGCAGGGTTCTTTGTCTTGTCTTACGTTACACTCTATATAAGAGGATGCAGTTTTATCCCATAGACATGATCTGTAGCCTTGTGTATTCCCAGATAATGTTATACCGGGTTATAGTGACCTCCATTCATCTCCTTGCTGTTGTATTGTGTAGATTTATACTGACATCTCATACACTGATTGGAGAATTGTGTGTGCTCCTTCTGTATGTGACACCTTGTACCGCTGACACTGAAGACCCAAGACCGGCACCAATCTACGTGCCGGAGGCAGCCAAAGTACATGAAGACTATGAGTATTATCAGAATGGAGACGTTATAATCGGAGGGATCTTCACTGTCAATAGCTTTTTAAGAGGAGCATACTTTGACTCTATAACGATATCCAGATTCTATGTAACAATGTGGTGTTTGAAGTGAGTATCCTGCCGCATATTCAAAAGAGAAACACTACCAAAAAAGATTGTTAGAACTCCCCTTACACGCTGTGCTGACACCGGCGTTTTAGCTGCGCTATTTGGCCGCTAGTGGGGTGGTTTTAACCCCTCACTATCGGCCGTAAAGGGGTTAAATCTGCCTGCAAAACGCCGCCGCAGCATTTTGCCGGCAGTATCGTAGCGCTGCCCCATTGGTTTCAATGGCAGGGAGCAATGGAGGAGCGAGTGAGTGAGTTCAACAATCCTTCACTGCTCCAAAAAAGATGCTGGCAGGACTTTTTCTGATGCCCTGCCAGCGCACCGCTCCAGTGTGGAAGTCCTTGGGCTTTCACACTGGAGTGAATTTGGCAGCTGTTTTAGGGCGGTTTGTAGGCGCTATTTTTAACGCGATAGCGCCTGCAAAACGCCCCTAGCGTGAAGGGGGTCTTATTGTAAAATAAACTGAATGACATTTAGCTTTGCTAAATCGCTGTGTGTCACCGGTAAGTGCCCTTTGCTAAATCACAACTCTTGTTTTCACTTTTTCTCACCTTTTGTTGCACCTCGGCGATTCTGATCTCCAGCAGCCCCTTTGCAGCAATATCATGTCTACATACACTCCAGCGATGTCTGCACGGTATTGGGTAATGTGTGTTGTAAGGGTCACTTGTAGCTTCCATTAAAAGCTTTGACAGGGGTAACAACACAAGGAAGGAATTAGGAGACAGAGACAGAGCTTTACCACCCCATAACACCCTGAGAAAGGCCTCCATGGCAGGATCACCAGGCTTTATTTTCATGAAAGCTGCAGATCTACAAAGACTGAAAATGACTTTTGACATTAACATGTTAAAGCTTCTATGAGATTGTAGTGATTGGGATCACGTCTATTCTAATATCAGGTTACGTCTGATTGCTTTCCTGTGTGTGAAGTCTAACACGGCATTGCTCGAGTTTCAGCTCCTACATTGTATCCTCAGCATTGATCCCGGCTTTGTCTGCTTTGTCACAGTGTGCGGGATTCCTGTCTCCCAACCTTGTTATTGGGTGCGCTTGTTTGACAGAAAGGCTTACGATCTAAATGAAATTCCGACCTTCTGCAACCCAAAACCCCTACTTAGGAAGCAAAGGTGTCTGCGTAGGTTTGTGACGACACCGGTCTGCTGCCGGGGCGCGGTCTTCACTGTACCCGGGAATCCCGCACACGGTGAGATCGGAGACAAAGCAGACAAAGCCGGGATCAATGCTGAGGATACAATGTAAGAGCTGAAACTCGAGCAACGCCGTGTTAGACTTCACACACAGGAAGGCAATCAGACGTAACCTGATATTAGAACAGACGTGATCCCAATCACTACAATCTCATAGAAGCTTTAACATGTTAATGTCAAAAGTCATTTTCAGTCTTTGTAGATCTGCAGCTTTCATGAAAATAAAGCCTGGTGATCCTGCCACGGAGGTCCTTCTTCAAAGATGTGATGGGGTGGAAAGCTCTGTCCTTGTTTCCTAATTCTTCTCCTGAATTATCTCCCCTGTTAGCCCTTGTACACGCGGTCGGACATTCCGATGGAAAATGTCCGATCGGACCGTGTTGTCGGATAATCCGACCGTGTGTGGGCTCCATAAACCCCTGTACACACGGTCGGAGATTCTGCCAACCAAATCCGTCGGATTTTGTCCGTCGGATTTAGTTCGACGGATTGTGTTCGAAACTGTTGCATACACACGGTCGGACTAAGTTGTCAAAAAATACGATCTTTCAGAACGTGATGACGTAATTTCGTTACGATGGGACTACATTCAGGCTAGTAGCCAATAGCTTTGATGTAGGAATTTGATCTGAGCATGCGTGGCACTTGGTCCGATCAAAATTCTCTACACATGATCGGAGTATGTCCGATCGAACCAGTTGGTCGGGAAATATTTCCAACATGTTGGAAAATTGGGTCCGACGGATATTCCGACGGAATCAGTCCGATGCAGACCACACACAGTAGGATTATCCGACGACACGGTCCGATAGGACACATTCCGACATATTCTCCGACCGTGTGTACAAGGGCTTAGCCCCTGTACACACGGTCGGAGATTTCGACAACCAAATCCGTCGGATTTTGTCTGTCGGATCTTGTCCGAAACTGTTGCATACACACGGTCGAATAGTAAAAACAGTGTAGCGCTTCAATAATAATAAATGTGATCAACATAAATTATAGAAATAATAATATGACAAAAATCGCATAAATATAAATGCCTAGAGAAAAAAGTCCAACATTAGGCGCTCATTCCACTATGTAGCTGGCATAGGGGTGACCAAACCGTCACAGAGGAGGAAAATGGTGTACTAGGCGAATGTATTCATGTGGATCTGCTTGACTGTAAACATCAGAGAAAAGTAGATAAATACTTCTTACCGGAACAGTTGGACTCACACAGTCATATGACGGTTGAGTCTAGAAGGCTTGAGGTCACAATCTGGGACCAAGGAGTGTAAGGAGGGAGGTCTGTTGAGCTGATGGAAGAGCTCCGGGCGGTTGCAGGCTCAATGATGGATCCTTTCAGATGGAACGTCAAAGTAATCAAGCTCAGACGCAGCCCGTTGTGCCAATACTCCAATCTCCCCCGAATGGGGAGGGGGATGTTGTGAAGTTTTAAACCAAAAGAATGGAGAAAAAGAAAAAGAAAAAAAGGCTCCACATGGTGCGGGTCAAACGGTATAAAAAATGTTGGTTTATTGAAGTCAAAAGATAATTAATGACTTGGTGATCACATAAAAAACAAAATAAAATTAAAAGCAATGTGGGGTGCCAACACACGGTCGGACTAAGTTGTCGAAAAATCCGATCATTCAGAACGTGATGACATAATTTCGTTACGATGGGACTACGTTCAGGCTAGTAGCCAATAGCTTTGATGTAGGAATTTGATCTGAGCATGCATGGCACTTTGTCCGATCAAAATTCTCTACACATGATCGGAGTATGTCCGATCGAACCAGTTGATCGGAAAATATTTCCAACAAGTTGGAAAATTGGGTCCGACGGATATTCCGATGGAATCAGTCCGATGCAGACCACACACAGTAGGATTATCCGACGACACGGTCCGATAGGACACATTCCGACATATTCTCCGACCGTGTGTACAAGGGCTTAGCCCCTGTACACACGGTCGGAGATTTCGACAACCAAATCCGTCGGATTTTGTCCATCGGATTTTGTCCGTCAGATCTTGTCCGAAACTGTTGCATACACACAGTCGGACTAAGTTGTCGAAAAATCCGATCATTCAGAACGTGATGACATAATTTCATTACGATGGGACTACGTTCAGGCTAGCAGCCAATAGCTTTGATGTAGGAATTTGATCTGAGCATGCGTGGCACTTGGTCCGATCAAAATTCTCTACACATGATCGGAGTATGTCCGATCAAACCAGTTGATCGGAAAATATTTCCAACAAGTTGGAAAATTGGGTCCGACGGATATTCCGATGGAATCAGTCCGATGCAGACCACACACAGTAGGATTATCCGACGACACGGTCCGATAGGACACATTCCGACATATTCTCCGACCGTGTGTACAAGGGCTTAGCCCCTGTACACACGGTCGGAGATTTCGACAACCAAATCCGTCGGATTTTGTCCATCGGATTTTGTCCGTCAGATCTTGTCCGAAACTGTTGCATACACACAGTCGGACTAAGTTGTCGAAAAATCCGATCATTCAGAACGTGATGACATAATTTCATTACGATGGGACTACGTTCAGGCTAGTAGCCAATAGCTTTGATGTAGGAATTTGATCTGAGCATGCGTGGCACTTGGTCCGATCAAAATTCTCTACACATGATCGGAGTATGTCCGATCAAACCAGTTGATCGGAAAATATTTCCAACAAGTTGGAAAATTGGGTCCGACGGATATTCCGACGGAATCAGTCCAATGCATACCACACACAGTTGGATTATCCGACAAAACGGTCCGATAGGACACATTCCGACGGATTCTCCGACCGTGTGTACAAGGGCTTAGACTGTTTCCGTCAGAATATCCAACTGACAAAGTTTTAGTGCTGGGCTATAAAATTTTCCAACATCATGTTCCGATCTGACTTTGTCCAATCGTTTGTAAAGAATTCCGATCAGACAAAGCACCATGCATGCTCAGATCAAATTCCTGGACCAAAGCTATTGGCTACTAGCCTGAACGTCACCACGTTCCGAACGATCGGATTTTCTGAAAACTTTTTCCGACCGTGTGTATGCAACACAAGTTTCGGACAAAATCCGTCGGACAAAATCCGCCTGTGTACAAGAGCTTACAGATATCAGTAATAAAGTGGCTTTGATAAGCTATGAATTGTCTTCACCATTACATGAATGAATGTGACTATGACAAGCTATACCAGGCTTTCTCAACCTTTTAACCCTAGAGGAACCCCAAAAATAATTTTCATGTCTTGAG